>NW_027185761.1:75782693-75797540 GCF_028583685.1 Petaurus breviceps papuanus | reverse complement strand
AAAAAAAAAAAAAAAAAAAACAAGAGTCACCTACCCAGCAAAACTGATTATCATGTTTCAGGAGAAAATATGGTCACTCAGTGGAATAGAGGACTTTCAAGCATTCTTGCTGAAAAAACCAGAGTTGAATAGAAAATCTGACATTCAGATACAAGAAGCAAGAGAAGCATGAGAAGGTAAACAGGGAAAAGAAATCATAAGGAACTTATCAAAGTTGAACTATTAACATTCCTACATGGAAAAACAATAATTGTAACTGATGAGACTTTTCTCAGTATGAAAATAGTTGAAGGGAATAGAAAAAAAAAGTGTGTGTGTGTGTGTGTGTGTGTATGAGGGTATATGGGCATATAAATACATATGTGAATGTGTGTATATATGTTTACAGGTATAGATAGATAGAAGGCACAGGACCAATTTAACAGGAAGGGATGATACTTAAAAGGTGAAATTAAGAAGTGAGAGAGGAATATAATGAGAGAAGATGGGGAGAGACAGAATGAGGTTAACTATCTCATACAGAAGAGGCAAGGGAAAATGGTTACAATGGAGGGGAAAAACAGGAAGGCAAAAGGGAATGGGTCAGCCTTATTTCCATTGAATTTGGCTTGAGGAGGGAATGAAATACACACTAAATAGGGTATCTCACCCTCCAGGAGAGTTGAGAGGGAAGGGGATGAGAGGGGGGATGATGGAAGGGAGGGCAGGCTGGGGGGGAGGGAAGTTGGAAGCACCCACCTTTGAAAAGGTGGGATCAAAGTAGAGAATAGAACAAGTGGGAGGTGGGATAGGAGGGAGGGAAATATAGTCAGTCTTTTACAGTATATCTACTATGTTATTGTTTTGCATTAGCCACACATGTACATCCTATACTGAACTGCTTATCTTCCCAGTAAGGGTGGGTGACAAGGGAGGAAGGGAATGAATCTGGAATTCAAAGTTTTAAAATCAAATATTCAAATATGTATGCATATATGTGTGTATACTATTATCAATACTATTTTACATGTAATTGGGAAATAAGATATACAGGCACTGGGGCATATATATATACATATATATATATATATATATATATATATAATCAGATATATATGATCAGATATACAGATCCCCTGGAAAAGTCAAAAGGGGTATGGGAGAAAATATGGGAGAGAGCAGATTGGAGGAGAGGATATCCTGTGGGACTGCTATTTTGGGGGGTTGGGTAGGGGAAAAACAGGGAGAAAATTTGTAACTCAAAATCTGGCAGAAATGAATGATGTAAATCAGAAGTTAATAAAGCATTTGGAAAAAAAAAAGAAATTAGGGTTAGGGGTTCTTTAAGCTCTGCCCCAGGTCTCACTAGAACAGCCTCACCTCGGGCAAGGAGGAGGGCATGCCTGTGAAGACAGTAGGCAAGGCCAGCAGTTGGAGAAGGAAGATTTCCATGGTCACCTCACCAGAGTGCTGGACCTGCTCCTAGGACATGTGGTTTCAGATCTTGCCACCATCACTTACTGCAACAATGGTCAGCACACCAAACCTCTCTATAAGCCTCAACTTTTCTATCTGTACAATGGGGGAGAGGGCTCCCATCTGCCTCCAAGGGAGCCAGCGAGATCATTGGAAAGAGGAGTCTGTGGATACATACAGACACATATCTGAGACTCAGAGCTGGAAAAGCCCTTGGAGAACCTTTCACAAGGGAGAAAGCGAGGGGAAGGCACTTGCCCAGGGCTATGTAGCAAGAGGCAAAAGCAGAATTTCAAGTCAGGTCCTGCACCTCTTTCCCCAGCGCTAAGTCCAGCCCATGGGCGTGTCCCTGCCATCCTTTGGTGAGACTCTTGGGCCTCCTGACATCCCACATCCGACAACCAGAGCAGACAGCTGGGGCCATCTGGCTTCTGGAGCCCAAGGGGCAGCAAATAGTGCTGGACAGCGCCTTGAGCTCACATAGCCCCTGACCCATTCACTGTATGCTGTCCTGTTTGAGCCTCAGCCCCTCCCACCAAGGTGAGGGCTGAGAGGTCTGGGAAAGCCCAGACCATGCTCATGGCCATGATGCTCTTATGTGTCCCAGCTGAGCCCTGACAGCAGGCCCAACACTCTTGTCTCTGAGTGGGAGAGATCATTTTTCTCAAACCACCCTCTGAGTCACCATTCTTGTCCACGCCACCACAGCATGTCCTCATCTTTCCCTATCCATCTTGTCTAAGGGAGAGGGAGAGGCAGTCCTCACTCATCTCCCATCAAGGAAAACTTTTTGGAGGAGGCTCGACTCCCTCGAGAGCTCATAGCCTCTGCCCCATACCCCAGGCAGGATGTCCCCCAAAGCTCTGTCCTGGGCCCTCTTCTCTTGCCCATCACCGGCTCCTATGGGTTCCACGATCATCTCTATGGCTCTAACATCCAATCCTAACCTCTTTCTGGACTTACAGTCCAGCATCCATAGCTGCTTACGTCTCTCTGCTGCCCTCACCTCCAGTGTTCTCTGCTGCCTCGACAATCCATTAGACTTAAACAGGCCCTCTGCTGCATCCGTACTGGTCACAGACACAGAAATTCTGCCTCCCAATGATGATTTGCCTCAGAATCTTTTTTTCCAAATAAATAGTAACAATAGACCACAATAGGAGACCCAGATCTTAATTCTGTATATATTAATAGAATCAATATGTGTCTGTATAAGAACAAGAAACAATAGAAATCATACTTACACAAGCCCTACACAAGAGAAGTCTTTCCTGCCTTAAGAAAAATAAAACTGCTTGTGTCCTGCTTGGATTACAGAAGCACAAGCCTCATCATCTCTAGCATTCACTCTGCAAGCTCTTTCACCCTGGCAATATGCTTCATCCCACCTATCAAGGCCAGCGCTGTTCATTTCTCCATTAGATTTTCCCACATCTCATAGATTTTCAGTTTCCATGGGATGGTCACTGGTCAGCTCCAGCTCCCCAGAACCCAGGCTAGCTCTCTGCAGGCATTCTGGACCACGTGTGGGCACACTGTTGGATAGCTTTCAACTTGGCCCACTCTGGCTGATCAGAACAGGGAGTGCCCATCCTCAGAAGGCACAGGGATGTCAATGACCAACCGCAGCCTAGTTCCCATGACCAAGAATGATCAAGTCTGCTTGAAATGCCTCCTCCAGCCCTTAAGAGGTTGAGTTTGGTATTTTCTGGTACACTGATGGCCCCACTGGCTACTTAGGGTGGCATGGGCGGGCTGAAAAGAGGATGTGGGGGAGCATTTACTTTGTCCCACTCTGACCATGCCTTGTCTCCAGACCCAAATCACCTGACTCCATTCAGTGGGATGCTGTCTAACCTGGTTCTGTGGGTGAAACACCTGCATACAAACTGGGTAAAAGATCCTTTCCCCATAAAAAGGTCAAGGCTGAGGCATGGAAATAAAGAATGCACCTGACCCTGGGCAGACTTGACTGGGAGCCATAAACCGAGTTATAAAATTGTCCAAGTGTTTGGGGTCCACCCCTTTTGGAGCCAAGGGCCCATTGTGAAATCCCAGAGTAAGAACACCGATACTGCTGTCCGCTAGGTTTCAGGACCAGCCTGCTCCCCTCCTTGCCCCCACAGAATTATTCCCATAAGTGACAAGGTCATTTGACCCGTGGTCCCGTTTGATTCTCTTCCTTACCTTATTTCTAAGGAAATGGGGGAAAAGCTGGCCCAGGTCCAGTGAGACCAGTAACCTCACCAACTTGTCCACTCTGCACCACTGCCGATGCAGAACAGCAGCAAATTAATTTCCCTTGGCCATCTTCTAGGGGAGATACAGGGGCTGAATGTTGCCTTTTTTGAGTAAGTACTGCCTTCTCTTAACCTTCTTAGTCAATGCTCCATCCAAGAGGCTGAGGGCACTCTTGGGATCCACACCATTCTTTTGCTTTGTTTTGTTTATTTGCTTTTTGGAGGGGGGAAGGTAGAACATTGGGGGTTAAGTGACTTACCCAAGGTCACACAGCTAGTTTTGTGCTAAGTGTCTGAGGCCAGATTTGAATTCAGGTCCTCCTGACTCCAGGGCCAGGGCTCTATTCACTGCGCCACCTCACCACCCCAGGATCTACACCGTTTCTAAAAGGAAAAGAGACACAGGGTAAGATAAGAGGATTCGCTGCAGCTCATTTCTGACGAGGTTGTTGGGTTCGACCTGTCTATTAGATCCAAATCAGAGATCATGGGGAGAGTCGCATTCCTGGCCAAATGTGCAGTGTGGATTCCAGAAAGAGGTGGATGTTCTCCGTACAAAGCAAAGTTTGCTCCATATCACCACCGTTCATGTACCCTCTGGTCCAGCCAACTGTCTGCTTCCTGTTCCTCATACACATACAAGTTTTGATCTCTCGCCATGACACTTTGTACTGGTCATGTTCCATCCTGGTACACTCTCCCTTCTCATCTCAACCTTACAGAATCCCTTGGTTCCTTCAGAGCTCAGTCCAAGATCCCCTTTTACATGACCCCCCCCCCATCCACCCCAGCATCTAATTCCTTCCCCATCCTAAAACTGCCTCAGCTATGCTTTTCACATGTTTATTGGAGGAGGAGGAGGAGGAGGAAGGAGAGGAGAAGGAAGGAAAGGAAGAGGAGGGGGGAGAGGGAGAAGAGAGCAGACTGAGATCTGTGAGGGGACAGGGTGGGATTCACTCCTATTAGCCTGTGAGTTTTTCACATCACAGGGGAGTCAGGACCAGGGCTGTGGAGAACTTGTTCCCCAGGGAAGGAAATGTGGGGGGGGGGGAAGGAGTCAGTGTAGCAGCTGACAGCCCATGTGAGGACAAGGGCTGGGGATCCTGGGTCACAGCAGGGGGAGGGAGGGAGTATAATGACCGCTGTGCTTGGCCCGCTTGGAAGCTGCTTCTGCCCCGTTCATAGCGATGCTCTTACTGAGGCCAGAGGCTGCAGATTCCTTCGGACACAGAAAGCAGCTCCCAAGGAATGAGTGATGGAGCCTCGGACCTGGCCTGCACAGGTGGACTTTGTGCTCAGCTGGCCCCAGGGTGAAGAAGGTGTGAAGTCTACTCATGGGGAACTCAACCAACACATTCAAGACAAAATCTTTACTCACCCAGGAGGGGAGGATGCCCTTCCCTCCTCTTCGCCTCCCTCTGTGGCTGCCTTGCCACTCCTGCCCCAGCCTGCAGCCTCTGCCTCCATCCTTTGTCCTTTAGGACCCCAAACTCACCAGGCCTCTCAGGGCTGGAACTGACCTGGATTATCAGGGAGTGAGGCCCAGGAGAAAGAGCCAAAGCCAAGAACCAGGAGATAGATCACTTAGCAAGCCCTGTGCTAAGCACTTGTAAATATTATCTCACTTGAGATTATAATAACCCTGTGAGGTAGGTGCTATTATACCCATTTTACAGTTGAGAAAACTGAGAACAATAGAGGTTAAGTAACTTGCCCAGGGTCACACAGATAGTAAGTGTCCAAAACCAAATGTGGACTCAGTTCGTCCTGATTCTGGGTCTGTGTCAAGCATTGGAAAGGCTCTTGGGGGAAGAGAAGTCACTGCTCTTCTTGGCCCTAAAGGTACAGGGAGCAGTGGAGAGGGGTGTGGGGGGGATCAGGGAAAGTGAAAAGAGACGATTAAGTTTGAAAGTCAGGAAACCTAATCCTGTCCCCCAGAGCAATGGGCCTCCTCAGGCAGTGGGAGAGGGGAGGGTGCTGGCCCTCACTCACCATCTCTTCCTGCCTCTAGGTGCCTCCAGCCAAGAGGGATCAGAGCTCAGATCTGGACTCAGGCATGTGACATCTCTGAAGCCCTGGCCATGGTTTTCAGCCACTCAGCCTGGTTACTTCATCTCTAAAATGGGAATTTATTTTATTTTATTGCCTTTTGTAGGGCAATTGGGGTTAAGTAATTTGCCCAAGTTTACATGGCTAGGTGTGTGTGTGTGTGTGTGTGTGTGTGTGTGTGTGTGTGTGTGTGTATGTGTGTGTGTGTGAGGCTGGAGCTGAACTCATGTTCTCCTGACTCCGGGGCTGGTGCTTTACTCACTGCGCCACTTAGCTGCCCCTAAAAATGGGAATTTTTTACACTACCTCAGTAGAAAGCATCTTATAACTCATGCAGCTCACTAGACACAGGAGTTAGCAGTAGGGACACATTTTAAAGGTTGTTGGAACTCTCTAAGACTACTTCTAAGGCTGTTTACATGAACACACTGCAATCCTTCCTTAAGGGACCATCTCTGCCACTGTCTTGATAAGTGGCTTCTCCTCTCAAGTCCTGTTTCCCTTCTCTGTACAGTAGGGAAGATGCCACATGCCAGGGCTGGCTCATGGCTTGTGGTCTTTTCACGTGGAGGGACAACGCCAAGGTGAGGTGAGAGCTCAAGGACTCTGCTCCTGGCATGCCAAGAAAAGCAAGGGGTGGAGATCAGGACCTTTGTCCTCTTTTCACTCCAAATTCCCTATTGCTGGTGAGGATCTTGGGAGAAGACTGGGCTTAGCCAGCCTCCACTCAAATCATGGGATTGTTTCTTCATTCCTCCCTCTCTCCTTCCCTCCCTCCCTCCTTCGCCCCTCCCTCCCTCCTTCCCTTCCTCCCTCCCCTCTTCCTTCCTTCCTTCTTCTTTTCCACTCTTTCTTTCTCTCTGTCTTTCTCCCCTCCCTTTCCCCCCTTCCTCCTTCCCCTCCTCCCTCCCTCCCTTCCTCCCTCCCCCTTCCTTACTTCCTTCCTCCTTTCCTTCCTTCCTTCCTTCCTTCCTTCCTTCCTTCCTTCCTTCCTTCCTTCCTTCCTTCATCCTTCCTTCCTTCGTCCTTCCTTCCTTCTTTTCCACTCTTTCTTTCTCTTTCTCCCCTCCCTCCCTCCCTCCTTCCCTTCCTTCCTTTTTCAGAATCCACATCATAGGTTTTTTTTTTTAGCAGAGGATCCCAATAGAAATTAAGTGGATGTTACAAGGAATTGCCTGACCCCAAATCAGATCATTATCTGGACCCATGGACTTCTGATCAACACCACCCACCCCCACCTCCCAAATAAACCTAATCTTCTTAGCCTGAAGCAAGCACTCTGACTGGATTTGGGGGGGGGCTGGCTCATAGCCCCCCATGGATAGGCACCCACAGACCTCAACCTGCCCTTGTCACGGTAGGGCTCTTGACCAACACATTTTTGTAGATGGAAAGAAGATACCTTGGGCTACCCGAAGCTAGCCCTGAAGACCCACACTGGCTGCTTGATCTCCAGGGACTGAGAAGAAACAATGGCAGCTCAGTGATGCCACCAGAAGGGATTGATGGCTGCCCCATGTCAGAGGTGACCATGTCCCATTCTGTGTCCTCTCCACATATGTGCACTGGCCATGTGCATAATCTTCTTGCATGTTCCCTAGGCATATGTGTTCTCAGGCACTCCCCTCTGGGAGAGTGGTCCCCGTCACATTACTGGCTAAGCTTGCCCAAGCAGGACTGGCCCAGGCTGGGCTTTGATCTGCCTTACTAGGGAGAAGATGAGTTCATGGAACCATGAAAGCATGGAGACATATCCAGGCACAACCTTTAGAGATCTGAGCTCAGTCACACAGAAGGTACCACAAGGGGGGAGGGCAGTGTAGCCAGTGGGTCAATTTAAATAGTATTTTATTTTTCCCAATTACATGCAAAGACAATTTTAAATAAAAATTTGAGTTCCAAATTTTCTCCCTTTCTCCCTCCTCTCCCTTCTCCCTAAGCCATTTGATACAGGTTATATATGTGCAATCATGTAAAACATTGCCATTAGTCATGTTGTGAAAGAAGAAAGAGAACAAAGGAGAAGAAAAAAGAAAGGAAGTGCAAATAGCTTCAGTCTGCATTCAGAGTCCGGCATTTCCTTCTGAAAGTGGGCAGCATTTTCCTTCAGGAGTCCTTGAGGATAGTCTTGGATCATTGCACTTCTGAGAAGTCCATCAGAGCTGATCATCTCTGAGTACAATGTTCCGGTTCTGCTCACTTCACTCCGCATCAGGTCATGGAAGTCTTTCCAGGTTTTTCTGGGGTCTGCCTGCTCCTCATTTCTTATAGCGCAAGAGTATTCCATTACATTCCATACCAGTCACAACTTGTTCAGCCATTCCCCAACGCATGGGCACATGCTCGATTTTCGATTCTGCCAGCACTATACATATATATGTATATATGAAAAATATATAGAGAGAAAGTTACATAATCTATATTATATATGAAATATATTTCTATATCATATATAAATATATACAAATAATTTTTAACATTTTTATTTCAAGTTTTGAGTTCCAAAGTCTAGCCCTCCCTACCTCCTTCTCCCCCTCCCCAAGATGATAAGCCATCAGATATAGGTTATACATATTCAATCATGGAAAACATTTACCTATTAGTCATTTTGTACAAGAAGATTCAAATAAAAGAAAAAAATGGGTGAAAGAAAGTAAAAACTGCCTGCTTTAGGCTGTATTCAGACAATATCAGTTGTTTCTCTGGAGACAGAGAGTAAGCTTCATCATGAGTCCTTTGGGATTGTCTTGGATCATCGCATTGCTGAGAAGAGCTAAGTCATTCGAAGTTCTTTGTCAGACAATGTTGCTGTTACTGGGTACCATGTCCTCCTGGTTCTGCTCACTTCACTCTGCATTAGTTCATGTAAGTCTTTCCAGGTTTTTCTGGAGTCTGCCTGCTCATCATTTCTTATAGCACAATAATATTCCATTACAATCATATACCACAACCTGTTTGGCCATTCCCCAACTAATGGGTGTCCCCTCCATTTCCAATTCTTAGACACAACAAAAAAAACTGCTAGAAATGTTTTTGTACATGTGGGTCCTTTTCCCTTTTGTCGTATTGTTGGATCAAAGGGAATTTGTAGTTTAGAGTCTTTTGGGCATAGTTCCAAATTGCTCTCCAAAATGGTTGAGTCTGTTCACAAGTCCACCAACAATGCATTAGTGTCCCAAATAGGCCAGTTTGTAGCTGGTTTTTCTTCCCAATAATTGGTGCTCCAAGGCCAGAGCAAAAACAATTAGAACCCGGGTTTCACATCCAAGCACCCTGATCTCTTCCCTGGCATTCATAACTCATTCTCCTCCCTCCCCCCACAACACACACACGCACACACACATACACACACACGCACACACATGTACACACATACACATACACATACACACACACATACACATGAGATTCTGGAGCCTCCACGTAGGATCAAGGGATATAGTAGTTAGTTCTATGTAAAACCCTAGTTCATGTTTGAAAAGGCACCCATAGTTCAACCACAGCTCCAGAGAGATCCTCTTCCTCCTCCCCCTCCTCCTCCTCCCCCTTCCTCTTCCTCCTGCTCCTCCCCCTTCCCCCCCCCTCCTCCTCCTCCTCCTCCCCTCCTCCTCCTCTTCCTCTCCCCTCCTCCTCCATTACTCACCTTTCCCCACCATCTCCTCCTTCACCTCTGCCTTCCATCAAAAGGTGGTCCTTCTCCTGATCAAGGCCAACCCCTCTACCTACACTCTGGATACTCTCTTCCTTCATCTCCAGCAGACCACCTCCTCTAACAGAAAATACTGGCCAGCACTTGGCACCGTTCCTGGCACACAGTAGGGGTTGACTACATGCTCTTGCTCTCCTGCCCTCTGTCATCTGCGCTCTCTCACACATCTCTGTCCTCTCCCTAGCTATCTGTCTTTGGATCCCCATAGCTTTTGCCTCAGAGACTTCTCCAGAACTGCCTTCTCTATTGTAAGAAGGTTAGAAAAGTCCTTTTTACTCCATCAGGCACCTGGCAGCAGGTGCAGCCCAATCACCCAAGGGCTCCACTCCGGCTGGCAGGGCGGAGCTGGTGACGCTTGTCCTTATTCCTTAAGTTCAGGGGTTCTCAAAGTGCTCCAGGGACTCCGGGGGTCCCTGGGGTGAAAGCTGTTTTCATTTCTAATGCAGTAAGGATTGACAGCTATAATCCACATGAACTAAAGCTTGGGGAGGGTCCTAGATATTTTACAAGAATGTAAAGGGGTCCTGAGACCAAAGAGCTTTGCTGCCCCCAATGTTGCTGTGGATCATCTGGTTGCTTACCCAGCGGCACATCCTGCAGGCAGGCTGGCATTCCCAAGGGGACATTAGTTTCAAAAAGGGAATGTGAGACTTTGCTGGGGGGCTGGGGGGTGCTGCCACATCCACGTGGAGGAATGAGCATTAGAAATGATTTTCCCGTGTGATCCCATTAATCCTCAAGGAGCTGGGCCTCTCATGCTGGGAGCTTTGCAAAGAGGCATTTGTAATCCCTGGAGATCTATAGAATGAGCTGCCTCCCTCCTCAGCAGGCTCAGGTGGTGGGGGTGGAGGCAGCCAGGAGGGGGAAGGCTGCTCGTCATTTGGCTGCCCAGGCACAGAGAGGAGAAGTGGGGAAATTCCAGGGCTGCCTACAAGGTTTTTGTCCTTCCTCTCTCCCCCCTCTTGGGTGCTTCCCCAATGCCCTTGATCACATGTGAGTACGTGGCACCCTCCGCCACCCCCACCCACAGGATGAAGCCCTGATTGACTCAGAAGGGACCCCAGAGGCCCCATCCCTGCCAAAAGGCCATCCAGCTCTGCTCGAGGCCCTCCAAGGGGGCAAGCCCTCCTGCAGGCATCCCATCACAATGTTGGGTTTCATCCCAGTCTGCCTGGGCAGATAACTGCTCCTCATGTTCCTTCCTCAACCCATTAGAAGAAATCTAGTGTCTCTGGATGCTTGAAGATGGATCTCAGGTGCGCATGAGTCTTCTCCATGTTAGATATTCCCAGCTGCCCTCCTCTGGGTCCACAGGAATTAAGCTCTGGTGAAAGACTCTCAGGCTGGGGGCAAGGGCAGGGCCCTCCCAGAGGACACAATCACCTTCTCTCACCTTTTGGCAGTGATGCCTTCTTCACCATTATTGGAGACCTTAGAAAGGCAGTGAGTGACCCCTTCTTATCAACATGGTGCCTTGGCCCTCCACGAGCTGGACCCTCTGACTACAGTTCCTAGCACCCTCCACTTCCAATCCAGAGTATCTGGCTCCCCCTCTAGACTCTGAGAGCTCCCAAGGGCAGAGGTCTATTGGTCCAGACCTTGTCTGGCCTCGGAAATCAGCACTTGCCTATTGGACACCTGACTCCAATCACCCCCAGACATCCTGTGTGACTCCAAAAGCATACGGCCAAAGTAGAAATCACTCTCCTTCCCCCAAGCCTGGCACCGTTCCTATGGAGTTTCTGCCCCTCCCCCTGCTCACCCAGGCTGTCAAGCTCAGGGCCATGGCCCACTCCTTGTTTTCCCTCAGTCACACCTGTCCTGGGACTGTATACACAGTTTTTCTCCCACCCATCCCCTCCCCTCCCCTCAGTTCTCACGGCCTCCCCCCGCCCCAGCTGCAGCTCCTAACCACCTCTCTCCTGGGCTATTGACATAGACTCCCAAGGGTCTCTCGGTCTCCCCTTCTCAAGTCTCAACGAAAGAACTTGTGGAGAGGAGCATGTGCCTCCCTCGCCTGTAGCTGTATTCTCAGCACTGTGCCTGCCATGGACCTGGTGGTTTGAAATGCTTGAGGACTGTGTCCGAATCTGTTGTGTCATGGCCAGCAGCCACCCAGGGCTTTGTTCCTTGGGGTCACCCCTCCCCAGTCCAAATTTGGCTTTCTCCTGCTCAGCCCCTCAGAGCAGCCCCTGAGGATGTGAACGAC
This sequence comes from Petaurus breviceps papuanus, assembly GCF_028583685.1. Lineage (NCBI taxonomy): Eukaryota > Metazoa > Chordata > Mammalia > Diprotodontia > Petauridae > Petaurus > Petaurus breviceps. Next base: position 75,785,878 of record NW_027185761.1, on the reverse strand, counting down.
TCTCCTTCCAGGGTCCCCTGAGAAGGAAGGCATTAGAGTCCATCCACCTCTGGAGGTCGGTCAGCCTGGGATCAGCACGAGGGTCGGGGCTGTGGCCGGACGGGCATCCTCGATGGAGCTTGAGCGGTTTGGGATCATGGGAGATAAATAGCATGGTCTCAGATTTATAGAGAAACAAGCCTTGCGCTGCCCCGCCCCCCAGGTTTCACTAGCATTTTACGATCTCTTCCCCTGGTGAGCCAGCCGGACGGCCATGCACCCTGCAGGTTGTCAGAAGTTCCTCCCTCGCTCAGATGAGAAAAGGTCGAGGCAATTCTCAACAAGCTTTTATTGTTCAGCTTTGGAGGCTCCACAGTCTCTCTCCATCATCCTGAAAGCCCTTGAGGCAACAGGGCACCGAGGGCTGAGCCTTAACATCACAAAATGTCACTTGGAGTGAGAGGAGGATGAAGGATGCTGTTGGCACAGGAGCAGTCGATGGGATTGGGGGGCTAGGGGAGGTGGGAATCAGTAACTCCAAGGAATATCGCCAATGCTGAGCCTGGGTCATTCCCAGCAGGGCAGTGCTGCCCGCCCAGTGACTCATCCGGTCACACGGAGCCTTGCCCCTCTGTCCCTGCTCTTCAGAAGCTGGGGCTGCCTCCCCTGCCCTGCCCTTCCCTGCCCCAGGAACCCAGGAAGCCAGCAAGGCTTCCAGAGATTCCTTGTCCTTTGAGTGGAATTCAGGTTCAGCTGACCCTTCTGAGACCACCGGACCCAAGAAAATAATATCACTGCTCAGGAAGGAAGACAGTGGAGAAGGAATGGGGGGAGGGAGAAGAGAGAGAGAGAGACAGAGAGACAGAGACAGACAGAGAGACAGAGACAGATGCAGCCAGGGATGATAGACATGAAGCCACACCTCTTTTTCTCCCCCCTCCAGCTCTGTCCCACATAAGTTGGCACTGTCCTAGGTGGGAGTTGGAAGGGGTAGCTAACAGAATTCACTTTTTGAGGTCTAAGAGGTATCAGAGTTGGGATTCAAACTAAGGCCTTGGGATTCTGAAGTGTTTTCCCAGTGTTCTCAGGTGTGTCTTGTTCCCCGGACCCTGGACACTCTGAGGCCAGGGTCCAGATTTCTGTCCACCTTGTGTCCCTCAGAGCTTAGTTGAGTACATCCCTGGGCATATGGGGAGCTCAGTGCAGATATTTCCAGTCCCCTCTCCCTGCTGAGGGCCTAGGTATGGAGTAAGAAAGATGCGTGCTCTAGGCAGGCTCCCCAAGGGAGTAGGAGTGACTGGATGGCTGGCATTCAAGCTCCAAAGGCTGGTCCTGGGCATGATGGAGCTCCACATGAGAGCAGGCCTGACCTTTGGAGACAAAGACAAGGAATATGGGCTGACTCATCTCTTCACTGGGGCCCCCTCCCTGGCCTCAGCCTCCCTGGGAGAGGATTCCTTCATGGCCCTCATCATATTGTAAACCCAAAGACAACAATGCATCACATGAAGCATGGCCCTTCCATGAAACATTAATCACTGCCCCTCCTGTGTGAAGCTGTGGGCTAGTAAAGTTCTGCCCCACAAGCAAGGATGGAAAAAGCCTGATCATTCACACCAGTGTCCAGGCATTCTTCTCCTCTGGCGTCATGGAGGGCCATGGAGACACTGACCACGGTCCAGAATTCGCCAAAAAGGAAAATGTTCCTGCTGATCACTCCTAAGGAAGACAGAGGCGTCGTGGTACCAGAGTCCCAGCAGTCAACAGAGCAGCCATGAGGGTCTGTGCTGAGCCATCCCCACACTTGGGTCTTGGGACCTGAAGCACATGTTTGGGAGTGGTCAGTCTGTGGCCAGGGTCAGGGATCAGTCTGTAGCAAGAGTAAAGCAATCCTTACCGGTCCCCATGAGGGCTGAAGGCAGGTTTGGCTCTAATTAGATCAACTGACCCACCTTGGGTTCTGTGGGAGGCAGACACAGAGCACCTCCACCCAGCAATCTCCAAGCTGTAACTAGCTACCTTTGGCATGCAAGGGAAACTGAGGCCCAAAGAAGGACCATTTGGTCTACACATTGCCAAACATTGTCTACGCGTTCCGAAGTGTTGGAAAATATCACCTGTCTTTGAGTTGTGTAGGCTCAAGCAGCTGTTGGGGCCATAGCTCAAACTTGAGTTAATGTAGAGGGATCTGAGGTCATATGGAGTGAGTGGGAGATTCCCGTGACAGCCTGCGGCTGGCAGTGCCCTGCCTTTGTCTCTTCCTTCTGCTCCCCCTTCTCCTTTTTCTTTTGTGTCCCAAACTCCCTCCCTCCCCTCCCCCACCTTCTGAGAAGGCAAGAAGCCAGATTCCCATTGGATGCTCTCTCTTCCCACCGCCCTGCGTGGTGTGTCCTGACGCGGACTCCGCACACATCCCTTCAGATTTGGGCTCCTCTGTTCAAGGAGGATGGCACTTAGGCTCCTTAAGTGCTCTTATGTGTCGGGTCTGATTGGATCCTCAGGATAGGGCTGAAAGGGAGGTACTTTCATCATCCCCATTTTACAGATGAGGAAACTGAGACATACAGAGGGTAAGTGACTTGCCCAGGGTCACACAGCTGAGATCATTAGCTCTCTTTTTTTTCTTCAGGTTTTTAACATTTTTATTTAAAGTTTCAAGTTCCAGATCATAAACTTTTTGAGGGCAAGAACTGCTTCTTGCATCTTTTCATTCCCAGTAGGCATTACAGCATGTGGCCCATAGAAAGGGCCTGAGTTCCCCCTAGAAGACTGCCCTCAAGGTGCTTACAATTGATTAGCAGAAAGACCACATACAAATGCAAATAAATACAAACTCTATATACTCTGTAATGGGGTGGGGAAGATGGGCAGCACCAGTAGTTGAAGGATCAGAAACGGCCACATACAGGAAGTAAGACTTGAGCTGAGAACCGGGGCAGGAGAGCATCCCAGGCATGTGCAAAGGCACAGAGGTGGGAGATGAACAATCCTGTAGAAGTAACAGCAGGCAGGCCCATTGAGCAGGGCTGCAGAATGTGGGAAGGGGCCCAGCGAAGGGTAGGGGTGCACCACATTTTATCTAAGAGGGAACGGGGAACATTCAGTCTGTGCTTCACAAAGATGCCTTTGGCTGCTGAGTGGAGGCTGTGCTGAGGCGGGAGCCTGGTTAGGAGACTGTGCAATCGTCCTGGCCAGAGGTGATAAGG
>NW_027185761.1:75773046-75782593 GCF_028583685.1 Petaurus breviceps papuanus | reverse complement strand
CTCCCCTGCTCCAAAATACTGCCTCCTGCCAGCCCTGACCATCTTCTCAGGGAGCCTGGAATGTTCACTCCTCTGGAGAAAGCACTGGCCTCTCTGGGTGCCCTCAGGAACCCTTTCCCCTAGGGAGTGGTGAGGGGAGGTTCCCATATGAGATCCTCCCTGTCAGAAGGGACAGTGGCAGCAGAAGGACCCTGAGGGGCAGGTGGGAGTCTGGTGGAGACAGGGAGACATTCCTTACAGCAGGCCTGACAAGGAGGAGGGTGAGGATTGCTGACCTCGTTCTACAGAGGCAGGAATGGAGGCTCAGCGGGCTGAAGAGACTGGCCCGGTGCCACCAGTGCATGGCTGTGCCAGGACCTGACTCCAAGACTGGGGCCTGGCTTCTCAGCCACCTGCCCCCTGGCAGAATTGGGGGCCACATCTTTCCTCTGTGCTCTTTCTCCTGCCTCTTTCTGAGTAAAGGAGGAATGTCTGAACCTTGGAGCCCAAAAGGAACCAGCAGCATGAGGTTTGTGTCCAGGGCCCTCTGGGGCTGCTCCTATCAAAGAGAGCACTGACCCTTAGAAGCACCTACTATGTTCCAGGCACTAGGCTGGGCCTGGGCATGCAAAGCCATGACCGGCGCAGGGTCTGCTTTCTAGGAGTCTGCAGCCTGACAGACTCTTGTCTAAGAAGACACCAGCCCAACGAGGGCATCCTTGGCAACGTGCTCTCAGCTCCTCACCAAGAACATCCAGGGAAACGTTCACTTGGGTCTAGGGAGACACCTTCCTTCCCCCCCCCCCCCCCCCCCCTTCCTCCAGCTTATCAATGTCCTTCCTAAAGGCCGGTGCCCCAACTAAACACAATAGTCCAGGAAATGGCCCCTCCCGGTCACACCCTGGGATAGGAGATGAATGTGACCAAGTGTGAAGGACAGATTAGGAGGGAGAGAGGGGCTCTGTGGGAAGAGCCCTCAGGAGAAGGCGGGTAGGAGCAGGGGCTCGAAGGGAGAGGAGGTCTGTGAACATGGAGACTGGGCACGTCTGTCTCTGGCAGGACCAGGGAAAACCCCAGTCCTGCTCATTCTCAGCAAGCAGCTGATCCTTGGCAGTAAAGTAGTCGGTCAGTTAGCATTGATGAAGCCCTTCCTATGTGCCAGGCCCTGTGCTAAGCTCTGGGGATGCCAAGAAGACCTTGAGGAGTTGCCAGTCTAATGGAGAAGACAGCGCTGGAGATTGCCAACAGAGGGAAGGCTTCTTGAAGGAGGAGGGATTTTAGCTGGGGCTAGGTCTGGAGGCAACTGGCCCAAGGTCTGAGAGGAGCTTGAGCCCCAAGCTGGCACCTGGGAAGTCAAAGGCCTCACTTCCTCGAAGCTCTGGGTAGGCGGGACCTGGTCATCCCTCTGGCAATGCCAGCGGGTCTGGACTAGGCCTTATTGGAGAAGAGATTTAGGAAGTGATGGAGCCCTGAGATTAGCTCCGAACCTTGAGCCAGAGATTTCCACCTCCTCCTGTTCAGCCATGCCACTGCCCAGGTCCCAGCCCTGGGGGCAGCATACTACCACCAGCAAAATGGCCTCCCTTGGAGTGCATAGGAGCCCAGCACACCCACATCTGGCACCAGAGGGTTCCTCTAGGTTCCTCTCCCTCAGAAGGTAGACTGATTTCTACCCATCTCCCCTGCCATGTCCACTATGCCTTTAACACAATAAGGGCCTAAAAAATGCTTGATGGCTGACTGACAGCCAAGGGCTTCAGTGCCAGTTTACAGAGCCCACTTAGGCTTACAACAAACATCCTTCTGCCAGGCTCCCAGGACAGGCACTTCCCGCCTGCTGTGTGACCCCCAAATTGGGGGGACCCCTGCTTTAAGCTGAGGATGCCCCCCAGTAGGGTTTCCTGCTCCTCCATTCTGGCAAGGCTCAGGGGAGATCCTGCGCCAAGGCTCTATAGAGAGAGAGACGGAGAAACCTTAGTTGAGACTGAAGCTAAGCCCGAATCCTGGGGACTCGAGTTCAAATGAGGCCCCTTCTCAAGCCTCTGCTCCAAGCCCTCTTCCCAGGCGCTCCCACTGACGGCAGCCCCTCCCCTTTCACAGCGTACATCATCGGGAAGTCCTTCCCAGCCCGGCTTTCCTCGGCTCTGCCTCGGGCCAAGCAGACAAGACTCATTCCTTGGACAGCCTTGAGACTGAGCCCCCGAGGCCCATCCACCCCAGCCAAGCCCCATACTTGGTTCAGAAGGAAGTGGGGAGGGAGAGCACCGCTGGGGAGTGACTGGGTATTTAATTCGTCAATGAAGCCTTTGTGTTTGGAAGGGCGTTATCACAGTCACAGCGACTGGCCTCTACGGTCATTGGCCTCCACCAAGTCCTGTTCCAGTGCCTGCTCCCTCTGGCAGTGGAGGTGCCCTGTGGCTCAGGAAGGCATCGCTACTGGAGGACAAGGGCTTGTTCATGGATCCCCCCAAATGGAGGGATTCGAGCTCCCAAAGTCAGTGCACGGAATTGTCGTGGGAGTAGCCTGCCTGAGTACAGAGGAGGCCAGTCACTTGGTCAGGCACTGTTTGGCTATGGTCAGCCGCTGGTGAAACAGAGGCAAGAGGGCGTGCCTGCAGGTCAAAGGGGATGGAAGGGGTGGGGGAGGGATGCTTTGTGGTTGGTGCTTCGACTGCAAGAATCTGGCCCAATGCCCAGGGAGCAGATGTGCTCCTGGAGGAAGAGAGGGACACCAGTGACTGGCATTCTTGCTATTGAGGGACAAAGAACAGAGGCCCAGTCACAGGCTGACTCCCAGGGAGCCCTTGGCACTCGGAGGGCATGGGATGAGTGGGAGCAGGCTGATGAAGGAGAGCCAGAAGGAAGGGCAGCCTCAATACAGATGGTCCAAAAGGAGTATAGGCCAGTCATCTGGAAAGAATGAAGGCTACCAAGGCCCAGCCTGGCAAGGCTGGTGCCCTACTGATGCCCTCAGCATCTTAGGAGAAATAAGGAAGGCTTCTGGCACATAGGTGGACCCCTCAGAGTGAGCTTACAGCCCCACAGGACAGGCGGGAGGAGATGAGCCGAGATCTGCACAGTCGGAATGTCCATATCAAGGAGAGCATCCCTTTTCATTTGTGACCATATTTGCCAGAATTCCAGTTTATTTAATTCCAGCCCCGGCTCTTGCTCCCACACCTTTTTGACTCTCCCTTTTATCACTCCTCTCAGCATTGTCTCAGCAGCAAACACGAGGAGCCCCGCTCAAGCACAGATTCCTAGGAAACTCCACTGGGCACCTTCCTGAACTGATGATTGATTTCTCTTTGGAGTCAGCCATTCAACCAATGTGTAATCCACAGACCCCGCCATCCTTTCACCAAACTCCTCCTCCTCCATCTTCCTCATCTGCACCTTCATCTTCACTCTCCTCATTACCTTCACCATCGGTCCATCAGAGGACCTCCTTGTTTCAGGGCAGTCCCTGATACAAAAGTCATGTGAGAAGAGTGAGACTGCATCTGAAGTGGGGTCAGGCACAGGCCAGGGGGAGGTAGCCTGCTGCCCCAGGACCCCTGGCACATAAGCAGGCCCCTCTAGCAGAGTCATCCCTGGCAGCCACAGCCTGCAATTCCGGTCAGCACTTCCCAGGCCTGGGAGCCACCAGTATTAGGCCCTCCAGGCCTGAGGTTTTCAACCATTTTCATGTCCTGGACCCCTTTGCAGTCTGAGGAAAGCTATGGACCTCTTCTTAGAATCAAGTTTTTAAATAATTGAAGGAAACTCTAGGTTTCAGTTAGAGGTTAATGAAAATAAAGGTTTATTTTTTCCAACCCAAGTTCACAGACAACCTGAAATTTTTCCGTGGACCTGCTAAGGGTCTGTGGACCCTGGTTTAGGACCCCCTACCCTAGAGTGATGGGGGAAGGGAGGAGGGATCCATGGGGGCAGGAGTACTCAACCTGGGGCTCTCAAACACTGTGACTGAAGGCTGCCCTAAGAATGCTCACCCCATCAGAAGACAAAACCTTGGCTGTTTTGGGGCAGCTTCATTGACTATGGTTGCCAGCAAACTGGTGGTGATCAAGGTGTGGGTAAGGAAAACTGCCCCTGGGGTGACAGGATCATAAGCTCAACTACCTGAGAGCAGGGAGGGATGGGGAGAGTAGGGGCTTAGGGGGGGGGGGGGGGGGGGGAGGCACCGAGAAGTGGGAAAGGAAATGTGGTGACCATCTGAGCACAGCATGTGCAGGACAGGCTCCAGCAGACAGAGAGGGTGTGTCTGGGAGGAGAATCTCAGAAGTGTGTGTGCCAACCCGGGTCCAAGTGGGTCTGGTCAGTGTGGAGGCCCAAGGGCTCAGTTTGCGCTTCCAGCCCTCAGGCTCTGGGCCAGGGGAACTGTGTGAAGGGGCCACTATGGGGAAGCAATGATGACAGAGGCCATGAGAGTCTGCATTTATGGATGGCACCCCCGGAGCTGCCCAAGCCACCATGGAGGAAGAGGGCAGCTGGACAGGGATGGGGGCAGGGTCCAGGAGCCCAAAACTCCACGGTGAGCCTGGTCAGTGCCGCTGATAAGCCCATGGTCACCGGTTCTTGCCCACGATCCTCAGGCAGCTCCACCCAACCCTGTCGTAGGGTACCTGCTGCTCCACCTGGGGATGGACTCACCCAGAGCTGTGGGTAGCTGGGGTACCCCTGGTCGGGTGCAGACCACACCCAGGCAACCTGCAAGCAGGAGTTTTAGCCCTTGGGGCAGTCAGTCAACCTCCAAGCGGGGGTAGACCGGAGGCAGGAGGGGGCTGAGGCAGGGGCGACCCGGTCACCTGGGCTCTTCTTAGGAGGTGGGGGGAGGGACAGGATGGAGAAGAAGCCTGGGGGGTTATTGGGGAGAGGGGGAATGATCCAGGGAGGGCTCCCGGCAGGATGGGGAGAGGCACGCACTGGCTATGGGACACTGGGAGGTCGGGGCGGAGACCCTGTCACCTTCCAGCCAAGACCGAGGAGTAAACCGAAGAACCACCCAGAGCCTCCAGGTGCCAACACTCCCACCGGCTGACTCTCCAGGTCTCTCCTCCGGAGGGGGCGCCGGAGCCCCCTCTCACAGGTGTTCCAGATTACGCATGTCTAAGAGGATAAGAGGATTCTCTGGGCAGGAGCAGCTCTTAGATACAGAGGAGGGCCCGCAGTCAAGGAAACGCCGGCGGTCACCGACCGAGGCTCCCCGTCAGAGGCCACCCTTTAGACTGTAAGCTCCCTGAGGGCAGGCGCCTACTACGGGCTCGCTGACTGTTCGATCCAGAGCCTGCTGGACAAGCAGCCTGGGCTTTCTTCCGCTGATCTCTGCCTCGCCCCTCGTCAGGCACTGGGACCTGGCCTTCGGACTCGTTTATTGAATATCTCCCAAATCTGCATACCCTGGGACTTGGTTCTCCCTCTCAAAAATCTCGCCCTGCTTGGACTTGAACTCCAGAGACATCCTTCCTCCCTGACCCCCTCCCCTCCCAGAACAGATTTCCCTTAAGGCTCGGCCCTTGGAAAGGTCCCGACCCCTTGTGTATCCATGCTCTCCACAGGCCTCCTACATTCTGGTTTGGTCTTGGAAGGGGGGGCGAAACTGGGGGGGGGGGGGGAGGGAGGCTCTGTTAGAGCTAGGGAGCCCCGAGCATGTTTGGGGGAGGGTTGGACACAGACACTGGAAGGGAGAGGGACTCGGAAGATTCTGGAAAAGGCAGCGTGGGCTGCCGATGGGAGCGGGTGGCCCCGCGGAGGAAGGAGGGCCCGAGTCGTAGGAGTCCTGCCTTCCTCTCCTTCTCCCCGGAGAATCGGAGATTTAGGGCGCGGGCTTTCCTCGCGTGACCCCCCCCTTCCATCCTGCCCCCTTTCCCGCCTGGGCCCCTGCTCTCCATTACAACAATTAACTTGCTTTTCAGCCTGGGGACAGGACAGCACGAAGGTGCTCAGGTCTCCTCCTCGGCTTTTTGGGAGAGTTTTTATCCAATGAAAAATTAGTGGTGTGATCACAGCATCTTGGAGCCCCCAGTTCGGAAAATTCCTAACGTTCAGGGACAGGTTTGGTTCCTCGTCCTGCCACGTGGGGATGGGGCCCCTAATTTATATTGATATTTATGTCTAAATAACCACGGGCAGACCTGAGGTGGGCACGGGGGCTCCCATGTGTGATTCCTGCTGCCAAAGGGACTGAGCTTGGCCATCCCTTTTTTTTTTAATCTTTGCTGTTTTTTATTGTCTAGACTTAAAGTGTTGGTAAAAAAAAAAATGTCAATAATACAGATTAGTTTAAGATTGTGTCACCTATACATTTTCACCCTGGAAAGCCAGACTAAATATTTACAAGCATATCTGGATCTAACCCGAAAGGGTACAATTTTAGAGGCAATGAAAGATTCACTTGAATAAAAATATACCCTTTATTCAGCTTGCCATAGAGAGTCCAGTTCCTAGAATGACTTTTCAAAAATAAATTGATTTATTTTTCGTTTTCAACATTCACTTTCATAAGTTTTAAATTTTCTCCCTCTCCTTCTCTTCCTCCCTCCCCAAGACAGCATGCCGTCTGATACAGGCTCCACATATACATTCTTATTAAACATATTTTCACATTAGTCATGTTGTATAGAAGAATTAGAACAAATAGGAGGAACCATGAGGGGGGAAAAAACTAACCCTCCCCAGAAAAGAGCAAATAGCATGCTTCAATCTACATTCAGACTTCTTAATTCTTTCTTTAGATGTGGATGGCATTTTCCTTCATGAGTCTTTTTGAGTTATTTTAGGTCCTTTCATTGCTGAGAAGGGCTAGGTCTATCAAAGTCAGTCATTGCACAATGTGGCTGTTGCTGTGTACAATGTTCTCCTGGTTCTGCTCCCTTCACTCGGCATCAGTTCACATAAGTCTTTCCATGTTTTTCTGAAATCCACCTGTTTCATCATTTCTCATAGCACAATAGCATTCCATTACATTCATATACCACAACTTGTTCAGCCATTCTCCAATTGATAGGCATCCCCTCAGTTTCCAGTTTTTGGCCACCACAAAAAGAGCTGCTATAAATATTTTTGTACATTTGGGTCCTTTTCCCATTTTTATGATCTCTTTGGGATACAGCCCTAGATTAAAGGATATGCACCTTTTTATAGCTCTTTGTGGACAGTTCCAAATTGTTCTCCAGAATGGTTGGATCAGCTCACAGCTCCACCAACAATGAATTAGTGTTCCAATATTCCCACATTTTCTCCAACATTTATCATTTTTCTGTTTTGTCATGTTAGCCAGTCTGACAAGTGTGACGTGGTACCTAACAGTTGTTTTGATTTGCATTTCTCTAACCAATAATGATTTAGAACATCTTTTCATCTGACTATAGATAGCTTTAATTTCTTCCTCTGAAAACTGCCTGTTCATATCCTTTGATCACTTGTCAATTGGGAAATGACTTGTATTTCTATAGATTTGACTCAGTTCTCTATGTATTTTAGGAATGAGGCCTTTATCAGAGACGCTGTATAAAAATTCTTTCCCAATTTTCTGCTTCCCTCCTAATTTTGGTTGCATTGGCTTTGTTTGTTTGTACAAAAACTTTTCAATTTAATGAAATCAAAATCATCCATTTTGCATTGCATAATGTTCTCTATCTCTCGTTTGGTCATACATTCTTTCCATTCTCTATAAATCTGACATGTAAACTATTCCTTGCTCTCCCAATTTGCTTATGGTATCAGACTTCCTATCTAAATTGTGTACCCACTTAGACTTTTCTTTGGTAAATGGTGTAAGATATTGGCCGATGCCCAGTTTCTGCCCCACTCTTTTCCAGTTTTCTCAGCAATTTTTGTCAAATAGTGAGCTCTGGAGTTTTGGGGTCATTGGCTACTCTGTCTTGTGTACCTGACCTATTGCGCCGATCTATTTCTTAGCCAGGACCAAGTGGTTTTGAGGACTGCTGCTTTGTAATACAATTTAAGATCCGGTCTGGCTGGGCCGCCTTCCCTAGCTTTTCTTTTCATTCAGTTCCTTGATATTCTGAACCTTTTGTCCTTCCAGATGAATTTTGTTATTATTTTTTCTGACTCTAAAAAAGTTTTTGGTGGTTTGATTGGTACAGCACTGAAGAAATAAATTAGGTAGAATTGTCATTTTTGTTATATTAGCTCACCCTACCCACAAGCACCTGATATTTTTCCAATTATTTGGACCTGACTTTATTTGTATGAAAAGTGTTTTGTAATTGTGTTCATATAGTCCCTGGATTTGTCTTGGCAGGTAGACTCCCACATATTTTACAATGTCTGCAGTCGCTCTAAATGGAATTTCTCTTTCTGTCTCCTGTTGGGCTTGGTTAGTAATATATAGAAACGCTGATGATTTAGGGGAGTTTATTTTATATTCTGCAACTTTGCCAACTTTATTTATTATCTCAAGGAGCTTTTTACTTGATTCTCCAGGATTTTTTTTTACTTGATTCTCTAGTATTCTCTAAGTATATCATCATATCATCTGAAAGAGTGATAACTTAGTCTCTCCTTTGCCTATTCTAATGCTTTCAATTTCTTTTTCTTCTCTTATTGCTAAAGCTAAGATTCTAGTACCATATTGAATAACAGTGGTGATAGGCAATCTCTTGAGTTCAAAAGTTCTGAGCTACATTGGGCTAAGTCCACCAGACAGCATCAGTGTGAAAAGCACCTGGGAATGGGGTTGCCAAAGAAGGGATGAGGTGACTCCCATGCTGATCGGTGGGGGGGAGGGGGGCTGTGAAAGTGCCCTGTACTTCCAGCCAGGGCAAAATGAGGAGACTGAGTCCTAGAACAAAAGGAAGGAAGGAAGGGAGAGAGAGAGACAGACAGAGAGAGAGATAGACAGACAGAGACAGAGAGAGAGACACAGAGAGAGAGGGAGAGAGGCAGAAAGAGACAGAGAGAGACAGACAGAGACAGAGAGAGAGGGAGAGAGAGGAGAGAGGGAGAGAGAGAGAAGGAAGGAAGGAGAGAGGGAGGAAGAAACAAAGGAAGGGTTACTGAAAATGAGAGGAAGGGCTGAGCACTTCTCTTGGGGGGAAGGGAAGCTTATCTCACTGTGGTCCTGTGCTCCTAAATCCTGGTACAATGCATGACGAAGATTGATTGGATTGGTTTGGATTGGATAAAGGAGGGACCGATGAGTTAGATCTGACTCCAACAGGAAGAGATGGGCCCATTCCCAGAAGAGCAAGGAACAGGAAAAACCTACCCTTCCCACACTGGTCCCCCACCCTGGGTTGTGGGCATGCTCTGATTCAGCAGCTTTTGATTTCTCTTGCCTGGAGCCAGGCGTCTAGCTCAGGTTCCCAGTCATTTCCCAACCTTGCTGGGGCCCAAATACCTAGTCCCACCCCAGTTCCTAGTTAGGTGCTATCTCTCCAATTAAAGTGTCATCTCCTCAAGGGCAGGATTTTGCCTGCATGTATTTATATCCTCAGCCTTTAGAGAAATGCCTGGCACCTAGCAAATGCATCCATCCACTTATCCATCCATCCACGCATCCATCCATCCATCCATCCATCCATCCATCCATCCATCCATCCAT
>NW_027185761.1:75767655-75773036 GCF_028583685.1 Petaurus breviceps papuanus | reverse complement strand
TCCATCCATCCATCCATCCATCCATCCATCCATCCATCCATCCATCCTTCCATCCATGCATGCATTCATCCATGCACACATATATACATACACCCATCCATCCATCCATCCATCCATCCATCCATGCATCCATTCATCCATTCATGAATTCATCCATCCATGCATTCATCCATGCACACATACATACATACACACACCCATGCATTCATCCATGCACACACACATACATACATATACCCATCCATCCATCCATGCATCCATCCATCTGTCCATCCCTGAGTTCATACATGCATGCATACATACATGCATGCATCCATCCATCTATGCATCCATGTATCCATCCATCCATGCATGCATTCATCCATGCACACATACATACACACATACACCCATCCATCCATCCACTCACCCATCCATCCACCCACCCATCCATCCATCCATCCAAACATCCATGCATCCATCTATCCATGCATCCATCTGTCCGTCCATCCCTGCATTCATCCATGTATACATACACCCATCCATACATCCATGCATCTATCCATCTATCTATTCATTCTCTTTGGCCCTAGAAGGCAGAGCTGGGAGAAATCAGTCAAAACTGAAAAACTGAAATACTCCAAGTCAGGGAAAACTCTCTAACAATGGGAGCCATCCCAGAGTGGGACAGGCTGCATTGGAGGCTGATTAGGTCCCCTCCCTGGACATCTTCCAGCAGAGGCTGCAGGGCCACTTGGGAGGAAGGATGCTTCCAGCTTGTTCGAGGACTGACTGTGCAGGGCAGTCTTTGATGGCTTTTCCAACTTGGAGAATCTGTGAGCACCACACTCCTCTGTAAGTGCTTGCTGACTGACCGCCAGATTCTGGCTCCTGGCTCCAGGCCCAGACAGCTGCCTTGCAGCTCTAACGTGTGCTGCTTGGGATGGGGAAATAGTCAGGGAGGAGGGACGGTACATTCTTGGCCTGGCCTAGGCAGGCACCCAGTCCCTGCAAGGTGCCTTTTTTGGCCTTATTATCAAAGGGAAGTCATTTAGGGATCCACATCCTGGTCCAGCATTGTTTGGGGAGGCCAAGACCCTGAGAGCACTTCTGCCTGACAGGTGGCCAGGCCCAGGGACCTCTCCATGTTCCTTCAGAGGACACAAAACAGGATAAGCCCCCAGGTCCTTCAGATCTGGCCTCTAGGGTCCTTGGTCCCCAGGCTGCCAAAGCACTTTTCCAGCTGTGGCCTGGAAGGCAGGGCTGACTTAGTATCCTCCCTTTTCAACCCCACCCACAAGTGGAGTTCCCATGACTCCCTCACCTTCTTCCCCTACCCTACCCACGGGTCAGGAAAAGATCTGATAAACTAATTCACACTCAAGTGTTAATGGCTGATAATGGCTTCAGGGAGGGGGCCTGGGCTGTACTCTCACAGAATAATGGAGTCACATGGTCTTAGATGTGTCCACCATCTTTTCTCCTTCAAGATTCAATTTGGACATGATATCCTTCCTGGTTCCCCAGTTGCTAGTGACCTCCCTACCCTAAACAGATTTTGTGTATCCTTGTGTAGGTACCTGCTGCCTAGATAGTATGTTCCTTGAGGACAGGGATTCTTTTATTTTGGTCTGGGTATCCCCAGTGACCGGCTCACACTAGGTGCTTGCTGATTGGAAAGGCTCTTAGGAACCAGCTGGACTTAAGAGGCAGACAGAAATGTCACCTCCAGGAGGTCCTCTGTGCCCAGCCTAGTTGCTGGATTTTAAACATTCCAGCAGGGTTTATAGAAGGGTAGAGGACAGCAGGCCCAGTCTTGAACAGAATATCAATACTCAGGATCCCAAAGCTGCCAGGGTCCCCAGGGTGCTTCCAGAGAGGGGTGTGGTTCTCTGTACTGGGAAGGCCTCCCCCCACCCAGGGCTGTGGCTACTTTGGGAAGGACGTTGACCCTCTGGACTAGCCAGAGACCAAAGGAAGGTGTCGCCCCCAAGAGAGACAAAGCCTGGAAGAGAAAGGATGTGATTTAGGCAGGAAGGGAACACGGCTGGTGCCTTCTGCTCCCTCAGACTGACCGGTGGGAGTGGGCTGGGATGTGTTCTTTTGGACTGAGGCCAGAATGAGGGGCAAACAGGGAAAATCTCCATAAGAGATCCTGCAGCAATGGGACAGGACATGTGTGCCTCCCTGGGTTCAAATCCTTGGTCTGTCTTTCCTCTCCAGGCAGTATGACCTGTCATGTAGACTCCAGAGGGAAGTCCTGCTGGGGGGTTAGGCTGGCCCAAATGACCAGACCTCATGAAATCGGGGTCTGGGGACCTGAGAAGACTTGGGCTGAGTCCCCTTCAGACACTCTCTAGCTGTGTGAGCCTTAACAAGGCCCTGAGTCTGCTGCTGCTCCCCCACACACCCTACACCCCTCCTCCTGGGTGTTTCTGCAGAGGGCTGTGGTCTGCAGTTATGGGGGAGGGGTACATCCTTCCCAGCTCCCCTCCCAGCTTCCTTGTTTCCACATTCCTTCTGACAACTGTCCTTCCCTGATCTCCCTCCCTAAGCTCTTGCCTCTTTGGACCCCAGGTTCACAGTATCACAAAATATCACATCAGAGATGGAAAGTGCTCTAGCAGCATCCAGTCCAACAGGGACCTGATCAGGAATCCCCCACCAGCATCCATTAGAAGTGCTCATTCAGCTTCCCTTGGAGATCTCTAGGGATGGGGAACTCACTACCTTATGAGACAGCTCTACCCACTTTGGGTAGGGTCCTCTAAAAGTCTTCCCTTTAGGTTTCCCCATGTGTCCTGCTGTCCTCACTCCTTCTCCCTAATCTCCCACCTCCTTCCCTAATAAATTTTCCCCAGCACACATCCTGGGGTTTCAGTGGGAGCAGGGGAAGTGGGGAGAGGAGTGGAGATAGGGAGAAGGGAGGAATCCCAGGCCCTCAGAGGCAAGGGGCCACCTCTGGACCCTCCCCGCCCACATGAAGACCAGCCAGGGATGGAACTCCAGAGGAAAGACCAGAGGAGGGGAGGTGGAGGGGAAGGGCACATCATAGGCTGCCTTGGTCCCCCCTTTGGGGGGAGCATAGACAAAAGCCAGGAGACTATGGGGTATTCAATATTCATACACCTTTATTTGTTCATGTGATGCCACATAGGTGGCAGTAGTTGCCACATAGGCATAGACAGGGGCCCACAGATTGGAAATGAGGAAGGAATGGGGATGGTTCTGCCCCCAGCCCTGTGGCCAGGAAGCTCCTGACCCAGCCATGGCAGGGGGTGAGGAGAGAGGTTCAGAAGGCCCTTTCTCTATGCCCAGGGCCTGGGGCACCTGGGGAATAGACACTCAATCGCTTCATGCCAAGAGTCAGGAATCTCAGAGTCCAGACGCTGCCTTCCCTGAACTCCCTGGGCACCTGGTCTCAATGGCTTCATCTGTCCAATGGGCAGGATCACCCCGTGGTATATATGTGAAAGTGCATAGCAGCAAAGGGAAAGATGGGCTGGGATACTGCCACACCCCTGGATCCCGGACTGAGGGTCTCCATTTTCTTCTGGATGCTTGGGCATGTGGAGGCCTGGCTGCTTGCGGAGAAGGTGTGCATGGAGGCAAGTGGAGGAGAGGGTCCAGGACATTGGCCCCGCTTGGGATCTGGTTTCTATATCTCCAGGCCATTGACCTGATGGAGTGCCCTGGCTCTGCTGGCCAAGCAGACCCCTGGAATGTTGGGGGGAAGGGAGCAGGGAGAGAGGCTTGAGCTGTGGTCACCCTGTCTCTATAGCTGATGTGGCTGGACCAGCTCCCAGCAAACAGATGGGCACAGGAGCCGTGGGCAAGGTCATTCAGGCCTGCCCTGACCTAAGGCTGCAGAACAGGGACCCAGACGGAGCTGCTGGCTCAGGCCATCCTCAATGGGCAGAGTGACCTTGTGGTGAGCTTGGTCTGGTCTACACTGGCAAACAGAGGACTGGAAGCTTGGGTTTTATCACATACTTCAAGGGGGAGAAATTACCCACTCAATTCAAGAAAAAAAATGATGCTTAGACAAGATGATTTCATGAGAGCTTAACCAAAGGCCCCAAGGATCTTGGTGGGGGTGGAGGTGGAGGTGGGGATGAGGGAGGGAGAGGGGTGGGTGCGTCCTCCGCTGGCCCTGAGCTCTCTTACACTCTCCATGGCCACAAGCTCCTGCCATCACTGCTAGAAGATGGTTTGGAGGGCAGCTTGTGCGCTGCACCCATTCCACAGATGGAGAATCTGAGACTCCTTAAAGGGTAGAATTTGGATCAGGTGGTGGGGCAGGGGAGTCGACTGGGGGCAGAAAGCTTTGCAGGTTCCCCTCACTCATGTGGTGTGGACATGCTACCTAGCCCTTGTGATAGAACGCCCTTCCAAACCTCAGTCCAGTGCCCCTGGGGGCTGCGCTGAAGCGGTCCCTTCCTTCTCCTGGGTCCCAGGCTTGGGGAAACAAGCCTGAACATGTGGCCCCCAGGCACCCAGCTCGAGAAAGAGGAGGCAAGGAAAGAGAAAGAAAGATGCTGAGACAGCCCCGGAGGCCAGGAGCCCTGGCGGGCCCTCGCGTCTCCAAGGCAGCTGGCTTGCAGAGTCTATAACATGTACATCTGCCCCCGCCCCCCTCGCCCCCCGCCCCACTCCGAGGAGGCGGGCCCTACTTGGGCTTCATCTCCACCCGGGAGTTCAGGTCCTCCGCGTCCAGGTCATATTCTTCCACCTGCCCGCTGCTCCAGACCTTCATGCGGTCCGTGAGCTCGCTGCTGCGTGGGGCCAGGATGAAGTCGTAGATGAGCGCAGCGAGGGCACCCCCGATGAAGGGCCCCACCCAGAAAATCTGGAAAGGGAGGAGGGAAGCTTCAGAGAGGGAGCAGCTGCCCCAAACGGGCTGTTAACCCCATTTCACAGACTAGGACACTGAGGCCCAGAGACGGAAAGGGATTTACCCAAGGACAGTCGGGAAGGGTTAGAGGGGCGAGAAGGCGTGGGCACGCCCCCTCCCCTCCTGGCCTCTGTACCCCGACGCAGCCCAGCTCTCCCTCAGACCTCCGGGCACCGCCCCCGCTTCGGGCCCTTGAAACCCCGCCCTCCTCTCTTTCTCCTTCTTGCTCACAGTCACCCAAGAAGTCTGTCCATCCCCCTTCCCCCGCCCCGGAGTGAGGCCGGGACCCCACACACTCACCCAGTGGTGCTCGAAGTTGTTGGCAATAACCGCCGAGCCGAAGGAACGCGCAGGGTTGATGCCGCAACCGGTGTAATCAATCTGTGTCAGAAATTGTACATTGTCCATAAGAGATGGGGGTGGGATGGAGGTACGGGAGGGGGGAGAAGGGAGGGGAGAGAGAGAGAGAGAGAGAGAGAGAGAGAGAGAGAGAGAGAGAGAGAGCCTT
>NW_027185761.1:75694628-75762655 GCF_028583685.1 Petaurus breviceps papuanus | reverse complement strand
ACACACTGTCACACACTCACACACACTCACAAACACTTTCACATACACACATTCATACACACTGTCATACACACACACTCTCACTCACACACACTGTCACACACACTCATACACACACACACATTCACACACACTCTCACACACTCATACCCTGCCTTACACTGTTTTCCAAGGAGACGTCCCTTCAAAACAACCCTGTTGGGAGATGTGAAGAAAAGCCTCCCTGGAGGGTGGGTGATGAGGAAGCTGATTCTCAGAGAGGACCTGATCCCACCATGTCAGAAGAGGTGAAAGCCAGCCAGAGATGCCAGGGCCACAGAGAGAAGCTCAGGGGGGTCACAATGATTCATTTTAAAACAAATCTCGCCCAGATCAGGACAGATGGAAGGATCGCCCGCTTTAGAGGAGGAGGCACCCTAGAAGCCGGTTTGTCTGCCCTTGACCCCAACTGGAATTGGGTCCACAGAGCTGGAGTGGACCCCGCTAGTCGGCAGAGGCCGCAGTCCAGATGTGGGGCACATGGCCCCCGGCCACCACCCCTGCAGGGGCGTTGGCTCCTCTGTGACTCATTGGGGAGAAAGTCCCCCCACCTCCTGACTCACTCAAACCACTGCCTACGCTTCCTTCTGTCATTTTTCTGGAAATCGCCAGCCCAGTGCCTGAGGGGCAGAGGGGGCTCTGGTGGCAGGTCCGGGGGCTTCCTCCAACAACCAGAGATGCTTGTCAATGCTGAGCTGCCCCCATCTCCTCATCCTGCCACCTGCCCAGGTTCTGGGGTCTCGGGGGCTCCCTCTCCCTGAAGAGGGCTGGCCTAGCTGGGCAGAGTCTGCCCATGGGATGATTCTGCTCTGATCCAGGTCACAGGCCTCGATTCCAACTGCTTTTTTACGTATTTCTAAGAGCAGAAAATTCCACTCTCCATGGCCCAAAGAGCTTTACTTTGTGTGGAGTAAAAGCCCCTGGCGGGAAGATCCCAGGCTCCCAGAGACCCAGGGATGCTCTTTCCAAGGAAGTCTCAGGCTCCCTGAGCCCACCCCTCCCTGACCAGCTGCTCCCCAACACTTAAAAGCGATCTCAATCAGACCAGGACATATGGAAGCATCATGGGCCAAGAGCTCAGCTAGCCTCATTTTACAGATGGCAAAACTGAGGCCAGAGAGGAAAATGCCTTGGTCCAAGTCAGGCAGAGGCAGACAGCAGAGCCTAGAATCCAGCCCAGGTCTGCAGCAAACCTCTGTGTTTTTCCATTATTGGGCCCCGAGGCTCCCAAGATCAGGGAATGAATTTCTCAGATACCTTCCTCCAGTTGGGGAGGAAGGAGCCAAGGCAAGGCTGCAGGAGGGTTCTTCCAGGGAGAAAGGAAGCAGCCACTGGAGCTGGGTGGGGCAACCCAGCCCACACCACCTTGGGAGTGGCTCAGGCCTGCTGTGCCCCTGCTGACCCTCCCTACAGAGGGGGCTCAGGGCACGAGAAGGCCCCTAAGAGCCCAAGACCCCCAAGAACTCTCACCCAGGGAGAGTCAGGAGGGACCCAGGCCACCTAGCACACTCCTGCTGGCTCACACTGGAGGAGGCCAAGGCTGGGGGAGATCAGCAGACTTCCCAAGGCAGCCAGGGACTGTGTCAGAAGCAGAATATGACCTTAGGAAGGTCCTCTGACTCCCGAGACAGGGTCCTCTCCCCAGTGAGGACTGGGGGTGCCGCAGTGCATAGAGCACCAGGTTGGGAGTCAGAAAGCCCTGAGTTCAAACCCAGCCTCAGACCCTTCCTAGCTGTGTGACCCTGGACAAGTCACCGAGACACTGTCTGCCTCAGTTTCCTCACCTGTAAAATGGGAATAATAATAACCACACTGGCCTCCCAGGCTTGTTGTGAAGATCAAATGAGATCATATGTACAGCAATTTGAGCAGGGGCCCGGTGCAGGAAATGTCGGCTGTTGTCAGCAGCACAGCCTCAGACATGGCCTCAGGCTCCCTGGGCTCAGGACCCAGGCTCGCACTGCTGATCTGTGTCTGTGCCCCAGAGCCCAGTCTATCTAAGGCCCAGCTGCCCAAATGGTGACTGACTGATCAGAGTCAGAGCTGGCAGGACGTCCAGCAGTGAAGGGACCTCTCTGCAGGACTCTCCAGAGAGCTGTTTGGTGTGTCAGAGAACCAGCATTTAGGGAGTGACTTCTCCCTGCTAGGTTCCATTAAGTGAGCACTGACAGGACAGAGGAAGGCCAGAGCATTCCCCCGGCCCTCAGAGAGCTGCCAGTCCAACCTGCAACAGCCACGACAACTGAGCTGCCAACAGGCTCCCTGGGAGAGAACTGACTGAGGGAAGGGAAATCAGGAAGGCTTCCTGTAAGAAGTGGGGTCTTAGATAAAGCCGAGGAATACCTCCAGGAGCTGGAGATGGGGGGGGGCATTCCAGGCGGGGGGCACATGCACTTGAGAAATGGAGTCATTGCCTCCCACCTGCTACTGAGACCGAGAGCCATGGTCAGTGCCCCAGGAGCTTGTGGGGAGCTGGCCTTCCTCCCCTGCCAGACCTCCTCTCCCTCAGGGTCCACCAGGAAGGAGAAGAAGCCCAGGTATGTGGAAAGCTGGAGGGCTAGGGAGCTGAGCCAGCCCTGCCCTGGCCTCTGTCCCCAGTCTTCTCCATTCTTGGGGGGGGGCGGTCTCTGCTGCTACAAAGTCGAGTTTGCCTCTCTTTGTACCCTCTGGGCTAGGGGGCTTTGGGGAGGAGATGGACCGGGAGCTAAGCCTCGAAGAAGCCGAGGGATGGGACAGATGTCAGAGTGGGGAGGGTACTCCAGGCAAACTGGTGACTGTAGCAGAGGCAGGGAGGCCGGAGTGAAGTGGCAGTGTGCTGGCCCCAGCGATTGGCCAGGCAGCCAGTTGGGCAGCATTTACAGGCTGGGCAGGGTTCAGGGGAACTGCTCCCTCAGAAGGGCGGGGCATAGACGTCCTTAACACTCTCCAGCCAGCTCTTCCCCAGACAAGCTCAACTGCTCTCCCTCTCCCACTATGTTTGCTCCCTACTCCCTGGTCATTTGGTCCCAAGACTTTTCTTCCAGAATCTTCCTTAGCTCCTGGAAACCAGTCCAGACAGTCTCCTGCCCTGGCCCTGGTCCTGCTGAGCTGGTCTCACCTGCTGGACTTCCAAGTCCTCCAAGGGTCCAGGTAATCATTGACGGAGGACAACTAGAAAGCTCCTCCTCCCTGTCTCTGCTATTGATCTGCCCTGCCCTCCAAAGCACTCAGGCATCTAGGTTGGCTTCGGGAGAAGCTGGGAGAAACCTCAGGGCCCAGCAGAGCTTGCTTGGGTCTCCACAGAGATCTCAGGGAAATGAAGGGGAGGGGGGGCATCCAGGAGCCAGGAAAGGGTGGGGGATGCCTATGTGACCAGCAAGGGACCCATTTCCCTGAGGGCAGGCTGGCTCTTTCCCCTGGTGCCTTTACATTGAAGTATCATTGAAGGTGGCTGTCCCTTCCTGTCCCTTACCCTGGCACCAAGTCGGGGCTGAGGCCTTTAGAAGCCTCAGGGAGTGTTCTGCTTACCTCCTAGCCCAGCCTTGAGCAAGCAGAGAGATCATCCCTCTTTTTTAAGAAGGAAACTGAGGCAGCCCAGAAAAGGAAGAGAAGTTTGCCCAAAGTAGCACAACCCTGTGCTAGATAAAGTCTCTCCTCCTTTATCCCACCAGCCCCACCCCGCCCTACTCCACCCTCTTTCCTGGCCTCCAAGAGGAGTTTCATGCCCACTCCCCATGGTTTGGGGAAGAGAAATATCTTTTTGTGCCTACCCCTGACAGGCAGAGGCTGCTGTGGCAGAATCATGCCTGCTCTCTCTCCTGCCCCCTCCGAGCTCACCTCACTGGTCTCATGTACAGAGCTAAGAGATGGTCCATTGGCTTCATGTCCCTGCCCCCCTCTTCCCTCACTGCCAGCCACTGGTTCCCTGGATGATGAATGGAACTTCTCTCCCCTTCCTGGTTTCCCTGACTTGCCTAACTCTAATCCTCACTCATTCCAGTCTTCTGGGGAGTCGTCTGACTCCCCAGGGTGAGACCTGGGGCTTGAGAATCTGCTTTGAGACCTGGCCAATGCCTTCTCTCTGGACCTCAGTTTACTCATTTGTCAATCCAGGACCTTCTAGTGACAGAGGACCTGACTGGTCACATCTCTTGGTCCCTAACGACAGCCCTGTGATGGGGGGTGGGGGGGGGGCTGTGGAACAGGGCAGGGTCTGTTAGCCTCGAGGCTCAGAGAGATCAGCAGGGCAGGCTAGCCCTGTAACTTGCCCCCTGGTCATGACATGACCCAGGCTCTCCAGTGGCCTGCCTCTGGTCTGGAAGTGGACCCCCATGTTCCGGCTAAAGTCCAAACTCCAGCTAACGGGGGCCTTGGCTAGCTAATCTTCAAGCCCCGGCCAAAAGGAGGGCGTTTGCTTAATAACTGGGCTCAGCGAGGTGTTGGCCAAATGTCTGAAGTGCTAATCATTGCCGGCCTCCAGGGGCGTCTGCTGGGTTTGATTAACGAGCCTGCAGTCTGTCTTTGTTCCCCCACCGCTGGCCATAGGCCAGGGCTTCCTCAGAGGCTGACATTAGCAAGAGAGTTTACACACTCACTCACACGCACACACCTGTCTCAGTTCCAATCTGGAAACATTTTGTGGCACATTCTTCTCTCATCCCCAGCTCGTTAACTGAAGAATCTCTTTTGCCTCTCTCCCTGTCCCCCAACATCCTGGAAGCCCATGCTGGGGCCTCAGCTACTAGGCTTGGCCTCACTGGGTCCCCACTGACTAGCTTAATGACCAGCCTCCACCCCCCTGCCTGATCCCCAGGAAAGCCCTCGCTCTCCTTCTTCTCTGGGCTCTGGTCCTACCTAGGGCATCACAGTACAGTGGAAAGGGGACCTGAGGTCATGTCCTGGTTCATATGCCCACAGTCTGTGTGACCTTGGACAGGTCACTGCTTGTACGGGCCTCAGTTTCCTCATCTATAAAAGGTGGGGGGTTACTCCACTAGCTTCTGACGTCCTATCATCTTAGTTCCTGGACGGTACCTCCTGACTCTCTGTCTGCCCCCCAGAACACTTCTGACTCATCCCCCATGACCTGTGCCCCTGCCCCCCACCCCGGCCAGCCTCCTGGGATGTGGCTTGGTTATGGGGGTCGGGAAGGGGGATAGGCTTTTCAAGAGTCTGCCCCTGTCTGCCCTGATGTGGCTTGGCTTTGGGGTGTTCTCAGACACCCTCAAATAAAGGTCACTCCAGGCTGGTCCTTGGACAGAAAGTACCCCAAAGCATGCCAACAGCCTGTGGGGTCGCCCCTCCCACGCAGGAGGGCTCTAGACTTTGGGGAAGGGCCTCCGAGGGATGCCTGCGCCTTGGAAGGGGGGGAGTCATTCTCGGACCCGGGTGTCCCTTGGGAGAGAGCCAGGCCCTGTAATGGGATTTCAGTGACAGCTTGTTGGCTGCCATGCCTCGTGTGTGCCACACTCCACTGCCCTCGGGGGGCCCAGGGGCAGCCTGCAGCCAAGGAGAAATCGCCTCCTACAAACCGGCTGAAGGGACCCCGCCCACTGTCCTCTCGCCCCCCGCTGCCGCCTCCGCCAGGCAAGCGGTGGAGCGATTCAGCTCTCCAATCAGCCCTCCCGAGGCATTGCCCTCCACAGCTGCCACCCTGGCCCCCACATCTGGGGGGCGGTTCGGGAGCTGCCGGCGCGCTTGCCTGCCGCCTCCCTGGACCACCCCGCTCTTAGTCCGCGGCCCCAACTCACAGCAGGCGCGACTCCACCAGTCCGCCTTTCTAGCCCCTTCCCCATCAGAACATCCGACGACAAATCTGAACCCAGATCCTCTTCCAATTCAGAACCTAGTTCTCAGGAGTATGGAACTTCTTTGCACAGATGAAACGCAGGAGACAAGGCAGTGGGGGGAGGGGGAACGCCTGACAATTCCAAGGTCAGCATCCTTCTGGCCTCCCCACACCCTACCCCTCAAATACACAGAGGTTTGGAATAGGAGGGGGGAAAGGCTGAGTTCAGACAGGTTAATGGCTTTCAAAATACCCAGCTGTTTGACCGAATTTGGCCAGATGGTGTTTTCCTCCGGTCTCTATGTGTGTGGGTGGGTGTGCATTGTGGACATTTTATGGCCAGGGGCTCAGCAGCACCAGGGAAGTACATGCTGCCCCCCCCCCACCTTGGGCCAATTCTCCAGTGACCCACCTGTGGTAAAGGGAGCGTAGAGTCACTGGAGAGTGACAGGCAAGTGGAGGAACTAACAACCCAGCCCACTTCGCCGTCTAAGCACTACCAAGTCCTGAGAGAGGGGCGCCACTGGGCTGTGGACAGCACCTGGGGGCGAGGGGCTGCCTCCTGGCGGGACCACCGTGAGATCCCTCTGGACAAGACTCCCCGACGTGAGCCCCGCCCGACTCCACCGGCCCACGGAGCCCCCACTTACCCCATTGAGCCCCAGGGTGTTGCCAGGGAGGCTCGAGGTGATGCCTGAGAGGATGGCTGTGGCCACGATGGCCCCCACGGACTGGGCAATGATGTACATGAGGGCCCGGAAGATGCTGATCTGGCAGCTGAGCAAAAGCCCCAGGGTGACGGCCGGGTTGAGGTGGGCACCGCTGATGTGGCCCACGCTCTGGGCCAGTGTGGCGATGCTGAGGCCAAAGGCCAGCGACACCTTCACGTTGTCCTGGATGGCACCAGAGGTCTTGTTGCCCTCGACTGGGTAGTTGAAGCCCAGGGCTGAGCCAATGCTGATGAACACGAAGAGGATCATGGCCAGGAATTCGGCCACCACCGCCCTCCAAAAAATCTTCTTCTTGAACTCGCTGGCCATGATGCCCCTGACCTCCACCTGTCTTGCTCTGTCCTGCCCTGCCCTGCCTCAGTGGCCACAGCTGGCTGGCACACCCGTCCCTGCCCTCAGAGCCTGAGCAGTGCTCTGGAGAGCAGCCCGCCTTCTGGGGCTATTTATAGGGCCCTTGGGGGGGCGGGCAGGGGGAAAGGAGGAGGAGGAGGGAGAGGGTGTAACACAAAAGGAGGAAGGCTTGGCTTTCCTTGGGGGCCGGCCGGCTGGCCGGGGTGGGAGGAGGGAGGCAGGAGGAGAGATGGATGGAGAGTGAGCGCTGCCTGAGTGAATGCCAACTGTTGGTTTTTTCCCTTCCTTCTCCTTCTCCCCTCCCTCCCCAGCCAGACTGGGGAGGGCTCCCCAGCTGCTGCAGCCGGCCGGAGCCAGGTCGGGGCTGGGGCTAGGGCTGGCAGCTTTAATAAGCTTTCTGAAATTCTCCTAAACGGCCTCTTGGTGCAGGCTGAGGAATGCCAGCATGCCTCCCTCCCAGGGCTCCTTCCCTTCAAGCCTAGCTGCCCCCCTCTCCAAGATAGAGCCCTGGTGACAGGGCTGGGCAGGGCCTTGGCACCAGGATGCCCTCTGCCCTTGGGGGGGCAGGGTGAGCCCCACTCCCCACTGCCCCGTTACTTGGAGGGAGGCCCAGCAACAGGGCTTCTTGGACAGTCCAAGCTGCTGGGGGTGGAGGGGAGAAGGGGTAGGCCAGGCTGGGCTCAGTCCCCTGCCCAAGACAGGGGCCAGATCTCTCCCCAAGCCCCCTCCTCTCTCCCAGGCCAGAAACCAGGCCAGGGCCCCTCCCCTGCCCTGCCTCCCTTCCCCCCTACTTGAAACAGGGCTGGCCAAGCCTGGCTGAGGGCACAGAGGTCTGAGGGAGTCCCGCACCCCACCTGCCTGGGGGGGATGCTGTCCCACCACCCAAAGACTGCTGCTGCAGGCTCACCCTTTGGGTGCACCGGATGAAATGCACTTGTCCTGTTTCCTGACCAGAAAAAGGCAGCCCATTCTGCCATCTCCAGGGAGACTGGACAGAGGACTCTGGCTGGGGCTGGGGCTGGGACTGGGCGGAGAGAAGAGAAAGGGGAGGGAGGAAAGAGGGAGGGATAGGGGAAGACAAAAAGCGGGGGAAGGGAGAGGAAGATAAGAGAGGTGAGGAAGACAGGAGAGGTGAGGAAAGCAGAGAGGAAAGGGGAGGGGAGAAAAGGAGAGAAGAGGGGAAGACAAAGAAAGAGAGCAGCTGGGTAGTGCAGGGATAGAGTGCCAGAACTGGAGTCAGAAAGACCTGAGTTCAAATCCAGCCTCAGACGCTTACTAGCTGTGTGACCCTGGGCAAGTCACTTCACCCTGTTTGCCTCAGTTTCCTCATCTGTGAAACAAGCTGGAAAAGGAAATGGCAAACCACTCCAGTAGCTCTGCCAAGAAAACCCTAAATGGGGCCATGAAGAGTCAGCGATGTGACTGAACACAACTGACTTCCACCACTCAGGGTTGTGAGGATCAAATGAGATCCTATTTGGAAAATACTTAGCACAGTGTCTGGCACATGGTAGGTTCTGTTGTGTTTAAAGAAGGAAAGGAAAGAGATAGAGGAGAATGGGGGAAGGGGGGGAGAGGAGAGAGGGAAGGAGAAAAGGAAAGAGGAGGGGAGAGGGAGAGGGAAGGAGAAAGGGAGAGGGGAAGGAAGAGTGAGAAGGAGAAAGGGAAAGGGGAGGGAGAGGAAAGGGGGAAGGAGAAAGGGGAAGGGGAGGGAGAGGAGAGAGGGAAGGAGAAAGGAAGAGGGAGGAGGTGTTAGTGAGAGGAGAGAGGGAAGGAGAAAGGGGAGGGTAAGGGTGAGAAGGATAAAGGGGGAGGAAGAGGGAGAGGAGAGAGGCAAGGAGAAAGGAAGAGGGAGAAGGTGCAAGTGAGAGGAGAGGAAGAGCCCAGTGAGGGGGCATATAGTCATTACTGGGCATGGAATTGGGGTGGGGTACCAGTCTCCCAGGGAAAAAGGGGAAGCTTCTACTGGAAGTCTGCCATCTGGAGACTAAGCTCAGATGTTCCTACAAGAGGGTAAGTGTTGTCCATACCCTTGAAATGTGGGCAGTGCCCCAGGCACCCCAGCCTCACCCCAGAGGAAGAGTAAAAGAAGAGAGGAAAAATGGGAAGGAGGAGGAAGAAGAAGGCAAGAGAGAAACGGGAGCGTGAAAGAAAAGGAATTCAGGAAGAAGATAAAGGGGAAAGAAAGGAGACAAGAAAGAATGTATGGGGAAGATGAGGAAAGAGAGAGGGAAAGGAGAAGATGACTGCATAGCTGCAATCAGGGGGAGAGAGAGGGAGGGATAAAGAGAGGGAGAGGAGGGAAGAAGGAAAGAGGGAGAGGAGGGAAGAAGGAGAGAGAGACATGCAGGGGAGATAATGAGAGGGGGAGAGGAGAGAGACAGAGACAGGAAAGAGACAGACAGAGTGAGAAGTGAAGAGAGAGGCAGAGGCAGAGCAAGAAAATAGAGAGGGAGAGACAGAGACAGGAGAGACAGAGGGAGAGAGGGGGGGGGCGTGGAGAAAGAGAGAGAGAACAAGGCCTGGAAGTCTCAGGGATGGCACAGGGAAGGAGGTCAGAGAGAAAAGGATGAAAGTGGTTGGGTAGGAAATGAGTCTTTTGGCAGGGACCAAGGAAGGGGTTTTGGAACCCAGCCTGTGAGATCCGTCATTCTTCTGTTCTGCCCTCTCCTTACCCCTCCCTGAGGTATGTGCCCTTTCAAAGTCCCGGATTTCCTCTCCCTTTGCAGACACTCACTTCAAAGGTGGCAATGGGACAGGACCAGATTTAAGGGACAGAACAAAAAATCCAGTATCGAGATCAGAAGGTCGATTAAGAATCAGCTCAAATTGCTTTGGTCCTTCCTCCCCCAGCCCCAAGGATCTATCCTGAGTGCTTCCTCCCACTTACATAACTGTCCTGCTTTATCCACCCTGTCTGGAGAGAGTTGAGGATAGAAATACAGGGCTTACTGGTCCTGGGGGCTCTGAGCTAAGAAGTTGTCCTGACCCCAGACCTCAGAGAATGAAGGAAGTCCCCTGCTCTGTCTCTCAGGCTCAAGGGAAGGGGAGGGACACAATCTCATCTTCCAGGCCAGAGCATTAGAGCCAAATGTCTGTTTCTTCGGGTCCAGGATCTGGAGAGGGGGATGGGAGTGAGATTGGCTGGGCCCATGCACAGGTCAGAGTGGACCAACCACCCCTAAGGATGACTGTACTTATGGTCCCCTTTGGTCCTTTGAGTCCCATCAAGACACTGATCCTTCCTAATTACCCACGGCCAGTCCCTCAAAGTCCTCAGTCAGCCAGTCAGTAAACATTTATGTACTGAGTGCTTACTAGGTGTTGGGAACACAAAAGCAGGCAAGTCCTTGCTCTCACGGGGCTTACATTTTAATTGGGGAGAAAGTTTATAAAGGGAATTGAAAAGGTGGGGATGGGATGGGGAGATGAAGTTACTCAGTGAAAGGACATGGGAGAGAAAGTCTGAGAGGAAAGAGCTGTGGCTGTCGTGGGCACCTTCAGTAAATGGGTGTCCTGGAAAGAGACCTCCAGTAAGAGGAAGAGGATGAAGGAGCCTGGTAGGGCACTTCCAGGATGTGAATGCCAACCAGCAAGTGAATGGAATGAGCTTCCAGGATGTAGGAGTTTCTGGGTCCTGATGGAGAAAGCCTGGAGGGCAACCTGGAGAGATGGCCCTGCCCTCAGGGTTCTTAACTTTCTTGTCTATATTTTGTGTTTCCTGGTTTGTCCTCCATGACAAGGTGAGTCCCTTGAAAGCAGAATTTATTTTCCTTTTGGGGGGGAGGTGGAATTGGTTTTACTTTGTATCCCTAGCATCAAGGACAGTGCCAGCCATGTGGATTGATTGATTGATTGAAGTGGGCAGAGGCTGGTGGGGAAGGGGAAGCCAGGAACAATTCCCTTCTGAGCAGTGTCTGGAAGAAACCAGAACAGAGCTCAACCTTTACAAGTGGGCAGGGTGGTAGCCATAGTAGGTGGAGGGTGGGAAGGAATTGGCTCTGGCCCATTGGGAGAATGAAGCCCAGAGGAGGTCAGAGTGCTTGGAGGAGTCGGTGGTCAGGCAGTGGGGAGTGGGCAAAGGCTGATACAATCAATGGAAGCCAGAAAATGGGGGTGGGGAGGAATATGGAATCTGAGCAGGTGGATTCCAATGACAGCTTTTCTACTTACTGTTCAGATGACCTCGGACAAATTCCCTGGCCTCAGGTGCCTCATCTCTAAAATGGGGGCTTTGGACTACATGTAGACCCTGAGATCCCTGTGACCCTGAGGCCTGGGCTCTCTCGTGGTCTCTGCTGATAACAGCTACTCACAGAGCTGCCACATGCAGGCCCTTGGGGAGCCTCTGCCATTGGTCTCAGAACAGAGCAGTGAGACTCTGAGGTGGGGACAGATAGGGTTAGGGTGGTCACATGAGGCCAAAGCAGATAGCAATGGGGTGGGAAGACCAGCCCTATGAGATGCTGGGTTGCTACTGCCTTTGTCCCTCCTGCAGGCCCTGGCTCACCAACTCCAGGAAGCCCTCTCCAACAGAGGATTTGGAATAGCCACTTGGTTGGTTGGGCTCCTGTCTCTTTCCCTCACACTTTGGGGTGTCTGTGTCCCTGCTGGGCTGATTGATATCCCAGTGCACAGAGCTCCCTGTGGGCTAGGACAAAACCTTCCCCAAAGCCATGCACATCTCCCTTCCAGCATCCAGCTGGGCCCAGAATTCTGGCTTCCTCAGGGTTTGTGGACTTGAAGAGACAGGGAAGGAAAGAGAGAATGGGACAAGCACCTGGATGGAGCTTAGGGCCCACTTCTGCAGTGGGAGGAAGCTGTGAAACACGGAGCCCCTTCCCCAGACCCTTTACAGGACAATTTCTTTCTTTTTTTTTTTTTAAGCAATCGGAGTTAAGTAACTTGCTCAAGGTCACACGGCCAGGTGTTTCTGGGTGTGGTGCTGAGTATCTGAGCCCGGGATTCAATCTCCAGGTCATCCCAACACTGGAGCCAGTGCTCTTACTCACTGAGCTACCTGGCTGCCCCAAGGACAAATTCAATATCCGTAATAGGCCAAGGAAAAGAAGGACCCAGCAGGTCCACATACCGTTGGGGCCTCCATCCCTTTCCTTCCTCTCTTCACTGAGGCTCTAATGACTTCTCAGGACCAAACATTGTAGGGCTTTTGCATCTCACCCTGTACTCATATCCTGCCTTCTTCATGCCACGTCCCATTGCCCCTGCCCCCAGCACTATCTCCCCAAGCCTGTCACCCTCTCAGGATGCCCACAGGCCTGAGCACTGCTGCACCAAACTTCTGTTCAGAACTTCAGTGTCATTCAAGGACTCATCTGTGGTCAGGGTCTTATAAATGATTCCTAGGTGTGGCCTCTCCTCGTTCCCCAGACTAGTCTTGAGGACCAAGGCTGTGTTTCCCGGTCAGACTGGAGGCTTTCTGAAGATGGGAACTGGGTCTGCTTCCTCCCACCAGACACTCTCTAAGAGGGAGCCATTGCCTCCCCTATTACCAGGCAGGGGCTCCTTGAGTGCAGGGAGGGTGTCTTCCATAAGTTGGGTATCTAGGAAAGGACACCACAGGACATTGGGAGAAAACCCAGAGGATGCGATTACAGACCCACGGGGGGGGGGGGGGGCTTTGAAAAGTTAAGAGCAGAACAGGTGCCCTAGGCCTGGAGAAGGGTAGCCATAGGGAAGGAGGGCAGCTCTTTAGGATACAGGCTGGTGATCTGGACTTTGGGTCTTGGTGCTATTTTAGAAGGCTTTGTTAAAGAAGTGACCTATGAGGACTTGGTAAGGGAATTGGTGACTCCTGTTCTCTATTGAGGACTTGTTAAGAACATGTCCACTGCCTTCCTTTTTGTCATTGCTGGGGAGGCTAGACAGTCTCATCAGGAAACATCCATTGAGGCATTTGATGGCCTTTCAGGGAAACTGTGGACAAGAGGGAGAGAGACATCTGTCTTGAGGAAGGCGTCTAGTGCAGTGCTCAGACCTGCTTCCTGCAGAAAGGCCGGCTAGCCCAGCAGCAGGGGAGGCTGAGCTCGGTCCAGGCAGGAGGAGAGCGTGAAATCCCCTGACTAGGGTTCTGTTGGAGGGTGGAGGGCGCTGCTGTGTTCCCACCAGACTCATGGCCATCCTCACTCTCACAGACCGGTGTCCAAGACGGCTGGAGGGCCCCTGCCTCTTGCAACCAGAACACAGGAGGGCTGCAAAGCTGGTTTTGTGAATGGCCCCAGTCGTGGAGATATTGGCCTGGAGTCCCCTGAGCTCTCTGCAGGCAGAGGCCGTTCTCAGGACCTATGGATGCTGGTACTGAGGACCCTGCTCACCCTCTGTCCTGTGGCCAGAGGCAGAGAAAGGTCCTCGGGCATTGCCCAGCCCAACTTGGAAGTCAAGATCCAGCCAGAGTTTACCTGTGAGTCGGCCCATGATGTGAAGCAGGCAGAAGGGTTTGAGAACCCCGGGATCTCAAGGACCTAGCCTAATCTGAGGCTTTCAGGCAAGTCCTGATGTCTTCATTAAATCAGGCCAGGCCGGACCTTAGCTGGGCAGCACGTAGCCAGCGCTTAGCGGAATGTGGAGGAGAGGCGGCCGGAACCCTCGGTGGAGGACACGAGAGGTATTTCGGCAGCTCTGCTCCCCGGCCCGCTAGGGCTGCCTCCCCACGGCTACCACGAGGCCACCCTGTGCCCCCGCTTCCCAGGGCACCCCCTGCCCCCACAGCCCCCTCCTGGCTTCGCTACTCCCTTGCCTTCCCCGTCTGGGATCCCTGCTCTCCAGGCGACGGGCAGCTAAGCCAAAGCTTCCCAGAACACGTGTTGCTTCTCTGAGGCACGGTTTCATTTCAGCAGAGCCTTCTGGAGACACCTTAGCCCTGAGGCAGCACAGGATGCCCGAGGGAGAAAGCCTCGGGCAGGGGCCCGGCGCGTTCCCGCGGACTTTCCCGTGGCTGCTCACAAGGCAGAGCCCTCTTGGGGGAAGGGGCTGCCCCTCCCATTCATTCGTCCATTTGTTCGCTTACTCACTCATCAAACATTCATGAAGACCCCAGTTGTGAACGTCAGCTTGGCTGCCAGAAAACTGCATTTCTCTAAAACTGTTTTGTAACAAGGCTTCTTCCCGCTCTCAGCCCAACCTCTGCCCACACTGCCCCGGCAGCGGTCCACAGGGGTGGGGTGGGGTGGGGGAGCGGGCTGGCGCCTGAAGCCAGCCCCACGGGGGGGAGGGGGGCCCGCGGACGGGGCTGAAGTGACAGGTCCTCTGCCTGCGAAGCTCTGGCCCAAGGGACAACCCTGGCGAATCTCGGGAGAAGGGGTGGGCCCTCCTCCTGCCACTTTGACGGTGAATGAGCGACGAGATGGACTAACAAGCTGGGGAGGTCATCACCGTCCGCAGGGTGGGCAGAGCTTCTTACAATTCCCAAAACACTCCTAGACATTCCAAGCAGGTCTGTGGCAGAGGCAGGACCGGGAAACTGAGGCACAAAGCAGTCATGCGGTTTGCCTAGGGTTACATGGCTAACAAGACTCTGTGACAGGATCTGAACCCAGATCTTCCTGCCTCCGGGGAGGCTCACGAAGTGTTGTTGGGTCATTGGCCAAGCCTGACTTTAACCCTGTGAGGGACTGCTGGTGGTACAGCCCCCCACTGCAGATAAGCATCCTGGCCACCGGCAGGCTGGGTCTTCTGCACCCAACCTCAGCTGCCACCAGGACACCCTGGGATCTCTGTGTGCTTCGAGGACCACCCCCCCTCCCCATTATGGAGGGAGAGAGGAGGCCCTTCTCTCCTCACTTCTGGGCTCCACCTCCTGCTAGGTCCTGTACCTTCCCACTTCACAAGGAGGCAGAGATTTCCCAGGACCTCCCTGAGCTCAGGAAAGCAGCTAAGTTGAGGTAAAGAAATACTTGACCCTCAAGTGCAAGCATACACACACGCAGACACAAACACACATGCGTACACACACACACACATGCACACGCATACACACACACGCGTACACACACTGCATGACCTGTGCCTAGGTGAAAGATACACCAGGCAAAGCCCCTTTAGAAATCCTCCCCTCGGTCACATCCCGCTTTGTCCTTTGCCTTGAAGGGCCTCCTCTTTCCCTTGTTCCTCCAGCTCACAGGGCACCCTCCTGCAAAGCCCTTGCTGTCTGGAGTCCATCATCCCCCCAAACCAGTTTACTCTCACATGCTCCTTGTCACCAATGTAGCCCGAGGGAGGAGCCGGGTCTCCTGCCTTCTGCCTCCTCTGGCGCTGAAGCACTTTGTTGGACTGCCTCCTTAGCCCTCTCCCCCAGATCACCACCCATCTGACCTTTCTTTTCTCTAGGCTGGTCATGGAAGGATTTTCTCTCCAGATTTTGCTATGAAGGAGTCGCATCTGGCCCCAAATGCTCCCTTCATTCTAAGAAGGCAAGAAGGCACCTAAAAGAAAGCTAACATCTGAGGCAAGGAGAGGCCAGCCAGGAGAGCAGGCCAGAGAGGAAGGAAGGAGGGAAGGCATCCGGACACCTTCTTAGAAATGTCAGTTCTGGGAGTGCCTGACCAATTAAAGGAAGGAGCTGGAGGGACAGAGGCATCTTCCAGGCTTAGGAGGGCGCAGAGGAGGCCCGCAGGAGTTGTGGCGACCCTTAGTAACCTTCCTACTTCAGGAGAGCCAGGTGGAGTATTTTCTGCTCACTTGTTGCCCCAGGGAAAGAGAACTGGGGACCCCAAGAGGATTATAAGCCGGACTTTGGATCTGAGTCCCAAGGACCCAGCACACAAATGGAAGACGGTGGGAGAAAGCTGCCCGAAGAAGCCAATCAGGAATCTCCTGGGTGCGGGCCAGTCCCTTCCCAGAAACCCCTCTTCTTCCTCCCAGGAAGGATCGTCTTTCTATCTTTAGGATTTTGCTTGAGTGCTTTCCCTTCCCTGGGCTGTGGTCACCCACGGAGGATGCTTCCTCCTGAAGCCTTGGCAAGGTTCAGTTCAGTCTTATCTACAATCCATCGGGAACTTGGAGGTGGCATAAATAGGGGACACCCAACAGAGACAGAAAAACAGCCACCCAGACAGCCACATGCCACAAGCTGACTCCCCTGGCCTTAAGAAGCCTTATCAGGCCTCTTGGTCTTCACCCTCCCAGGCTCTCAGTCTGACTGAAGGGAAGCTGCTGTGTTGACCCCAAAGTCCAGAGACCTGGGCTCTCTCTGGTTTTACACACGGCCTATAAGGCACTCAGAGCACAGTGCAGCCTCTCAAGCCAAACCAAATCAACAAGCATTTATAAAGCTGGGTGTTTGACTAAGCCCTGGAAATGCTGATAGGAGCCATGACATCTCAGGTCCTGCAACCCCCACCCCAGCTGTCTGCCTGGGACTTTGACTTTTAGCAGACAAACATTCCCAGTTTGTGGTTCTCTGTACGGCCTAGGTAGCATCTTCTCCAGGCTTTCTCCCACTCTCTTTCATTTCTGTTTTGGGTTCCCAGGGGGCACTACTCCCAGGGCTTCAGATTCCAAACACTCCATAGCCCAAGAGCCCCTGCCGGCACGCTTCTCATTGACACAAGCAACTGTCCCTTCAAAACTGAAGGCCCCACCCCTGTGAGCCGGAGCCGTGAAGAGTCAGCATTTTGCTTCATCTCACCCCAAATGCTTCCTGGCCATCCCTGTGTCTTGCCACCTTGACCCCATTGTCTCCAACCATTCCTCTCCGTCTTCCAGGGATCAGAATCTTTGAATCAGAATTAGAAGCTCACTGAGGGCAAGAGAAGTGTCTCCCTCCTCTGTGTCTTCAGATTTTTGCTTTTGTTCTTTGGCTTTTGCGCCTGGATGGTGCTCCTTCCTCGTCTCTGCCCACCTCACTGTGAGCATTCAATAAATGCTTTTGCAGTCGCTTATTGATCAGCATGGCCAGTCACAGCTCGGTTCAGCCTCCATGTTCTCTAGGAAGTCTTCTGAATCCCCCAGCAGCTAGTGCCTCTTCCCCAGAACTGTGTTCTATATGTTTCTGTATGAGCAGCATAGCACAACAGATAGAGCACTGGCCTTAGAGTCAGGAGGACTTGGGTTCAAATCCTGCTTTCAGACACTTACTAGCTGTGTGACCCTGAGCAAATCTCTTACATCTCTTACAAATCTCGGTTTCCCCATCTATAAAATGCAGGTGCATTGAATTTGATGGCCCCCAAGGTCCCTTATCATTCTGAACCTAAGATCTATAATCCTATAGGAATGTTGTCTCAATTATTTGACTTTTGTCTCTGTATCTCCATCACTTGGCACATTACTGGACATATAGTAGGTGCTTAATAATAACTATTTGTTGATAAATCAGTTATCAGGAATCACCATGGATAGAGTTTAGAAATCCCAGGACCATCTCACTCCCATGATGGATCCTGGCATATCCTGTCCTTAATGTTGTACCTCTCCCTGTGAGGCCCAAGAGAGCACTAACGTTTGGAGCCACATCTTGGGGTGGTGGTTCACCTGGAGCTTACAATCCATTCAAATCTCCCTCTCTTTCTTTTTCAACCTTCCTGAACCTCCACCATCTTGTACTTGTTTGTGCCCCAGCCTAAGGTTTGACATTTATCCACATTCAGTTTAATCTTGTGGGTTCAGGCCAAGGTTCATGACTCTCAAGTTTCTTCTGCATCCAGACTCCGCCATCCATTGTGTTAGCACTCCCTCCCAGCTTGATGTCACTTGGGGAACGTATGCTATCTAGGCTTCCTTCCAAGTCACTGACAAAAATTCTGCTAAATGGCCCCGGGTCAAGAGCGGCTCCTTGAGGCACTCACTCTACTGGGGACTTCCTTCCACACTGACCTCCACAGATTCCATCAATCACTCAGCTTGTAATTCTACTTGTAGCTGGCTCACATCTCTCTATCTTGTCTCTGAGAGTAGTGGGAGAGATCGCACAAAGCTCTTTGCTGAATCAAGGTGTCATTGGCTCTGCCTGTAGCTTCCTCTGCCTGTCCCAGGCCACTCACCCTGTCAGAGAGGGGCAGATAAGGTTAGTCTGGCACGACACATTTTGAAGCCCACTTCCTCTTTCAGATAGTCATCAACTGTCTCTTGAATAATTGGTCCTAGAATATTACCAGGAATCAAAGTCAAGCTCCCTTGGCCCAATAATTTGAAGATTCTAGCCTACTGTCTTTATCTTCACTTCTCTCTCACTCCCCACTGGCCCCCAGGTTCGGCCATCGCTGACAGAAGCTCACCAGCCCTACACTCTGCTCCTAATAAAACGGAGGTCACCTGGGCCAGAAACTGACTAATCACAGGCATCCAAAGGTTCCCTCATGATCTCCTCGATTACTTGCTATAAACTCCTGGTTAGCTCTGTTCTTGCCAATCCAAAGGCCATTTTCCTTGGCAGAGAAACCAAGCAAGGCCAGGAGTGACTGAGCAGCTCCGCCTTCTCTCTGCCATGCATCATCATTGTCCCACGAGAGCAGTGGCTCAGCCCTCCCTCCTTTAATTCTCTTTTCCCCAGTAAAATTTTGCTTAAACCTTTTTTCTTGCCATCTCCAGCTCATTCTGAGCTCAGCAGCCTGTGACACTACTCACTTTTGTAACTCTCATACCTTCCCTTGCTTCCCTTGTCTGTGCATATCTTCTGCCCCCCCCAATTACATTTAAAACAATTTTTAAACATTGGTTTTTTTAAAGTTTTGAGTTCCAAATTCTATCCCTCTCTCCCCTTCCCTAAAATGGTAAATAATTAGATATAGGTTACACGTGTGCAATCATGTAAAACATTTCCATATTAGTCATTGCATACAAAAAAGATTCAGATGAAATAAAGACAGCCTGCTTTAGGCTGTGTTCAGACATCAGATCTTTTTCTGGAGGTGGGTAATAGGCCTTATCATGAGTCCTTTGGGATTGTCTTGGATCGTTGTATTGCTGAGAAGAGCTGTCATTAACAGTCCTTCATCAAACAGTATTGTTGTTACTGTACAACATTCTGGTTCTGTTCACTTTCCCCAGGTTTTTCTGAAATCATCCTGCTTGTCATTTCTAGTGGCACAATAATATTCCATTACATTCATATGCCACAACTTGTTCAGCCATTTCCCAATTGATAACCATCCCCCTCAGTTTCCAATTCTTTGCCACCACAAAAAGAGCTGCTATAAATACTTTTGTACATATGTGCCCTTTCCCTTTTTATGATCTCTTTGGGGAAAAGACCTGTATAAATACCAGTAGTATTTCTGGAACAAAGGGTATGGAACAGTTTTATAGTCCCTTGGGCACAGTTCCAGATTGCTCTCCAGATGGGCTAGATCAGTTCACAACTCCACAAAGAAACGTATCTTTTTAAAGTCTAAGTTAGGAGGTAAGCTCCCTATGTATTCACTTCAGTCTCTTAGGTAGCTCCCTCTTGTCCACTGGACAGGAAGGTTTCTTTGTGTCCCCAGAGTTTCTAGTGGGAGTTCTCATCCTTTCCTTGTAGGTCTTCAGCCTATAAGTTTCCCTAGCTTTCCCCAAATTCTATAGGAGTTTCTCTCCCAAATGCTGCGCACATATCAGAAGATGCCCATCATTCCTGACCATGTCTCTCATTCCTTTCCCCCTCTACCAAAAATTCTAGGACAGAGTGGCCACCTTCCCTCAAATGTCCCATGTTTGCACCCCCATAACAAGTACCTCTGAGAAGTTGTTTTAATTGATTCTTCCTCCTTTTGAAAGATGAGACTATGCTTAGGGCAAGATTAGAAATTACTAACGGCTCTGCCTTTGGGGGTGAGAGAGAGATCCAACAGCTGTCTAATCCTCTCCTCCTCACATCCTACCCAGGGACAAGATCTCTGTCACAGCCATCAAAGGAAGCACATCCCAGGGCACCGATATCCACAGAGTATCTCTAGCTCAAATGCATTTCTAAAAGGGTGCCTCTTGCACCTCTATTAGGGCAGCATGGTGCTAGAGTGAAGAGAGCACTGGCCCTGAAGCCAGGAAGACCTATGTCCAGCCTCAGATATTTACTTGCTATGTGATCCTGGGCAAGTCACTTAACTTCTGTCCACTTTAGTTTCCTCATCTGTAAAATGGGGATCATAGCAGCACCTACCTTGCAGGCCGATTGTGACAATCAAATGAGAATGTTTGTAAAGTGCTTAGCCCAGCACCAGAGGCTTCGGGACCCTGACTGTCATCCAGTGTGGCAGCTATCCTTCCCAGAATCCTTCATTTCATCTCTACCTTTGACAAGCATGCTTCTGTGCGCTTGTCCAGGCCCTTGATAGAACAACACAGGCTAGATCCCAAAGCTCCTTCCAAGAGACTTCCCTTTGAAGTGGCAACAAGTACTTGGTGTTTAGGGGAAGCAAGGTGGTGCAGTGGTTCGAGTACTTGTTTGAAAATCAAGAAGACTTATTTTGAGTCTCACCTCTAACTTTCCCCCAAAAAAGATTTATTTTTTTAAACATTCTTTTCTTTTTAAATTCTCTCCCTCCCTCCTATGCCTCCCCCAACCATGGAGAAGGCAAGCAAAATGGTATCAATTATACATGTGGAATCATGCAAAACATATGTCCATATTTAAAAAAAACAATGTTGCAAAATAACAAGCAAGAAAAATAAGAAAGTGAGAAAACTGTAATTCATCTGTTCTCTGTCTGGAGGCTGATGGCATTTTTTCCCTCATGAGTCCTTAGGCACAGCCTTGCATCATAGTTTTGATGAGAGCAGCCTAGTCTCTCACAGCTGATCATCATGGCCGCTGGCGCTGTGCATGAGGCCCTCTCTCCTGGCTCCTCGCACTTCACTTGGCATTAGCTCACAGAGGTCTCACCATGTTCCTTCTGAAACACGGATGCTCATCCTTCCTTATAACACGGTGGGATTCCATCACATGCACCACAACTGGTTCAGCTGCTCCTGAGCTGACGCGGATCCCCTTGATTCCCATTTCTTTGCCACTACAAAAAAGCTGCTCTGAATGTGCTGGTTCCCATAAGTCCTTTTCCTTTGACCTTCCTGGGATGCAGCCCCAGCAGCGGCATTGCTGGGTCAAAGGCCACGAACAGCTTTATGGCCCTTTAGACGTCGTTCCAAACACTCCCCAGAATGATTTCTGGATGAGTTGGATGAGTTCACTACTCCACCAGCAATTCATTGTTGTCCAGTCATTAGTCATGTTTGACTCTTTGTGACCCCATAAACCAGAGCATGCCCATAATGTCCAGGAGGTTTTCTTGGCAAAGATACTGAAATGGTTTTCCATTTCCTTCACCAGTGGATTAAGGCAAACAGAGGTTAATTAACATGCCCAGGGTCATGAAACTAGTGTCTGAGGCCAGATTTGAACTCAGGACTTCCTGATTCCAAGCCCAGTGTTCTACACACTGAACCACCTAGCTGCCTAGTGTTTCATTACCTTCCTCCTCTCCAGCATTTTTTATTTCCGATAAGTGTGAGTTGGTGTAATGGTAATGGAATTTAAAGATCCCCTTGTATTGGCTTGGTTTTGGAGCTAAGTGTTAAAACTGAGAGCTTGTGAATCCCACTTGTGGGATGGACTTGTTGACACGAAGAGAGGGGGCTGAACTGGGAGGAGCTGGTGTGGTAGATTTAGAGAGAGGCCCAAGCAGATGAGGCCAGAAGAACTTTTGGGGAGCAGTATCATGGAGGCAAAGAGAAAGAGAGAGAATTGCTGGGGGCCAGAGTTGCTGAGAGGGACTGCTGAGGGTCAGTTGGAGCTGCCCAGGACTTTTGAGAGCTGCCACCCAGAGCTGCCAACAACTGAGGAGACATGACTGTGATGCCAGTATTTTTTCTTTCTGTTTTGGTATCGTTTTGCCAGATTCATCGCTGGTGAAGAACGGTGCTGTTGTTGCAGAGGTCCTGGAACCTTGCTGTTGGTTCAGAAACCCTGAAGAAGGATTTTCTTGTTGCATGTGTACAGAAATCCTGGAGGAGGATCCTCTGGATGTTTTCAGGGGTTCTGAGACTATTCTGCATGCAGAGAATGAATTGATGAGGACACTGTATTTTGTGGCTTTGTTAAGTTTTGTCTTCCCAGGATTGCAGAGAACTTGTCTCTGAAGAAAAGACCTCTCTTTGGGTATTAAATGCTTGTTGTGGCTTTGGGGTATATGGCCTTTGAACTCTCCACTGCCCCTTTTGAGAAGGTGCTTGGCATTAACTGATGATAGTTGTAATTCAGTTGTGATCCAGGGATGGGAAATCTTTTACTTTTTGTGCTCTGTGACTGACCAAATGAATGTACTTTGTTTATGATTGGAAAAGTAATCTCCATTTGAGAAGACAGACTTTGTGACTAAATGAATGTGCTGTGCTGGGGTGGAGTAGTACTTTGACTCTATACTTCGTGGTGATTGAATTGAGAACTTGCTAAATGACTGAGTTACGCTGTATTTGGATTTTCTCTGTTCTGTGAATGTTTTGCCTTAATTTGTCACTGAATAAATGGAGAGCTACTATGCTGGTATTCTGAACCTTGGAAGTTGCCTTTGCTTGGCATTACAGTTGGTAATTTTTTTTTAGTTTTCTAGTTTTCATTTCCCCAATCAATAGTGATTTAGAGCATGTTTTCATGTGATTGTAGATAGCTTTGATTTCTTCTTCTGAAAACTACCTATTTATATCCTCTAGCCATTTGTCACTGGAGGAATGGCTCTTGTTTTTATAAATTTGACTTAGTTCTACACTGAGTATATATTTGAGAAATGAGGCCTTTCTCAAAGACAGTTGCTGTAACAATGTTTGATATTGCTTCATTGTCTATGGTGGCTTTTAGCAAAGGGTTGTTTTCCTGCTTATGTTTTTTCACTGGGTCTATCTTTGCTTTTGTTCTGTCTGAGATCATGATTGCTACCCTTGACTTTTTTTTTTTACTTCAGCTGAAGCATTATAGATTCTGCTCTAGCCCTTTACTTTAAATGTGCATGTATTTTTCTGTTTCAAGTATGTCTCTTGTATACAACCCACCTCTGACCCTGACTTTGGCTAGCCATGTAACCACAGGCTCTCTGAGCCTTGCGCTCATCATTCGTAAAATGAAGTTAATAGCATGTATGTCACAGGGTTGTTGTGAGGATCACATGTGACAGAACTGAGAGTGTTTTTGCCACTTCTAAAGTGCCATAGAAAAATCAGCTGCCATTAATGGCACCGAGTCCTTTCTTCGAGAAGGGCACCATAGTGAGCACCAAACCACACCTGGCTGGCCCCTGCCCCAAGGTCCCCCCAAGAATAACGTGATGCCTGTGTCTGGTAGCTTTCCCTATCTTCATCCTTCTTGACTTCTATGGGGCTTTGTTACCATTATCCCATTGCCCTGCCTTCCCCCCTCCAAAAAGAAAAAAAAGGATGATCGGCTACTGCACTGAGGGTAAATTGTCTACCCCGAAGAGGCTCCATGCCAAGCCCAAAGTGGAGGGAGAGTTGGGGCCTGACTTTCTGTTGGCAGATGCCTGTGCACTCAATGCAGCCTCTGAGGCTGAGATGCAGCCAAGGGTGGATCCGTTCTCTGCTGCTTGTGCTCATCTTGACCTGACAATGAACACCAAGAAAACCCAGGTGCTGCATCAGCCAGCGCCACGCCATCCACACGGAACCATCAATCACAGCAAATGGAGAAGTTCAGAATGATGCGGATAAGTTCACTCACCTTGGCAGGGCACTCTCCAGGGATGTACACGTTGATAATGAAGCTGCCACACACATGGCCAGAGGAGCTCAGTGTTTGGGAGGCTCCAAAGGGAAGTGCGGGAGAGAAGAAGGCTTAGGCTGCCTGCCAGACGGAAGGTCTACAGAGTCATACTAGCGCCAGGCCAGGAACCTGAATCGCTTCCATCTGAATTGTCTTAGGAAGAAAATTCTGAAGGTCACCGGCAGGATAAAGTACAAGACACCGAGGTCCTTACTCAAACTAAACTGCCAAGTATTCAAGCTCTGCTTCAGAGAGTGCCAATCCGAAGGGCTGGCCACGTTGTTCAAATGCAAAACATCCGTTTGCCTAAAAGACTATTTTAGGAGAACTCACACAGGGCAAGTGCTCACATGGGGGTCAGAAGAAGCAATACAGGGACACTCTCAAGGTCCTTCTCCAGAACTTTGGAATTGTGAGACCTGGGAGACACTGGCACAGGAGCACCCAGCACCATGTGTCCACATCAGAGAAGGTGCTGTGCTCTGTGAGGGAGACAGAAGTGCAGCTCAAAAGAAGCATGAGATGTGCAGATTTAGAGCCATCTCTACCCGAAATGTTCACATGGACTATTTGTGCCTGTCCTGTGGTGGAGCCTTCCGAGCTCGCATCAGTCTGATCTGCCACAGCCGGCCACGCTGAACCCTGACCCAGACACAGCAATGCCACTTTGAAGGACAAATAGCATCCTGTTTCCAGACATTGTCAGTTCTACCTCTGTCACGTCTCTAATAGATACACCCCTTGTCGCACCCACACAGCCCACCCAGACTATTGCGATAGTTTCCTCCCTGGCATCCCATACAGCCTCCACACAACTGTCCAGACGAATGATTGCGATTACATAACATCCTCCTCAATAATCTCCAATGGCTCCCTATAGTCTTTAGGATCAGGTATAACGTCTACGTTTGAAAATCTGTCCCAACCTGGTGTTTTCAGCCTTATACCCCGAAGTCTCCTTCCTGGGCTCTGCAGTCGTCTTCATCATCACCACCATCGTCATCATCATCACCATCATCATCATCAACGACAGCAACGTGCATTTATTAAGCACCTGCTATATACTACTGTGCTATAGGCTTGGAATACAAAGAAAGCAGAGACACAGCCTGTGCCTTCAGGAAGCTCATATTCTAATGGAAGACACAATATATATGCTGCATATATGTACAACACACTTAAAATATACATGGAGAAAATCTCAGGGAGAAGGAAGGCATGAGCAGGAGGCGAGGGACCAGGGGGCGCCTTTTGCAGAAGGCAGGACAGAACCTCTAAGCCAGGCAAGTGAGCTGCTGGAAAGGAGGATGGAGAACATGCTAGACATGAGTGGAAATGCCCAGAGTGGGAGATGGAACAACGAGACGCCCAGTGGCATGGGATTATGGAAAATGTGGAGGGGACGGTGGCGAGAGGCCATGTTGCCAAATTTCCTATTTGGCTTTTAAAGTCTTTTAACAATATTGCATTTTATTCTGGAGGTAATAGGGAGCTACCAGAAGTTGTTGATTGGAGATGATAAGATGAGACCTGTGCTTTAGGGAGATCACTTTGAAAGCTGAGTAAAGAATGGAGTGAGGAGAGACTTGAGATGGGAGTACCAAGCAAGATGTAATTGCCATCATCCAGGAGTGAGCTGATGAGGGTCTACACAAAGGTTGTGGCTACCTGAATGGAGAGAAGTGAATGTGTATGATAGGCGCTGTTCACATTTTTTAAATGACAAGATGCGATGACCAATTGGACATGTTGGGAGAGAGCGCATGACAAAAAATTGTGAGCCTTAATGACCAGGAGGACGATGGCGCCCTCGATGGTAAAGAGGAGACTGGGAGTGGGAGAGGGCGCTGGGGAAAAGATGATGAATCCTGTTTTGAATATATGAATTTGAGATGTCTATGGGACATCCAGTTTGAAATGTCCAGTAGGCAGTTGGAGATGCAAGACTGGATATTAGGAGAGAGGTCAGAGCTGCACAAATGATCTAACAGTCTTCTGCATAGACGTGATAGCCGAATTCATGGCAGCTGACAAGATCGGTACTTGAGATAGTATAGAGGAAGAAGAATAGTCCGGG
The DNA here is from genome assembly GCF_028583685.1 of Petaurus breviceps papuanus. Taxonomy (NCBI): domain Eukaryota; kingdom Metazoa; phylum Chordata; class Mammalia; order Diprotodontia; family Petauridae; genus Petaurus; species Petaurus breviceps. Next base: position 75,736,991 of record NW_027185761.1, on the reverse strand, counting down.
ACAAAGATGGGGGATACTCATGGTTAGTGACAATGACCTGGACTAAGGTAGGACACAAGAGACTGAGAAGCAGTTCTCAGACAGATAGGAGGAGAACCAGGAGAGAGGAGTGTCACAAAAGCCCAGAGGGAAGATAGGTTAGGGAGGAGACAGTGACCAAAGGTGCCAAGGGCTGCCGAGAGGTCAAGAGGAACAGGGACTGAGAAGAGCTCGTTGGATCTGGCAATGAAGAGATCACTGGTGGCTTTGGAGAGAGTTCAGTGGAATGAGGGCAGAAGCCAGACTGTGCACAGTTAAGAAAAGAAGAAATTGTGGGTGGTCTCCTCAAGACTTCAGCTATGAAAAGGAGGAGAGACACAGGCTGACGGCTAGCGGGCGTGCTTGGGTCAGGTAAAGGTTTTCCTTAGATGGAGAAACATGCCCAGACTTACTGGTCTCCAGTTCATCCGTCTTCTCTGATGACCCTCCGTCCTCCATCTCTGCATCTTTATACCCCTGGAAGAGACTCCCACCTCACTTCTACCTCTTAGAATCGCTTGTTCACTTCAAAACTCAAGTCAAGCTGCTCCTTCCACATGGAGTCTTTCTTCATTCCCTGCTCCCGGCATCCTCTGGCAAAAATGATTGTATTATTTGTATGCATACAGTAGTAGAGACATATTATGTATAGGATAGAGGATATCTGCTCTCGTCTGTAGATATTGTTACCCCTGAATAGAACAGACAAACTAAGCTCCTTCAGGACAGAAACTGCATTGTTTTCATTTTATGACCCTGAGTCAGTGCTTAATAAATGGTTATTGGCTATTGACTAACAGATTGGAAGAGCCAACAGAACGTCTGTTCCTGGCACAGTGGGAATGGAAACAAGAAGCATCTATTCTGATTTTTAAAAAAAGATAAGAGAACAGATTCTGCAAACCATAGGGCAATGAACCCAACTTTGATTCCAAGGAAAATCTGAGACCAGATTCTTAAAGAGATGGTTGGTGAACATAATAATAGTAGTGAGCCTACTATGTTCCAGGCAGTGTGATAAATGCTTTATAAGTATCGATCCTTGTGACAACCCTATGAGATGGGTGCCATTTTACAGTTGAGGAAACTGAGGCAAACAGAGATTAAGTGACTTACCCAGGGGCACACAACTAGTAAGTGTCTGAGGTCAAATTGGAACCCAGGCTTGCCTGCCTCCAGGTCCAGTGATCTATCCACTGTGCCACCTAGCTGCCCTAACAAAGGAAAATCTAGCAGAGAAAGTGAAAGTAGTGATTATAAAGAGACAGTAAGCACCTGCAATAGTTTCAGAGAAACCTGGGAAGACTTGCATGAATCAATGAAGGGTAAAGTGAGTAGAGCCAGGAGAACAGTTTAAAAAATCATAAAGACAGCTTTGAATGACTTCAGATTTCTCATCAGCATGACGGCCAGCGATGATTCCAAAGGGCCCACGTCGAAGCTTGCTGTCCACTTCTTGACATGGAGGTGATTGAATCGAGGGGTACAATGTGCTGCACATTTTGAGACACGGCCAATGGGAATTGGTTTTGCTCTATTCTGCATATTTTTGAAAAGAAAAAGTTTTTCTTTTTTTTCTTTTCCAAGGGAGCAGGGTGGGTAGTAGGACAAGGGGAAATAGAGATGCAACATGCACAGAGACAATTAAATACAGAATAGAAACAGGGCAGCAAGAAGGAAAGGGCGTCAGAGAGGCGTCTTTATCTTTAAATAGGGAGAAAAACACAGAAAGAATGCCAGGAAAGAGTACAGACAAGATGGACAGTTACAGGCTGATAGATAGATATATAGATATATATTTTTTAAAGAAAATTTAGCTGTACATAATAGGGAACTACAATCTCATGTAATACTTTTTTCCTGGTCTATTATTAAAATGCAAATGTCCTTCTATTTGTTGCTTATTCAGGATAAAAATAAAACAATTTTATAAAAGAGAAACACAGTTTCTTGTTCTAAACTGACCACAACAAATTAGCCTTCTTTCCCTTTTTAACAGGATCACCAAACTAGTAACTGAGGGGAATGGCATAGTTATGGTTTAGCTGTATTTTATCAGAATACCAATAAAATTACAGGTCCAGTTCTCATCTCCCCATTTTTGATAAACTGTCTCATATATTCTTATGGAAAATATTGGGAGGTGTGAACTAGACAATAATAGAATTAGATGGATTTGGAACTGGTTGACTGGCTGCTTCCAAAGACTGTCAGCAATGAAGTCTACAGTGTGGTGCGTCCAACGGTTTACTCTTGACCCTGGGCCACCTAATATCTTTGTCAGTGACTTGGACAATCTACCTAATTGCCAGAAAGCTGGGCTGTCTGGTGAGAGAAGGAGCAAAGGTATCTGCAGGGTTCCTGAGCAGTGGTCATCAACTCAAAGGCAGAGTGAGTGAAGTACCACCATGGTGATGGTTAGGGGTTAGTATTGCTGCGAGTCACAGGGATGGTGTTGGGGATGGAGCATTGAAAGTGGGCCCACCAAAAGGGAGAAGAGGACTCTTGTTGATTCTTGTTGCCTCAGAAGTAAGTCACTTCTGGATTCTTTGAGAAGGGAACAAAATCTGTTCTGCATTTGTTGCCTTGTAATTCCCAATCTAACTTTTAAAGAATTGCCTAAAAACAAGAGAGTGATTTCTCTTTCACAATCATGGAGGGAGAATAAATTCTAAACCAGTTTTATCTCACAAGAAATTAGGAGGCAAAATCAATGATCTATTGACAAGTCCGTGCTCTAATGGTGCTGTGATGTCAACCATCTCCAGTGGTTCAGATTTCCACCCATTTGTGCCCGTGGGACTCTTATCCATGTTCTCCACCCAACTGGGACCTTCCTCTCCAGCTCTTACACTGGGCAGATGGGAAAAGGGCACTCCGGTTCCTTGGTTGTCCCTCCTTCAGTTTGCTTATTGTAGTGCTCTGGGCTCTGCCAACTTGCTTCTGTTGAATTGCTTGTACCCAGCCTCCATTTCACAGTTAAATGTCTTTTCTGATACTTCCCTGCCATGGTTGAACTGACTCAGTTTCTGGCTCTTAAATCCCATTGGTAGGATTCTAAAATTCGCAGCACAAGCTCCCCAATCGAGAATGGCCATGGCTGGGTGGGCCCGGGTGCTCTGCTTGCCTAGTCCCGTTTGATCACTGACTGACTTCTTGATCTGTTTGATTAGGCTCTAAGAACAATTGGCCATTCGTTGGACCTGTGAGCACAAAGGCTGGGTTGACATCTGTTATCTATCAAGCTCCCTCCCTGCCCTTTTCCAGTCTCATTTCCTGAATATCTCTCATGCCAATCCCGATGCACAAACTGTTTAATATAAATAAGTTTTCCCATCATCATAATGTGAGTCCACCAGACATTCCTACTCAACGTCCTGGAGAGTATCCTGGGGAGGAAAGCCACAAGAGGCTAGGGTGTCCAGCAGAGAGGATGCCTTGTATCCCTCTCACATTGGGCTCCTCTCCCTGACCACAAAAGCATGAATCCTGGATTTACCCAGAAAACTCCCAGGCATCCTGACACTTTGGGCATGTGATTACTCTAATCATTTAGTGTGTCTCCATGCTCAGCAACACATTCGCTCACACAACTCATATGTTTACATATGTGTACCTAAAGAAGTCCCCATGTATATGTGTGTCTGTAGGTACATGCTCACAAACACATGCATGAAAATACATGTATGCACCCCAAAATACACCTACATAAACATACACCCACATGCATGTACACTTATCCACACATGTGCAAACACATGCATGACATGAACACCTAAAGAATGACTCATAGGACAGTGTTCCACATAATTAAACTTAACATGCATTTATTAGGTACCTAGAAATTGTCCCTGTCTGCAGGGAACTTACACTCGATGGAGGGAGGAATAGCACATTCACACACACACAGAGTGAACATGACACACTTCCCAGAAGTCACACATTGGAATGATTGGTCAAGGCTCCTGCAGAGGCAGTCAGGAGGGAGACCACTGCTGATGCATCGGGGGACGCCCCTCATTTCCAAGGGCAGCCCAGCCTCTGGCTCACTCTCAAACCTTCAGCAGCCTCTCCCCGTCCAGATTCCAGGGGAGCCCTCAGGGGTCACCTTTGGAGTGCCACAGCTCACAGGCCCCCACTGGTATATTTCCCACAATGACTACCAGTTAATATCTGTTAGTTAGCCTGACTCAATAAGATGAATTTACTAAAGAACAGTTAATGGAGTTATTTCATACAAATAGTTGGTACGACCCACCCAGCCAGCCTATAACACGCTCTCCTCCCAGTACGCAGAGAGTCCAGGGGAAAGTGGACTCAAGCTTAGAGACAGCATGAGGTGAAGGGGGCGATTCCCAGCTGCTGGAAGGGGGGGCCGGATGTCTTCCTATAATTTCTGCTAGGGTCGTTCTGGACTCTTGCCCTTTGTTCCTGCTCCTAAAACGGGATTAAGACCTGGAGGAGAAGTCCTAAATCCTCTCTCCCCACCCAAACCTCCAAGTTCACAAGGTTTTCCTCGTCAAGGGTGGGAAGGGAGGGTAAGACTACTGAGGCCAAGGCAGAGGCTGGCTCTTGTCTTCCTTTACTTCCTCCCCTCCCCCAGCCATTCCTTCTCAGGGACTTGCCAGAGGCTCCCTCCAGGCTGGCAAACATTCAGATTCCTGGGTTCCAGATCAGGTGATTAGTTAATAGAAAACCTGCAAGGTGTGACCAGTGTCCTGCACGAGTCTGAATCTTCGTTCTGATGCGACATGGTTTCACTTCACCTATGGGAATTTCAAGAGCATTTCAATCAACAAAGGACTTTCCCCCCCACTTCATCAACAGCCTGAGGCTGCTTCTCGTCCCTGGGCTTTGCCCCCCCCTCCCCGATCAGGTTGATTGGTTGATTGGTTGCGCTTGACAAAGGCAGCATTGTATCGATTGATCGTTTCCCGTAGTGGGCAGAGCTTCTGGTCACTTTTTGTGTCACAGATGGGGAGCCTTGAATCTTAGGTTGCCGCAGGGCCAAGGTCCCTCATGAAGGGGAGGGGGCCAGACCCCAGGTCTTCATCCCAGCTCTCTCACCGCACACTGGAAAAGCAGAGGGGGTGGGTGAAAAAGGCAAGAGGCAGAAAGGGAGAGACAGGGAAAGTAAGGCAGAGGAAAGGAGAGCAAGACTCAGAGGAGGGAGAGCGATGGGCCGCCTCCTCAGCCCAGCAATGCCGAAGCCAGGTCCACAGATGAGGGGGTGGGGGCGGGATTGCCCAACCAGAGTCAGCCTCTGCTCCCTCCAGCTGCCCTGAGGCTCTGAGAAGGGAACATGGGAGGGACTTCAGGTCTATGAGGGGCTATTTTCTGGTCAGTGGACCTCATGTGGTTTTGGTCCCCACCTCTGAAGAGATCAGGGTCTAGATGGCTGCTTACTCTTGGGCCAGGAAACCACATCATAGAGTCCCCAAAAGCACTTAATTGGAACAGGAGAGGAATTGAAAACTAAAACCAAACTTTGTCAGTAAATGTTCCCCAAACGAGCACATTCCTGCTCTCCTCGGCAGTACCCGGCCCCCTCAGCCTCCTCTTCTCTGTCTCACTGCCCTACCCCGCAGCTCTCCACACGCCCCTAGAAGACCCCAGCAGCAGCCGCAGCTCTGCCCCTCCTCCCCTGCCCAGGGGCAGATGGTGCCTCCTCCATACTGGGTCAGCTCTCTGCCCTTTGCAGCCCAGGACTCCCTAACACCCTGTCTGGCCCACTTCTCCATGCAGCTCCCTCCCTGCAGGGGCTCTCCTCTTCATCTTCCTCCCTCCTCCTTTCTTAGGATGGTGCATCCTGGCGTGACCATGATCCTGGGCCATGAAGCCCAGTTAGGTGGGTTTGAGCCTGAAGGCACCCACCGGGGCTGGCCTCATTGCACAGGATTAAACCATTACCAGAGAGCTGGCTCTCTCCACTATGAGCTCCCATCTCCAGCCCAGCACCCCCTGCTGAGCTCCCCATGCATGCCCGGCTATCTGCTGGGTGTCTCCCCCAGTGCTCCTGGACAGCCTGGACCAACCTTCAGCCCCGGTCCTCTCTGGATGGCCTTGGCCCAGCATCGGCAGCCACCATTCTTCCAGTCACCAAATGGAGATACCTTTGGCCCCTCCCTTTCCTCCCTCTCCCAACCCCATCTGACCAGTCCTGGCCAATATCTGTCTGTCATAGCGGCTGCCCTTTTTACCCACCTTCACTGAGTCATTCACTAAGCATCTTTGAAGTGCTTGCTCTGGGCTAGGGACAAAGGATGCAAACCAAGGTGGTCCCTGGCCTTAGTCTCTGGACACTATTGTGGGGGAACCACGGAGTGCAGAGAAAAATCAAACAGATTAATTTCAGGGGGGAGGTGCTAGATGGGGAGAAGGGAATAGGCATTTATGAAGCCCCTACTATGTGCCAAGCACTGTGGTAAGAGCTTTAATGTTATTAATGTTTGATCCTCACAACTGGGGAATTGTGCTATTATTATCACCAGTTTACAGAGAAGGAAATCGAGGCAGCCAGTTGTTAAATGACTTGGCCAGAGTCACACAACTAGTAGGTGTCTGAAGCCTAGGGAAAGACAACTGAGCTGAACTGTGCGAGGGATGGAGTGTTCTGTGAGGTAGATGGACGGATAGAGGGCACTCTGGGAGGTGGGGTGGAGGACGCCGCACAAAGGCAAGGGAGCGGGACGGGAGGCCGAGTGGCAGAATTAGAGCCGGACAGTTTGGTGGGAGCGTGGAGGGCATAAAAGGCGTCAACGTGAAGCCACGCCCGTCCTTGGTGTCGGAACGACCCGCGATGGTCTTCTCTTCTTTCCTGAGCCCCCGAGGTAAGGGTGTCCATCTCTGCACCCCCAGAAGGCCCAGCACAGAGTGCAGGAAGTGTCTAGGAGTGGGGGAAGCAGGGGGCGGGAGACCTGGCCCCTGTGTCCCCGGACACGTCACTGACCGCTTCTCCGTCTGTGAAATGAGAGGGTGGAACTCTATGTTCCCTGAAAACTTTATGCTGCTGGTGGGGACGGGACAGCAACCTAAACTTTCCCTCCCTCTTCCTCTCACCCTCTAGTGAACACCTTGACAGGGCACCAGTATGGGCGGGCACAAGTACGGGCGCGCGCGGGCACACACACACACGCACGCACACCCACACCCACACCCACACCACTTCTGACACCCTTCCTCCCCACCATCCCACCAAGAACACGGAGCTTTTCACAAAGAAGCCGCTGTCAACAATATCAAATCCGGGGGCTCAATGACCAGGAGACCCCGAAGTGTCTTCCAAGCTGGCAGTTCCCAGATGAGCCAACTGCCTTCGTGGGTTGAGGGGACTCTATCCTCCCTCAGAGAAAGTGCAGCCTGCTTTCGCACCCTTCTGGACAGCTCCCACCAATCTGGGTGAATGGGTCCCAAGGAGGGCTTTTTCTTTACTCTTCTTCTCCACGCCTTTTGTTTTCCATCCCCCCATCCCTACTTCCCAATGTGTCCCTCCCCCCCCCTTCCAGGGAGCCATTCCCTATAACAAAAGAGAGAAAGGAGAAAATGGTTCAGCAGAACAAACATCCAGTCCACACCTATGGCCACCATCTCCTCTGAGAAGGGAGGCGCATCCTCCTATCTCTGCTTTGGGGTCAAGTGAGAACTTGGCTTGGCACCAGCTGCAGGCTAAGGAAGAGGTGGGGCGACACCTCCAGAACCTGGCTGGGGAGATAGGAGAATGGGTGGGGCCTTAGCCCTCATATCACTGCTCACAGGCACACTCAGAACATTCCTCAGCTCCCAGTTGGGATCAGTGAGTCTTGGAAAGAATGCCAATGTCCAAAGATACCAAGGCTGAAAGATTCTGGAGAGGAAGTGAGCTTCCCAGCCCTGGCAGTGTGCAAGCAGAGGCTGAGATGATAGGTTAAAGGATGTTGTTGAGGGGATGAAGCCCCTGTTGGAGGGGAAGGCTCTGACCTTTCCAGTGCTGAGTTTCCATGACTCTTAGAGGACTGACCCTGGAAAGGGGAATCCATCCCACTCAGGCATCTGCTAATGGTTCTTCCCATCTCGGACCATGTGGCTCTCCCACCATCGAGGGCCCACATGCATTTTACCAAATCACTTCTCCAAGAATGGAACACTTAAGGCCTCACAGCTTTCAGAGCAGATGTGACCCTTTAGTAGGAAATTGCTTCGGGATTTCCCATCGCAGGGAAATTGGCCACAGATGGTGCATCTTGGCAGAGAAGTCAAGTGTCCTTGGGGAGGGGGAGACTCAGAAAGCCCAGGAGGGAAACAGGAAGATGAGCAGGCATTGCTGTCTATTGTTGGAATGTTGAGGTGAAGGCAGGACCAAGGGATGAGAGCTCTCCAAACTTTGCACGTTCCCTGGAGCCTGGAGGAGTGCTCTGCACATAGTAGGTCCTGAATACACAATGGACTTTCTATCTTAGAGTGGCGTTACAAGAACATCTTCAGGGAGCTTGAACCCTGGGGAAGGGAGAGCCAATGACTACCATCCTCAGACAGAGGATGATGGGAAATCAGGACCCCTCCAGGCACCTCTGTGTTCCCTTGATCCCCTACCTCCCCAAGAGGGGTCTCTGGCCAGTCACACTGTTCACAAAAGCTCAGCTCCTCTAGGAAGCATTCTCAGAGAAATTTTCTTTTTGACTGGGTGTTCCAATGTCTCATCTTAAAGGAATGAATTTCTTTTTTTTTTTTTTTTTTAGCAATCGGGGTTAAGTAACTTGCTCAAGGTTACACAGCCAGTTATTTCTGGGTGTGGTGCTGAGTGTCCGAGCCCGGGATTTGATCTCCAGGTTGTCCCAACACTGGAGCTGGTGCTCTTACTCGCTGAGCCACCTGGCTGCCCCTAAGCAACTGGGGTTAAGTAACTTGCTCAAGGTTACACGGCCAGGTGTTTCTGGGTGGGTGCTAAGTGTCTGAGCCCGGGATTCGATCTCCATATCTTCTCAACACTGGAGCCGGTGCTCTTACTCGCTGTGCTACCTGGCCACCCCCAAGGAATGAATTTCTAATAGTGGAATTTCAGGCAACACAGTATTTTGACATGTGGGAAGAGAGCTGCCTAGGGGACTACAAGCCCATCTAAGGAGGCCTGAGTCTGAAGCTCTTCATCTGCCCTGCTGACCGGCCTTTCTTATCACCTCTGACACTGCTGACCCCTCCCATGCTGTCACTGAGAAACATTGTGTATGTTGACCAGCTTCTTTACTCACTGACTAAGTGACTTTGTGTAGGTTCCTTACCCTGTCTGTGCCCACTGTGGTGCACCCATACATGTGCATCTGAAGTCTGACCCCTTTTCCTCATTCCCCTTCCCCCTAAAAAGTTCTGATGCAACAAGATCCTGGCTTCCCAGAGGTGACCTCCAATGCCAGGCAGATGGGGCCAGTGGTGGGCCAGATGAGAGAGGAGGTAAGGCCTCCTGGGAAGCCTGTGCAAGGAAAGAAGTGAGACCCAATAGTGCAAATGTTCATAAGGTTCTTTGTGATAAAGGTGGGACCAGATGGGTGGTGGCCCCACCCCTCCTGCATCTGAAGTCGCTTCCTGCTTCAGACCTTCATTTAATGCTCAAACAGACATAATCTGAACCAAAAATCAAATGGGACTTTTACTTTCCAGAACAAAAAGATGGGATCCCCTGAAGAAGAAAAGGGCCCTGGCATCCTGGCTGTATCTTGGGGCTTTGGGTACTCGGGAAGAGCAGCACCTGCCACCAAGCACCTCCCACCAGCACCAGCCACCAGTCATCTGGAGCACGCCCAGCAGCCTCACCCCATAAACCATCTAAGCAGCCGGGCTAAGGGTGACCATGGGGCTTCACGCCCATCAGTGAGTTGGGAGGGTGTCTCCCCAAGCACAGGAAGACTTCCCCTGGTGGAATGGATAAGAACAATTTGCTTCAACAGACATGAAGGCAGCTGAAGTAGGCGCCATGAGCATTCAGGGGACTTGCCAGTGAAGACCCCCGGTCATTCACTGCATCTCAGACCATCATCAATCATCCTGATTTCTGTATTGTCACTGGGGTCCAATGACTCTAGAGAAGAGAATGAGGCCAAGAACTCGTGCAACTCTGCCTCACTTAAATCCAATTCATGGGCAAGTCCACACATCCACCCATTATGTGATTGGTGCTCTTCAAAAGCAAAGGACAAACATCTATTCTGGTCTATCAGGGAGCAGTCAACCCCCAAGGACTTCTGAAGGGTCTACTGTGTGCCCAAAAGAGTTCTTGGAAAAACTTAAAAAGGCCCATAAAAATCAAATAAGAGATTTAGGGAAAATTGGGGGAAGAAATAAGAGCACTCCAAGAAAATCAAGAAAATCATGAAAAGAAAGTCAACCAGCTGGAAAGAGAGAATCCAAAACTGAAGGAAGAAAACAATTCCTTGAAAGCTAAAACTGGGCAAGGGGAAGCTAGTGACACTCTAAGATACCGAGAAATCATAAAACAAAATCAGAATAAAAAAACAAAAGTGAAACATCTCATCAAAAAAACAACTGATCTGGAGAATAGAGTAGACATAATATAAAAAGTCAAGGCTACCTGAAAATGATGATAAAAAAGAATTTGATACAATATTACAAGAAATTATCAAGGAAAATTGTCCTGAAGTTCTAGAATAAGAAGACAAAGCAGAAATAGAAATAGAAAAAATCCACCAATAACCACCTGAAAGATGCCAGGAGGAAAATTTGCAAGGATAGCTCCGAGGTTAAAGGGAAAATATTGGAAGCAACAAGAAAAAAAACCATTTCAATATCATGGAGCTAAAATAAGGATTACACAAAACCTAGCAGTTATTATGTTGAAGGACTGCAGATGTTAGAATACTCTATTTCAGAGGACAAAAGAGCCGGGGTTATGGCCAAGGGTAACTTAACCAAGCAAAGTTAAGTATGATCCTGAATGAAAAAAAAAAAGGATATTTAACGAACTGAAAGACTTTCAGGTATTTGTGAGAAAAACAGCAGAACTTAAGAGAAAATTCAAAATATGACATGCAGGAGAAATATAAAGTAAACATTAAAGACTAATTGTAAGGGACCCAGTAAGGTCAAATTGTTTGCTTCCTTTATGTGAAAATGTTATCGGTACTCTGGTGACTGTCACCCTTATTGGGGTAGTTTTAAGGAAAGGCTTAGGAGAACTAACTGAACTGAACTGTGCATGATGCGGTGATTCTAAAAAAAACTGTAGGGAGGGATAAAATGGAGTGATTATCTCATAAATTTGAGGAGTGAAAAGAAGAATTGAAACAGTAGAAGCTAGTGAAGCAGGGAGGGCAGGTAGGGGTGGAACCTTACTCTCATAGGGAATGGGGTAAAGAAGAAATAATATATACTTCTAAAATGGTATAAAAGTCTTCTAAATTCAGAAATAAATAAGAGAGCAAGGAGATAGGGTAGGGGCAAGAGGACAAGAGAAGGCTTCTTAGAGTGGTGGGTCAGTAAAGGAAAAGGAAGGCAAAGTAGAGGGTAGAAGTAAAGCAGAGGAAGGAGAGCAGATAGGGTAAATAGGAGGAGGAGAATAGTGAGGAAAATAGGAAGGAGGAAAACAAACAAGAAATAATTATAGCTTAGAATGTGAATGGGATAAATTTACACATAAAATGGAAACTGATAGCAGATTTAAAATATGAATTCAACAATATGTTGCTTTCAGGAAACATGATAAAAATGAGAAATACATACTAAGATAAAATAAAGGTCAGGAGTAGAATTTATTATGTAAGAAAAAAGCAGGGGTGATAATTCATTATCTAAGACAAAGTTAAAGCTAAAACAGATTTGATCAAAAAATAGGGAAACTACATTGTGTGTCAGCAATATTATTCAATACTGTTTTAGACCATTTAAGGAACCTAGACAGTGTAGAGTAGCTCAGAGTATACCTCTTGGGACAGATACTGGAATTATATGAACATAAACATGGAACACTTTTTATACAAATAAAATCTGATCTAGATAATTGGAGTGATGTTTGTTGTTCGTGGGTAAGTAAAGCCAATGTGGTAAGAAAATGACAGTTTTGACTAACTAATCTATTCATTCAATGCCATCCCAATTAAATTACTAAGAAATTCTCTTACTGGGATAGAAAAAATAATCACAAAGTCCATTTGGAAGAACAAAAGGTCAGCAATTTCAAAGAAACCATGGGGGAAAAGATGTAAAGGAAGGAGTTTCAACAGTGTCAGATCTTAAATAATAAGGCAAGAGAACTGTCAAAGTCTAAAATGGATAATTTTGATTATTTTAAATGAAAATTTTCTTATGTAAATAAAGCTAATGTGGTCAAGAATAGAAGGAATGAAGAAAATTAGGGAAAAAAACTTTCATAGACATTCTCTCTGATAGGATGTGATTATGTCTGAGTATTGCTGTGGTGTAAGAAATGACGAGCTTGTTGACTTTTTGAAAAAAATTTTCATATGAGAATTTTGCTTCGGAAAAAAGAAGAAATAACATGAAATGACGTATACAAAGATTATCTATACACATTTGGAATTTTGTTTCATTTTTAAAGGAATGTTAGTAACCCCAAATTTTCTTTAAGTTTTTAATTAGAACAAATAAATTCAGTATCAAACCTTTGATAGCAGAGGGATTTACTAAACATATTCTGTTTAGTATTGAGCCTGGTTAATGCCCTAAGAGGTCATAAAGTTGTACCTGTTTGAATCAGTTAGCATCTTCTCAGGATAACTGGTTTTATGGATCTGTTTTTTCACCAGTATGAGCACTTTCTCCAAGCCTCTTGTGTGGTTCTTACACATTATTTTTTCATAAACCATAAAAGCTTGACCCAATGATTTACTTTTTTACTTTTACATCATACATTTGCTCTCTAACCTTTGTTCAACTTCATCAGCTTCACAACAGATGGAAAAAATGACCTTTAACTCATTAATGACCAAGAGGAGTTATTCATGTAAGATGGGGCAGCCTTAGAAATGAGAAGGAAAGCGAGACTCCACGGACTGTCGGGAGTCAGCTAGTCCAGTAATAATACGATCACACACTGCTGCTTATATAACTGAAGACAGTTCCCCACAGCAACATTTCCTTTGTTCTGGTCAAAAAAACAATAGCGCTTCACATTGCCGTATGTCCCAAAGTATCCGCACTGCTTACTGTCACAGAGCAGTGTGTGTACTGGGGGCTTAAGATGCTTATTGGTTTGTTTCTCTAGAGCTGATGAAGCAATTGAAATATAACATAAGGCTTGATTAAAATGAATTTCAGGAATATTGTCACAGATTTTAAAGGAGCTCATGCTGAAGGAAATCATTTGAAGTTGGAATAAACTTGTTTTTTAAAATGAAAGATTGTCACTAGCAATATTTGGCGCTAAAACAGATTCCTTACGAGGCCGTTTTGCACACACCCCACTTTCACCATATAGTTCATCTAGGCTCCTTCCTTAGCTCTCGCCCACTATTCCATAAGCCTAACTAGCCAACGTGGTGAGCGGGTTGATTTAGAAAAAGTGGAAAGTTTTGGACCCATGAAGGAAGCTGCAATCCACCTTCAGAGAGAGTTCACAAGTGGAAATTAGTGTAGTGTGCTCTTACATGTCTGTGTATGAGTGTATACGTGTGTATGAGTGTATATCTGTTTAATTGTAGACTCCTTTAGAGGGGGAGGAAGGGGGAAAATAAAGTTAAAAGTGCACAGCAGAGAACAAAAGAAAATCTATGAGGAAGTAAAGACAAATTGGGCACCTTTGAAAACAATGTGTAAATGGAAATTTATTGTTTCATATTAATCCCCTCTTATGGTTTGCTGTGCACATGGCAATGTTCTTTTTTCTTTTCTCATTTTGTATTTAAGTTTAAAATAAATAAAAAATTAAAAAAAAGAAGCTCATGTTCTGAACAGGGGAGAGAGAACACGTATACATCTGTGAGTATGAGAAAAGCATGTATGAGGCCAGAGACAGATGACCTTGATGGGAGGATCTTGGGCAGCTGGAGGGAGGGTTAGGAGAGATACACAAAGAACCAGGCAGGTCTTCAATGAAACACATATACACACACTCACACACACACACCACACACTCTCACACACACACACCACACTCTCACACACAGTCACACACACACCACACACTCATACACACACCACACACTCACACGCACATCAAGGAGAAGCACCGACTCCAGGACATAAAAAGCCGGTAAGGCTCCATTGCTGAGTCCTAACAAAGCTTCTCCCCATCTTGGCCCATTAAACCTGGCTTCATAGACAGGGCTGTCCCAGTGACGGACAGAAATGGTGGCACTTCCTTGAGCTGGGGAGGCTGAGGGCAGAGCCCATCTTTGTGGGCCTCCACAGAGGATGAGCCTTTGGAAAAACAGCAAAATTAAATGGAAGCTTTGTGGTAGCTGATTTGAAAAGCAATTTAAGCAGCCCCAGAGCTTTGGGGGAGACGTCAGGGCAGAAGCTCCCCAGGTCAATGATTTCCAAGCCTGTGAGGCCGAGGGGCCAACGCTCAGACTCCTGCTGGGATCCAGCCTGCCGGGCTGAGCAGGAAGAGCCCTTTCATCAAGGAAACCTCCACAATGAAGGACTCGGGCAAGTGATGAGGCAGCTCTGCACAGTGGAGAAGCACTCAGATGTGTAGCCCAAGGACCTGGGTTCAAATCTTGCCACTTTCTATCTGTGTGACCTTGGGTAGGTCACTGAATCTCTGTGGGCCTAACGTTGCAGAAGCTTTTAAAAGATACTCACACTCACTCAAGAGAATTTGGCCTCACAATCCACACAAGCCAGATGAAGCGGATGAAGAATTGGAATTGTCTGGACCCTGGAGAGCTGTGGAACATGCTGGGCTCTGCATCAGTCCTCACATCTTGGATGTTGTCCCAGTGGACAATGAGGAGGGCCTCGGCATGGGCAGCAGCAGAAGAAGGGGCTGAAATCTATTGAGCTCCCCCCTCCCCAAGCCTTTGAGAAGCTCCAGTCTCTCCTTGAACCAAAGGCCCATCTTTTGAGTGTCACAGTTCTTTCTCTGGGCTCTGAAGAATGAAGGGCGAGGTTTGCTGGGAGGACACCAGTGAGGCGGCCTGGGGTCTGCAGCTCATCCCAGAGCAGCCTTGCGGAGGGAGGGTGCCTGATGGACTCCATCTGAGCACCAGGTGATGAAGGTGTAGGTGGGGATGGCGTAGGGGAAGTGGGGCAGAGGATGTCTTGGGAGAAGCCTAGGTCTGGGCATGGAGCTGGGGGGCGGCTGCGCGTGGCTGGTGCCCTGTCCGTGTGCGCCCAGAGTCTGGTGGAGTACAAAGGATGCCAGATGGACAGGCCAAGAGATGGAGAGGAAACTGTCTCCTACCAGCACATTCAGGGCTCCCCCAGGCGTGCCAGAGAGACACAGACACAGCCCCTCTGGTCAGGCAGGGGGCCATGGGGACCAGAGGGCCACAGATCTATCAGAGGTTACCCTCCTCTGCCAGCCCCTGGGAAGGAGCCGCCCCCTCCCCATCTCCTTCGGCTCCCATCAGACACAGCAGGCTGCTCACCTCTGTCCTCCCGAGGGAGGGCCAGGTCCTGCACTGTCCAGCACCGAGAGCCCCATCTCCTACCCAGAGGTCCAGGGACTCCAAGGGGTGGTGTCTTAGTAAATACATTTCCAATGGCTATTTCCTAGATTAGTCTCCACCATTAGACTGGGAGCTCCTTGAGGGCAGGCACTAACTCAGTCCAGGGCCTAGCACACAATAGGTGCTTTATAAATGTTGGCAGACTGACTGACAGCATCATGTTACCTCCCAACTCTCTTCTTCCTCCCAGGTTGCTGGTGTATCAGACGCTGGAGCACAGAGCCCTGTGGTGGGGGAAGGTGGTGGGTCCTTCCTCAAAGGAGGCAGGAGGCAGGAGGCTGGAGGCTGGAGGCAGGAAGCTGGAGGCTGGAGGCAGGAGGCAGGAGGCTGGAGGCTCTCCCTACCATGCCTCAGGCACTAGGGAAGGAGAACACACACCCAGGGCCAGCTCTGAGAGCACCATATTAGCACCATATAAATGTATTAGACATTGTGCTAAGCACAGAGAGGCAAACACACAGCCCCTGCCCTCAAGGATCTCTCAGTTGAATGAGGGGAACACCCACTGGGTGCATGGGAGATGCCCAGTTCGGACCCGAGGTGTTCACAGAGGCTGGGGAGGAGGAGGAGGAGCTTCTCATGAAGGGAGGCTGAGAGGAGGAAAGAGAACATTGCAGGCCTCAGTTTCCTCATCTGTGAAATGAGGGGAGTCTGGACGATCACTGTTTGCTGACAGCCTTCAGTGCTGCAGTCAAGCCGGCTTGATTGCCCCTGAACACCCCAGGCCTCTCTGTTGTCTCAGCCTTCCTTCGAGGCTGAGTAGGAACTCTGGAATCCTGGCCTCTGCTGGGGGCCACCAGCCTGGGCTGGTCCCTGATACCCCCACCCTCAATGGTAAGCCCCCCAAGGGCAGGAACCAGGGTCTCAGAGCACATGTCTGGGCACAAAGGCAGGCTCAGGAAACCCCCTCAGAATGTGGTGGTTGACCCAGAACCAGGCACGCCTGTCATTCTCTCCCGAGGCCAAGGCTGCCTCACTCATCACGGGCACAGGCGGAAGGCGCTAAGAGCTGGGAGGGCCAGGGGGCTTTGGGACCGGCCGATGTACGGGAATGGAATGACCTCCATCCTCCTTCCTCTCCCAGCCTGAAGATCAGGAAGCCCTGGTTCCCAGGCCATGGTGATGGAGACATAAAGGTGGATAAATATAGCAAACGGTTTTCCATTCCCTGTGAGGCCTCCTGGGGCTGTGGCCCACTCTTCCTCTGCCTGGATCAGGACAGGGCTGGGCCCAGGCGCACCCTTCAGGGGACATTTGGGAACAGTTGAGGTGGAGGGTGGGTGGGGAGAGGAGGCCTCTGGGCCAGAGCGAGGCTCCAGCAAGGAGGGGGGCCGAGGTACCACCCCCTCCCCACCAATGTTCAGCTTTTCGGGACAGAGAACAAGGAGCTTGGTGCCGCCCCCCCCACCAGTGTGGAAATCAGGAGGCCTCATGTCAAGTCCAGCCCAATCATTTTACAGATGGGGAAACTGAGGCCCATTGAGGTAAGATGACTGCCCCAGGCCACAAGGCAGTATTTGAACTCAAGTCCTTGGACTCCAAAAGCAGCTCCCTTTCTACCACATAAACCTGCCTCCCTTCAATCTAAAAAGAGTTTCATTCAATCCAGCAGTTTCTAGAAAGCCTAGGGGTCAGGCCCCATGTCCTCTCCAGTGCCTCAGAAGGCTGGGCCTGAGCTCCCGGGAGGGCCCAGGGCAAATGGGGGGCTGGAGGAGGCCTCCTCCTGCTGAACCCTTTGCTGGGATCTTCCAAGCCTCAGCTGCCCAAGTCAGAAATGTGCTCCCTAGGGCTCCAGCCCCCTGGGTTTCTGGGCCACGTTCTCTAGCACTTTGCTAAACGGGGCCAGGGCTCCCTGGATCTCAGTGTCATATCCAGTACCTAGAGAGTATGCCATACAGCCTGGTTGGGTCCAGCAGTCCATTCAGGAAGGGCCAGCTGGGAAGGCAGCACTCAAACATGAGAGGCTCTTGTGACGAGGACATGTTGTGATAGTAATGGCAATTAAAGATTCCCCTGTATTGGCTTGGTTTTCAAATTGATTGTATTAAAACCCAGAGCTTGTTAATCCCACCTGTGGGATGGACTTTTTGATGTGAAAAGAAAGTCCTGACTGGGAGGAGCTGGTGACGTAGATTTGGAGAGACAAGAGAGAGGCGGAAGTTCTTTTTGGAAGCAGCACCTCGTGTAGAGGGAGAGACTAAGGGATTGCTGGTGGCCGCTTTGAATTGCCCTGGACTTTTGAGACCTGCCCCCTGAGCTGCCAAGGACTGAGGAGACATGGCTGTTTTGCTGGTACTTTGTCTGTCTGTTTTGATGTTATTTTGCCAGATTTGTCCACTGGTGAAAGACTGTCCTGTTGAAGAAGTCCTGGAACCTGGCATTGGGTTAAGAAGGCCTGAGACTGTCCTGCAGACAGAGAGTGAATACTGTCCACTGGTGAGGGACAGTACTGAGAGTGAATACTGTCCACTGGTGAGGGACAGTACTGTTGTTGCAGGGGTCTGGAGACTGTCCTGCAGACAGAGTGAATACTGTCCACTGGTGAGGGACAGTGCTGTTGTTGCAGGGGTCTGGGAGCCTTTCTGTTGGTTCAGAAGCCCTGAAGAAGGATTTTCTTGTTGTATGTTTACAGAAATCCTGGGAGAGGGCTTTGCTAATGTGTTCAGGGGTTCTAGGACTGTTCTACAGACAGAGGATAAATTCATGAAGGGACTGGCAATGTATCTTATGGCCTTGCTAAGCCTTGTCTCCCCAGGAACTAAGATTGCTGAGAACTTGCCTCGTGTCAAGATGAAGAAAAGACCTCCATTTGGGTATTAAGTGCTGTGTTTAAACTTGATGTAACTCTGGGGTAGAAGCAATTGTGATCCAGGGGTGGGGAACTTTTGACCTTTTTGTGTTCTATGGTTGAGCAAATGAATGTATTTTACTTATGTTTGGAAACTAATCTCCATTTGAGAAGAGGGGCTTTGTGGTGGACTTAATTAAGGTATAGCCTAGGGGTGGAGAAGTATTTAGAACAGAGACTTTGTAATTGATTGAATGATTGGAAGGTCCTGGGATGGGGTAGGCCTTGGAGATGATTTAATCACACTTAGTAAATGCTGTATTTTGAATGATGTCATGTTTTGATCTTCTCTGTTCTGGGTTTGTTACTGAATAAAATAGAGAGCACCTATGCTGGTATTTTGAACCTGGGAAGTTGCCTTTGCTTGGTATTACATTACACATGTCCCCCTCATAGAGACGTTGAACGAAGTGCCTGGCCTGGAGTCAGGAAGGCCCGAGTTAAATCCAGCCCTGGGCAGGTCCATTAACAGCTGCCTGCCTCAGTTTCCTCATCTGTAAGATGGGGATAATAATAGCGCCCCCTCCCCTCTTCCAGAGTCGTGAGGAACAAATGAGATGGTATTTGTCAAGTCCCTGGCAAACCTTCAGGAGCTTTATGAATGTTGACTGCCTGATACAGTTATTAATATGGGGCTCCGGCAAGGCCAACGATGAGCAAAGCCTCTATTAAGTCCTTACTGCATACCGAACCTGGCCGGGTAGGGCAAACAAAGCAGCCTCTGCCCTCAGGCGAGAGGCGGGGCTTGCCCAGGGCCCTCTGGAGGTGCCTGGCTCCGGGCTCTGGTTCTGGCACCACCACCCGGAGCCCGAGGTTCCCAAGCTGGGAGATGGGGTAACAGGAAGCAGTAGGGTGCACTCTGTGCTGAGGGCTAAGAGGCAGAGACACCGTCCTCTCCTTCTAATACCCCGTAAAGAACTAGTGCCCCAGACAGAAGTTTCCAGGGAAGTGGGGGGGGAGCAGCTCCCTCAGCAGGTGAGGCTTGAGCAGAGCCTTGAAGGAAGCCAGGGCAACTCAGGCTGAGTCTTCCAGGCACGGGGAACATCCCATACAAAGGCACAGAGATGGGAAATGAAACACTGTGCATGAGGAACCTGGAGCAGGCTGGGTTTGTGAAAAGGGAAAAAGTGGAAGGACCTTGGGCTATAGGAAGAGGCAGAGAAGGAGTGATGTGGTGAGCCCAGGGATTTACAAAAAGCCCTTTGGCAGCTATGTGGAAAATGGACTGGGTGGGGGAGGGAAGACCGTGGCACAAAACCCACACATTGGCAAAGATGACCCAAAGGGGTGGTGGGAAGGTGAATGTCTGTACTGATTCACAGCTCCACTAACAATGTACCAGCCCTTGTTAATGAAGCTGTGAGTCAGTGCAAACCTTTAGGAAAGCATTTGGAGTTATGTGAATAAGGTATTGATGCCCTTTGCACCAGAGGCTCCAGACGGGGCTTATACCCCAAGAAAGCCATAGATAAGAAGAAAGTCCTCATATTCAGCAAAATATTGATAGCATCACTTTTGGTGATAGCAAAGAATCAGAGGCTTATCAACTAAACACATGTGGTGCGTGAGTATAATGGAATGTGAGGGGCTGTAAGAAGCTGTGTGTGTGATGAAAACCGAGAAGCCTGGGAAGAAGTCCCTGAACTGATGCAGAGGGAAGGCAGCACAAGGAAGCCCAGCTACAAGGTAGAAGTAAACAGGACAGGGGCAGCCAGGTGGCTCAGCGAGTAAGAGCACCGGCTCCAGTGTCCGGACGACCTGGGGATTAAATCTGGGCTAAGACACTCAGTACCCACCCAGAAATATGTGGCCGTGTAACCTTGAGCAAGTCACTTAACCCCGATTGCTTAAAAAAAAAAAGAAGTGAACAGGGCGGCATTCTAAAGAACCTCAGGCAGGTGCAGAGAACGTCTGTATACTGCACACATGCTCAGATTTCTGCAAGGTATTGATCCCCTTTGCTAATTTTTCCCTTTTCTTTTTGTTTTCCAAAAATATTATATGTTAGATGAAATTGCTTTCCGGGAGGGAAGGAGAGGGCTGCTGGGGAAAGTAGGGTGATGTAAAAACAGACAAAAACCAACGAAGGACATCAATAACTTATTTTTCAAAAAGAATGCTAACCCTGGAAATGTGTGCTGCATGACTTTACATGGATAATCAATACCCTGTTGCTTGCCTTCTCAAAAGATGGGGTGAAAGGGGGATGGAGGGAAAGAATTTGGAACTCAGAATTTTTAAAATGAATATTAATTTTTTCATGCAATTGGGAAATATTTAATGAAACAAATAACAATATATAACAAACAAAAAAGAAAGCGATTGCATGGTCGGCCCGGGCGTGAATGAGGCGGCCTTCTTGGCCCAGGGGGGCGGCCATTTGGGCAGAGAGGAAAGGACAGATGGAGAGATGACACTAGCAGGTGAGAGTGCGGGGTCAGGAAGACACCAAGAGTTTGAGCCTCGGTGGCCGGAGCTGGGCGGAGGAGGAGGAGGGGAAGGAGCTCTCTTTCGGATTGTTGGGTTTGATATGCTTATGGGGCATCCATTTTGAAGGCGGATGGAGCTGAGGGGAGGCGAGATGTGTACCTAGAGTGGAGACTCATTGGCCGAGATAAGAATAAAGCCTCTGTTGCTGGTGAGGTCACTAAGAGACAACAGAAAAGGGAAGAGTCAGTCTGTCAGTCAACAAGGCTTGGCAATACGGAGACAGGCAAGCCCAGTCTCCATGCCCTCAAAGAGTTTGCAATCTCACAGGGGAGACCCCCCCCCCCCCCAAATCGTACAGGCACGAAGTATGCAAACGCAGCGGGCAGGATCTGGCAGGGGGGAAGGGAGGGAGCTCCTTGCAGAAGGTGGGATTCTGGCTGGGAATCGAAGGCAGCCAGGCAAGCCGGGTGGCAGAAAGGAAGAGGGCCCGGGGCCGAGCCCGGAGGGGCCCCCAGCATTGGGCGGGGCTGAAACAGATGAAAACCCAGCAAAGGAACTTGTTCAAATGTCTCACCCCCCCCCCCCAATTTGGGAGCTTTCCCTCCACGGATTGTCTGGTTCTCGGCTTGAACTCTGTTAGCCCTTCACCCCCATTTTATAGATGAGGACCCCCAAGTCTAGAGAAGGAAGGTGCCGGCTCACGGTTCTAGGTCTCATGAGTGGCAGGTGTCTACGAATAGGGAGGTTCCCAGCCATCGCCGATCCCCGCAGGCATGGGCTTGGCCAGAGGCTCCTGCCTGAAGCCCATGCGTGACCAGCTCCCTCGGCCCTCCTGGCTCCGACCTCCGGGGCCAGTCCCGGGTGGCCCGGCCTAGAACAAAGGCTCTGTTGGACTTCCTCGTGCTGATTGCTAATTGCTCCCTTTTGCTTTAAGGCTTGCCAAAGCAGGCCGGTGGAGGAAGCTTTCATCATTAAGTAGGGATGTTTTGCAAACTTGGCTCCCAGGAGAGCTCGGTCTGCTGGTGGGGAGTGGAGAGCTTGTTGCCGCACTGGAGAGGCTGGGGGAGCCGGCCATGGGATGAGCAGCCGAGTGGTGCTCCTGAAACTCGGTACCCAAATGCAGGCTTTGCCCTGACCACCTCCCCTCTGCCCATCGACTCTCCTCATCTTCTCAGCCCTACCTACCTTAAGACAGTGACTGGTTGAACCGCAGTCTGCAGCCCCTCCCCTGTAAGGGGACAGAAGCAGGATCTGTGGCCTGGCTCCAAGGACTGCCCTCTCCTCTGTGCTGTGGCCAAACGGGGCTATTTGGACTGCTAACCTGAGTCCTGGCTCCTTCCCCAAATTCCCAATCCCCCCCCCCCCCCACCCCCTTACAGCCCTGCTTCAGGAGGGCTCTGAGACCAATGCCCAGCAATCAAGGGTTAGATGACCTTCTCTGGGGCCAGAGTTTTAGGTGAACACAAGCTCAGATCAATGGTTTTATGTTTGACACTTGGGAGCACAAATATGTCTCATAACTGAGTTTTCTTTAACAGAACAAAGGAAAAAAGAATGGGGGGAGGGCGATCCTGGGGAGATTTGAAATGTAGAATTAGGAGAGTCGGATGGATGGTCTCAATATTTCCCTCAGGACCCTGGGTGGAGGAGGGTGGAGGGATGGAAGGGCTGATGTCAGTGCCTTGAGAAAGAAGGAAAAGTCTGGTACACAAGCTTGGGGAAATGGGCCAGAAACAGTGCAGAAAAGGGAAAGGCCTGACTGCATTCACTGAGGACCCAGCCAAGCCCAACATTATTTGTCCTGAACTCGGTTCTGATTGAGCAGCCTCTTCCAGCCCCATCCATCAGCACCAGAGTAGGAACAAAAAAGGTCGGTGGGGAGGGAGTGTCTGCAAAGGGACAAAACAGGACAAGGAGGAGGGTGGACCCAGGGCAGGGAAGAAAATTAAGCAGAGCCTGCTCCTGCCCTGGGGCGTTGGGAGGAAGATGAGGCCAGAGGGGGCTGTGGGGTCAGGCAAGCTGGGAAATCAAGAGGCACAAAGCCTGTAAGAAAGGCTAGGGACAGGCTTGGGAGAGGAGGCACCTGCGGACGAGAGGCTGTGGGCAGAGAGGGGCCAGCAATGTGATCCCAGCGTTCCTGACTCAGCTGGTCCCCCGGGGCACACAGACGTGGAGGTGCTTCCCCAGCAGAAGTCCTTCCGCACTCACTCGGGCTGTGGTCTTTTTGTGAATACCCACAGAGGCAGGACATCAACAGGTGCAGACAGGGGAGAGCAGTGGGAGTCACAAGGCATCTGGCAGAAAAGTCTTTGGGAAGGCAAGGAAGTCTTAGTGCCCTAACAGCACCCCCACGTTCCTGGTGCCCTCTTGGATGGCGTTCTTCCTCCCTTATGCACAATCTCACTGCCCTTTTGGGAGGGGTGGTATACATGTATGTGAGCATATAGGCATGTGTGTTAGTGTATGTGTGCATGTGTATAGGGTGATTTGATGTGTATGTGAGTGTGTGAATATGTGTTGTGTGCCAGTAGGTGTGGTATGTGAAAGCATGTTGTTTGAGTTTTGTGAGGTGTGGTGTGAGTAGTTGTGTTGTGTGTATGTGTATGAGTGTATACATAGGTGTATGTAAGTAGGCATGTTGTTTGAGTGGTTTGTAGATTTGTGTGACTAGGTGTGTTGCATATGTGTAGGTGTATGTGAATAGGCATAGTGTGTGAGTAGGTGTGGGGTGAGTAGTTGTGTTGTGTGCATGAGTGTATATGTAGGTGTATGTGAGTAGGTGTGGGGTGTGTGTGCTCAAGATGGGGAGGAGGGCTGAAAGAGGTCCATGCTGTAGTTGGGCAGAGTGGCCATGAGTAGAGGGGAGCAGGGGAGAGGGCTGTGGAGCCTCCCCTGAGCTCGTAGGTCCATGACAATCCATCCCCTTACCTAGACTTTTCATTGATCTCCTTGCCTAGGATCCCCCCCCCCTCTTTAATCTGTCCCCCAGGTAGCTGCCTAACAGTTTTCTAAAATGCAGAGCTGACCTTACTCAATAAATCCCCATGGCTCCGTTACCACTGGGATCCAGCATCAGCCCCTTTGCTCTGTACTCAAGCTCCTGCTTGACCTTATCTGACCCGTCCAGCCTTATGGAATGCTCCTCCCCTTCAGCCATGCTGTCACACAGACCAAGGCCTTGGGCCCCTGCGCCTGGTCAGTCAGCGCCTTCCCCAAGGTAATCTTGTCTCTGCTCTGCATGCACCTGACAGCCTCTTAGAAGAGAGTTGCCTGGCAGAGTGGGTGCCTAATAAATGTCAATTGACTGGTGGGGCCCCTGGCCTTGGGGAGGCCTCTTCAGGGCAGAGGATGGGCCTACAGGCTTGGACTCTGAGGCTGGGAGAGCTAAGGGAACAGGAGAGGGGTTCATTTTCTCCAGAGGGCACAGACCACCTCCAGGGGCTTGGGCTTATCACCTGAACTGAGAGCTGTCACCTGGGAGCTGTCTGGTTCTAGATGATACCATGAGATCTGAGGGGTGATTACATTTCTAAAAGCCATGGGGAACAATGACAATGTGGCCCTGGGCAAGTCTTTTTCCTCAGTCTCTCAGTTTCTTCCTCAGTACAATGGGTACATCGTGCTGGCTGACTCCCATGGCCCCTTGTAGCTCTAAGAGGTTATAAGAGGGGTGCCACAAGGGACCTCAGGAGTGAGAGCTGGGCCCTGGGGGACAGGATGCCAGCAGGGAGGAAGGAGGGCTCAGAGACAGCAGAAGGAGTGCACATCACACCATCACTGCTTACTTCCCAAAGGAATAAAAGACTGCAGGGCTGGGTCTCCCTAGGCCCTGACCCTTAGCAAAAGAAAAATTGAGAGTGAATGAAGAGAAAGGTTTTCTGCCCTATCTCCCTCAGTGACTTCCATTCTCAAGGTCATGTTGGGTAATAGACATTATCTTCAGTGCTGGCATTTCAGTCTGGTAATTACTGACCCGGCAGCCAGGCAGTCATTAAGATCCCGATTATGTCATAACCAGGACACACACACACACACACACACACACGCCTGTAAATGGACTTGGGGACTTTACTGCATACTATAACATTTATGGATTGATTCTTCATGGCTCTGGAGAGCCCTGCTCCACACAGCGATCGGGGAAGTTGGGGCTCCTGGCCTTGGGCTGGCCAAGCAGTAGCTGCTGCCAACAGCTCACTGGACCCAGAGTCCTGCTCCCAGGTTACCCATGGGGGCCTGCCTGTCTGGCCCAGCCTCAGGTGGCCCTCCAGCCTTTGGCTACAGAGCCTGGCAGCTCGCTGGAGTTAGTACACCCTGGGGCTGTTTCCTTGGAGAAAGAGGCATTTGGAGGGCTCTGAGACAGACCCTCACCCCAGTGGCTGAGGGAGGAGACTGTCCAAGTCAGGCCCAACAGCCCTGGACAATGCAGGGCTGGGCCTGCACTGGCCCATGCAAGGAGAGACCTTCTCTGAGGTGAGGATTATGGAGTCAAATGAAGGCCCTGGCCTCCGAACCGCTTCAGGGGCAGATGCTGCTTGGGGGCAGACAGGGGACAATTTTACCCTTGCCTTTGCAGCCCAAGAGCACAGTACTGGCCCCCAGGACCCTTCATGATGCTTGTTGAGCATTAGGCTGATGGATGGTACTAACCAGTCTGTGGCTCAGGTCTCCTGCCCCTCAGCCCTGACCCTTTGGCTGCCTAGGGGGAGCTCTGCATAAAAGGCAAGGAAACGGTGTCCCCTCCCCTATCAGGTATCAACCCTTCAGTTCTGGCAAAGCCCCAGCAGGGGTTTGGAGGCCACATTCACCACACTCCCCCACCCCCCACGCTTCCCTCCCAGTTTAAGGATGACCCCAGACACCTCCAAATGACCTGTCCAAGATCTCTCCTAAACCTTTTATTTCCAGCCTGTACATTCCTTCTTACATCCTGGGACACAGGGAAGAGGAGAGGAAATGGGCAAGGGTCATCTGCTTGTGGCCCCCCAATGCATTCCTTTTCCTGGAAAATGAGGGCCAAGCTCTGTGAGAGAAATGCATCAGAGCCCTGTCTCATCCCAGGGTTCCCAAGCATGTCTTGACCAACACGGTGAATGTTCTGTTTTTCCCAGCAGGGCCAAAAGACTGGCCAGGGCTCTGGGCAGGAGGTTAAGCAAGGCTTCCCACAAAGGCTCACTCTTCCTCCCCAGGCTGCTACAGGGAAAACGATTTCCTCCTCCCAGAACTCAACCTGGCCCTGGGGCCAAGCAAAATAAACAAATAAATAGTTCAGCCATCTATAGGAAGTCTTTTTGCTGGTAGCCTGCTGTGAACAGGCACCTCCCTGCATGGTGGCTGCCAGGGGCTACCCTGTAAAGTCAGGGATGCTGCAGCCCCTCAACACTGGGATGCTGCCATTCAAGGCCCTGGGACTTGGTCCCTGAGGCACTGGGGAGTGAGTGGTGACGCACGCCGCCCCACCCCCCAGCCCAATGGCTGCCTGGAGGGACGAGCACTCCCCATTTCTATCTGACATAAAACCTGTACAGGAGAGATCAGCCGCAAGCCGAGCTTCCTGCTCTGATTGAAGTGCCCACTGATGACAAGGCCAACAGCTACTTGGCATTAGCACAGACACTCGGCAGCAATGGAAGGCACAGGGCTGTCCCACCCTCGGCGACCAGGCTGTTCTGGGCAGACTCCATGTGCAGTCCTGTACCCAACTGGCAGCCAGGGCGAAGAGGGACTCTGCTCCACAAGGGTTTGGTTGGAGCAATGGTCAAAAGTCAAGATGGCCTTGGTCAGTCTTTAAGAGCTTCTCAGGGACTAGCCCTGGAAGTCGAGGACCAGAGCACCCGGGGGGGGGGGGGGACTGGGGAGGGGCCGAAGAACAGATTTCCAGGAAGAATGTCCTCCAAATCAGGGATTTTCTGAGTTTGAGAGCTGGAGGGGCTCCCGGCCTGAGCTGCTTCTCCAGAGGCCTCGAGGCAGGGCCCTACCACCACCTTGCTGGGCAAACCTGGGTCAGGCCATGAGCAGACATGTGGGATTCATTGAGGGGGCTGACCATGGGCCGGCAGCTGCTGACTGCTGACGTGTATGTTTACTGATTATGTTCCCTGCTGGGCAAGAGGGACCCAGCTTGTTTTCCAGAGCAGCCTTATTAGAAACACCCAATACAGATGCTTAGAGCAAAGCCCAGGCTTATTAAAGGTGCATGTTCCCATGAAGGAGCCCTGCCCAGCTCCAGATACGGCAGGCCATCTCTTGGGAAATGTTTATGTGGTGAGACTGAGGCTGCCTAGGGAAAGGCCACCCCAGTCTGCACAAAGTACCAAAGACCCAGGCCCCTGAAGCCTGCTCCCAGAGCCCTCACCAAGCTGCTGGCTCTTTTCTGCCCCCTCTCTTATCCTCCCTGTCCTTGAGGTCAGCAAGGCCCTCATGGGCTTTCCCCCAACCCCTTCAGTCCTCCTGAGACAGCCTAAGGGTCTGTGCTGGTCAGGCCCTGCCCTGCAGGAGCTTACATTTTACTAGAGAAATTTACAGACCAAGTCATTCCATGAAGGTGAAGACAGGAGAGGCTCCCTATAAGCAAGCAAGGAAGGAGGGGGGAGGGGGCAACCAGAGGGTCTGGGGAACAGCTGGTGGGATGTGAGGGAGGAGTGGGGAAATGGCTGGGATGGTGGACAGGAGCCAGACTGTGGAAAACATTCAGCTTGTGTTTTAATTCTAGACGCCATGGGAAGCCACTGAAGATCCATGGGAGAGGTCTGCTATGGTCAGTGTTCCCTTCCTTCCAGTCCAGGCATGGACAAAAGTGCAGCTGGGACAGAAGGTGGAGTTTGAAAAGGAATTTTTTGTGGGGAAACTCCGGAGGGAGGGGAGAATATGTAATCCCCAAACAAGAAGTTTATGAAGCATTATTCTTAACCAAGGCCAGCTGCAGACAGCCTTGGCCCCCTGCTGTGAGGGCTGCTTTGAGCCCCACCCCCCCTCCCACCACCCCGGACAGTCCCAGCCTTTGGCCAGCAGCTGTCTTGGGCACACAGCCTGTGGTACTTTCTATCCTGGCTCCTAGGCTGGGTCACATTCACCCACTAGACGATAAACTCGATGAGGGCAGGGCCAGGGGTGGCTTCCTGGATGGGCTCCCTTAGATAGCAACAGTCAGCAGGTGGCTAAAGGGAAGGGTGAATGAAGGCCAAGGGACACTGACCTGGACAACAGCCCAGCCAATTCCACAATCTGTGACATGGGGGCAGGGCCCTTCCTCAGGCCCATCTGCCCGGGGAAGGCATGCTGGAGGCCTTGTCCCTGCAGATGAGCTCTCATGGGAAGACCCCAATGCACCCTGACCTTCCCCAGGCCCTTAAGGAACAAGACCAGACCCATGCCAAACACTCTGAGCCCCTGCTTTACTGGGATGGAAAATGAGCAGCATGGGCTGTTCTGGGTTTTTCCTGGGGTCAAGGAAGGAGAAAACCCAGGAGTGAGGAGGCTGCCAGACAGTGCTCTTCTTCAGGCAGGCCTTTGGAGACAATGGCGGGTGGCAGGCAGCTTTAGGATGTCCGGAGGCTGGATCCTGTCAGACAAAGTGGGTCCAAAAGAAAACTTGAGGGGATTTCTGTGTTCCTTGGCAGAAGCTCAGCAGCAGCTACAGGGCTGGGGCTGCCAGAGCCCAGGCTCACAGGATGGGTTCTGTACCGTTCCAGTCCACAAATGCATCCTTCCACCTGGAGGGCACAGAGGGGAGGAAGTTCGTGAGCAGGATACCCGCCAACACCTAGGGCTCTGCTCCAGGGGATCCCTGGCCCCCAGCCCCAAGGGTTAGATGGTGGAGGGACACGGGAGGCAGGACAGGCTGGAATAGGAAAAGCTGGGGCATGGCGGGGGCATGGCAGGACCAGACATGACCAAGGAGCGAGGAAGAGGAACGGGGTGGGATGGGATCCGGAGCAAGGAGGCAGAACAATGCAGGATGGGTGGGATGAGGGGGCGTCAGACGGGAGGGACCAGGATCCATCAATCCACAAGTGGCTGTTAGAGGCCAGGGTAACACAAAGACAGAAAGGCACTTGTCTCTGCCCTCAGAGAGGGTCCTGTCTCTGGGAGAGATGATCATGTGTAAGTGGGAAGGGGTGGGTGGGTCTGGAAACGCCTGAGGCCGAGCTTTGAAAGGGATTCAGAGGGGCCACCAAAGCCACCCCCACTTTCTAGGTCCCCTCGATGCCTTGTCTTTTCTCCTTAGAAGATTAGCTCCCTGAGGGCAGCTTGTGTCTATATCCCTGGAGCCCAGCACAGTGAGAGCCATCCAGTCACTCCAGGCGTGTGGTGCAGCTGGTGCAAAGGCAGAGAGGTGGGAGGGCCAGCCGTGACAGGCAGTGAGGAAGGCTCTGGGCTCTGGGATCAGCTGAGTCCACAGGGCTCCACACCTCCTTTCTGTGGTCACTGGCTCACTCACCTTGCCTTACAGTGCTCCCCCTAACTGTAAGCAAACACAGGCCTCTGTGGAGGACAAAGGAGAGGTCTAGGAGGGACCTGACTTCAAGAAAACACAACAGGTCAATGGGGAGAATGAGGCCAGAAGAGGCAGCTCAGGCCCAAGGGCTGGGAGGTGCCCCACTCCTCCCCTGATCCCAATGAGAGACAATGGTTGTGCCGAGGGCTCCGAAAGCATGTGAAGGGCTGGCAGGATTTCAATGGTGAGTCTCTAAAGCAGACTCATCTTCACAAAGACATACCTAGCTAAAGAATGGGCACAGAGAAATCTGCCGTGCTCCAGTCAGGAGACTACAGCGGTGCAGTGAGGAGAAGGAAGCATCTCTAAGATGAAGGGAGCTCTTGGTGAACCTTCCAGTGCCACCAATGGGACAATTCCTAATGGAGCAGATGGAGGCCCTCCTTGGACGCGCCCGGCCCACACAAGAGTCAATGATGGGCACCCACAGAGAACTGTGCTGACAACTGGCCACCACTGGTGCGCCAAGCACACCCCCCACGCAGCTACTCGGACTCCATCTCCAAGCTCCCTGAGGACCCTTTTTACCCAGCATGCTGCACTAAGTGTATCCCTCCTGTGGGCCAGGCTTCTTGGCCTTCCTTTCACAAGACCCTCAGGAACATGGGGAAAGATCAGGCTAGGCGCCCCCAAGGCAAACACCCCTAAACCACAATGGATGAACTAGCCAACTGCCCATGCTGAAGGTCATCCCTGGACACCCGGATCTTATTCCAAATGGACAATGAGCTGAGCCTACAACTGAGCAACTCGGAGGTCAGAATGGATTGTAGTTGGGAAAGTGGTCAGGCTCTTTCCAAAGTGCCCACGAGTGCCCACCTGTAAAAGGCACTCTCCCCTGTGGTGCTGCCCCAAACCCAAGCAGAGGGCCTCCTAAGTGCTGAGCCCTGGGCCAGGTCCTCAGGAAAGAGACACAGCTGTGCCCTTCGCCCATGGGGCAGACCCACAGTTCTAGCTATGTTATGAAGGGGCCAATGCCAAGGCCTGTTACTGGGGAGATGGGTCCAACTACGGTGCAGCTGAGGGTCAATGCGTGGGTACAGACCGCCGGGCAAGAGGAGGTGAGCTGGAGCAGGGAGGGGGGAATGGCCTGCCTGGGGATGAGTCTGAGGACAAAGGAGGTGGCCCCTGCCCTCCTCAGACTAGGTTCTCCAATGTCCTGCCACCAACTGACGTTCTGATTCCAATATGCCTCCCAACGGCCCAGGAACAAACCCCGAGGTCTTTCCTCTCTGGACTCCGGACAAATGCTTGATTTCTGCTGCTTCTCATTCAGCTGTGACTACAAATCACCACCATCTCAGGAGTCTTTGCTGATATGGTCTCGGGACAGTGCCAGGAACATCTGGGTCCTGAGACCAGGAGCTGGACTCAGGATGGAGGCCTGGCAATCGGCAATTAGCTCACACTAGGACGCAGGAGCAGTCCTTTCTTGTGTGAACACCACTCCTACATGTCCTGACCCCTCTGGGACTCTAGTCCTGGGTTCTAGTCCTGATTCTGCCACTGGCTTACTATGGAAAACTGGGTGAGGTATCTCTGCTTCCTAGGCTTCCATTTCCTCACCCAATCATTATTCACAGGACACCCCAGGGCAGTTGTCAGCATCACTAGGGCCATGGGGTAATGAAAAGCACATTTGACTAAGACCTGGGAGCCCTGGGTTCAAGGCCAAACTCAGCCTCCTGCGAAGAGGAAATGTCCCAGGGGCTGGATCAGACTGGGGGTGTGGATGCCGGCCTTGCAAGCAGGAGTCGGGCCCATGCCCCACCAGTGTATGGCAGCATCAGGAGGGGGAGGAAAGGGAGGAGAAGGAGAACGTTCTCAGTCAGGGGAGGGCCCACTTCCTAGAGGCCCAACGACCAACTCTTTCCCTTTGAGCTATTTGTGAATCAAGGGGCAAAAACAAAAGGCGTTTCCTTTGTAATCTGAGCCCTTTGAGCTGGGGCCACAGAGACTGGATCTGCTTTAGATTACAATGGCATTTTATCTGATGGGGATGAAAAAGAAAATACTGTTTTCTGACTCTCTGCTCCCAAAGAGCACTTGAGGACCCTGAGAAAAGTCGATGTGGTGCGAGCCACTTCCTGAGGCGGGCGCAGGGAGGCCGCAAGGCCCTTGGCCCCCTTTCTTCCAGAGCCTTCCAATTGGCGTCATGGCCGCTGGCATGTCCTCTCCCCGACGGGGCCCGGGGCTTCTCCAGGGCCTGCATAGTTTTTGCCTTTCTTTGCAACCCAAGAGCTTAGCCCAGTGCCTGTTGACTGACTGACAGTCGCTGGGGCCCTCTGGCCAGGAGCTTCTGGCCCTTCCTTTGGCCTGAAACTGCCTGGCATACACCAAGAAGTGTGTGGGGGGGAGTAGAAATCAGGGAAGGCTTCCTAGAGGAAGAGGCTCTGGAAGTGAGCCTTGAAGGGTGTGCTCTCCACTAAGCTAGCCTCAGAGCTTCCCTCCCACTCAATGTCACCTTGAGCCTATCTCCTGATGCACCAGAGGAGAGGACTGAATAAGATGATGGTATAGTGAATGGGCCCTGGAAGACTGAGTTCAAATCTCACTTTCAACACTGTGTGACCCTGGCTAAGTCACCTTTCTGTGCTTCAGTTTCTCGATCTGTAAAGTGAAGGGGTTGGAGCTGCTGGTCTTCTACAGCTTCTCAAACCCAACGCCCACCTTCTCATCTCCATGCCTTTGCCCTGGCAGTCCCTCATGCCTTGAATGCTCTCCCTCCCATTTTATACCTGGTATGAACCTTGTGATGTGCGTGTCTTCCCCACTGGACTGTAAGCTCCTTGGGGCACGAGGGTCTGAATTTCTGCCTTATCACCAGCTCTTGGCCCAGTGCCCAGCACAAAGCTGGTGCTAGGGAAAGCAGGAGGGCACAGGGCAGGGGAGGCGGCCTCAGCCCCCCGCCCCGTGTACACTGAGCCCACGCCTCCCTGGTCAGGCAGGCAGGACGGCGAAGAGTTCTGCCTCCCTGGGGTCCCTCGCCAGGGCTCAGGGATTCAAGGAGGTTCCCATCCAGGTGCCAGCTGGGTCCTTCCCGAGTGAAGTTCTGGGACCCAGGACATCCCATCTAATGACGATTCCAAGGGCAGTTCTTGCCACAGGCAGAGAACAGCTCTCAGCATCGCAACCCGTGGAGCCACTTGGGAAGGCAGGCCCTGCCTCAGCTCCAGGCTGCTCTGTGACCCAGGCAATGCAAGGGGTGGGGAAGGAGGAAGGGAGCACAGACTCCTCAGCATCTCTCTTCTGCCCCCAGAAAGCAGCCTCTGCATCCTCAGTGCCTCCACCACCACAAGCACTTAACCCGTCTGCTGAATGTAACAGCTCCCACGGGGTCTCCAGTGTCAGGGTCGGCAGCGTCACCCAGGGCTGTAAAACCCACCGGGCAGGGGAGGTTCCCTGACACGGTCCTGCCAGTCCACTGATGAATGCCCCACCTGCTCTCTTGGCAGGGATTGGGCTAGAGGCAGCATGGCGGGGGCAACATTTGTGCCTCATGCTGGAGGTTTTTAGGTCCCAGATTAAATCCCACCTTGTCCAGGAAGCCTTTCCTTGTCCCTGGCTGGCTGGTCGGTCTGTGCATGGCTTATCTGCCGGACTGGCTTTTGTCTTTCTTAGTGTCTGCCGGGCTTAGAGCAGTTGCTGGCCCACAGGCTCCTGGCCATCCTGGGGCCTGGTGACCCTGGCATACAACATGAGCCCTGGGGGAAGAACAGAAGCCCTTTGCCCAGTGACTCCCCCAACCCACCCTGCTTTTGAAGCTGCTCTCCCACAGCTAGAGGATCATGGGAGTGCTACCCAGGGAGGTTCGAATGTGAAGGGGAGCCCTCCGTCCCATACAAGGACTGCCTCAGCCCACCTGTGTGACCTGAGAGTGGCCTCTGGCCTCCACCTCCAGAGGCCTGTTTCGGCTCCCTTTCCAAATGGCTGCATTTCTTTCAACACATTGAATGAATGTTTCTTTATACATGAAAAGAGCAATGAGGATGTTCCTTTAATCTGCCTGATGATAGATGGGACAGCATGTGACCTTGTAGGAATGCTTTGTGTTTATGACTGGAAACGCTCCCAAGAAAATCTGCGTCTCCTCCTATTTCCTCTTCCTCCATTTTTATTTGCTCTCCAGCTGCCCCTCTCCCCAGGCCAGGTGGCCAGCGCTGCCCCGCGGGCACTGTCCAGTTGTTGGAGCTTGGCAGTGGCCGTGACCAGAGGGGTGGTTGGTCTCTTGGTCCAGCTTCTGGCTGCCACTTATCATTCCCTCCTTTCAGAGCAAACTCACTGGGAAGAAGCTGATGACCTAATTTATATGAATGATTTGTCCTAATGACCAATAAGGACCCTTCATCATCTCTGGTGATTTATATATATGTTGTCTCCCATCTGACTGAGCTCACTGACAGTGGGGCCTCTGTATGCACAGGGCCTAGGATATAGGAGATGGTTAGCAAGTGCTTTTTTAATGGCCCTCTTTAGGGCATTTGTATCTGAAGAAGGAATAGTGTCTTATCACTCAGAAATGAAGCTCCGGCAGGGGAAGGCTGGTGAGGATACCTGGGGGTCTGGGGGTTAAAGCTGACTGGCCACAGGCCCCATGGGGCAGCCTGCCTTCCTTGCACACGCCACGACACCCCACTGCGCTGGAATCTGCACAGAGGCGTTGCTCACTCTGCTGGAAGCGAGACATCCACTTGAGCTCGTCTCAACCACAAAGGGAGAGGCCCGCACTCAGAACCTCAGAGGGCCATCTTTCTTCCACCACAGGCAGGTGGGTCAGGCCACTCGGTTTGAGAAAGGTCTACAGCAGAATGAACTGAGAGCCCTCTCTCCCTGGCACCTCTCCCTAGACTGGGCTCTGAAGGGATGCCAGACAGGCCCACCCCTTCTTCTCCAGAAGCTCTCTACAGGTATTTGAAGACAGAGATTCTCTAACAGGCTGTCTTGTCCTGGCACCATCACAGAGAAGCACCAAGTGGGCAGGAAGGTTGGGAGGCAAGTCCCACAGGCTAAGAGGAAGGCATGTCTATGAAAAGGAGCAGAAGTCCCATCCCTGGGCAGTGGGAACATGGGAGAGGAGACTGAGGCCAAGTCAGGGCAGGGTGGGTCGTCGCCTAGGGCTCTACTCTCCACTAGCCTTTCTGGGGCAGGCCCCCCACACGGCAGCTGAGCCTTCTCTTCCCCACGTTCCTTCAATGGTGTCCCTTCTGACCTGGCTTCAGACTCTCCGCCAGACTAGTCCTGTTGGTCTGTGGGCAGAGGGGTCTCCTGTGTACCCAGGAGAGGCGGGGGTCAACAAGCCACAATGCAGGCAACATCCATGTGTGAAGGCCATGGTGGCAGAGGAGAGGAATGGAGGACAGTACTTCCAGGAAGATGACCGAAGTGAGGGGCAGGGGGTCCCAGGGGGGTGCCAGGGCAGCAACTAAGATGCTGACCACAGGGCGCCCCGTCCCAACGACAGACAATAGGGCAGATGAGCTGGAGTATGCAGACGGTTGTTTCAAGGGCTTGTGCTTATCATTAATTGCCTAATAAATTATCATTAAATGCTTGCAAGAGTCCATCACTTCTGATTAGAGGCACTCCAAAGAGCTTCAGGGGAGGGAGCAGACAGTGTTGGACTTAGAGTCAGAAAGACCAGGCTCCCAATCTGGCCTCTCAAACTTCTAAGCTGTGAGCCTCGGTTTCCTCATCTGTAAAATGGGATAACAAAACCTCGAGGGCCTCCTCACGGGTGGATCGTTCACCATCTTCCTACTTTCTTCTCCTCCCCACATGCCTTCTCTCTTAGGGGTCTTCACTCCTGCTCACTCCTTCCTCTAGGCCCGAATGCATGATTCTCACTCGTTTCAGATGCCTTCGGCCTCTCTCTCTGCATGCACAAACTTGCCTTCACTTGTAGGCCCTGGTTAACTGTCTCCCCTCACTCCCCGCCCCAGGGCTATCCTCAGACTCACAGGTGAACACTCATAAAGCCAGTTACAAGACACCCCCTCTATGCTGTAGAGAGACGTGTGGTCAGGATTCCCTCACGTGGCTCTATGATATGCCTGTAACCTTACACGTCCACAGATATCCCGGTGGAGCCCCCCTAGTTTGCAGGGAGCGCAGGTTCTGTGCAGGGAGGGAGAGAAGTGAAAACAGAGCCTGATAGTGACTGGTGGGCAGAATGAGAAAAACTTAAAGACAGAGCCGTGCTTCCTCGGCCTTCAGTTCTTGTTCTTGGAGTCAATCATTTTCACGGCAGTTAGAGGGGGCCTTGAGAGGAAGGAGAGCCCCACAACCCCAGCATGGACAAAGCTCCTGTGGCTTTTTTTTGAAAGGTCTGCAAAATGGGTTCGGGGATATAAATTAATGCTCAGGGATTTAATAAGAATTAAAAAAAAAAGTCTTCCTAAGCCCAAGTTAATTATCTGGACCCCTGGAACCTGAGGCAGCACTCAGGCAAGTCCGAGTCAGGCTCTGGTGGCCCTGGGAGCTTCTGCTCATCCCGATCTGCCCGTCAGGGAGAGGCTTTGTAGTCACTGCCACCCAGCAGATGCCCACAGCAGAGGACGGAGACCCAAATGCCCCCACACTGCCCCATGTGTTCCTTCCAACAGGGCCCTTGGCCATGCTCCCTGTGCTGGCAGGCCCTCCCGCACTGGTGCCATAGGGACCACACTCAGACACCTGATTTGCTGTCATGAGTTTAAATGTCTGAAGAAGGTGAGGAGCTGTTGTCTGGGATGGACGCTGGCCTGGCCTAGAGTCCCTCTGGAAGGAGA
Source organism: Petaurus breviceps papuanus (assembly GCF_028583685.1). Lineage (NCBI taxonomy): Eukaryota > Metazoa > Chordata > Mammalia > Diprotodontia > Petauridae > Petaurus > Petaurus breviceps. The sequence continues at coordinate 75,700,814 of NW_027185761.1, read as the reverse complement.
GGCTGCATCATCCTTCCTGCTCAGAACCACAAGGATGCCTTGTTCTCCCTGCTGCAAGAAGGCCTAAGGAAAGGGAGACACCACAAAAGGTCCCATTGGGGAACCTTACAGATCTCTGAAGGGGCCTATCTTTCCACAGTCCAAGAAGTCCAAGCCGCAGTGAAGAATCCAAAGTGCAGACAGAGGGAACACAAGAAGACAGAGAGCAAGGCAGGCTGCCTGAGGTGACCATATCTCTCCGTGGATGGGCCTGGCTAGCCCCGCTTTCAGGTTCTTGACCTTTTCCCTTTCTGGGAGGGCTCTGTCCTGCAAGCAGCCAGAGTTGCTGGGTACACGGAGGTGGGTGGGCAGGCAGGCACCACACTCTCCACAGCCTGTCTGGATATCATCAGCTCCCTCCACATGCTGGGAGACTTGTCTCTTCTCATTTCACAGGAGTGGCTAGGAGGGAGGAGAAAGAACCCTGTATCTGCAGACAGAGGGCCCGGATTCAAATCTTGGCTTTGAGGCTTCTTACGTAGGTGACCAGAGGCAAATTCCTTCCCTTGTTTGGGCCTGTGCTTCTTCATCTGTAAAATGATGGGGCTGGACTGGTTGACCTCGAAAGGTCCTTCTGTCATTCTTGGGGCTCCCCAGTAATATCCCGTTTCCTGTCTATGAGATGCCTCTGGCTCTTGGCTTCTCTGCTGACATCAAAGAAGGGCTGAGTTCTGAGACCAGTGAACTCCCTTTCCCCACTCAGGGGCCACCACTGCCCACTCCCTTGTTCCTCCTGGATGACTCACTCCTCAAAGGCTACCAACGAATGGATTTTTCCAGACTCCGATCACTACAGGTTGATATACAAAAATAACTCACATTTCTTTAGCATTTTACATCGTATCAAGCATTTCCTCACAACCACCCTGAGGCAGAAAAATACTTTACACAAACAGTAACAATAACCAACAAGTTCTACCCAACAGAGGAGGAGGGGCCGCCACTCACTCCAAAGAAGCCAGCAGAAGCTAATGCTGTCATCTGTCTGCTCTGCTGTTTCGTGGCCTCTGCCAGAGGCTTCCCTGGCCTGGAGGTCTGAGCAGAGGCCTGGTTTTCAACTTGGGTCTGCCCCTTGCTGGCTTTGGAGCTACAGACCAGGTTACTTCTCCAGAATACGTATAGCCACCCAGGCCTCCTGAGATTACCCAGTTGTGAGAAGGGACTAAGACGAGGTCTGGAAAGACAAGGATCTCAGGCCAGCTCCTCAAGTGGATTCTGCCCCTGCCTTTTGGAGGGCAGCCGACTTACTTGGTTCGGATGCAGTGTTCGAGGGGAGGAATGAGGTCCTTCTCTCTGCCTCCAGGCATGGGCTGGGTTGTATCTGGAAGGGAGGAGATTTTGTTGGCTCCCAAGAACACCCAGCTCTCCCTTCTCACTGACCCTCAGGAGCCCTCCTGTGAGCACCCCCCAGCTGAGGACCTCTCACTCCAGCCATCAGGAGTGTCCATATGGGTCTCCATCCACACCTGCCCTTTTCTCCTCTCTCATGCATCCCCCAAAGCTGCCACATTACTTCCCTGCTCAAGAAGCTCCCCAGGCTTATATAGCCTCTAGGGTCAAGCACAGAGTGCTCAGGTGACCAGCAAGCCCAGCTGTCCAGGCTTCCCTACCATATTCCCCCCTGCTGATCTCCCTTGGATGACGCTCCTCTCTCTTTCTCTCTCTGCCCTGGCTGGCCCCAGGTGGGCATCCTCAGTCTCTCACTCCCACCTTCCTTCATCCTAAAGCTCCAGCCTATCTCCCCACAAGGCTCACCAGGGCTCAGTCCCACTGCCCAGCCCCTGAAAGCACACAGTCTCCCCAGGAGAAGGCAGGACCTGTGTGCCGTAACAAGGACTCTTCTCATGTTCACCTTTGCATCACTGGCCCCCAGAGCAGTGCACAGCATAGAGTGAAGGCTGGCTAGATCACACTTGCAGAGCTCTGCTGAACCAAATCTAGTCAAATGAGAAATTAAGCAGGTAATGGGTCCCAGGTTCACCTGATCTTAATTCTCCTGGGCTGGGCCAATCATCTAACTCAATGGCCATCACAGTCATCTCCATATTAAGCAAGCAGAAAGTGACCCTCAGGTCCCCTGAGTCTCATCACTCCTGGAACGGTAAGGCTAGAGAGGTTAGACCAGTACTGTCTAGGCCAGAGCTGAGTCCCATGGCCATGCTTCATCACCTCTCACGTTTTCCTGGGCTGTGTAACCTGGGAAAGGCAAAGTCCTTGTGCTGGGACAGTCTGGCGCTCAAGCCCAGGTCTTGGTCACTGGAGACCCTCTCCCCTGGGGAGGGGGAAGGAGAGAATGTGCTGAAGCAGGCATTGCTGCCTGACATAAACAAGGAATAAATGTGGGAGAGGGGAACTGGGTCACAGGTAGCACCTGACAGTCTATGACCGTGAGGTTTGGTGGTTAGAGAATGCCTGAGGTTGGAGTGGGGGGGGCAGTTTACTTTCACTGGACCACAGGCTGCCAAAGAGTCAGCCCACAATGTTGGTCTCATCACCAAAATGGCATTCTCACACACATGCACATCACTGGTTACTGGGGGAATAGATGAGGAAGGAGAGCTCCCTGCTCCTCAGAAAGAGTTGGGAAGCACTCCAGATGCTGAAATAAGAATCCTCCCTCTAACTAAGCTGAGCAGGGAGGTCCATCCTCTGCTTGGAGACCCGCAGTGAAGGGGAACTCACCAGCCCCTCTACAGGCATTACACAAGGTCAAATGTAAATATGCCTCTTGGCAGGTCCTGAGGGAGGTGAAAACTGTCTTGTTGAGTGGGTGCTAACACTACTGAACTTAATGGGTTTTAAAAGTCAAGCTTGGAGCCATGAGATGTAAGAACTCAAACGATAAGACAACACAGCCCAGAGCACTCCTCCTTTCAAACCCTGTGGCCTCTGTCCAGCCTCCACACAAGCTCTGGTCAGCCATGCCAGTCTTCTCCCAAGCCCTGAGGACATCGGGCCTCCTCCCGGCCTGTAGCTTGAGCCTCTCATGGCCCACCTTCTTCAGAAAGCACCTCCACTACTGGTCAGAGCTCTCAGCCTCTTGTGCTGACATCCCAACTTCCCCACGTGTACATCTTATTTCAGGTTCCCTAGGAGAAAGCACCCATATTCTTGTGTCCTGTGCATAATGCCAGGCACAGAGCGGGGCAGCCAGCAGGGCCAGGTTCCTTCTGCCCCCTCCAGGAGGAAAGGTGAGACCTGAGCTAAGCCACATACCTATCGTCAGCCGAATCTCCCCCTGCTGGTTAGCCAGCCCATCGTAGTAATAGAGGTCAAATATTCTCTCCACTTTCCAGTCACTGAGCAGGTCTCGCTGCAGGCTGAAGATGATGCTGAAGTGACTCTCGCTGCACACAACCCAGATGGGATACCTGGGAGTCTTTAGATAGCAGCCGACCTGAGAGGGGAGAGGGCAGAATGTAGAGCAAGCCCAGAAGCAGTGCAGGTCTCACTGCCTGAGGAGCAGAGGGGCCACGACTGGGAAGAAGGAGCCAGCGTCTACACAACGGCCTTGCCCACGTGCTCCCCATGATGCCCAGTGGCCGAGGGCACGCGCACACTCCTGGCAGCAGCGCTGCTGCCAGCAGAGCCCGCCTGGGCTTGTTCCCAGGCCTTGTGGCCAGGACATCACCAGAAGCAGCTTGGCATTAAAAAAGGAGGCTTTAGATCAGAGAAACAACTGGGCTTGTCCAAGACACAGGGACTGACAGGCTGATCCACGCGCTGTCCACATAACCACAAGGATGTCTGGAGGTCACATGTGCAGATACGTGTATACATGCTCACACACAGAAAGAGCCAAGCTGACACTTCCAAGCAACCAATCAGTCCGAGTGTTTGTTATACGTCTGCCCCATTCTGGAAGCTGAGCCAGCTGGAGGATACAAGTAATAAACCAATCCCAGTCCATAATGAGCTTACATACTAAGGGGGGAAAAGTACCCACAAAATACATACAGGCTAAATATGAAAGGTGCAGTTCCAGCTTCCACCTCCTCCAATTCATGCAAAAAATGACTCCAGACAAACTTTGGAGCGACAGAACCGACAAAATGACAGAGAGAAGCTAACCTCCCGCTGAAGACAGTCCAGCAGGCCGGCAGGAAGGGAACAGCCCAGTGCTCTGGGAGCCGAGCCCAGCCCTGCAGGAGCCCAAGGTTTTAGCCTCAGGGCAGCCACAGCCAAGCCACTGGCTGGAGAGACTTCAGATCACCAGCAGCTGTGGCGGTTTCCAGAATTATCAACACATAAATGCTAAGGACAAAGTGAAAAGTCAGTGCAGTGAGGACTTTGGGATCCAGTAGTTTGGGAGTGTGGCTGGCCTTTATCCCCTAGAAGGAGAAGCCGCTGAGGCGCCATGGCCATGCAGCCGCTGCCACGTGGCAGCTTCAGCTCCTGGCTTGCAGACTATAGGGGGACCAAGACACCAGTCTGAGGGACAATGGCTCTTGCTTGTACCTGCTTGGATCTGGATTGCGGTCCAGGGTGGAGGTCCTGGGGTATGTGACCAGTTTGCCAGAGCATGCAGAGGCTTAGAGAGGGTACCAACTAACAGCTCCAGCAGCTGTGAAGACCCCAGTGATTGGGACAAAGCTCCCCTGTCTGGTAGCAGGAGTCCTACTGTTGCAAAAAGCTCAAAAGTCAAGTAATTGAGTGGCAACATGAGCAAGCAAAGGAAGCAAAGCAATCCAACTTTGCACTCCTATTTTGGGGACAAAAAGGATCAAAGCATGGAACAGGAGGAAGACAGCAAAGTCAGAACTCCTGTACCAGAATCTTCCAAAAAAAAATACTTGCTGGTTACAGGCCATAGAGGACCTTAGGAAGCATTTTGAAAACCAAGTAAGAGAAGTGGAGGAAAACTTGGGAAGAGAAATGAGAACGATGCAAGAAAATTATGAAATGAGAATCAATAGCCTGACTGAGGAAAATAACACCTTAAAAAAATAGACTAACTCAAATGGCAAAAGAGGCTCAAAAAGCCAATGAGGAGAAGAATGCCTTAAAAAGCCGAATTTGCCAAATGGAAAAAGAATCTCAAAAGCTCACTGAGGAGAATCATTCCTTCAGAATTAGATAGGAGAAAATTGAAGCTAGTGACTTTATGAGAAATCAAGATGTTGTTAAACAGATTCAAACAAATGAAAGAATAGAAGGCAATGTGAAATATCTCATTGGAAAAACCACTGACCTGGAAAACAGATACAGGAGAGATAATTTTAAAATTATTGGACTATCTGAAAGCCATGATCAAAGAAAGAACCTAGAAATCATCCACCAAAAAATTCTCAAGGAAAACTGCCCTGATGTTTTAGAACCAGAGGGCAAAATAGAGGTTGAAAGAATACACTGATCACCTCCTGAAAAAGATCCCAAAAAGAAAACTCCTAGGAATATTATAGCCAGGTTCCGAAATTCCCAGATCAAAGAGAGAATATTACAAAGAGCCAGGAAGAAACAATTTGAATATTGTGGAAACACAATAAGGATAACTCAGGATCTGGCAGCTTCTACACTGAGGGATCAAAGGGCTTGGAATATGATATTCTGGAGGCCAAAGGAGCTGGGATTAAAACCAAGAACCATCTACCCAGCAAAACTGAGTATCATGTTTCAGGGGAAAATATGGCTATTCAGTAGAATAGAGGACTTTCAAGCATTCTTGATGAAAAAACCAGAGTTGAATAGAAAATTTGACATTCAGAAACAAGAAGCAAGAGAAGCATGAGAAAGTAAAACAGGGAAAAGAAATCATAAGGAACTTATCAAAGTTGAACTATTAACATTCCTACATGGAAAAACAATAATTGTAAGTTATGAAACTTTTCTCAGCATGAGAATAATTGAAGGGAATAGAAATATGTTTACAGGCATACATAGAGGGCACAGGAACAATTTAATAGGAAGGGATGATACTTAAAAGGTGAAATTGAGAGGTGAGAGAGGAATATAATGAGAGGAGATGGGGAGAGACAGAATGGGGTAAACTATCATATAGAAGAGGCAAGGGAAAATGGTTATAATGGAGGGGAAGAATAGGAAGGCAAAAGGGAATGGGTCAAACTTATTCTCATTGAATTTGGCTTGGGGAGGGAATGACATATACACTAAATAGGGTATCTCACCCTACAGGAGAGTGGGGGGGGG
>NW_027185761.1:75604857-75694528 GCF_028583685.1 Petaurus breviceps papuanus | reverse complement strand
GGAAGGGAGGGCAGGCTGGGGGGAGGGAACTTGGAAGCACCCACTTTGGAAAAGGGACAGGGTCAAAGCAGAGAATAGAACAAGTGGGAGGTGGGATAGGAGGGAGGGAAATATAGTCAGTCATTTACAATATATCTACTATGGCAATGTTTTGCATTAGCTACACATGTACAACTTATACTTAATTGTCTTCTTCCCAGTAAGGGTGGGTGACAAGGGAGGAAGGGAATGAATCTGGAATTCAAAGTTTTAAAATCAAATGTTAAAAAATATATATACTATTATTAATACTATTTTACATGTAATTGGGAACTAAGATATATAGGCACTGGGGCATAGAGATCCACCATGCCCTACTGGAAAAGTCAAAGGGGATATGGGAGAAGATATGGGAGAGAGGCAAATTGGAGGAGGGGATATCCTGTGGGTCTGCTATTTTGGGACGGTGGGTAGGGGTAAAATGGGGAGAAAATTTGTAACTCAAAATCTTGCGGAAATGATTTATTCATCAGAATTAATCAGAAGTTAACAAAGCATTTGAAAAATGAAAAAAAAATTAAAAATTAAAAAAAAAGAAATTTTCAAGGAAAATTGCCCTGATGTTTTAGAACCAGAGGGCAAAACAGAGGTTGAGAGAATCCACTGATCACCTCCTAAAAAAGATCCCCAAAAGAAAATTCCTAGGAATATTATAGCCAGGTTCTGGAATTCCCAGATCAAGGAGAAAATATTACAAGCAGCCAGGAAGAAACAATTTAAATATTGTGGAAACACAATCAGGATAACACAGGATCTGGCAGCTTCTACACTGAGGAATCGAAGGGCTTGGAATATGATATTCTGGAGGTCAAAGGAGCTGAGATTAAAACCAAGAATCACCTACCCAGCAAAACTGAGTATCATGTTCCAGGGGAAAATATGGTCATTCAGTGGAATAGAGGACTTTCAAGCATTCTTGATGAAAAAACCAGAGTTGAATAGAAAATTTGACATTCAGATACAAGAAGCAAGAGAAGCATGAGAAGATAAACAGGGAAAAGAAATCATAAGGAATTTATCAAAGTTGAACTATTTACATGCCTACATGGAAAAATGATAATTGTAACTTATGAAACTTTTCTCAGTATGAGAATAGTTGAAGGGAATAGAAATATATATATATACACACGCACACACATATATGTATACTTACATATATGTCTATACGGGCATATGAATACATGTATGAGTGTGTGTATATATGTTTACAGGTATACATAGACAGAGGGCACAGGATCAATTTAATAGGAAGGGATGATACTTAAAAGGTGAAATTAAGAGGTGAGAGAGGAATATAATGAGAGGAGATGGGGAGAGACAGAATGGGGTAAATTATCTCATACAGAAGAGGCAAGGGAAAATGGTTACAATGGAGGGGAAGAACAGGAAGGCAAAAGGGTATGGGTCAACCTTATTCTCATTGAATACATAGTATATGAGAATACAATAACATAGTAGATATATTGTAAAAGACTGAAATATATTCAGTCTTTTACAATATATCTACTATGTTATTGTTTTGCATTAGCCACATATGTACAACCTATACTGAACTGCTTATCTTCCCAGTGAGAGTGGGTGACGAGGGAGGAAGGGAATGAATCTGGAATTCAAAGCTTTAATTTCAAATGTTTAAAATATACATAGATATATCATTATTATTACTATTATTTTACATGTAACTGGGAAATAAGATATACAGGCACTGGGGCATAGAGATCCACCATGCCCTACTGGAAAATCAGAGGGGGGATGGGGGAAGATATGGGAGAGAGCAGACTGGAGGAGAGGATATCCAGTGGGATCACTATTTTGGGATGGTGGGTAGGGGAAAAATGAGGAGAAAATCTGTAACTCAAAATCTTGTGGAAATGAATGATGTAGACTAGAAGTTAATAAAGCATTTGATAAAGCAAAAAAAAAGAATAAATATGAAAGAAATACACAGATGCTGACTAGCTGTGTGACCCTGGGCAAGTCACATAACCCTACTTGCCTCAGTTTCGTCATCTGCAAAATAAGCTGGAGAAGGAAATGGCAAACCAGTCCAGTACCTCTTCCAAGAAAACCCCAAGTGGGGCCACAAAGAATGAGGCATTACTGAAAATGCCTGAACAAAAAAACCAACACTCACCTATGATACCAGGTAGTCTGCAGGAAGTCTTGTAGAAAAGATGGAAAAAAGAGGAGAAAGACGCAGAGGTGAGAGAGGGCAGGCTGTGTGTGAAGAGCAGAGGGGCCAGTGTCACTCCATCCCTGAGGAGGAAGGTGAGAGGAAGTTACAGCCAATGAGACTGGAAAGGGATGCTGGGGCTAGGCTGTGCAGGGCCTCAGAAGGGATCCGAGCAGCTGCTGGGGGAAACCTCAGGAGGTGGGTGAGGGAAGGTGGGGAGGCTCCCTGGTCAGGTCTGCAATTAAGGAGCAGAGTGCAGAATGGGCTGGGCAGGGACCAAAGCAGGGAGGCCAAGGAAAAAGCTGCTGCAATAATGTATGAGGGAGTTGATGGGCATCTGAACTAAGGTGGCAGCTGTGTGAGGAAGAGGGTCAGGCTGAGGCACTGTCAAGGTAGAAACGGTGAAATCTGGCAGGTGACTGGATTTCTGGGTGAGGGATGATAAGGAGGAAAGCATGCGGCTGAGTGGTAAAAGACCAGGACAGCGGTGCCTCCAACTAAAAGGACATTTGGAAGAGAGGGGGGTTTAGGGAAAGGATGATGACTTCCACTTTGGACATGCTGACTTGGAGACAATCCAGGGCACCTGTGACATGTCCAGGAGCTAACTGGTAATGTGGAGAGACCAGGGCTGGAAAGAGAGATCTCAATGTGATCAGCCTAGAGGATGACATGGAAACTGATGGCGTCACTGAGAGAGAAAGTGTGAGAGAAGAGAAGAGGACCCAGGAGAGAATCCTAGAGAATGCCCACAGTTTGGAGGAAATGGGTGTGAGAAACCAGCAAAGGACAAGGAGCAGTCAACAGTCAGGTGAGTAAGAGGCCAGGAGAAGGCAGAGCCATGAAGGCCAGGGAAGTTACTAAGTGCCAAATGCAGTAGGGGGGCTGAGAACTGAAAAAAGACCACCATATCTGACCATTCAGACAGCATTGAACATTGGCATCAACGAACTGCCAAGAACCAAGGATCGAGAGGTCAAAGTGGTGAGGACTGACAGCTTTTCAAAGAAGTCTGGCTAAGAAAGGGAGGAGGAGGAAGAGGACCGTCTGAGGGGATCCAGTGGAGGCTTTTAAGGACGGAGAGACTTGGTTATGTGTGAAGGCAGCAAGGAAGGAGCCAGTGAGAGAGACTCAGGATTGGATAGAGGGTGTTCCCGAGGTGTTGGGAGCCAAAGAGGCCTGAGCCAGGACTTCAGATAATTACCTTGATATCAGTGGACCCAAATATCCAAGACCTCTTTGGGAAGCGACTTTTCATCAAGTTAGCTCTGGTGTTCTTTTGATATGGGTTACACTTTTAAGGATGTTGTTTGAGTTCTGAGACCAACAGGCTCTGCCCCAAGACTTCAGTTGTTCAAAACCAAAATATTTGAATTCGTAGGTGGTCAGTTCCTACGCAGACATCCTTGATGATGCAGCTTTGGCTTCAGGCCTCGAAGCCTGCTCTCTGAGAGTATCCTTTGTAATGTGACTGCACATGAAAGGAGTTAACTGACTTTTCCTAAGACTTTCTGGCACCTAGAGAACAAAAGGCCTTATCCCAGATATGACAGACTAAGATAATGATATGAACACTTGAATCCCCTTCCTTTGTCTCATTGGTCTATAAAAACCTTGTCCTAAGAATCAATACACGGAGTTCATCATTCTTCCTTGAACTACCCACATGGCCTGGTCATTTCTTATTCCTGTCTCTGGATCATGCTAAGTGCTGGACACTGCGCATGTGATCTGCAGAAGAAGACAGGAAGGGAGGGGAGCACGTGTCCAGGTAAGGGGCTGGCCTCGGTAAGGAGAAGGGCTGCCTTTGCATCAGCGCCTAAGGACAGCGAGCAGAGAGTGGGGGCTGATGCTCAGGGTTCTGAAGCAGATCTTGCAGGGAGCCAGGGACCGCATCAGGGAAGCACAAAAGGCCAGCTCGCTACAGTGAGTCACACCAATGGACGTGCCACGGCTCAGTCAGCATAGCTGTGACTTCCTGCAAGCTTCAGCTTGTGGGCAGAAGAGGAGCAGATGAGACGGGTGATGGGGATGATCTCTGGCAGAGTGCAGCCGGGATGACAAAGCACGGCTCTGAAGGTGCTGAAGGAGGAAAGTCAGAGCAGGAAGAGGCTGAGGGAAGCCAGGGAGGGCAGGGAGAGGAGGCCGCGCATGCCATGCACAGGGGCTGTGTGATCGCGGCACAGCTAGGCCCTCAGCCAGCGCCTGCGTTCTCAAGTGTCAGGGTACCTGTGTTTCATTGCATTTTTAGAATTAGATTTTAATCTGGTTTGGGCTCGCACTCAGGAGCACTGCGGTCCACAGGCTGTGCTTCCTCATGGAGACCCAACTTCCACTGATGAAATCACAGGTTTAACAAACACTGTGATCCCCTGACCCTAACACAGCACCTGCCCCACAGCACGTAGATATAAGGCTGTGTCAATACCTGTATGGCTATAGATGTAGTTACGAGGCTATTTTTGACAAGCATGTATTAAACATCTATTCTGGCCACACAAACATAAAAAAGGAAATGCTGTGAATATGAGATGGGGCCCTTTGAGCTCTGGGATGGGGGGCAAGGGCCCAGGGCAGCGCCTCGCCTCGCACCAGGCCACGGGCACGTGGGTCACACACCTGAGCTGGGAGCTGAACCTCGGCCCCAGTCCCATTCACTCTCCACCCCGCCACCCACAGGGTGAAGTCCTTCTAGGAGATGGGATCCTAGAAGAAGGAACATGGCAGATACAAAGGTGCAGCAGACCTTTCTCCAGACTTGCCAGGGGGCTTTCAGGCTGCCTGCACACATTCGGTCTGGCTCCGGGGCACAGGCTCTCGTGCCCCCTCTCCAAGCGGGCCAGCTCCTGGGCACCACCTGCAGAGGATGAGCAATGCCGGGCCCTCGGGTGTGGGCAGGTGCTTTTGCTTTCTGTTCTTTTCCACAAAATGGTTGCCGTCCAGACCGCCAGCCAGGCAGAGGCACTGCCTCAAGGGCAGACCTGTTCTTGGCAAGGCCAGGCTGGAGAAGGAGCGTCGTGGGGGGGGGGGGGAAGCTTCTCGTGTCACCTGGCCTTGGCGAGTGTGGCTTCCCTCGTCTGAGACTTCAGGACACCTCATGCTTCCGGCCAACGCTGCCCCTCGCAGTCCCCAGGGCCATCCAGGCCAGCCTCACGCCTCGGCACTGCTGCCCTTGTGGGTTGCCGCTGCCTCGGGAGCGGGCACACGCTGGCTGCGGCTCACTCCATCTCCGGCTGTTTCCTGCCCACAAGGTGTGGGAGGCCTCCAAAGCCAGCGACCCCATCAGCCTCCCCTGCCTCTCTCCCAGGCAGCGACATTGGGCTCTGGCACCTGGTGCCACTGGCTCATCCTTCCAGGTTCGCTAGGGGCTTCTGGTCCCCCCTCCATGAGACGGAAGAGGAAGGCATCGGCGTCTTCGCGGGACTGAGCCGAGGCTGCCCACTCACGTCTCAGTCACTGGCACCATGCTTCGCTCACTTCCTCCCTCCTTCCAACCACTGTGAACACCAGGTGCCAGCTGGAGATTCTCTAGGGCTGACACAGGGCCCTGGAGAGCAGCAGGCTGAGGGAGCCCTGGCCAGCTCCCTTCTCCTCTCAGGGTCCCTCGCTTCAATGGCAGGGGGTGTCTCCTCACCAAGGGCTTCCAACGATATTACAGGGAAAAGAGAACAAGAAGGTTAGAAAAAATAAAGAGCAGTGGCCACAAGGGTCCGGCCAGGAATCCCAAAGCAGGCAATCCCTGATAAGTATTTTTGTTATTGTTTCAGTCTGGCTCTCGCTGACCCTGTTTGGGTTTTTTCTGGCAGAGACCCTGGAGGGGTTTTGCCATTTCTCTGTCAACAGCATCCCTGGTTCACCACACACATTCCTTCTCACTCCCCTTTCACGTCCCCTGGATGTGCTTCCTCCACTCACAGAGACCCCCCCCCCCCGATCCCCCTGCCTTCCTAGGCACGACAGCTTCTCATAAAGCCTAGGTCTGATCGTGTTTCTCTCTCTCTCTCCAGCTCCAGTGGCCGACTCCCTCGGCTGCAGCCTTCCTGGCCTCCTTCCCAGGCCACATGCCATCCCTCATCTCCCTTTGCTTCGGCCTTTCCTCTTTCTTCACCTCCCCCAACTGGAGCCACTCCCTGTCGTGGGGGGCCCCCAACGGCTGCTGCCTAGGTCTCCCCAGATGGAAGCACCTTGAGGGCAGGGCCTGACTCACTTTTGGTTTGGTACCCATGCCTCCCACTGTGCCTGGCACATACTAAGTGGTTAAGAAAGGCTTTCTGATCAACAAGGAGCACAGACTTAAAGGACTCCCTTCCCCCAATGCCATGGCCCTCATCCCACCCTAGCCTGCCCTCTTTGGGCACAGATTATGCTTCAGACTCTTCACTTTCTCTATGCTCCAGGAAATCCATCTTTAGTTGGGAAAACCTGGGTAAACTGAGCCACACTGAGGTGTTAGTGGCTTTGAGTTCTGGCAGGATGATTCCTTCACCTCAAGGAATGAAGATCCAATGGCAAAATCACAAAGAGGTGAGGCTCTGAGGTCGGGGCAAGTCCTGCTTCTGTAGTCAGCTCACCAAGGGACGCGTTCTCCGGGCTTCCCAGTATCCCACCCTCCGTGCCTGGGGAACTGACTCTGGGTCAGGATTCCCTGAATCAGAAGATACATGAAGTGACTGGAAGCCCAGCTGTCCCCAGAGACGTCCTTCCAGTCACTACCTCTGTGTAGCAGCTGGCCAGCTGGCTGGGAGAAGCCCTCTGCGGGCTGGCTAACCTGCTCGACTCCAGCAGGGGAAAGGGCCTTCGAGGTCATACCTTGCAACGCCCCCTTAGAACGGTGGGGGGGTAGGCTGGCAGGGTAAGAGAGAGGACTGGATGCTCTCAGCCCTGCCAAGGCCAAGGCCAGGACCCTCAAAGCACCCTGGGGCATTTCTGCAACAAGAAAATGGGACTCTAGTCTGAAGGTAATTGTCCTAGATGCCATCCCACAAAGGCAACAGTATTAATGAAGAATTCCTGAAGAATTTCCAGGAATCACACAAGCAGATTTTTGGAAGCATCTTCCTCTACCCTGAAATGTCGGCTTTGTTTCTTCCCAGGGACAGATTCTTTAGGAAGCCTGAAGAAAACCCTGTTGGCCATTTTAAATGATGGGCACTGAATAAAAAACAAAAACCCAAGCTCTTCTGGCTGATGGCAAAATAACTTCCATACTTCCTTAATCCACATGCGGAAATGCCTCAGTGGGGGAATTAGACTGAAGAATTGCACCAAGGGCAGTGCCGGTGACTGGAGCGAAAGAGGGGCCTGAGTAGAGGAGGCCTCAGGTAGCCAGCCTGTAGTGAAACTGTCCTGCTGAGAGCAGACATAGCTTTGGCTTTTGTCTCTGCTTCTCAAGGGCTGGGCATGGGGCCTGGTACACAGTAGGCACTTACTAAATGCCTTCCAAATTGAATCCAGTGGCTATTCCTCAGCAGAATTTAAGAGGACATCCCAGTGCCTGCCAAAGAGCAGGTGCTTAATAAACGCTTTTAATTTGACTGGTCAAACTAGTTAAACTGAATTCCCATAGTTCTTTGAAGTCTCCTAAGAGGACTCTCCATCTACATGGGATTTCATGCCTCCCAGCCACCCTGAGAGCCAGGTGCCAGGGACATACCTGCATGTCCATGAGGGACAGACAGCCCATGCGAGGCAGGTTTGGTCCCCGGGGCCTCCCTGCCCTCACTCAGCCCCCCATCATCTCAGAGCCCAGCTACCTGACCCATTCACTGCCTTCTCTCCATTTTCCTAAGGTATCCCTTGCATTATCATCAGTGCCCTTTGGAGAAACCTCTAACGGGGCTCCCCTCTCCGAGGGAAAAGGCCGAGCTCTCCCTAATCTTTGGGCTAGGTCAGGACTCTCCAGGTCTCCTACCAGCTGCTCCTTCCCTGGCCCAGCTTGTCAGGACCACAGCCATTCTGAGGCTCCCCTGCCCAGCCAACGCTTCTCCGGGATGGCGGCCTCCTGGCCTGCTCCCATTTCTGGAGGCACCTTTTCTCATCCAGTAGCCTAGAAGCTTTGGGAAGGCAGAGGTCTGTCCTGCACAGAGACAATTCCAGGAAATGTCTGCTCACTGATCCCAACCCAATGAAGAAGGAAGTCTAATACAGCCCCATTCTTTACCTTCTCCTGAGGAGATTCCCAGATTCACCAGAAGGTGCCCCTGGTCAGAAGGGCCCATCAGCCCGACCATAACTGAAAACAAGCCAACCTCGCTGTGTTTGGGAAGAAGGTAAGGAGCAAACCAAATGGGAACTGATTTGTCGTTCCCTTGGGGCAATAAGGCCTGGTTTTAGCTGGAAGATGCCGGGAAACATCCTGTCCGTGGTACTCCTCAGACACGGCCGCCTCATACTGTCTCACCGATGGGCATCGACTCTCAATGGTTTAGACCAGGAGCTCCTGAGTGGGCAGGGAGAGGGGAAGGGAGGGGAGGGGAGGGGGTCTCACATTCAGTAAACGCTGTGCTAAGCACTGGGAATGTAAAACAATGACGGAAGGGGCAGGAGTCCCGTCTTCATGTAGCGACTCTTCTAATGAGGAAGACAACACAGCCCACTGTATGTTTAAGGGAAGGACAGTGGGAAGGCACTACTGGGGGACAGGCTGGGAAGGCGGTGTTTGGACTGAGTTCGAGAGGAAGCAAGAGAAGGCAGGAGATGGAGGTGGAGGAGGCAGACAATCCCAAGCCAGGAGGACAGCCACATAAAAGTCGGGAACCGAGCGCAACCATGCACAAGAGACAGCCACAAGGCCAGTGGAGCTGGAGCCTGGCGTTCTGGGGAGAGCCCTGGGGAGCCGGGCAGGGGGATAGGGTCGGACTGGGGCTCATGGGAATCACTCTGAGGCAGCTGCCAGGAGAAGTCTGAGGGACGGGGGCCTGAGCCAGAAGAGAGGCGACCGAAACACGGGGTGTTGCAAACGTGCAATCGATGACAAGGGCTGACCCACACTGAGGCTGTGAGCCTGGGGGCCTGGGAACATGCTAGGGAGCTCCACAGTCAAAGAGAACCCTGGAAGAGGGGAAGACTGTATGAACATGGTCTTCAGCCCTCACCTCTTTATTCCCCTCTCTACGCCTTCCCTGGTCCTGCCAAGCCCACAAGCTATGTCTCCATCTTCTCCTTCTCTCAGCCAAACTGAGGAAACGCCTGCCCACACTCAGTGCCTCTGCTTCTCCCCTCATTCGGTCCTGAGAGGTCAACACTCAAGTGCACAGTCCTCTTGAAAGTTACCAGTGATCTCTTAGTTGCCAGATTTGTGGGCTGCTGAGCCCTCGTCCTGGATACTCTCCCCCCCCAACCAGGTTTTAGGGACACGGCTCCCTTCCTCTCAGACTGCTGGTGTTCCCCACGATTCTGTCTGGAGGTCTCTTCTCGTCTCCCCCTACACTTTCTCTCTGTGACTCCTCAACTCCCAGGAGTTCCATCACCCTCTCTATGTATGCACATGACTCCCTAATCTGCAAACACATAGACCTCCATCCTGGTCCCCTCCCCAAGGTTCACTCTCATCTAACCAAATGCCTAATGCATATTTCAAATTGTATGTCCCGGAGATTGCTCGACGTTCCTAACATGGAACTCATTATCTTTTCTCCTAAACAGGCACCAACATCCTCCCAGTCTCCCTGGTTCGTGATTTTGACATTAATGTGGACTCTACATTCTCCCCATATATCTGATCAGCTGCCAAATCTTTTTACCTTCATGATGGCTCTCCCATACACCTCCTTTACTCTACTCACATAGCGACCCACTTCATTTATGCCTTCACCACCTTTAGCCTAGATCACTTCAGTCCATCCTACACATGGCTGCTGAAATCATCATCAAACATTGATCAGGCCATGTGACTACCCTGCTCAATCAACCGCAGTCGGGGTGGGGAAGCTGCGGCCCTCGAGGCCTCCAAATGAATCCAAATGCCAAAAAACTGTAGAGGAAGCACACCGTGGCGAGCAGGCACAGTCTGGGACATGACATGCAGCACAGAGAACTGAGAACATACATCAGAGGGGAGGAGGAGAGCCAGGAGAGACAAGTGTCACCGAAACCTAGAGAAGAGAAGAGGGTGGTCAGCGATGTTGAAGGCTGCTGGGAGGCCGAGGAGGCTGAGGTGTAAGAAAAGACCATGAGATCTGCAATTCACAAACCTCTGGGAATGACAAGGTTTAGAAGGAGCTGAGAGGAGAGGGAATGCAGACACATAGATGACTTTCTCAAGGAGTTTAGCCACTAAAAGGAAAAAGATGTAAGCAGACTTAGTTGGGGGCTGACGATCAGGTCAAGTGAAGAGAGGAGATGGGGCATTTTTGTCGGCTGCAGGGAAGGAGCCAGGAGACGGGGAGGGGCTGGAGGAAAACAGGAGTGGGACAGAAGAGTTTACTGGCAGAGATGGGAGGAGATGGGCTCTGGAGGACATAATGACTGGGGTGCCCTAGCAAGGAGAAGGGCTGCCTCTTCAGGAAAGAAAGGGCTGAAGGAGAAGAAAGCAGAGGAGAGATTTTAGTGATGTGAGATAAGAAGAGGAGAGAAGAGCGAACTCCTGTTAATGGCCTTGATTTTTTCCCCTGGAAGTATGAGACAATGTCCTCAGGGAGAAAGGGAACGATTATCTAACATCCATTTGTGGTGGAGCCTGCTGTTTTATAGCCTTCTTCAGTTCCGTTCATCAGAACTGTATCAGCTAAATTAATTTACCCATTTGTGCCGTACTAAGCAAGTCATCAATACTTTTTCATATGATAACAAAATTCATTCTGGAGAACAGAAGACCTAGTACCTTATGGAAAACAATGAGAAAAAGTATGAATGAAGGGGATACAGCGTCACCAGATTTTAGCCTCTGCTACAAATCAGCAAGCAGTCATAAAAACTACTCAACATTTTTTAAAAACAAAAAGTCGATCAGTAAAACTGATTAAATAAGCAAGAAACAGAACCAATTGGAAATAGCAGTGCAGTGTTTGGTAAACCCTGAAACATGAATCACAGGGGAAGGACCCTCTTTTGGAAAAGAACAAAATGAGAAAGCATTTTGGCAGAAATCAGATGTAGACAACTATGTTATATCATATGCCACAAGAAGGTCAAAATAGATGAGAGTCCTGAAAGGGTCACAGCCTCAAAAACAAACCCGACTGAGGAAGACCAGGTACTTTTCAAAAGTATGGCTAGGAGCAGAAATCTTAAAAAGGGACAGAGAGGATCATGAAAGGTTTTTCGAAAGACAATTTTAACTACATGAAATTAAAAAGCTTCTGGATGGACAAAATCAATGTAGCTGGAACAACTTTCAGGAAATATCACTGATAAAAATCTGATTTGTAAAATTTACAAGGAATTGGCATCAATATACAACACCAAGGGCCATGCCCTAAGAGATAAGGGGGCAAAGAACACAAAGTTTCAAAAGTAGAATCTGAAATTATGGATGACCGTATAATATCCTACAATTCATTAATCATAAGAGAAATGCAAATTCAGAGATCTGCTTTTTGACTTTACACCATAAAAACTGGCACGCTGACCAGAAAAACAGCACCAGTGGAGGGGCTGGGACAAAGCCGTCTCCGCTCTTACTGGCCGTGTGACCTCAGTTTCCTCATCTTTACAAAGGGCTGGACCAGATGACATCCAAGGTCCTGCTCAGCTCTCCACCTAGGGCCCTCTGATGCTAGCGCATGTTTCAGAGAGTCCGCCATTCCGAGCATCAGTTTGGAACTATGCAAGCAAAGTGACTGTGATGTCTTTGACCCAACAATCCCACTACTGGGTATATGCCCCAAGGAAGGTAGAGACAGAAGCAAAGGGCCAAGAGATATACACACCAAGACATTCTTAGTATCCCTTTTATGTGAGGCCCCAGTGATTGAGGGTTAGCTAAAAATACCAATGGTCTATGAGTGCAGTGGAATATTGTTGTGTGGTAAGAAATAGGGATTTGAGGAATTCAGAGAAACATGAGAAGACTGATAAAACTGCCAAGAGAACAATCACTAACTGTAGTAAAGTAAATGAAAATATCATAGTCTGAGGAACTGAAGAACCAGTGAACGCCCCAGAGAACTGACACTCACAGTACATTGGTATGACTAGGACAGAATAATGCACATACTACTCTACTATATACCAATAGTCTGAATGCTAATAGTGTCTGCATACTAGCTGGATAGAAGAAGATATCTATATTGTTCTACTATATGCTCTACATACCAAAAGTACATACAGACTCTTAGGAAAGCAAGGGCAAATACAGTCAGGTCAGAGGATTTCTTTCCTGTTCCAGCCACCCCCTCTCATACACACAAATCCCTGCTGGGGGTGGGGGGGGCTCTTCCAGGGAATTCTCTCCCTTGCACTTCCAACAAAATGAGGGTTTAGGGGCAGGGGGAGGAGAGGGTATTCTCACCACCCTCCCAGCAGAAGTGGCAGCTGGGACACATGACATCCTGGGACCCAGCTGCCTTCTGCTCCCCTCCTTGGGCACAGATCCTGCGAAATGGGCATTTCTGGCCTCGGCAGCTACAGCTGGGCCAAGGGTTCCAGATGCAGGCCTCGAGTGACCAGAGAAGGACTAAGGGAAGCTGGGCTCAGGTTACCCGGCTGTGAGCCTTGCGAGTTGCTCAGGCCGTGTGACTGAGGTGACTATCCGACAGGGGTCTCTGACTCTGGTGCTGGAGTGTGAAAGAAGACGTTGGGTCTTTCTGTAGTGACTAAGGAAGGCTTGGGCATCTCTCCCATTCTGCGCACTGCTGTCCTCCCATACCTGAAACACACTTTCTGGTAGGGACTCTGCTACCCACATTGTGGAGAGACCCTCAACAGGGGTCATTTACAAGATCTGTTTTAAAGATTTCCCCAGCCTTGCTTTGGGTGGGTACAGAAAGAGATAGAAAGCCTGCCGAGGGCCGAGGGGCTGAGACTGCCCCCCCACCCCCCGCCCCCTTAGGGTCCAGCGTCCATGTGAGGCCAAAGCAGAGGTTCTCATTGGAGGTACCACTCGGGCTGTAACCCTGACACCGTAAGCAAGGGCTTCCACATGTGAAAATGGAATTAAGGCCAAATGCCTTCCTGCCTCAGCTAGTTCACAGTTGTAAACTTCTGGGTGGTTATCAAGGGCTGTGTGAAAGCATTCCTCTGCTCTCCCTGGATAAAAATATTTCTGTGAAATAGTTGTTATCTTTGCTTTCCTCCCCAAAGATAATGAAAACTTAGGCTTGGTTGTGTCAGGGAGTGGGGAACTAAGTCAGAAGGGGGGATGCCATTCTTGCAGCAGATGCTGTCCCTGGAGCCGTCTGGAAAAGGGCCTGGCGGCCACAGGGCAATTTAGCTCCTCATTTAGAGGGTGACAGGCAGCTCATTTAGATGAAGGGTCAGCCGAAGTTCACCTGGGCTTAGAGCTTCTCTTTTTCAAATGAGATAATCTGCGTGACACGCTTCGCAAACCTTAATGCACTCACCATAAAGATCACAAAAGACCACATCTATCATACTTGAAATCCTTACTCTGTCAAGGCAGAAGGCAAACAGCGTAAGCCAGGCTACACGGGGGCCTCCCCTTTCCCTGGCACACTCAAGGACACCCTGAATCAACCCTGGGTCACATACCATGTCCCTACAATAGGCTCCCTCAGGACCACTCACATGCGGGGTTATTTTACCACATGTGACCAAGAGGACCACGTGAGAAATGGTATAAATTCCCCTTGGCCTTCCTGGCTCAGATTCTGCAGGCAGGGTGGCCTCCTTGTTCTAGAAGCAGAAAGCAATAACGGCCATGGTCATCCTGACACTATTTCCCTCCCTCTTGTCCCACCTTGCCCTGCCCCAGGAGGTGCTACCTGCAGGGGGGTGGTGGTGTGGGGTCTGGGGTCCTACCCACCTGACAAACGTCATAGTGCTCAAACAGAGATAGGAGTCCAACATCACTGCGAGATGTGATTCCTTTGAGGAGGGTGATGTTCCCATTTCCCGAATCCAGCTCCACCATATCATTGAAAACATTGGACACAGCTTTGCCAGTCAGAAGCAGGTTGACAAGTTCCTGTTGACAAGAGAAAAGGAAGTTTGTGAATTCTATATACCACACACAAAAGAAAAGCAGGACAGAAGGGCAGAGGAGATAAGGGAAAAGGAAAAAAGGAAGAGAGAATTTTTTCCCCAACTCAGGAAACAAAATTCCGACCACTTTCCTTATAAGCTACTGTTTGATCTAATCTTTTCTGAGGGCCTGCTATTGTAGGCAAATCATTCGACACTGGACTCAGTGACTGTCTCTACTGGACCTGCTCACCACTGAGGCTTCTCCCAATTCTCCATCTATGACCCTCACGTTAGACACAAAACCACTGGCCTTGCCCTCAACTATGTCTCTGGCAGGTGAATTTTTAAAAATATATTTTCATTTATTTCATTAAATATTTCCCAATTACATGTGAAAAATTTTTGAGTCATTTTTAATACTTTGAATTCCAAACTCCTTCCCTTCCTCGTTAAGAAGGTGAGCAATGTCAACTACACATGTGAAATCATCCAAAACATTTCCACATTAGCCATGCTGCCAAAAAAAAGGCAAGAAAAATACAGGAAGTCTGCTTCCCTCAGCCCCCGTCTGGAGGTGGGGAACGTGCTTCCTCTCCTTGTGGGGCCTCTGGAACCCTACTGGTCACCCCCGATCATCACACAGTGCTGCTGCTGCGTGCGCCTTCTCCCTCCACTCTGCATCACTTCACCTGAGTCTTACCAATTTTTTCTGAAAACACACAGCCTACAGCACACTAGTATTCCACCACAACCATATTCCACGGCTTGTTTAGCCGTTCCTCAATTGATGGGCATGAAGCGACTCTTAAGAAACCTAACAACAAGTCACATGCATTAAACATCTGGTGTCTTGAAAAGCACTTTTCTTATAACACTATAAGGATAATGCAAATGTCAATGTCCCCACTTTACAGATAAAGGAATGGAGGCTTGGAAAGGCTAGCTATAAACACCTGTAAGACAAAGAAGAATGCCTCAAGTGCCCTAAGAGAGACCCAGACAAAGGTCTGGAGTTTAGGAGGAGGGATCCCGTCTGGCAGAAGTGGCATCAGGGAAGCCTTCATCCACAAAGCGGCATTTGATTCGGGCCTTTAAGATCAGGTGGAAGAAGGGCATGAGCAAAGGTCTGGAGGTAAGAAAGTCAAGGGGGATTGGGTGGTAGTCCTGTAGAGGTAGAGCGAAAGGTGAGGCCGAAGAGGTAGAAGGGGGGCCAGATTCTGGACTGTCTTTGTCTTGAATGCCAGGTTCAGAATAAGAAGCTTCTGCTTCATTCTGCTAGTAAGCGGGAGCCTTGGAAGGGGTCGGCACATTGGGGAATCACAGAATGTGAGAGGTGAAAGGTGCTTCAGTAGACAGGGAGTCCGACCCATACAGGAAAGGAATCTTCACTATGCGCTTTCCTCTTTTCCAAGATTTGCATGGCCAACATCTCTTTCTACGACCAGGGACCAAAGCCTTCCTACCCTGATAGCTCTCCTCTGGACACTGGCCAGCTTTTCACTATCCTTTTTAAGCATCCGTGCCCAGGGCTGAACACAAGTGTCCAGATGAAGTCCAACCAGGGGAAGAGGATGTCCAGACTATTCTCCGCCCTGGAAGCACGATCCTTCTCAGCACTGCCCCAGACAAACTTTTGAGGTCCGTCCTATCACATATTAAGCTTGCAGTCCACTTAAACCCCCAGCTTGTTTTTTTCTCTCAGACAAACCTTTCTAGCCATATTTCTACTTTTTTTTTTAAACCTGAAACATAAGACGTTTCACTGATCTCTAATGAATTCAATTCCTCATCAATTTGGCCCAAATTTCCGCCTCATGAAACACTTTTTGGACCCTGACTCGGTCATCCAGGATGTTAGCTGTTATGTCATTGGTGATCTGACAGCCTGCCATTTATGCCTCTGTGGGTCAAGCCCAGACAGACAGAGATCCCTGAGTGACTCACCTGGGCATCTCCTGCCATGCCCACACTCAGCAGCCATTCAACCAGTTTCTGAATCCATCAGAGACTGTCCTCCAGTGCTTACTTCTCCATCAGCCTAGGTAGCGCCCCCTTCTTGGGGACCTTGTGGACTCCGTTCTTGAGCCGGGACGGGGAGGGGCCATAAAAGTCTCTCTTCTTTATTGGACTGTGTAAATGTACCAAAAGGGAAGGATCCAGGACCAGAAAGGTACAGTGAAAAAGGCCCTGGTTCTAGTCAGAGAGCCAGGGTCCTAAGCCCACCTTGGAGGCTTCCTACTGGGACCCTGGACAAGTCCTTAGGCCTCAGTTTCCTCCTCAGTAAAATGAGGGGGCCCTTTCCCGCTCAAGAGCTAGGCCTGATGTTGCTATTCCCAGGGTCCTGGCATTACTTTTGGCCAACACTGAACCCCCTTCTGTTGATTTCGGCAGATAAATCCCACAGAGGCTAAGTGGGACTCTTGTTTCACAGGGAGGATCTGAACCTGGCTCTCCCCAACTCCAAGCCTAGCACTTCATCTGCCTCACATCACCAGAACACATCAAGTAACAGAGTTTACTGAGTCTCCCTCCCTTCCTCTGCCCTGACAATGCTGAGAAAAGCAGCAACCAGTCAATCACTTTTATCCCTACTGACAACCCCTGACCCAGTGATAGCAAAAAGGACCCTCAATTTTATTGGTGGGAGATGTGGATGTCCTGCATTGTGTATGTGCAGAGGAAGCCAGGAAGGACTTTGGAGGAAATGCTGAGGGAAGCTATGGTGCTCTGGGGGCATTAGCCACTGCCATATTCTACAAGGCTAAAGGACACAGGGGAGGGGCTGAAGGTCCACTCTCTGGACAGTCTAGCCAGAAGCCTTCCCAGAATGAGGCACTGGGACAAGGCCTCTCACTGCCTTCATGTTTCTATATCTACCAGTCTTCCTTCTTCATGATCCTGGAACGGAGTCAATCTAAGAAGAGCGACATGAAATGCTCAGAGGGGCCCTTGAGGTGACCAAGAGTGACCCTAGGGGCCAAAGTCCCCTTGTGCTGAGGGACTCCCTTCCAAGGGCACATGCTCACTGGAGAGAAGCTGCCTCCGGGCCCACAACTCAGAGCCGGAGCTGCTGCGAGAAGCCACCCTCAGGCTCCTGTCAGTGTGACTGACATTCCTCCATTTCGCAGATGAGGAGATGAATGGTCAGAGGGGGCATCTAAATCACCTGTCTGTCCCCTTACAGGGCTGTTCCTCCATACAACAGGCACCTGGAGAATGGGGAGGGGTGTGCTCCAGCAAGGGCACCAGCTGACCACCAAAACCACGCACACTGTGGGGCATTTCCTCCAGCCTATAGACTGGGCCCCAGCATGGCTCATGACTTCTACAGACACAGCCAGAGAGGGAAGAACCATGACCTCAGAGTCATGGGACCTGCCTTCAATCCCCACGCCTGCCATGGGTTCTATCTGGGCCAATTCCTCTCCCTGGGTCTTGGTTCAAGTCAAGAAAATAAGCAACTATTAGTGGGCTCCTCTGTGCCAGGCAGGGCACTAAGCAGCAAGGACAGAAAGAAAGACCAATGCAAGTCTCTGCCCTCAAGGAGACCAGTCTAATGGGAGGCCCCATGCACACACAAGATCGGTCAGGATATGATGGGGTCATGTAGCCTCAAGCGGAGGACACAAAGATAAATGAGGACTAGGCAAGGCTTCTGGCAGAAGACAGACCAAGTAAAGCATGGAGGCGGAGGGGAGGATGGAGCATCCAGTCATGAGAGATGCCCAGGAAAGATGCTCAGTCTGGAGACGGGGATCATCCACTGAGACTGGCATGTTCTCATGTGCCGTCTCCCTGGTTTGCTAGGAAAAAAGCAGGTGCTTAGGAATGGTGGCCTGGAACACAGGAGCGTGGAAACCTCATGTGCTGAGTCACCCTGTGTAAGGGTTATGGGATTTAAAGATCTTCCATGCCCCATTGGACGTGCTGACGTAGCAGGAAGGGGCGGAGCAAGCGAAAGCGAAAGCCAGAGAAAGCGGAAGCCAAGCTAGCATTCCTGTGGTGGCTGGTGGTGGTGGCGACAGCGGCGGCAGCAGCAGCAGAGGCAGCGGCAGCGCGAAGCCCTTTTTGAGTTAGGACCGCTAAGGACTTTCTGCTAAGGTCTCCTGCTGAGGACT
Source organism: Petaurus breviceps papuanus (assembly GCF_028583685.1). Classification (NCBI taxonomy): domain Eukaryota; kingdom Metazoa; phylum Chordata; class Mammalia; order Diprotodontia; family Petauridae; genus Petaurus; species Petaurus breviceps. Next base: position 75,676,114 of record NW_027185761.1, on the reverse strand, counting down.
GCCAGGGGCCAGAGCTGCTGGGAGCGTGCTTCCAGGACGCTGGGTGGTTGCTGTGCGTGGGGAGAGGAGGACCTTTGCCTGAGGTAGCCTGTTCTGTTTTAAAGGCTTGAAAATGTGGGTGCTTTCTACTTTATCTACCTGTGCCAATATCATAACTACTCTGATGGCTTTCACTTTCTGGTTTTGGGACTCAGTCTTTTGGTATCTTAATAAATTTTCTAGTTTATTTCCCCATATGGCAAGCATGACGTATTTTGTAATGGATAATTATATCAGCATATTTGTAATCTCCATAGGCATTGTGAATATGGCATTGCTGATACACCCTGGGCGTCACCCAAGCTCTTAGCCTCAGTTTCCCCATCTGTAATGGGGGACAAGAGCCCCTGTACCACATGCCTCAGAGAATGTCTGTGAGCCAAACGGAGTCAGACTAACCCTGATGATTCTGTTCCCTGTAGTCAGGCCAGTGCCAGGTTCTCGTGGAACAAATAAATGAATGGGGCCCCCAGAGACAAAGAATACAAAACAAAACAGCAGCCCCAGGCTCTCCCTCTCTCTCTCCCACCTCTTCCAAGCTCGCTGCCATGGTACCTGGGTGCAGTATCCGTGGGCTCCAATCAGGCAGCTGGTGGGCATGTCAAAGTCTTTGCGCACTCTGAAACACACAAGGAAGAGGCATGACTGGAGGACGTGCCCGATCCACTCAGTCAGACAGCTCTGTTCCAACTTTACCCTGGGCATCAGGGCACCAGGTCTAGAGTCAGAAGACGCTGGCTCCTGGGCAGCATCAGCTAAGTTATTCAGCCTCTCCCCCATCAAGTGGCACGGCTGAACCAGCCCAGCGTCCCCTATGGAGGAAGTATTCTCTCTTAAAGCACACAGGATGGATCTCATGTGGCATCTCGGGAGTCCTCATTACCCTGTCCAACCAGGCCATCCCCCAAGTGCCCTGGTCTCACCTGGCTGTCAAGGAAGAAAGGGTAAGATCAAACCCTTCACAAATCAGTCACGACTCATTTTACTTCCAAAAAAGGACTCCTTTTCCCAGTGACACCATGGCAGAAGAGTTCCAGAGAGAGGGGGTGCGGTGGGCTTTCTTAGGGTTCTGCACCTCCCCTACTTGGCCTAACTGGGTAAGAGCATGCACATGCATGCACACACAGAATAAAACCATTTTTTTTTTTTTACTTTACAGCATCCTTTAAGACACTGCCCTTTGGAGAGGGAAGGGAGATGGGGTGGATGGAGATCAAGGTAAAGGCCATAGGTTCAAGGGTAGAGGCCCTGGGAGCCAGAGTTTAAACAAGAGGAAGAGAATGGAAACAAGGCCTGGTCTACATTTCAATTTCCTACCTAGGACTATCCTAAAGAACTCCACCCTGCAGGGCTTCAAACCCTGTACTGGTATGAATGCTAAGTCAGGAAACATACACACACCACCCCAAGTTCTCCCTCTTACTTTTCTCCATCTGGGGAACACACATATCATAAGCCTTGAAGAAAAGCACTCTGGTGTGGGAGCTATTTCTGGGCAGACCCCCAGATGGACATTCCAGAAGGGGCTAGGTGTTGGAGGGGCCTGGGGTTCCCCACCCGTGGGGGGCAGTGCAGGACTGGGAGGGGGCAGGCCAATGGGACTAAGAGCCAAAGGAGAATTCATGGCAGTCTAGCTTCTTCTAAAGAGAAGACAACAACCTCACGGCTTCCTGATAACCATCTCTGGATCTGAGCCACACTGGGAGTGTTGAGAGCGCCATCTCCATCATCCCATGGCCTGAAGATAATCCACTGACTATAAAGTCTGCGTCAGCTCCACACAGAGGGGCAAACAAAAAAGGACAATGGCAGGAAATGGGAATGACATTGTCAGGTGCTAAAGCTATGGGAATTGAGCAGCGGGTCTCCTGTCTCCAAAGAGAGAAACATCTGTGCTTCTCATTACGCTATCAGCAAGGAGGGCAAACAAAGGCAGCATACGACTGGCTGGCCCATCGCCCAACCCTGTTTGAGGGGCACGGCTCCAAGCACACACCGATGGACCACCAGGCTCCTAACTGCAAGGAGTCAGTCAGTGACTCACACCTTGTGTGGTGCTCCCTTCTCCTTGGCCCCCTTGAGACGGGGAGCTAACCAGTGCTCTCTCAAAGCCCCAGTGTCATGTGAGAAGGATGCACTGGGGGGCTTGGGGGGCTCCTCTACCAACCCCTGGGGTCAAAGGGAGATCAGGCCAACACCACGGTCTACAGGGTCTATGGGCACTGGCTTCATTCAAAACGCCCTGCATTTCCATAGCAGTCAGTCTTCAGTAATAATTCCTTGCATTTTCTCTCTCACCTCAACACATTCTCTCCATGAGTAGTCATGGAAGGCAGGAAGGGCTGATATTCTTCTTTTTTTTTTTTCAGGCAATAGGGGTTAAGTAACTTGCTCAAGGTTACACGGCCAGTTATTTCTGGGTGTGGTGCTAAGTGTCTGAGCCCGGATTTGATCCCAGGTCATCCCGACACTGGAGCCGGTGCTCTTATTCACTGCGCCACCTGGCTGCCCCATGGGCTGATATTCTTACCCCATTCTACAGCTGAGATCTGAAGTACAGACTGGGGTCACACAATGGTGGGCCCTGGACTTCTCTTCCAGTACAAGAGTGGAGTGAATTCAGATTGTAAACAACAAAAGACAAGCCCTACCTCACATCTCCCCCTCCCCTGCATTCAAGGCCTTCTCAGATTCATCGAAGAGTCCTGCAGCAGAGCAGAAACAGTCAGAGAAAGCTCAGTCAGTGACAGACTGTGTGTGCTCCCCACGTGTGGCCGATGTGCTGCCAGAAAGCGGGGTCTGGGAGCCCCTGGGGCTGCAGTTCAGAGACTGATGGGCACCACAATGGCACAAGTTCAGCAGAAGTGGGCCCAGCCAGCCAATCAGCGGGCATGCCCTGCTCCGGCGGCCAGCCTCAGAGGGCCCCTGAGCTTCCTCCCATCTATGCCTGCAGGAGCCTGGATCTTGCCTCTCACCAACATCCCAGCCCATTTCACAGAGAAGAAAGACCCCAAGCTGACATTGAAGAGGCAGCACCTGGGAGTCTGGGGGTCACAGGGCTGTCTTTCGTCCATTCAGAATGCAAGACCTTTGCCTGGCTTTTCCCTCGGCTGGGACAGAGAAGAAACGGAACAGTCGGTGAGGAGAGAAGAGTATGAATGGAGCAGCCAGTGCTTTGGATGTAGGCTAGTTTTGGGATTGTCCTTGGGAGCCTGAGGTGGTGCTGAAGGGCCAGGCCCAGCCTTCCAGGCCCATGGGCACGACACAGGAGCCCCAGTGAAGAGGGAGGAACGAGCCTTTTCCTTGGCCTCAAGACACTGGATGTGATCCAACCACCCCCCAAAAACTCATCGGAACATGAAGAGATAGGACTTGTTCTGTTGGGCCCAGAATGCAGACTCAGGAGCAAAGAAGAGGCAGACTTGATTTAGGTCAGGAAAATGTTCTTGACCACGGAGCCATCCAGGGGTGGAAGGGGTTGTTCAGAGAGGCAGTAGGCTCCCCTCCTTGGAAGGCTCCACACTGGAGCTAGCCACTCTTTGATGGGGGTACTGATCAAAGTTTCCATGCAGGGGTAGGTTAGACGGAGATAGGATCAGTCAGCTGAGGGAGGACCTTCTCACTCTGTGACTGTATGTGGGGGGCCCCCAAGTCTAGCTAGTCCCCTTTGTACATGCAGGCAGACCTCACCACCATCCAATCAGATCTCACCTCTCCCCCCTCCCGACTGCCCCACATGCCCTGCTCAGACTCCCCTAATGCAAACCACAGACAACCCTTCTTCCTATTTCCACCCTTTCATTCTCCCACGAAGGGACTGCCTTTTCTCCCCTGAGTCAAGCTCTTGAGTCAATGAAATGCACTTTTGGTGAAAGAAACAGGAGCTGAGAGCAAAGGTCTGGTGGTGAGTTAATGTGTGTGTGCTGGTGGGCAGTGCCACAGGCCCCCCGAGAAGTCTTGGCCAAAAGGCTCCAGCTGAGAGGCAGCCAGGACAGGGCTGAATGAAGGACAGCCTGCACTCAGGCCCTATGAGACTACAGAAAACATCTACCTCTCTGAGGGGAGCATCTGGGCCCTAAGCTACCAGGGAAGGGCCTTTGTCTGTCCTTCTTGCAGGGCTAGCATCTAGAGCAGCAGCTTGGGACAGATCCTAAAGGGTGTCTGCTTATTAGGCAGGTGGAGTGAGGGCCAGGGAATGCCCAGGCATCACTGCTGAGATGAAGCACCACAGGGAGAAGGAAGGAGGCACTGGGGCCACTCGGGGCACCACAAGCCATGCCCGCTGGGCTGGCCTACCAGCTCACTTACTTGTCTAGGGTTCCTACCAGGGAGTAAGCCTAGGCAGGGAAGGAACAAGGATGGGCCTTAACACCAGGCCCAGCCTGCAAGGGGCTTTCCAAACTGTCAGGAGAGAGCCAGTGGGGGGGGGGGGGGGGGGGAAGACGTCACATACAGGAGAACGGGGCCTCCAAATCAGTCCTTCTGCCTCAGGGCAGGCCCTATCAACCTCTTCACGCCGAGATTCTTCGATCTAGAGTGTTATGGGAACTGAAGGCATCCTACTGACTCCATCCTGGGGCTCGGTTTCCTTTCTATTCAGCTATGAGTGTGGTCCAAATTCTGTCTTGTGAGAAGACCTTATTGTGCTGTTTGCACCTCTCCCAGTGTGGCTGGAAGGCTGGACCCCCTCTGCTGGCTGCTCAGAGACCCTTAACCAAGGATGCCGGTGATGCTGACCAGAACCCAGTCAGATCCAAGGAGCAATGTGAGTTTTCTCAGAATTGTACATATCAAGGAACCGATGTGTCTTACCTGAAAACTGGCCCCCTCCTGGTCCATCAGTTACTGTTTTCCTGCTCCTGTGAGCACAGACATTTGGGGGCAGGGGAGGAGGACACCTCTTTTTCTGGTTTCAGGGAGTTGCACCTGCCTGCTTTTCCCTTTCCAACTTGCAAAGTCCCTGATTTTTCCTCCAATTTCTCCTAGAAATCAGAAGACCTGATCTCATCTCCTGGTTTCTCTCCTGTTAATGATTTACGTTTGAGGCACATAAATCCACGCGCCCGTGTTTGGGGTCTAGCACCAAGCTGAGAAGGCCTGGTCCTGGTTTGTTCAGCAAATGGCATGCAGTGCTCGGTACATCACTATACTGGGAAGTTCAAACTTTTTTTTCTCTGTCATTTCAGATTGTACCCATCACAATGTGAGGAGCCCTCAGAGGGTATGCTTGTAGAGTGAGGCCTGAAGAGGATGAGGGACCCTCTCAAGGTGGCCAGGGTAGCATGTGCCTGAGGCGCTTCCCACTGAGCCGCCATGAAAGGAGATTCCAAACTGCCCTCAGCTAGACCATTTTGGCCCAGGTCTTCCTGATACCCAGCCCCATCTCCCTCAAGCCCTCCTGGAAGCCCCTTAGAACCAAGAAGTCCCAAGGCCCAGCTCTGGCCCAAGCCTGTGATACTTAGCCCCAAGGCGCCAGAGGTGGTGAGCTGGAGATTGAGCAGGGGGTGGGACCAGGAAAAGAAGGGGTTTGAATGTGTGGGCACATGCCCTGTCTCTGAAAGAAGTTTCAGCTAGCACATGTGGGGAAGAGCATCACAAGCAAAGACACAAACAAGTGAACTCTGAACAAGTCAGGCCAGGGGAGAAGGCCTCATTTTCTCCTTCTCCTAAGCCTATCAAAGCCTCGTGTTTGTACCCTTTTGTCTAATCCACCCCATGTGCCCACGCCAGAAAGCCAATTGGGAAGAAGTGTCAGACTGGAAAATGAGGGGGACCTGGATGCTGTGGATCCCGGTAAAGAAAAGGAGAGCACCAGAATCTGCTTCTTCATCTATAAAATGAGGACCATGCCACTGACCCCACCAGCCAGTCACCATGGGCTCAGAACAAGCAGCGGGTGTGAATTTCTCTGTTCCAGAAGCCTGAACACAGTAGGAGTTTTATTTTTAACTGGATGGTGGTTTTGGGCATTGAGAGCAGGTAAGTTATAAGGGAAGAATGACTGAGAGGTTCCCGGCTGGGTCCAAGAGAGGAGGAAGCTGTGTCAGTAAGAGGAAGTGGGCCCTGGGTGGGGTGCCCATTGTTTGGGGCAGCCCCTAAAGGCCCCTTCCCCCTTCCTCTTTTCTTTAAACACTTTCCCTAATGGGGAATAACTCACGGGAAGGGCCAAGGCTAAAGGTTAAGGCTGGTGTTAATTAAGGAATTTCTGCTGAACTTGTTGTCAGCCTCAAACCTCCCTTCTCAGCCCCAAGTCTTGGCCTCTGAGTCTGGAGGATGCACCCGGGCTCCAGCCGGCCTCTACCACTACCTTCTACCTGGGTCACCAAGGGGCGAATCTCTAAGACTACAAATGGCCAACTCACATTGGCAGAGAAAGGCTCCTCACACCAAGGAAATCCCAGGCCGGAGCCAAAAGCACACTTTTTTTTTTTTTAAACAGGAACAGGAAAGCTGGGGCTGGAGAGGAAATACAGGGGAGATGTAACAGGGATCCATTCACGTACATGATCATATAGAGAAGGAGGTGCAAGTGTCCTTCTCTTGCTGAGCTCTGACGCTGCCGTCACTCAGGGCATGGCCCAGCTGAGCCCAGCTGGCTCAGCTCCTTCATTCATTCATAATAATCCCACATGGCATCTCTAGTAGACAACAAAGGCCATGTCCCAAGAGCGGATCTGCAGTCGGAGAAGCTGGGCCTAAGTTCTGAGTGGACCCAGCCCTGTGCAGGCCACTCCCTTCAGAAAACTGGTTTCCTCATTGGTGAAACGAGAGGCTGGGCTTGATGGTCTCAGAGATGGGGTTCTTCCCATTGTCCCAGCTCCCCACCCCTACCTGGGCACAAATGCCATGGACAGACCATACCTGGTCAATGTACCCGACATCCACAAATGATCACTAACACTGATACGGCACTTCCCAGGTGCCAAGCACCATTCTGGGAAAGACGGGGAGCATTTATGGAGCACCTACTGTGTGCCTGGCATCAGCCACTCTGGGAGGCAGGTGGTGTGATTAGCATCATTTTACAAAAGAGGAAACAGAAGATGGCAGAGGTTAAATGACTTGCCCAGGGTCACAAGGCCAGTAAGCGTATGAAGCTGGATTTGAACTCAGGTCTTCCCGACTCCAGGCCTGGAGCTCTCACCTACTAGGTAAGGGATCATAGGATTCCAGATCAGGAGGGCCCTCAGGGCTCATGCAGTTATCATATCCAAAGAGAAGCCACTTGTTGAAGGCCACCCAGGCACTCACTGAAGCCAAGGGACCAGGCTCCAAACTGATGACTGATCTCAAGCTAAGACAAAGCCAGGGCCCTAATACCCCCTAGAGCCAAGTCTAGAAGGGGAGCAAGACACGCCCAGAAAAGTCTTGTGACAAAAAAATGATGTGTGATTTAAAGGCATTAATGAGAAAGGAGCCAAAGACGAGGCATGTGCAAGTGTGGGGGTAGAGGGGGGTCAGGGCCCCGCCCAGGCTCCTCCACACTCTGACCAGCATGCTCTCCATGAGTCTAACCCAGCTCTTGTGCTCAGCAGCCCATCTTTGGGGTCAGACTCAAGAAAACCCCAAGAGCATGGGATACTTACAGATCAGTGGACCTGGACAAGATGGCGGACAGGGTGAGAAGGATGCATCCAGAGGGACCGGCCTGAAACTGAACAGGAGACAAGTCACACACAGGGAGCAAACAGGAGCTTTCCCCGGCATTTGTATGTGACATTAACTGTACATAACACAATTCTTACTGATTTTCATCCAGGAATTCTTTCTGGATCAAGGTTAAGGGTGCTTCCCAAAGAGAAATGGCCCCAGCCCTGAGTGCCACGTGAGCAAACATCTCAAGGGGCTGCAATGTTGACTCAGGATGGGACGCTTGCACACCTCCTGCTAGAAATGGAAGGGCCCTCAGAGATGATGTCATGTCATCCAAGCCTGTCTGCTGAGAGGGGAGGAAATCCAGGCCAAAGAACTGGGCAGGAGCAGAGACAGCATTGGGCTTCTGGTCTCCCAATGCCCGGCTGAGGGCTCTCTCCACAACATGCTGCCGGCATCCTGGAACGGCCTAGAGTCCGCAGGACGGGAAAATCTCCCCTATTCTGTGGATCCTACACTTTTGTCTAAAACAAATAAAATGTCCCCAAACTGCTATTCTCAACATCTAAGCTGCCCAGACCCACAGTCTGTGGGGAGCATCAACGCTCTCAGACTCCTTCTGCCCAAAGGTTCAGGTGCTGCCAAAATCAGCTCAGAACATGCCTAAGACCGCAAGGGGAAGAAAGAGCCCTTCTTCCACAGGAGAAGTCTGGGCCAGCCCTTGAGAGGGAGATCAAGAGGAGATCTGTCCCTCCAGTTCTGCAGGGCTGCCAGGAACCGTCCTGGCCATGGGGGAAGGGGAGGGAGAACCCCACACTGAGGCTGCTTATTTAGGCAAAGACCCCAGGCTCGGAGCTCTTGAAAATGAAGTCTGTCAGGGCCTTGCTGAGACGGCTGAAATTCTTCCAATAAAAATACAATTCGACTGAAGGAAAAACAAAAACGTATTAGGATCTTGGGAAGAAGCCAAATATTTCCTGGGCACCAGAAAAGGGGGCAGAGCTTGGTCAGCAGGGCTGAGTCTGCCCATCAGCCATCTCCTCCTATTCACATACACTGTCCAGCCAGTCCATGGAGCCCTCCAAGTTTATCTGACAGATGAGGGAACTGAGGCCCACACTTGGTTCAGGGTTATTGAGCAGTCTTAGCTCACAGTCAGTCAGTACAGAACCCAGAAACAGAGCCAACATTTCCAGACTCTGAGTTCAGAGCTCCTTCCATGAGATCATGAAGAAGCAAGGATCTACCCTGGATCCCACTGCCCACTCCCCAGTCTCCAATGTGTCTCTTCCCTAGAGAGCAAATTTGTGGCCTAAATGATGTGACCAAGTCCACACGCCACGCTGAGCTTCTCAAAGACCCGAGAGCAGACCCTAGGCCTGGTGTCCCAAGGTGGCGAGTTCTTCCTGGAGTCACCATCTTGTGCAGGGCCTAAGCCAGCCTTCCTTCCCCTCCTGCTCAGGCCCTGACTTCAAAGTCACACCTCTGCTGCTGTCAGTCGCCTCCTGGAATGGCCCTCAGGACTTGGGGACTCTGTGCACCCCTGCAATGTTTCTGTACCAGCTCTAGGCTGGACTTCCAGACCAGCCCCGCCTCCTTTCCGACTCCTCTGGGCATTATCTTGCCGGGTCAGAACGGAAGCTCCTTGAGGGCAGGGACTTCTTTCTTGCTTGTATCTGTATTTGCAGCACTTGGCAGAGGGCCTGGAAAACCCTAAGTGTTTAATAAAAGCTGGTTCTCTACTTTACCTCAGGGGGCAAGTGTAAGGGGACACTGAAGACATCCCAGACAAGAGCTGAAGGCCATGGGCTCTAAAGGAGCAGCAGCTGAGTCCATGTCCTAGCGCCTCCAGGCCAGCCCCTCCATCCCGTGCTTGCCCCTTCTCTGCTGCCCACCTGGGCAAGGTCAGAGTCATAACCAGCTCCTTCTCTTCCCTCTCAGTGATGACCTCTGTTCCCAGGAGCTCAACAAGGAAGATGATTCCCCCAGATCTAAATAGCCTCCCCTGGCCTCCCCCCCATCCCCCATCCCTGACCCAGCAAGTAAAAATCCAACTTCTCTTCTCCCCCAAAGGCACCCCAATTCCTTCCAGTCACCTGAGGTCCACTCAGCAGCCAGGCCTTTCCCTGCCCCACTCACCCCTCTCACGTGGGCCACAGCTTCTTCAATGGGCCTCTATACTTCACCTGGCTGCCAGACTGATAGTCTTAACAGCACAAGGGCCCTCCCCAGCCACTCTCCGCCCCAGCAGGAAGTCAGATCTTCTATTGCCTCTGGGATAAACCAAGTCTCCTAGGCTGGCCCTTTAAAGCTCTGAACAGGTGGCTGCAGCCACTGGGCCTTTCCAGGGCTGATGTCCATTACTGCTCATCCTGCCCTCCACATTCTAGACCAAATGGTCAACTTGCTGCTTTGAACTCAGAATTCCATCTCCCACCTCCATGCTTTTACATAAGTCACTTCCACTCCCCAGAATGCACACACTCCTCACCTTCCATTTCCTGGCACTCCTAAGAAGCTTCTCACCTCCCAGTTACTGTCTCCCTCAACAAGTGAGCATGCCCAGCCCTGGAGGTACGGAGACCAAATACAAGTGTTCCTTAATTTTACATACCAGAGGGGTGGGGGGAGACAGCATGTACCCTGTGCAGGAATGCATGACCCAGAGTAAGCATTTAATAAAGGCTCTTCATTCACATAAGGAAATAAATATCAAATCCAAGGTTAATTTTTGAGGGGAGCTGAGGGCAAGGCCTCATGGAGGAAGGGGCAGCCTGGCTGAGTTGTGAAGGAAGGGAGGGCTTCTAAAAGGCAGAGGGGAAAAAGAGAGGCCTCTGCAGAGGCATGAAGACAGAAGAAGGTCTGTCTGGCTGGAGAGGAGAGAACAAGGCTGGGAAGGTGGCTGGGACCAGGTCATGGAAAGCCTTGAGGGTCAAACCAGAGTTAGTATTTGAAGCTCAAGGCAATTCTAAAGCAATGGTGCCAAAGTCAAATGGAAAACGGGTGGCCCCAAACCACAGGCCAGGATCCCTGCGGGCAACACGCTGACTGAGAAGACCACATGTCGACATTCTCTATGCTCTACTGCATTTTTATTTATTTCATTAAATAGCTCCCAACTGTGATTGAAACCTGGCTCTGGACACCTTGGCTGGGTGTGCTGCCGGGCTGTGTCGGCCACACGCCTCACACCTTTCTTCTAGAGGTATCACCTGCCTCCCTCTAATTTCCATACGTGGAAGATACTGGGGAAAAATCCAAGTCCTCTTCCCCATGTGCCCTTCACCACCTGAAGAGAGGGACTGTGTCCTGCCCATCTTCCAAGTCTCCCTCAAGCCTATGGTTTCCCTGAGCCAAGCTCACCCTCACCCTGCTCCAGCCACATCCCAAGCTTCCCCTTTTCCCAGGACGCACAAGGAGCCTCTCTGCTTTAGTATCATCGCTAACCCTCTGATGCAAGGGACCCTTGCAGGTCCTGGTCCCAGGCCCCAAGTCCTGGCCAGAGTTGGCCTCTCCCGTCAAGACCCAAGGAAGCCTCCAGCCAGGATGGGGCAAGGGATTTGTCAGGGTACCTCAGAAATTATTTTTAGGTCAAAGTCTTAATTACAAATCAAATGGTACTTATATAAAACACTGTCATACCTGGTGAATGTTTTGTTGAAGAAAAATGACCAGATCTTCATACTTGGTCACCTTGTGCAGGATGAGCTGAAAGAGAAGAGGGTTTGGGGTTTTTTTAATTTCCCACATCCCCCAATACAGTAAAATGCCACCATTAGAATGTTACAGAAAACCATACCATCTCTAAGACTCCATCCGCTTTGTACTTTCCTACTGGACTGAACTGCTGCATTCCTGAGGCCCTAAGAAGGAGAAGCAGACACAGGAGTCTTTTGCTTTAGCCAAGGCTAAGCCACATATGTAATAAAATGAAGACAAATAAAATAATTTGGTTACAGAGAAAAGAATGCAGCGAGCAGTTTTTTGCTGCTTCCCCCCCACTTTGAAGACTTAGGCCTTAGGCCAAATCAGAAAAACATCACTAACAAGACAACTGGAAAACACTGAGGGGGAGCAACCCTTCCATTCCCTGACAGAATCAATCAGCACCTATTAAGTACCACTGTGTGCCAGCAGGAGGGTAAGCAAGGCAGGCCCTGCCCTCAGGGAGCTCAACCATCTTCGATGACTGAGAGGGGCTCAGGAGAGAGAGCCCTGGGACTCAGAGCCACGAGGAAGGCTTCCTGTGGAAGAAGAGCCTTGAAGAAAGCCCAGGGGGGCACGAAGGCATCATGCGTAATTTTGGAGATGGGAGTTTGGCCGAATGATGAAGCCAGATGTCAGACTGCAAAGTGAGAGAAAAGCAGGCAGAAGGAGCCATGGTAGGCGCTTTCTCAAGGACGTCAGCCCCAAAAGGCAGTTGAGATGCGGGGCCAGGGCTGGAGGGCACAGACAGATCCAGTGAAGAAACGACAGGGGCATGTTTATGGGCAGGAGGAAAGCACCCAGGAGACAGGGAGAGATGATGGAGCAGAATGGGGGAGGGGTTTGCCTCGGTCAGGAAAAAGGCCACCTTTGCACAGAAGTCAGGGTGTCAGAGGTCATCGAGTATAGGGGAGGAGATGGAAATCCAAAGCTTTGGGAGCTCCACTGTGGCCTGTGGGAGGGTGAGTTAACTAAGGCCATGTACAAGAGTGGCTGAGGCTGTGGAACAGATATCTGGGCTGGATTCAATCAGCGGGTCCATCATTTTCTCCACCTTTGCTCAGCAGCACCTAAGCAAGAGCTGAGTCAGCAAAGGACAGAGTGAAGCAACGATGAGGTCAGTGATATGAGATGGGGGCTAGGGATTCAGGAGAGGACAGCAGGGTGTAATGCGAATGTAAATTTTAAAGATCTTCCCTGCCCCTAGGCTAAAGTGCACCAGAAGCCTGGGGAGGGAGGCTTGTTTTTCAGTAGATACTTTTTGATTGGCCAGTGGGTCAATAAGGTTGTTACATTCTCTGAGCCAGGAGAAGGCTATATAAGCCCTGATGTGTAGCTTTGTTTTGGGACTCACTTTGAGAAGTGTTCTGTGATTTGATCTGAATTTTAGGAAGCCGTTGTTGAGAGTCCCCCGGCTTTGAAAAACCCAGAATGTGGAAACCCAGATGTTGACTGGGTATGGATGTAATGGTTGGACAGTTTGGAAATCTGTCTACTTGATCTGTTTCTGTCTTGATAATTATGCCTGTATACTTTGAGGTTCAGGGTGCTGACCTTTTCTCCTGAACAAGGTAAACGATATATGTCTGACTGATTAAAGTAAGCTTGTTAACCCATTTTGAGTTGCTTTCCTTTAACAAAGCAAATCCAAGAACCTGTGGTAGCTGCAAACCCTGAGGACACTTGGGGTGCTTGCTGCTACATAGGGCAGGGCTGAAGTGACTCTCCAAGGGGTCAAGATAGGGAAGGGAGGACATGCACTGATGGCCTGGGAAAGAACTGGGGAATTGAGGGCCTGGTCACAGTGAGGCCAGGAAATGGGCTGGGGCTACAAGGCACAGGAAGAGGTACAAGGACCACAAGGCAGGACTTGATAGGGGAGCTGAAAAACACGGAGTTGTGCGTCAGTGAGTGGTGACCACATGAAGCAGGATGGCAGAGTGCATCTCGATTACAGAAATGGGAAATGGACAGTTAGTCTGGACACCAGAAGGGATCTCAGGGAAAGAGCTGGCTAGGTCATGGAGGAGCAAGAGCCTTTCAAATTCCAAACTGATGAAGGCAGCAGGAGCCTACCTATCTTCCCCAGGCCAAGATCCCCTTGGCATCTCTATATTGTAAGAAGGAAGAGAGCCCATGAGGCTTCATTTCAGAGATCAGGCGGCCCTTTCAATGACCTGGAGCTTGGCTCTAAATCACAGAGTGCCTCTGTCGCCAAGGAATCTTCCCCCATGGGTGACAGAGAAGTACAGGGTGGGCCTGACTAGGCCACAGCAGGTGACATGCAGGGAACTCCCTGTATGATGATTCACACTCAGATACCACCCAAGAGAGGTTGACCTGGAAAAGGAGGGTGAATCTGTAACTCGACTCAAGTGAGGGCTGGGAGGGCAAAGAACTTAAGGGGGACCCATTCCATCCTCCTCATTTGGCAGAGCACTGATACGGCTTGATGAAGGAAGGGCCTTGGAATGCAAGGGGAAGCCTTCAACAAGATTCACTTTGGGGCAGGGAAAGGGAACGAGGGGACGATGGAGTAAGCATTCTATGGCACCTAGAGCATGCCAGGCCCTGCGCTGAGCACTCTACAAATATGACCTCATAGGATCTTCACAGCAATCCTGCGAGGGAGGCACTATTATTATCCCCATTTTGCAACTGAGGAAACTGAGGCAGGCAGTAGTAAAGTGACTTGCCCAGGGTCTCCCAGCTAGTAAGCATCCCAGGCTGATCAGAACTCTGGGATCCTGACTCCTGGCCTGGCATGCTGTGCACTATGGCACCCCCTGGCCAATAAGAGCTTCACAGGATAAAAAGATGAATGAGTTTGCAATCTATACCATACAAGAAAATACCCACATTGATGAGATTATGGACATCCTGAAATACTGAAGAATTTCAAAAAGTAACTGACTAAATCTCTATAATAGTAGAATAATGGAATTTAAAGGTCCCCCTGTATTGGCTTGGTTTTCGGATTGATTGTGTTAAAACCCAGAGCTTGTGAATCCCACTTGTGGGATGGACTTGTTGACATGAAAAGAGAGGGCTGAACTGGGAGGAGCTGGTGATGTGAATTTAGAGAGACACAAGCAGAGAGTGAGGCAGAAGAATTTTTTGGAAGCAGCATCGTGGAGGCAAAGAAATGGAGAGGATTGCTGAGGGCCAGTTTGAACTGCCCAGGACTTTTGAGAGCTGCCAAGGACTGAGGAGACATGGCTGCTATGCTGGTACTTTGTCTCTTTTGATGTTGTTTTGCCAGATTCGTCCACTGGTGAAGGCCAATGCTGTTGTTGCAGAGGTCGTGGAACCTTGCTGTTGGTTCAGAAGCCCTGAAGAAGGATTTTCTTGTTGTATGTTTACAGAAATCCTGGAAGAGGGTTTTGCTAATGTTTTCAGGGGTCCTAGGACTGTTCTGCAGACAGAGAATGAATTAATGAGGACACTGGCAATATATCTTGTGGCCTTGCTAAGCTTTGTCTCCCCAGGAACAAATATTGCTGAGAACCTGCCTTGGGTCAAGATGAAGAAAAGACCTCTCTTTGGGTATTAAATGCTGTGCGTATGCTTGTTGTAACTCTGGCATAGATGGCCTATATAGTTGTGATCCAAGGGTGGGGAACTTTTGACGTTTTTGTGCTTTGTGACTGACTAAATGAATGTACAGCCTAGGGGTGGAGTAGTACTTACAAGAGGGTCTTTGGGATTGACTAAATGAATTATAATGTCCAGGGGTGGAGTAGTACTTGGGAATTATTGAATTACACTTGGTGAATGCTGTATTTTGAATGATGCTATATTTTGATTTTCTCTGTTCTTAATTTGTCACTGAATAAAATGGAGAGCAGCTGTGCTGGTATTTTGAACCTTGGGAAGTTGCCTTTGCTTGGCATTACAATCTCCCCTCAAAAGAAAAAAAAAACATTGTCGAATGGATGGAAAACCACTTCTTGATATAGTGTCTACAGGAAACTGACCTAATGCCCAGAGACAGTCATCCCTGCAGATGGTGGGGTGGACTAACCACCCTTCTGCTATCTCCTCACACTCCAGGGACAGCAATAATATCTACCAGAGGGGAGTTCAAATAAGAATTCACTCTAAGAAACAAGCAAGGAAATCATACCACAGATACACGTCTGCACCGCTGGCTATGAGGGAATGTAAACACTGAAGGACTCCACACCTGATCACATAAGAAAGGAAATTAACAACTGAAGAGTCAATTGTGATGAGGACAGATTTCGATACCCCATCGATAGAACGTGAGATATCAAACAAAAGAATAAGAAAATCATCAAACTTGAACAGAATGCTGGAAAGTCTAATATGAAGATATGATGTTTGTACACATGAATGTAAAAAATAAGGAATATACCAGGAAAACAAATTACATTCCAGAACAAAAATTGCTGTATTCAGAAAGGCAACTGCAAATTAAGAACAGAAAAAATGCAGGGAATTAATTAATCTACCAAAGCACACAAAAAACATGCACAAATTCAAATATAAAGTTCTCCTTCAAAAGAAATAAAGAATAGCTTAAATAGCTAGAGAAATATTCAGTGCTCATGGCTGGACTATGCCAACATAGCAAAACGAAAGTACTACTAGACCTAATTTACAATTTTACTGCTATTCAATCAAAGTCTCAAAGGTACATACTAAGAGAACCTGGTAAGACAGTAACAAAACTCATTTGTAAAAAAGGCCTAGAGTAGCAAGGGGCACAAAGAGCAGGCACAGAGTTAAAAGTATTCTATAAAGCGGCATCTGAAGAAAGGAAAGGAGGGAGGGACGGAGAGAGGCAGATCAGTAGAGGAGATGAGACGAAGGAGAATGAGAAACAACGGAACTCAACAATCCAGAAAACTTAAGCTACTTAGAACAGAACTCCCCCCAGATAAGAAACAAACACACTCTGGCAGAAATTAAGCTTATATTAACTTTACACTAGTGGTGGGAAACCTGCACTGAACAAGTTTGGATTCAGGCAAAAGGGTTACACTTTAGGACCTAGAAGGCTACATGCAGCCTCGAGGCTGCAGATTCCCCATCCCTGCTTTACACCATATTTCACAATACCTTCTAAAAGGATGTGATCTTAAAATCAAAGATTACACTATTGAAAAAAAGGAGAGACCATATACTTTTCAAGGCTATAGGTAGGAGATGCATTTTTAACTAAACAAACCAAAGAGGCAATTGCAAAACAAAACAGATATATGGGAGGGAAATCTTTGTATCGAATTTCTCTGATACTGGTTAAGTGTTTCAGATATATGAATAAGTGAAAGAGAAGGAAGGAAGGAAAGAGGGAGGGAGAGAGGGAGGGAAGGAGGGAAAGAAAGAAGGAAGGAAGGAAGGAAGGAAGGAGGGAGGGAGGGAGGGAGGGAGGGAGGGAGGAAAGGAAGGAAGGAAGGAAGGAAGGAAGGAAGGAAGGAAGGAAGGAAGGAAGGAAGGAAGGAAGGAAGGAAGGAAGGAAGGAAGGAAGGAAGGAAGGAAGGAAGGAAGGAAGGAAAAAATACACAACAAAACAAGATCAGTCGCCCATAGAAAGACGCGCAGGGGGGGAAGCAGGGGTCAGCCAGTGGAAAGAGAAAAGGCACACAAAGTCGGGAGACTTGTCGCTAGATTATGGAAGCCCCACAGCACTCTCCTCCTCCCCGTCATCACCACCACTGCTTCCATGTAAGCCCTACATACATTCTTTTCGCCTTCTGCTTGACTGGACTTAGAAAATCCCGATTCTTGTTCCCCTGTCTCATCGTGCACTCAGAGCTGGCTGGAGGACCTTGACTCACATCACTTGCCCTGGCAGCCAAAATTCCAAGTGACAGCTTTGTTTGGGGTTCCACTTTCTTGACTTTGTACAGATGTGAACAACTTGAAAAAAGAGAAATTCCTTGTTAGCAACTTACAATGTAACGACTGCCTTTTCCTCTCCACCTGCCCGCCACAGAATGTCTGCCATGGCCATGATGAGGCAATTGGTCCGATAGGTGTCTGAAGGCTGTAGCTCCCTAAAGAGAGAAAAGAAAAGCAGACTTTGTGGAGAGGTGAAATAAATTCTGAAACACATGAAAAATGATTAAAAATAGAAAAACACTTGAAAAATGATGACACTCCCTCTGTCACAAGGCTTTGAGCCCAACCCACTGTCCATCAAAGGTTGTGGCAGTATTCGGGTATGAGAAACCACCTGCCGTGAGTCAGCACAAAGAAACTCATGCAGACAGGACAAAGAGTGGAGGCTGGAAATGAGATTTCTTTTGGACCCTGACACAATGGACAACTTTCTTTTATGTCTCCTTCATTACTCATCATCACATGCCTGCACAGAATGCAGGCACCTCTGTAAGCACAGGAGCACACAGAGAACCAGCGACCCACAAAGAGAGGGTTCAGAAATCCTGGCGCTGCGTGTTCCTGGAGAAGAGCACCGTTTCTCAGATGTGAGGAATCTCAGTACCTTGTCTAGAGTGGTCCATCCAACAGTGCCCTGGGGGCTACAGTCATTTCTTTGTTTTTCTCACATGATGTTAAAAAATAATATGCGGTTATCTGTAATGAGGATAAGCTAGAAGCCTTCCCAGTAAAATCAGGGATGAAGTAAGGATGCCCATTATCATCACTATTATTCAGTATTGTACTAGAAATGCCAGCCATAGTGAAAAGAAAAAGAAATGAAAGGAATTAGAATAGGGAATGAAGAAACAAAGCCATCACTCTTTGCAGATGATATGATGATAGTTAGAAAGTCCTAGAGAATCAACTGAAAAACCAGTTGAAATAATTAACAAGTTTGGCAAAGTCGCAGGATACAAATAAACATACATAAATCATCAGCATCTCTATGTATTAATAACAAAATTCAGCAGTAAGAAATAGAAAGAGAAGTTCCTTTTAAAGGAACTATAGACAATATAAAATACTTGGGAGTCTACTGGCCATGACAAACCCAGAAACTATGTGAACACAATCACAAAATACTTTTCACACAAATAAAGTCTGATCTAAACAACTGGAAAAAAAGTTGCTCACGGGTAGAGTCAATATAATAAAAATGACAATTCTACCTAAATCAATCTATTTATTCAATGCCATACTGATCTAAACTACCAAAAATTATTCTGTAGAACTAGAAAAAATAATAACAAAATTCATCTGGAAGACCAAAACGTCAAGGATATCAAGAGAATTAATGAAAAAAAATGTGAAGGAAGATGGCCTTGCTATACCACATTTCAAAGTAAAGAGGTAATTATCAAAACAATCTGGTACTGGTGTAGAAACAGAGTGATGGAATAGTGGAATAGATTAGGTATACGATACATTGTAGTAAATGACCAGAGTAATCATGAGTTTGATAAATCCAAAGATCCAAGTTTTTGAGAGAAAAGCTCATTATTTGACAAAAACTGGAAAACAATATGGCAGAAACTAAAGAGACCAACATCTCACATCACATACCAAGAAAAGATCAAAATGGGTACATGATTTAGACACAGTGATACCGTAAACAAATAAGGAGAGTATGCAATAGTTTACCTGTCAGATTCATAGGGAAGGGAAGAACTTAGGATTAAGATATAGAGATTACTATAAAATAGAAAATTTAGATTAGATAAGATTTAAGTTTTTGCACAAACAAAACGAAGTTGACTAAATCAGAAGTAAAGCAGAAAACTGGGGGGTGGGGATTTTATAGTAAGTATCTCTGACAAAGGCCTCCTTTCTCAAATATATAGAAAAATGAGTCAAATTTATAATACAAGTTATTCTCCAACCGATAAATGGTTAAAGGATAAGAACAGGCAATTTTCAGATACAGGAATCAAAGTCATCTACAGTCATATGAAAAAATGCTCTAAATCATTATTGACTGAGAAATGTGAATTAAAACTCCAAGGCATCATCTCATACCTCTCAGATCAGCTAATATAACAAAAAAGGAAAATGTTGGAGGGGATGTGGGAAAACTGGGACACATGTATTGTTGGTGGAGTTGTGAACTGATCTAACCATTCTGGAGAGAAAACTGGAACTATGTCCAAAAACTATAAATATGTACACACCTTTGACTCAGCAATACCACTGCTAGACCTATATCCCAAAGATATTTTTATAAAATAAGTTTATAAACCTATTTGTACAAAAATACATATCTTATATTTTATGACATGTTTTATATTTATAGCAATTCTTTTTTGTGATGGCAAGAACTGGAAATGGAGGGGATGCCCATCAGTTGGGGGATGGTTAAACTGGGCACATGACTGTGAGGGAACATTACTGTGTTGTAAGAAATGACAAGCAGGGTGACTGCAGAAAAACCCAGACAGACTTACATGAGCTGATGCCAAGTGAAGTGAGCAGAACCAGTGTAACATCACTCACAGTAGCGGCAGTACTGTTCAGTGAAGATCTGAGTAACCTGGCTATTCTGAGCAATGCAAGGATCAAAGACAATCCCAAGACTCACAATAAAAAATGCTGACTCTAGAAAAAGAACTGATGTCTAAATACAAACTGAAGCATACTATTTTCCACTTTCTTTTTCTTTGTTCCAGTTTTCTTATACAAAATGACTAATATGGAAATGTTTTACATGACTGCACACATATAAGCTATATCTGACTGCTTACTGTCTGATAGATGGGTGAGAAGAGGGATAGAATTTTGAACTCAAAACTTAAAAAAAAGTTCAATTGTTTTTACATGTAATTTTACATGTAACTGGGAAAAACAAAATATTATTAAAAATAAAAATAATAATGCTATGCTGACAGAGAATTCATTCTGAGCTAAAAGTACAATAAGCTTGTGAAATACTGCATGTAAATTATTCTTTTACATTTTAAAATTCTGAACTAAGCCTCAAAGGGTCTAGATGAAGGTCAAAGTGGCAAGACCCAGCTAAAGTCCCAGCTTCTACATGAAGCAGAGTTTGGGCCTTTAGCTTTAGTGCAATGAGGACTTCAGCCCAGTCCTCCTTAATCTTCCTGCCTCCTCTCTAGGTTGATCTCCATTTCACTCCATCTCTACCCTGTCTGTAGATGACTGCCTGTACACTGTCTCCCCCATCAGGTTAGGAGCTTCTGGAGAGTAGCAACTGTCTTTTACCTTTCTTCACATTCCCAGCACCCAGCACAGTGCCAGGCACATAGTAAGCATTTAATAAATGCTTGCTGGCTTGATTTGACTTGATGTAATTTAGGATAGCTTCCTGAAGCCAGATCATTAGCTGCAGAGACTACATACGTGGAGTCCTACCAGACAGGAGGGACTTGTGATCTACTCTCTCTTCCTAGCTTTATCCATGGGGACCCACACATCTGTTTCAGAAGGTTAGCTTGAATGGGTAAGTTCGAGAGAGCCTGAGGAAGGAGGCCTGGACAGCCTGCTGGAGCTTGCTCCTACAAAAGTGCTGCTGTGCACACGACTGGGATGGGAGACCTTTCTTGTTATCCCTGACCTACATCGGAGAGCACGGATCAGATTTCTGTCATTTTCTTGGCAGAGTTCCAAGCCACGTTTCAAAACCAGGTGGGCCAATGCACAGTCCCCCCAAGATCTATCGGTGTGTGTGGCACCGCCTCCCAGGGACAAAACAGCAGAGGCTGTGGTCACTGCTTGCTTTTGCACATATCTGCTCACCCTCCCTCAAAAGAAGCTGCTCTCTTTTCTTCCCTGGGAAGTGTGAACGGAGGCCAGGTAAACTTGGTTGCACCTACAGCTAAACAGTTTTTGTTCCATTCCTTTCAGTCCAAAGGCTGCTCTCCGTGACAGAGCTGAGCCACGCTCTCTTTCATCACCCACTATCCCACTGTCCACGCACCCCCCAAAGTGCTGCTGCCATTCTTTTTCTTTCTGATCTCTGGCTCATCCTCAACAAAAGTAGGACAGAGTCTGGCAGAAAGACAGAGAGAAACCCCCAGCTTTCTTTACGCTTTTTTCGTTCACTGCGAGCTTATCCCCAAAACCCATGTCATTTGGCAGCTCTCTTGGGCCCTAAGGTCCTTCACCACCTGGCATGAGCCCATGCTTCCAGGCCGACTACGCCACACTCCCTTCACACTCTCAATGCTCTGGACAAACCTGACTGTTACTGTTCTCTGGAAACACCCTCTACCCTTCCCACAGCTGTCCCCCAAGCGTCCAATGTTCAGCTCCAGTGCAACACTTTATGGGATTGGGGTGAGGCAGAGGCCTCAGCCTTCTATGATTTCCTTTGTCATCAGCATCTCCTCCCAATCCCTGTAAAAGATAGATCACCACGTATTTTTTCCTATATCCAGTGTTTAACTATAAGCACTGTACAATTCCCTGGTAGAATAAAAGCCCCTTTAACAGCAAAAGCAGGGACTGACTCATTTGGCCCCTCGTGCTGGGTGCCTAAAAAATGCATGCTGACATGGCTTGACCCAGCAAGACCTAAAGAAATAAATGATTGAACAAACTGTGGTGTGTGTTCATGACGGAATATCACTCTGCGGTAAGAACTGATGAGTTCAATGACTTTAGAAAAGCATGGAGAGACCTCCATGAAAAAATAGAGTGAAAGGAACAGAGCCAAGAGAACATACAGGACCGTTTTAAGAGTAACGTGGAGCAATCGAGACATTCTCACTGTCAGAAAACCTAAACTTATCTTAAAGATTTTATGAAGAAAGATGCTGTTTGAGCCCAGAAAGGAATATTGCTGCGATGTCGGAAATGATGAGCAGGCTGATGTAGGAAAACACAGAAAGACTTGGACTTATGGAGGAAGATGGTACCCAGCTCAAGAGGAAACAGATGACGGGAGGAAATAAGCATCGTAGTCTTACAAGCATGTGTGAGTGTGTGTGCGTGTGTTCCCACACTTAACTGCAGCCTTCTTTAGGGGGGACGGGAAAAAAACAAAGTTAAGAGTGCACGGCAATATTATTTTATCTTTTTTCACTTTGTAATTAAGTGTGAATTTTTTTTAAATTACCAAAAAACCAAAAGCTCCTGACTGACTGAACAGATAAGAGAGCCGTGGCCCACTTTCATATTCACCTCTCTTGTATGGTAGTGCCACCATCTAGAACATGTCCTTTTAAAAGCGTACGCTGTTCAATGAGCCCCCTGTTTTGCTTCAGCCAGTGGAAAAATACACATGACTGTTCATTTGTCTGGTTCCTTTCTCATCAAGAAAAGGTTCTGCCCTGATGGAATTAGCCTTGATAAAGCCAGACATTCCTGCAAAAGCAAAAATATCTTCTATGCCAAGAATCCTTTATTTCAGCATGAATTCCCTGGAGGCCACCATCCTGTCCTCACCCTCTCCTCACACAGAATCCTTTCCTGGTGAAAAGGATAAATAAACTAAGTGGGGATGCCATGCTCCCCTGACCTCTCGGACACACACAGACACACACACACAGAGAGACACACACACAAACACACACACACACAGACACACACACACACACACACCTGCCGATGGCCTAGGCTAGGCAAGCCTCTGAAACAGCCATCACTGAGAACAAATGTGCATGTGCACATCTCCTTCCTCCAACAAATCTAGATGCAGGTGGCTTTGTTAGACTCCTGTGCTCCTCCAAAACTACAAACAAACTGACTTTTTAAAAAGCTGTGTTCCCACATGTACAAAAATATTTGTAGCAGCTCTTTTTGTGCACCAAGAAGTGGAAGTTGAGGGGATGCCCATCCATTGGGGAATGGCTGAACAAGTTGTGGCATATGAATGGAATGGAATACTATTGTGCTATAAGAAATGAGGAACAGGCAGACTTCAGAAAAACCGGGAAAGACTCATACGAACTGATGCAGAGTGAGGGGAGCAGACACTGTACTGGTAACAGCCACAGTCTGAGATGACGGACTTTGACAGACTTAACCCTTCTCAGCAGTGCAAGGACCTAGAACAATTCCAAAGGACTCGTGATGTGGTGGTATCCACAGCCAGAGAAGCAGACTGTTTTCTTTTTTTGTTTGTTTTCTTCTTTCTCATTGTTCCTCCCACTCATTCTAATTCTTCTATTACAACAGGAAAACATTTAACGTATTTGTAAAACCTATATCAGACTGCAGGCCATCCTGGAGAGGGGGGAGAGGAGGGAGGGGGAGAAAATTTAAAACTCATAGAAGTGAATGCTGAAAACCAAAAATAAATTAACTTATCAAAAAAAAGTTGGGTCCTGTTTTACAGCCAGCACTCATTCTGTAAACATCTATCAGAGCCCTACTGTGTATGGGCCTACAGGCGCTGAGGGCTAGGAGTTTGCATTATGGAATTCCTAAAATGGATCCTCTGGAGAGGGGACAGTATTTTCCTTAGCAGGAGAGGCAAAAGGAGCCCCAGAGTCAGACTTTTAGACAAGAACAATTAACCAGGTCTTCATACAACAAGTCACACTGGGTCACACATGCCTATAAAAAAAGCCTGCTGGGGGTGGGGCGGAGCCAAAATGAACAGAGAGAAACAGATCTTCTACTGAAGGCAGCCTGGCAGGCTGACAGGAAGAATCTATCGCACGGAGCTGAGAGCTGAGCACTGTACCGGGGGAGCTGCACAGGATCGGTGGGGATGGGGGGCCTGATCAGGAGAGTGAATCACCAGCAGCTGCGGCAGTTTCCAGACTTCTCAATCCACAAACGGCAAACAGAAAGTCAAAGGTCAGTAGGGAACTCTGCTGGAACTGGGTGATGGAAGAGCGCAGTTCACCTCCTGCCCCAGGGGTGGGAAGTGGCAGAGGTGTGGTGGCTGGCTCTGGAGCTCCTGGCCTGCAGATCTAGGGGGATCAAGTGATGATTTGGAGGGTAACTGCTCTTGCTCTGACCTGCTTGGATCTGGGTCAGAGTGGTGGTCCTGGGGTGAGGAACGCCAGTGCGCCGGAACTTGTGGGGGCTGTAGAGAGGGCACCCTCCTCATAGCTCTGACACAACTGCGCAAAACCCAGAAATCTGGGACACAGCTCTCTCCACTCTGGAAGCAGAGTTCTACCCTGGCAAAAGAGCTCATAAGTCAAGTAATTGGTTGGCAAGATAAGCAAACAGAGGAAGCACAATCAGACCATGTTATCTTTTCTGGGGGACAAAGAAGATCAAAACATGGAACCAGAAGAAGTCAACAAGTCAAAACTCCTGCATCAAAAGTTTCCAAGAAAAATATTAACTGGTACAGGCCATGGAGGAGATCAAGAAGGATTTTGAAAATCAAGTAAGAGAAGTGGAGGAAAAACTGGGAAGAGAAATGAGAATGATGCAAGAAAATCAAGAAAAGTGAGTCAACAGCCTGACTGAAGAAAATAACACCTTAAAAAATAGACTAACTCAAATGGCAAAAGAGGCCCAAAAAGTCAAAGAGGAGAAGAATGCCTTAAAAAGTTGAACTGGCCAGATGGAAAAGGAATTTCAAAAATCCACTAAAGAGAGTAACTCCTTCAAAATTAGATTAGGGCAAATGGAAGCCAATGATTTTATGAGAAATCAAGGTACTATAAAATAGATCCAAACAAATGAAAAAATAGAAGGTAATGTGAAATATCTCACTGGAAAAACCACTGACCTGGAAAATAGATCCAGGAGAGATAATTTAAAAATTACTGGACTACCTGAAAGCCATGATCAAAAAAAGAACCTAGAAATCACCCTTCAAGAAATTCTCAAGGAAAACTGCCCTGATATTCTAGAACCAGAGGGCAAAATAGAAATTTAAAGAATTCACCAATCCCCTCTTGAAAAAGATCCCAAAAAGAAAACTCCTAGAAATATCATAGTCAATTTCCAGAATTCCCAAGTCAAGGAGAAAATATTACAAGCTATCAGGAAAAAGAATTTGAGTATTGTGGAAACACAATCAGGATAACACAAGATCTAGCAGCTTCTACATTAAGGGATTGAAGGGCTTGGAATATGATATTCCGGAGGTCAAAGAAGCTGGGATTAAAACCAAGAATCACCTACCCAGCAAAACTGAGTATAATGCTTCAGGGGAAAATATGGTCATTCAGTGAAATAGAGGATTTTCAAATATTCTTGATGAAAAAAGCAGAGCTGAACAGAAAATTTGGCTTTTAAATACAAGGAAGAGAAGCATGAGAAGGTAAACAGGAAAAATAAATCATAAGGGACTTATTAAAGTTGAACTATTTATATTCCTACATGGAAAAACAATAATTGTAACTTATGAGACTTTTCTCAGTATGAGGACAGTTGAAGGGAATATATATATGTATATATGTATACATACATATATATGTATGTATAGGTGGGTGTTTGTGTGTATAAATATATATGAGAGCGTGTATATATATGTACATGTATACATAGAGGGCACAGGATCAGTTGAATATGAAGGGATGATATCTAAAAAAATAAAAAATTAAGAGGTGAGAGAGGAATAGAAGGAGAAGGAGAAAGGGAGAGATAGAATAGGGTAAATTATCTCATATAAAAGAGGCAAGAGAAAACTTACAATGGAGGGGAAGATCAGGAAGGTGAAAGGGAATGGGTCAACCTCACTCCCACTGAATTTGGCTTAAGGAGGGAATAATGTATATACTGAATTGGGTATCTTACCCTACAGGAAAGTAGGGGGAAGGGGATAAGAGGCGGAATGATAGAAGGGAGAGAAGATTAGGGGAGAGGGTAGTTAGAAGCAAGCACTTTTGGAAAGGGGCAGGGTCAAATTCACAATGTAACTACTATGGAAAGGTTTTGCGTAACTACACATGTACAACCTATATTGAATTCCTTGTCTTCTCAGTGGGGGTGGGTGAGGAGGGAAGAAGGGAAAGAATCTGGAAATCAAACTTTTAAAAACAAATGTTAAAAAAATGTTTTTTACATGCAACTGGGAAATGAGATATACAGGCACTGGGGTACAGAAATCCATCTTGCCCTACTAGAAATTTAGGGGGGGATGGGGGAGGATATAAGAGAGAACAGATTGGGGAAAGGGATATTCAGTAGGCTCACTATCTTGGGGTGGGGGTAAGGGAAAAATGGGGAGAAAATTTGTAACTCAAAATCTTGTGGAAATGAATGTTGAAAACTAAAAATAAATAAATAAATTGGGGAAAAAATGCCTGCTGCTTTTAACATTGTTAGTCTATCTTGTTCTCTTGTGAAAACCTTCAACCAGGGGAGGGGAAGCGGCAGCCTCAAGGCCACATGAGGTCCTTTGACTGAATTTGTTCTGTGAAGTTTGGAGTCAAAGGGTCCCACTTGAGGACCTAGAGGACCACATGTGGCCTTGAGGCTGCTTGGAACCCTCAGGAGTGGTCAGAATGGATGGCTAAGAATGATCACAGCTGCCACTGTTATAATGTGTTACAGCTTTGTGACCAGACGGCCCTCTGGATGACCTTTGTTTTAACCCCTCCCCCCCATTAATGCCTCCCATGTAAAGCAGTCAAGCAGAGAGGAGGTCTGGGGAGGGCAGGAGGGCGTGAGCAGTGGAGTGATGGGAAGAGTCAGGAAAAGCTTCATGCAGAAAATGGTGCCCGAGCTGCTCCTCAGAGGTGAGAAGGGAGTGACTTTCAGGGGAAACTAAGGCATGGAGAGAGGAGACAGTGCTGTGGGTAAGCAACAGAGAGAAGGGCCCTCTGGCTTTGGGGAACAACAGCAGCTCGAGGCCTGGCTAGGTAGGAGTTTCTAGGTGACCCCAGAGGCAGTGGGGGGCCGCTGGCCACGAAGAGGAGAGCAGGAGGCCGTCCACATCTGCCTCAAGCCCCGGCAGAGAGAGGGCTATCTGCCCTCACAGCGTCTCCTCTTCCATCACCTTCTGCCCAGTGAGATCTATAATCCAGGGAGGGCCATGGAGACACGAGTACCCCCACTGCCTAATACTTTCAAACCTCTGCAAATGACCACGCTCACTGCAGCTTCCCTCCTCCCAGCCCCAAACGCTGCCCAGCTACTGACGGTGCACCAAGAAAACCAGCCAGTAGCCCGCAGCACCAGCAGCTGGGCCACACAAGTTGGCTTCTCCTGTGGACGGAGAGGAGCGATATGAGTAGTTCTGGCCTGCTGGTGACGAAGGCAACTCCTGCTAACGCCTCTGGCCCAGTGCGCGGCCGGGCAGGTCAGGCAGGACACGGGCTGCTCGTGATGCCCCTCTCTGCTCGCCCCCCAGGCCACGCCCGCTCAACCTAGAACTCTTCTCCCATTCTAAGCTCTGAGTTCTGTGTTCTCACTGGTGAGCCCTCCCCATCTCTGGGTCCCCCAGGCCGAGCTGCTTGCTCAGCTGGTGGCAGAGCAGAGGAAGGAGGGGCAGGCACAGCCTCAGTCCCGACAAAGTGATGCTTGCCCTTCCCCGCTGCCGCTCCTGTAGGCCTCAGTAGGAACAGCCGTCTCTGGCTTTCCATCCTACGTGGCAATGCCCGCTTCGCTTAGGAGGATAATTCGGTGTCAGAGAGGAAGTTGCAGCCTTGTGGCACCCGCCTGAAACCACTGGGTTCATGAGGTGAGCTGTGCTGGGAGGCCCCCGGAACGCATGACTTAATGGCCCAGGAGAGCAGCCAGCCTTAGTAGAGCTGACAAGCCTTTCCTGGAATAGACCGAAAGACTCTGCCCTAATTGTTAGGAAAAGATCCATAATTTCCTCTACGGCTTCCAAAAGCAGAGTTCAAAAGCATCTCTGGGGCTCAATTTTAAGTGGAAATGAGTTATTGGACAGCTCCATGGGCAGAGGTTAGAGCCTTTCTTGGGAAATCTAAATGCCTGGCCATTCCTGCACCTTCTGGACTCTTCTGAGGGCCTTTCAGTCGGCCCAGGGCCTAAAAAAAGGGAATACCTGTCCAAGGGGGGGTCGCCCACAAAGCTGGGGGAGCCAGGGAACATCCTGGGGTGAACATCTAGGGTACGTTAGGGGGTCAAAGGTTTGGAGAATGTTCAGCTAAAAGGGCCAGCAGAAATAGTCCATTTTGAAGCCAAACCTGGATCTTTATCAAGGTCACACCCACTAAGTCAGGGGTCCCCCAAGCTTCAGTCTGGGCCTTTTCTTCTTCCTCTATCTGGTTTCACTAGAGGATCTCATCAGTTCCAGTGCTTCAGGGTTCATTTCTATTCAGGTGATTCCCAAATGTAGAAATACAGCCTGAACTTCTCTGGACCTCCAGTCCTACAGCATCTCATAATGGATGGTCCACAGTTTCCAAACCTGACCTGTCCAAGAGTGTGGATGGTGGCACAGGATGGAGAAGCTGGCCTGAAGCTGGAGCAAGTGCTAAGCTCTGTCTCAGAGGAGGGCAATGACAAAGCCCGTGGTGAATCGGGTGTGTGTGTGGAGCAGTGCAGCCAGTCCAGGAGGCACACGCCTGCCGAGACAAGGCCTTCCTCCATGTCCCCAAGCTCACCGCTGTCCCCTGCCCTCCCTCAACCTCTGGGAACGCTCTTCAGAAGTTATCAGAGTTGCTGTCAGAAGGGACCTAAGTGTCTCCCTGAGAGAGCAGCAGCAGCACCCCACACTTACTCTCCTGGGGCTGACACCCCCAAGGCCAGAGGCCGAGCAGGACCCACAATTCTGGCCATTCAAGAATTCCCTGATGATCAGACCTCAGAGCACAGCATGATTCTGCAGAAGGGGCCACTGACTGGCTCCTGCAGGGGCACAGACTAAGGAGCAAAGCCAGGATTCACACCCGGTTTTCTGTCCTCTGGGCCCCATGGTCCACCCAGACCTCTTGATGGTCTTCAATCAGATCTAGAAAGATTCGGACTGTACATGGTATAATGTGGTGATGAGATGTGCAGGCTTGAGCAAGCAAGGGATAAGCCCCAAATGGAGGGACAGAACGAAGGCTCCAACATACCCGGGTCAGCACAAACATCTCCCTGCTCAGAGAACAGACAGCAGCAACAAACAGATGGCCACCTCCAGCCTGCACCTGCATAGCCCGGCCGGGGCAGGGGGTTGGGGTGGGAAGGACCTATATCACTACAGACAGCTTTGATTTCTTCTTCTGAAAACTGTTGGTTCAGGTCCATTTGTTAATTGAGGAATGATTCTTATTTTTACAAATGTGACTTAGTTCTCTTTATAAGGAAAATTTGCTTTAAAGAATGTCCGATATTATTTCATTGTCTATGGTACCTTCCTTTTAGCAAAATGTACTGTCCCTGCTTGGCTCATCAGTAGGTCTGTTTTTGCTTTTGCTTTAACATCATGACGGCTCTAGTTTATTTGGTTTTTGTCTGTCACTTCAGCTGAAGCATAATAAACTATGCTCGAGCTCCTAACTTTAACTCTGTGTATGTCTTTCTGTTTCAAGTGTGTCTCTTGTAAATAGCATACTGCTGGATTCTGATTTCTAATCCATTCTACTATCTGCTTCCATTTTAGGGGTGACCTCATTCCCATTCCCTTTCAATTGTGATTCCTGTGTGTTTCCCTCAACCTATTTTATTCTTTCTCTCTTTTTATCCTGTCTTTTCTCAAAAGCCTGCTCTGCTTCTGACCACTGCCTCCTTTAATCCACCCTCCCTCTGCTGTATCTCTTATCTCCTTCCCCTCCTGTTTCCTTACTGGGTAAGAGAGATTTCTATCCCTGTTTTTATATACATATACACATACAAATATATATTCTTCCTTCTTTGAACCAATCTGATGAGAGTGAGGTTCAAGCATTGCCCCATTTTCTCCTCCTTGTATGCCTCTTTTATGTGAGAAAAATTTGAACTATGGATTAGAGAAATGCAAATTAAAATAATTCTGAGGTACTACCTCACACACCTACAAGAAATGATAAATGCTGGAGAGGAGGAGGGGAAAACAGACACACGAACGGACTGTTGGTGGAGCTGTGAACGGATCCCACCATTCTGGAGAACAATCTGGAAGTGTGCCCAAAGAACTATAAAACTGTAGAAACCCTTTGTCCCGACTACACCACTACAAGATCTGTACCCTAAAGAGACCAAAGAAAAAGAGAAGGGCCTATAAGTACCAAAGTATTTATAGCAGCAGTTTTTGTGGGGGCAAAACATTAGAGATTGCGGGGAAGCCCATGCACTGGGGGGTGGCTGAACAAGCGGTGGCACGTCATCGTGATGGAGTAGTGCCATGCTGAAGAGTAATGAGGGGAGTGATTTCAGAAAAGTCTGGCAAGACCCGTATGAGCTAATGCAAAACGAAGTGAGGAGAAGTGGGAGCTCAATGTGCAAGTGAGGGCAGCATTGTGACAACGCCGATCAGTGCAATGATCCAGGACTACCCCGAAGGACTCATGATGCACAGCGGCTCTCCAGCTCCACAAGGGCAAGGGGAAGCATCACTTCTCATCTATTTGTCTTTTAGTAGGGACATATGTCTGACACGATCTCACATGTATGACTGGTATCGTTCTGCCTGCCTTCTCTGTGGGTGGCAGGAGAGAGCTTGGAACTCAAAATCTGAAAGGAATGTTTAAAATAAATAATAAAGAAACTAATGCGGACAATTGCTAAATCAATCCATTAAACACTGCAATTATAAAGGGACTGTTAATGAGCTTTTTTATAAACCTCGTGCAGGTGGCTAACTTCCTGCTAGTGCAGGGCAGCTCAGCTTTCTTCTCCAGAGGATACTTCTCAAAATTCCTTCAATGCAGAAGCTTCACCAGAGTTGGCAACTTACCGAATACTGGTTCTTCTGCTCTCTCCTCCAAACAGGAGGTTTTTCAGGACACAGCCCTGCACAGCTGCCAGAACGCCGCATGGTCCCCCCTACAGAGAATCAGACACAAGGATGACAAGGAACACAAGGCCCCCAAAGCAACGATTCTAGGGCACCATTCAGACTGCCCACAATTTCATGCCACTGGGCAGATTTCCCACTGAGTAGGAAACTAACAGAACCTCACCCAGGATCCCTGAAAGGGAGCCACGGGTGCCCCCGCTTCTGCACACACAGTCACAGAAGCCCCAGACCTGGGCAGCACAGCTGTGCTCCTAAGGGATCTAAGGAACCAAGCCTGATTCAGCCTCATCATGAGGGCTGTGGCAGCAGGCGTCACCCCCACGCCTAGAGCTGAGCTCAGATCCAACCATCCAGGGGACCACGGACAAATCGGACAAATCGACAGGTCAGTGAGCCACTCCCTACTTCAGTTTCCTTATCTCTAAAGTAGGGATGATAACAACACCTTCCTCTCAGGGTTGCTGTGAGGAATGAATGAGACAGTCTTTGTAAAAAAACACTCAGGACCACAGCTGGCACACAGCAGGCGCTTAATGAATAAGCCGCCTCTCGTTCCCCCCAGGTATCTGGGAGAACTCCATTCCAGGGGACTCTGCACACATCCCCAGGACCCTCGACAGACATGGAGCTGTGACCCTGGGCCCCTATGCTGGATCACAACGGCCTAGAGAATGGAAGGCCAGCGGCGTCTTTGGGGCCCAGACCCTCCCCAGCCCACGGGGGCTGAGGCAGAGGGAGACAATGTGCTGTTCCTCCTAGGTTAGAAACAGAGCCTCATCCAGCCCTCCAGCATCACTGGATAATTCTTTTATCTTATACTGATGGGAAATGAAGTTTCAGGAGAACTGTTTGGAATGTTTTGAACCCAGGTAAAAATGTGGTAGGTGAAAAGGTCAGCCAAGAACAACCACACTGCATCTGCTTTCCTAAAGTGAAAACTGAAAAACCATTCCACAGAAACAGTCAAATGGCTCCGGAGCGAGAAGGTCAGGTCAGCCCTGGTACAGCCAGGAGAGCTCCGTGTGGCCAGAAGCTGTGTGTGCACTCCCTGACCCACGGCTCCCAAAGTGAGTCCTGGCCAGGGCATAAAGAATGAATGGGTCATGGGGAGAATCCGCACACAAAGTCAAGCTGACTCTGGGTCTCTCAGGACTGAGATTTCTCAGAGTACAAATTGTGCCCTGGTCTATTAGAGCCTCCCTTCCCTGTACAGCCCAACCTCTTTCCAGTGCCACGGGCGCCAGAGAGATCTACTCTCCCTACCTTATTCTGCACGAGGCCATATTTGAGTTGAGCCATTTCACTGAATGTAAAATTCTGCAATTTCCATTCTTCACTGAAGCCACAAAGAGCTGAGCCAAACAGAACAGTTTTTATTTCCTTAAAAAGAAAGAGAAATGATGACTTGTAATGATAACAATAAAACACTAGTCACCTCTGTGGCTGCACACAGCATGTCCTTGTTTCAAGAGAAGGAGAGCTCTAGCAGCATATTGCATGTTTAATGGAAAAACAATCCCTCCAGGGGCGTTCAACGCTCCAGCCCCTCCTTGTTTGATGCTCATAACAGCGTGGTGAGGTGACAAGCAGCTGTGCTGATTCCCTCTGAGAGGCTGCTGAGCAACTGGACCCTCTCACACAGATGGTGAGTGGAAGATGGGCACTCGAGGCCTTGCATTCTGTCTGTGACTCTGACATTCACCTTCAGGGAATCTCTGGCAACAGGCAGGATGTGTGCACAATGGTGTTCAAGACACTACGTCACTGTCACACTGGTTTAACAACTAGACTGGGATGGGAGGTCTCATCTAAGACCAATGACACCAATGAACTGGAGACTGAGGGAACGGGGACAACAAGCTACGGTCAGAGAATGTGATGTGACACATTAATACAAGAAATGATGAAGGGAATCGTTTCAGAAAAGTCTTGAGATTCTGAGAAGACAGTCTGAGAACTGAGACAGAATGAAGGGAAAAGAATCAGGGGAACCATTTATGGAATAATAACAATATTGTAAAGACAACCTGGAAAGACTTTGGAAAACTGATCAACAAAATAACCAACTATCATCCTAAGGGAGCCAGGACAAAGCAAGCACGCCACTGACCGCCACTGACCTCCAGATGAGAGAGGTCACCAACACAGGTGGCGACAGATAACGTTTTTGTGGCTGGGGGGCGGGGGCGGGGAGGGGGGGGTCATGACCAAAATGGAAATTTGTTTGCTTGACTATGCATGTCTGTAATAAGGGTTTTTATTTTAGTGCTTTCTCATTTGAAAAGATAAATAAATAAATAAAAGATTATAAAATGAATAAATAAAAATATATTTTAATTAAAAAAAACGATAAACCTGGAAAGACTTACAGGAACCAGTTCAAAGTGAAGTGAGCAGAACCAGGAGAACACTGTACACAGTAACAGCAATACTGTACAAACAACTATGAAGGTCTTAGCTCTTCTCAGCAATACAGTGATCTAAGACAATTCCAAAGGCCTTAAGATGGATTGCTGTCCACTCCAGAGAAGGAACTGATGGAGGCTGGATGCTGACAGAAGCAGATGATTTTTCCCTTTTTTTCCATAGTTTTTTTGGTCTGTTTTCTTTTACAATATGACAAATGTAGAAATGTTTTGCATTATTGCACACGTATGCCCATATCAAATTGCTTACCATCCCAGGGAGGGGAGGAGGGAAGAGGATTTGAAACTCAAAATTTTAAAAAAAGTGTTAAAAGTCATCTTTACGTATTATAATTTATCATATAATATACACATTATAAAATAAAATATTACTTTAAGAAAAAGAGAGATGGAATCTAATGTTCTTTGCAGCTCCAGGATATGACATTAAGCAACAGTCTATTCCTTTCTTTCCTTCGGTGGTCAGTTTCTCTGCACTTTCTAGTCATACTGGGGCAGAGGCCCACCACTGCAGCTTCAAAAATTCATAAACACAGACTTTGTGCAGGAAATCTCCATCTCATCAGCTCTTGGCGGAGAAGCAGGGCTCCCTGTTCTGATGCCATCAAGGAGATGACTTTCTTGGAACTATTTATCTCTATGCACCCCCAAGTGATAGATAAAGCATCTGAAAGTGGCAACCTCCACCAAAACCACACAGCAAGGCGGACTTTATTGCTGTTATAATCTTTTCATCTCTTTTGCTGAGATACAAATGGTCCAGGGACAAGTTACTAACCTGCCAATCCTCATTTATATTTAATATTCTAAAGATACTGGCATAGGTTGATGAAATAACTGCTTTCGTAGCTGAATAAAAGCATTGGGATAATTTTTCATCCTCTGCATGCCCAACGAAAAAATCCTTAAGACACAAGAGACGGCAGGAAGCTCAGTCTAACCCCCGTGATGCTCCTCTCCTCTGTTCCATGACAGAAGGGGCACTTCATTAGGTTGTCCCGGGGCTCTGCTATGCTGAATGACCATGGGCAGCACTTTGGCCTCTGACAATGGCCCAATTCCTGTACAATGCACTGCCTGAATTCTCCAGGATACTTTGGAGTCTGTACTTGTATCACAGGGATCTGTCATCTGTCATCACAGGAGACACAGAGCTTCGGATCCCAACCACAAGGCTCGACCAGGGTGCTCCACTTTACAGCCTCCTAGAGGATAGGCCTTTGGTAGTTTCTGGTGGGAATTACTTGGTCCTGAATTCCCATCACCAACCTTTCCATTTCACCAACAAATCTATGCAACTCAGTCACTGTTTATCATTTCTCTTCCTGCTGTTGGTAAAGAACTGGAAAATGAAGAGATGCTTATCAACTGGGGAATGGCTGAACACCGGATGGTCTATGGATGGGATGGAATATTACCGTGCAGTAAGGAAAGATGAAGGAGAGGATTTCAGAGAATCCTGGTGGCATGTCGAGCTGGAGGCAGCAAAGGGAGCAGAACCAGGAAACAGAACTGTAAAACCCTCTCAAGGCCCCTGACCAAGGCTGGGGCTGAAATGAGTGAGGCGCTCCCCAGCAGGCGGGTGATGGTCTCCAGGGGACTCTCGGGCGGCTCTTTGGCCTCTCGAGCCCGTCTGTTACAGAGCTGTTTCTACTCTTAAACTGGGGAAGAGAGAACAGTAAATAATCATCAGGCCACAATAGGAGAGGACCACTCAATTTTTTTGATATGAAACCCAGACTAGAATGATGCTGAGAAGGAAGCGAGGCCAGGCCGTTCTAAAACGGGTTTGTGGGATTTGTGATACACTTCTCTCTGTTCTGCTGGGGACACGAAAATGCGTGTCTTACTGTCTGAATTCTTTAGGCTATCCCCCGTGGGGAACCTGCCTATCCAGGTCACTGGGCCAGACATCAGCCCAGACCTGCTCTCGGGAAGTGACGGCAGCTTGTTTGGGCTCTGGTGCCCTCAGAGCAGCTCTCAGGCCTCTTGCATCATCCTGCTGGCACTGCCTGAGGCTGAGGGGACCAGCACTTCAGTTTTGGTTAGAAGATTTTCCGAGGCTGTTTGCTAGGCCCAGCCACATACATGACATAGGCATTCACAGCTTTCATTTCAGTATTCCAATAAACCTCTTAATACATTCAACCATGGCCTTCTCCTCAATGGTTTTGTGTTCATGTGTCTTGCCTGGGGTCAAGACCAAAGCTTTCCATTTCTATCTCTATACTTATAAAACCCAAATATCATGCTCATGTCACTGGAGGAGGGTGCCACAAGGTGAAGGAGCTGCTTCATGTGGTTTCTGATGGAGCCACAGACAGGTAGGTCCTTCCTGGACATCCAGGAGTCAGTAAGATGTGCTGCTTCAGCCTCTTGAGCTTGGAGACCACATGCAGCTCTCTGTTCACTGACCCCAAGATCACTGTTATTGGCCCCCCTCGTTATTTCTGACAGGGCTCAGACAGACATGACCCGAAGACCATCCTGAGGAGACTGGACAGGCAGACGCAGTGGCTGCATCTCATCACTCAGTGCTGGGATCTGTGGGGAATCTGGATTCACTGGAAGGCTCTGCAGGCCCCTCAGGGGCAGACAGGCTCACAGACACACATGCCCTTGGGCCTGCTGAGATCATTTTCATGTCTCTCACTAGACTTCTCTATTTCAAAAGCTTCTCCTTCCGTGTAATTTGGCAAAGATGAGTATTCAGGATGGCAGCAACTATTGAAAATGCTCTTACATTTCTAAGGACCAATGTTCTTTCCAGGAAGTAGTCGGCAACATTTCTGTGTCTATGGGAGATCTAATGCCAGGGAGTTTATCTGCTGAATCTCTATTTTGGGTTCACATTTGTATTATTATAATTATTAATATTAATGCCTTTTAATGATATAATCATGATCAGCACTGATTATAACTGCCCTTATTGTCTTGGTCACTTACTGTGAGCTCCCCCCTCCCGCCACTCAGGTGCCTCCTTCCCCCCATCTGACATGAAGAGGCGGCCTGACAGCTGACCAAGGCCAGCCCCTCAATCTGCTCAAGGGAGTCCGTCCATCCCGCCTCCTTCCACAGATTTTCTCTTCTGCCATCTCCTCCCTCTCGCTCACCTTCCATATGTGCACTGACTCGATCCCTGCTGCCTACAGACATGCTCACGTCTCCCTGTCTGCAGAAAACCCTCACCTGATCCTTCCATTCCCCACTACAGCCTTCCTTCTCCTCTGCCTTTTATATCTACACTCCTCAAACAGGCTGCCTATAACTGAGGCCTCCACTGTGCTCTCATTCTCTTCCTAACCCTCTGCAGTCTGGCTTCCGACCTCTCCAAAGTCCCCTGTGCTAGGAGCCCAGCCCAATGGCCTCTCCCCCATCCTCACTCTCCCGGCCCCTCCTAGCTCTCTTCCTGCTTCTCTGACCATCTGCATTCTCTCTGGCTGCATCCACCTCCGGATCACGCCCTCTCACCAGAGCGGTCCCTCAGGGCTCTGTCCTGCCTCTTCTCTCCCACTATACTGGCTCCCTGGGTGAGCGCATCAGCTCTGCCCCCATCTCTCTGCTGACCTCCGGTCTCACATCTCCAACTGCCCTTCAGACATCTCAATGCGTCCAAAAGGAGCTCACCGTCTTTCCCCCAAAGCCCTCCCTTCTCCCTTCTCCTCTTACTGTCAAGGACATCACCATGCTCTCAATCCCTCCAGCTCCCCATCTAGGTATCATCCCTGGCCCCTCGCTCTCTCTGACTCCCCTTATACAAGCTGTTGCCAAGGCCAGTTGATCTCATCTCTGCAACATTTCTTCTTACCCTGGCCCCACCCTAGCACAAGCCCCCATTACACCATGGCAATAGCGACTGAGTCTGCCTGCCTGCAGTCTCTCCCCCCGCCAGTCCAACCTCCAATCAGCAACTAAAGAGATTTTCCAAAAGCAGATCTGACTCTCCCTCCCCTCCTCAATAAACCCCAGGGGCTCCCTACTACATCAGGAGCAAATACAGAATTCTATTTGCTAATCAGAGACCTTCATAACCCAGCCTGACCCTTCTGATCTTTTATACCTCACTCCCCACCGCATCCTCTTCAGCCCAGCAACACCGGCTTCCCGGCTGCTCCTCCACGAACAAGATGCCACCTCTGGGTTCTGGCGGCCCCACACCTGGCAAGCTCCACCTCCTGAGCTCCCTGGCTTCTCCTGGGTCCCAACAAAAATCACATCTTTTACTGGGACCAGAGCCGTCCCTCTGCTTGCAGTCTTCCCATGAGACTGGCAGCTCCTTGAGGGCAGGACCTTTGTTATATCCCCAGCACTTAGCACAGAGCCTGGCACATAGTAGGCATTTAATAAATGTCACCTTCCCAAGATGCCCTTTAGCTCTGTATTCAGGACTCCTGCCACATCAGCGTGACCGCTAACGTGCTTCTCTCCTGCGAGGTCTGGGGGAGGGTGCAGGCCCTGTTGCTCAGTGGCCTCAGCACTTTCCTCTGCTCCTCCTCTCTGCAGCTGGGGCAGTGCCACCCTCCTCGCGGTGCCCTCATGCCTCTCCCCTGGAGGGAGCTGCAGCTGGGCCGACCAAGGCTGTCCTCTCTGCTGATCCTCAGCCTGAAGAGACACACGTGTGTGGGCGGCCTGACCTGCAGCCCTTTAGGGGATCAGCTCCCAAGGAGAGGGGGATGCCCTCCATCCCAGCTCCAGTCCTGGCCTCAGCACTGTGCCCCACCCGGCCCCAGCCTGCTAGTATAAAAGTGGATGCTAGAGGAGGCCTTTGCTTTGGGCCCACTGACTAAGGAGTGGGCAGGCAGTGGGCTCAGAGTCTGACTGCTCTCCCTCATGGTGCCCTTAGTCTCTCAGGTCCTCATTCCCCAAACACAGTAACTGGCAAACCCCATCACTTATTTCACAGACACCAGGCCCAGTCAGAAGCAGTCCAACTTCAGCTGACAATTGATCCTTTCACTCCCTGTGTGGACAGGCCCTCCACAAATGCAGGTCAGCCAATTTTTCTGCAGCTGAGAATCTTCGTGTCACATCTAGTGCCCCTAGCCAGTCCAGGGCAGGAGCAGGACTTAAACCTGGATCCTTCTGGCTCGTGGACCAGCATTCTCCTCCCCAGTGTGCTCCCTGAATGAGGGACTAAAGGCCCACTTTTTCCTTCTGTTCCCCTCCACATTGACACTGTGTGAGGCAGGCAGGCAAGCTGGAGATTTCATGCCCACTCTAGCATTTACTAGCTGGGCAGCCCCTCTGGGCCCAGTGACCAGTAAAGGCCAAACTCTGTTCCAGATGTCCATGTCAGCCGTCATCAGGGCTGCTGTACCAAAGTCATACTCTGCAGAGGGCACCATAGATCGGAGGGGAGAGCACAGCACAGCACATGGAGCCACAGGGCACCACCCTCCCTTCCCCTCCCACCTCCGGCCTCAGCATCTCCCTGTGAGGGCTTAGATAAGACGCCGGCCATGCCCTGGAGGCTCCACTCAGCTCCTGGCATCCTGGGTGGCCTCCTACAAACCCCCTGCCTGAGCCTCCTCGGTGACTTCCACTCTGAAGGCTAGGATCCCTCCTTGGAGGAACTCATTTTCTTAAGCTCCAGAACACTGCTAGCAGCTGGCCGCATGGGATCCCATGTACTCCTCTCTGCTCCTCCTCCCGTTTCTCTGGGTTATGCTGAGAGCACATGTGCATATGACTGCAGAGGAGCAGAGATCAATGTAAGCATGGCCACCCTTCCTGGGCAAGGGGGGAGGACACAGAGTAAGGTCAGGAGCTCCACCGCGGAGCACGGCCCAAGGCAAAGGCGTTCCCAGTCAGGTGCCCCAAAGCACGCCCCTTCCACAGTCTCCCCCCGAGAAAGGCCGGACCTACTTTTGCTGCTGAGAGGCTCATCGGCTTGGACGTCACCTGCAGCCTCAGTAGGGGCACCGACAGGGCCAAGGGCTGGGCAGCGTCTTTGTTCAGAAGCTCTTCATCTTCCATGTCCTCTGAAACACAAGGAACAGGGACGCACAAATTCATTGGCTACTCCCCCACTAGAGGCAGAAATGAGTCTGGATTAATGAGTGATGAACATTCTTCCTCTAGGTCTCCCCTGAATCACTGGGCCTCACCCCAGGGACCCTTTTCTCTGCTCACAAAGAGACAGACAGGCTCAGGAACTTACCTTCTCCTCTGGGGTAACCACGACAGCCACGAAACAGGCTGAGAACAAATGGAGGCCACCCCCGCCACAGGAACCACAGAGGCCGGCAGCCTCCGGTCCCCTGAAAAGGCCCGTATCCAGGTGTTTGGAGCCAAATACTCCAAGCCACCTCGGAAACAATATGCAGACACGCCCAGCCAAAGGACTCTTCCCCTCCCGTTCCCACAAAAATTGCTATACTGGTCTGAAAGTAGAGAGTCCCCAAATCCCCCTAAAAGGCCAGCTTCACTCAGGGAGCTTTTTGTAATGATGGTGTCTCAATGCTGTTCCCCCATTTAGGGTGCGGCCAGCTCAGCTCTTCATGACCCCATCCAGGTTTTTCTTGGCAGAGATGCTGGAGCAGTTGGCCATGTCCTTCTCCAGCTCATGTGACAGATGAGGAAACTGAGGCAAACCAGGTCACGCAGCTAGTAAGGGGCTGAGGCTGAATTTGAGGGTCCTCCTGAGTCCAGGCCCAGCACTCTATCTACTGCACCTGCTAGCAACCCAACTGCATCTTTTTTTTAAAAAAAGGAATTAAATCAGGAAAATCACAGAATCAAATCTGTGCCTCTGATGTCACACTGAGACAAAGGCAGAATTACTGAGCCGCCGTGGAAGGGAGAGCTCCTGTATCCCAGGGACCATGTGTCCAGATGAGGCAGGGGGATCACGCCTCCTGTGTGGCCTCTCCCCAGAAGAGCTGAAAGCAGTAGCAGGGCAGCGTCTGGCCACTTAGGAGTGCCGGGCATATGGACAAAGCAGATGTCAGGGAGCTTTCCTACAGAGTCACAAAAGACTGGGCATTAGAGAGAAAAAATAAATGTAGAATTCAAACGAGCTCCTCAAGAGACGTTCTTCAAGAAGGACTGAGAGGGGAGTCAGGCTCTTACAAAACAAGGCTGCTGCTTGGGCATGCAGCACAGCCTGGCTGTGAGGAACTCCCACTGACTCGGCGACACTCGGCTTTGAATCAGGACTCATTTCCATCAGTTCTCTCCCACAGGAACAGGGCACTTTCTCTGTGACGTGAAGGAGAACGAGAATCCTCTGAAGGCCTGAAGGACCCGACTCTGGAAAGGGGCACCCCCAGAGGAAAACTTGGTCTTCTCCTTCACTTGACTTCCAAGGAAAAGGAGCCCATGCCTCCTCCTCACTCCCCTAGTGCTGGCTGCCAAGCGCCTCAGCCTCCTGGTCACCCATGGCATCACCTTGGGCATCAGCCTCAACTCCTCCCTCTCCTGGATCCACATCTCCATCCAATTCTTGTCCCCCTGCCTCCATATGGCCCACCTGCCATGTGATCTCACCCTCTGGACCTCCATTTCCTCATCTGTAAGCTGAGTGAACTGACTGGACGGCCACTTGGGCCTCTCCTGGCTCTGGAGCCGCGATCCTAGGTGCTCTAGCACCCCCACAGTCACCCCCACTCAGCAAACTCAACGGCTTCCTATTGTCTTCAGGACCCATCCCTGCACAGCACAGTCTAGGCACACTGGTTTTGCTGCTGTCCCCACTCCATCTCCTGCTCAGGGGGCTATGCCCCATGCCTCATTGCGCTCTCTGCTTATCTCCCCCTCTCAGAATCCAGGGCCATCTCCCAAACGAGGAGGGTCTGGGGCCATCATTTCATGGGTCCTAGCCAAGGAAACTCCCTGTCCCCATGCAGGTGGGCACCCTTCCTGCCACTCACTCTGAAGAGAGGTGCCCAGGGTCCTGAGAAGCATCACAGAAGGAGCAGAGGCAGCATTTAGAGAGCTCTTTTTGAGGCTGACAAAGTGCTTTATAATTATTCTCTCACGGGAGGGAGATGCTTTCATTATAGTTGGGGAGACTATGGCAGAAGGACGTGAAGTGGCTTGGCCAGGGTCACCGAGAGTGAGTGTCTGAGGGTGGATTCAAACTCAGGTCTTGCTGGCTCTCTATTTACTACAACATGCTGACTGTCCTGACACATTCTGTCCATTTAAAAACCCTTATTTTTAAGACCTCAGTTTAAAGCATCAAGTTGAAGAAAATCTGCAGTATTTGTTTTTCTTTGTAATTTTATTTATTGATGGAAAAACTGACAGAGCCTGGGGGCACCAGGCTCATGGAGTGCCAGGCCTGGAGTCAGGGAGACTCATCTTCCTGACATCAAATCCCACCTCAGACACTCACTAGCTACAGTACCCTGAGCAGGCCACTGCAGCCTGCCTGCCTCAGCTCCTCATGTGTAAAGTGAGATGGAGAAAGAAATGGTTCAAATGGGGTCATGAAGAGTCAGACACAGCTGAACAGCAACACAGAGAGAAGCTAATGGTCTGGGGGCAGCTCCATCAACAGCATTTGGTGACCAGCTGGGTATGGGGATGAGAGAAGACGTACCAGAAGCTCTGAGGTTAGCCCTGTGGGAGAGAGTGGAGGTACTCAGCAGCAGGAGCTCTGAGGCTAGCCCTGTGGGAGGGGGTGGGGGGACTCAGCAGCAGGAGCTCTGAGGCTAGCCCTGACCTGGGAGGGGGTGGGTGAGGGAAGAACTCAGCAGTGGGAGCTGGCTCAAGGAAAGATGATCAAAGGCTTCATTTCAGAAATGCTGAGTTTGAATAGTCAGAGTCACATCTTCTTGAGGGGAATTAAAAGATCCTAGCTTTAGACCTGGAAGACCATCCTGTTCAATGCCCCTATTTAACATATGAGAGAAAAGAGGCTTGTCCAGGGTCCCAGCTAGCAAGGAGCAGAGCCAGGACTCTGGCCAGCAATAAGCCATGGGCCTGACCCATGGATGGTCTAACTAAATTCAGTGTTGATGCCCACCGAGTACAGAGAGTAACAGACATACCGAGCGTAAGGACATCTGCTTCTTCATTCCCACAGACAGGCACAGCATGTATAGAGACTGTCCTGAAAAATAAAATGTAAGCATAAACTTCTAATGGTGACCGGGGACTCCTCTACACAGCTGCTGTGAGGCTGACAAGCACCAGGCACCCCCAGTTTCAGCTGGGACCCATTCATCGCAAAGATTCTTGATTCTCAATCGCTCCCTGACCTTCAAGAGACAACAGGGCCTGGAACTGTAACTCCTAAGTTTCTCTGCCTTCAACACCTCTGTCAGGTAGTCGATTTATAGACTAAACCCTTCAGTGTATGTACAGGGGAACATTATAGACTCAGCATCAAAAGACGACCTGAAATAAATGACCATTCCCTGATGGACACATCTGAGTTGTTCGAAGCCTTGTATGTGGCTGGTGTTCTAGAAGTCATCTGTTTTCCAATCCCAGCTACATGACCCTGAGCCAGTCCCTTAACCTCAACATCTCCATCTCCTAACTGGTAGAGTCTGGCGGCAACACCTCCATGTCCCCACCTCCCAAAATCACTGCAAACAGGGGTCCGCCACGGTGCTCGGTGGGTGCAGACGTGCAGAGGCTCACTTGGCTAGTCCCGGCCCCACTGCTCTCCTCTTCCAGGCCCAGCCCCACTCCCACCTCCCCGCGCCGCTGCCTGCTGGAGCCGCCGCCAACATGCCGATGTTCATGGTGCAGACCAATGTGCCGCGCTCCACGGTGCCTGATTCCCTGCTCAGCGAGCTCATGACACAGCTGGCCAAGGCCACGGGCAAGCCTGCCCAGTACATCGCAGTGCACATCTCAGCCGACCAGCTGATGGCCTTCGGGGGCTCCTTGAACCCGTGTGCTCTGTGCAGCCTGCACAGTATCGGCAAGATCAGCGAGCCCCAGAACAAGCTCTGTGAGCTGCTCACCAAGCACCTCAAAATTCCCGGGGACAGGATCTATATCAATTACTACGACATGAACGCAGCCAATGTGGGCTGGAACGGTTCTGCCTTTGCCTGAGTGTCCCCCTGCTGTGCCCGCCCTGGGCCCTGGCTTGTCCCCATTTGCTGGCTGGTCACTCCCTTGTTCTTGTGTAGTTGAGGAACAATAAACTGCTTTTAGGTGAAAAAAAAAATCACTGTAAACATTTAGAAAACACAAATGCCACTTCTTGTTATTTTTAAAAAATGTGTTTTCCAACTTGTATGTAGTTGAAGTAGCCGAAGGACAATTGGGTTTCTAAAGAATGTTTTCACAATCACAGTACGACATCACTCTGCCCCACAAAGGTCAGCTCTTCTGCCCCAGTGGAGAAATACATTTCCCACCAGCTGCTGGCAGCATGTGATATTGTTACAGAAACAATCCCGGCCATGCTGTAGTACATTCCATTGAATTAATTTCCTTTTAGAAATGTATAAAGGGA
Source organism: Petaurus breviceps papuanus (assembly GCF_028583685.1). Lineage (NCBI taxonomy): Eukaryota > Metazoa > Chordata > Mammalia > Diprotodontia > Petauridae > Petaurus > Petaurus breviceps. The sequence goes on along the minus strand of NW_027185761.1, from coordinate 75,632,253 downwards.
CATGAATGAGCACACTACATAATGCACAAGATGTCCTTTCTTTGGCTCTGGCACTTTTTGCTCCAACAAAAGAAAAGACTGACCCCCTCCCTCAGAAAACCTGCCTTACAGAGCTCTGGCTTTCTTCTGTGAAGTTTGGCCACACAATCTTAAAACTGGAGATGTTCTGAAGCAAGAAAGGTCATGGAATCCCACCTCGCCAAGGGTGCAGAAATCTGGCGAGGACGTCCCCAAGCCCTCGCTCACTCAGTGAGCACCTGAAGAGCCCCTACACTCAAGGCTGGGGTCAGGCAGCAAGGACACAAAGGCTAGACGAAAAGCAGACGCTCCCATTCTGCTGGAGGATAGACACCAGGAAGCATAGAGCACATGCCAGGAACTGAAAGAGGAGTGAAAGGGGGCCCTCCCAGCTGGGGAGAGTGGGCAGAGGAGGGCAGGAAGTGCCCAGTACGACCCATGGCACAGAGGAGGCCCTTCTTGCATCGGGCTGCAAAGCCAGAAGGCCGCTGGTGCCCCTCTGACCCTCTGGCTCTCCCCTCCTCTCTTCCATCCCCTCTTCCAAGCTGGCTGGGGGGCTCTGGGTAAGTTCCCATCTCCTCTCAGCCCCCATTTCTTTATCTACAAGATTTGGGGGTTAGGATTTTAGGATTCCCAGATTCTTCTCCAGCTGTGGCTGAAGAGTGAAGTAGCCCAAAGTCGGGTAGGAAGAGCAGCCACAGTCTGGGCGATCCATCAAGAGAGGAAGGAGCCTTGGAGGGGACTTGAGAGGTGGCGGAGAAATGTCTTAAATATGGGGGGGAAAGAGGAGGAAAAGTCAAATGAGTGCTGAAGACAGGAGCTCATCACGCAGCTGATTCTGAGCCTGGGTCCTCGCCACGCACAAGGAGGAGGGGAGAGAGGAACAGGCTCTAATCCTCCCCAACTCCTGCCAGCCTGTAACCTGGGCAGCAAACCAGACAGCAGTGTGTGCTGCACTGTGACCAAGGAGGTGAATGTGCTCTCGGAGCACACCACACCAAGCCAAGGGTGCACAACCTGGGAGCCAGCACCAATTAGAACACTGCTTCAGCACCACCAGGGCAGCAGGAAAAGGGGCCCAGCCCCAACGTAGGTCAAAAGTATCTGACTTACCCTGGTGACCCTGGGTGCTCCAGGCCATTTTCTATGGCTATAAATGGCCAAAGAGCTGCTCACCACCACTGAAGGATGGAGTTCCCCACACCAAGAAATCAGGGGTCTTGACTCCCCCCACAAAAAACACCACTATTTTGCAGTGTCCAAAGGAGGGTGACTAGGATGGTGAAGGGGCAGCTGAGTGGTCCAGTGGATAGAGATCCAGACCTGGAGTCAGGAAGACCTGAGTTCAAATCTAGTCTTAGACACCTACTAATAACGGTGTGACCCTGAGTAAGTCACTTAACCCCATTTACCTCAATTTCTTCACTGTAAAATGAGTGGGAGGAGGAAATGGCAAAGCACTCCAATATCTCTGCCAAGAAAACCCCAAATGGGGTCAGGGAGATTCAGACATGACTGAAAAATGCCTAGGATGGTGAAGGGCCTCAAGAGCGTGCTGTGTGAGGACTGGCTGAAGGAACTGAGGCTGGTGACTTGGGAGAAGACTCAGTGGCCAGGAAAACGGCCTTGGAGACTCTGGGGGGGCAATCTTGGCCCCAGGGGACAGAACAATGCCAGATGCAAAGAGACAGATTAGGGCTTGAGAGGAAATGTTTCCTAATGGTCATCACCGCCATCTTCGAATGTTCGTGAAGCCCTACTGTGTGCGAGGACCAGTGTGAGCCCTGGGGATACGAAGAAAGGAAGAAGAGTCCCCACCTGGAGGCGCTCCCCACGACCAGCGCAGACGGTGGCCCGCACGGCCACGGCGCCCCACCAGCGCCATCCCACAAGGGCCACAGGCTGGCTGCCCTGCCTGAGAACACACTTTTTCTCTGGATGGTGTAGACCAGGTTGGACTAGAAGGCCTGGGAGCTGGGCTCTTCCACTGCCGAGGCCACCATAGGAAGCATCCTCTGCCCTTGCAAGCCACCAAGGGGCGCCACAGCGCACTGAGCCCAGGCCTGGAGTCAGGAAGATTCCCTTCCCAAGTTCAAATCCGACCTCAGACACTCACTAGCTGAGTGACCCTGGGCAAGTCACTTCAGTCTGTTGGCCTCAGTTTCCTCATCTGTAAAATGAGCTGGAGAAGGAAACGGCACACCTCTCCAGTGTCTCTGCCAAGAAAGCCCCCGATGGGATCAGAGAGTCAGAGACACCTGAAACGACTCCCCAGCAATCCCTGTTCTCACAGCTCTTCTTATCTGCTGCCCTCTGGAGCCCACAATCCCCAGCCTTCCAGCCTTTCATTCTTCCATCCCTCTCCCGTCCTCACTACAATCCTAAACACTCTCAAATTCTACTCTATAAGCAGTCATGCTTTACATTAAACACCTCCCATGTGCCAAGCCCTGTGAAACACTGACTGAGCATCACCCTGGGCGAGGCGTCCTCCTCAGTGGGGACAGGAACTGGAGGAAACGAGCCTGGCAGAATTATCAAGGCCAGCCTCTAAAAACCATCTGAGAGGAGAGGAGGATCTCACTCCTGTCCCTCATCCCTTTTACTGATTTTAGACAGGGCTGGAGTGGAAGAAGGGGGTTTTAATGAGCCCAATTAATCCTACAGAGCAGCTCTGGGGAGGAGTGCCAGGTTGGCTTAGGCCAGGCCTGCAGGCAGGTGCCCGGGTGCTCTCTAAGCTTCTAGGGAAGGGCTTCCCAATTCTGATGAAATCACAGGTGCGTGTGCCCAAAGGGCTACAGAAGTGTGCATGCCCTCTGACCTAGCGCTGCCACTTCTAGGGCTATATCCCAAAGACGTCCAAAAGAGAAAAGGAAAAGGACGCGTCTGCACAAAGATATTTATGGCGGCTCTTCCTATGGTGGCAAAGAACTGGAATTTAGGGGATATCCACCGATTGGGGGATGGATGAACAGGCTGTGGCAGATGCCTGTGATGAAACGCTATTGTGCCATATAAGAAATGACAAGCAGGAGGGTTTCGGAAAAACCTGGAAAGACTTACATGAACTGACGCAAAGGGAAGTGAGCAGAACCAGGCGAACATTGCACACAGTAACAGAAACACTTTGTGAATAACTTAGCTGTTCTCAGAAATACAATGATCTAAGACAATTCTAAAGGATTCGTGATGAAAACTGCTATCTCCCCCCTCCCCTTCCCCCTCAGAAAGAACTGATGGTGTCTGAATGCAGACTGAAGCAAACTTTTTTTTTTCCTTGGGGTTTTTTTCTGGTGTGTTTTCTTCCATAACATGACTAATATGAGAATGTTTTACACAACTGGACACGTATAGCCAATATCAAATTGCTTGTCTTCTCAATGAGGGGGGGAGGAGAGGGAGGGCAGGAGAAAATTTGAAACTCAAAACTTTGAATAATGAATGCTAAAAATTGCTTTTACATGCAACTGAAAAATATTCTTAAAAAAGAAATCACAAGCATGTGTCAAAAACAAGACTGCAGGGCCTAGGAATTTCAAAAATAAAACACTCCTTGCCCCCAAGACCCGAAGTTCTATCAGCAAATAAACAAAGGACAACATAAACTGAGGAGGAAGAAGCCAAGAAAAATTGGAGGATCATGGAAGGGGCGGTTTCTGAGCAGAGGCAATACAAAACTCTGAGAAGCAGAGAGGACGAGCGAGTACACTCCAGGCATGAAGGGAAGGGTGGCTTTTTTGAGTGCACAGATAAAAGGAATGAGAGTAGGTCAGAATCCCAGTTTAGTTGGAAGGTGGGATTCCTGGAGAGGGTTAGTGTGAAAAAAGGCTAGAAGGGTAGGGTAGAGTGTGGGGAGCCTCGAATATCACTCCAGGGTGGAGATGGTATCCTTTTGAAGGCAAAATGAAATCAGTCAGTCAGTACATCGGAAGAAGCAGGTCTGGGAAGGATGGGGAGCCAGGTAGTCTAGGTTTTACAGCACTGGGCCTGAAACCAGAAAACCAGAGTGCAAACCCTGCTTCAGACACTTATTAAAGGTGTGCCTCTGGGCAAGTCACTCAAACTTTTCCAGTCTCAGTTTCCTCATCTGTAAAACATGCATGATAATAACAGCATCTACTTCCTAGGGTTATAATGTATGCGAAATAATTTGCAAACCTTGAAGTGCGATAGAAATTTCAGCTCTATTACTAGGGTATTATTACCGACTTTTCCAACTATCCCTAGGGAAGAGCCTAGGACTGAAAGGCAGTGCTTTTTCATCTCACTACAAATTACAACTCTCTGAGGAGGGTAATACCATCCACCCCAAAGCAAAGTGCTGTCCGCCTCCTGGCCGCTCACCCACTCCAGGACGCAGCCGGCCTTGAGCTGCCCATGCTCAGCAGAGGAAAATCCTCAAGGGTTTACAGGACACTTTCGCTTCCATTACTCCACAGACTCCCTTCAGCCTCCCTGAGAAGGAGAGGGCAGGACTGTGAGCTCTGCCTGACAAAGATCCCTGAGGGACTCTGACCAACCTGCTGGAGGCAAGGGACCACAGAGGCTAGATTCCCTCTGTACTCCTTAAGGATGACTGAGTTAAGGACTTACTGAATGATAATTTTGTTTGAAACTATGTGGTGTCTTTAGTAATAAGTTGTTGTTATCACTGTGAATGTTGAACTTTGGTTTCTGTGAATGTTTTGCTTTACTTTACTGCTGAATAAATAGAGCTCACTACACTAAGTGATCAGAACCATAAAGCTATTCACTACAGCAGTCCTCAGGAGAGCTGCTCATGCTGGGCTTTACAACAGGCCACTAAATGATAGAATAGTATAACACTAATAAGATACATTTTTGAAAGATCCTCTACTAATATCAAGCAAGGTATAGAACAGGGAGACAAATGCTCATCAAGTGTCCGTCACCATGGTGGAGAACTTGATGCAAGTCCCAATGCAAGAGAGGTCCTAAAGAGGGGGAAGTATCCCAGATGCTTTCCTGTTTCTACAGGCCACTGTGCTGACTGCACCAAACCCCCCAACACGGCAGACTTTCCTCAAAGAGGTCCATAAGCACTCCAAGGACATGAGCACGACTATCTACACGTATATATGCAAACAACACATCTTGCCCATACAGTACACACAGCTGGCTGGAGAGCCCACAGATTGATTTTGGACAATGAACACAGACCAGTGAAGCCCAGAGCTGAATAAGAGGAGGGCAGAAGACTAGACTGCACTTGGGAAATCAGGAGGCATTTTCAGTGACCCCAAGCTTCTCCTTGAAACAGAATCTCGTCTTTTTAACCTGCTGTAGCACAGGGTATCTATCGTTTAATAAAGAGAAAGAGCTCTGGATAGGGAGAATGAGAGCACTCTGAAGATGAACATCAGTACAGAGATGGAACCAATACAGGGCATGGAGAGAGAAATGAAGCTTAAAGGAGACAGCAACAATTTTGGTGGGAAGTAAGGCAATTATGAAACTATTCATTCTTAACACCTCAGCATCAGAAAGTCTCAAAGATAAAGGTCTTTCTGAAAATGCAGGCCTCTAAAAAAGGCCCCTGCTTAAAGCCCCCCAGAGGCCAGTTGGTCTGAGTTGGCCACCCCCCACCAGGGCAGCCCAGAAACCTAAACCTGCCTCTTTACAACTGCCGCTCTTCCTCCTGACTGTTTCAAGGGTCTAGCAGGCCTCAAACGGGTCAACTCTTAACTTCCCCCTTTTAAGGAAGCCCCTATTTCGGGTAATGAGAGTGGAAATGGCAATCTGGGTTTTGGGATGAGATTTCCTGAAAATGCACGCCTTCATCCCAAACAGCTTGACTTTATGGCCCCTTTTTACTGGGAGTGTTCTTGGGACAGCAGCAGCTCAACCCAGCAGAAGCTGAAAGCTGAGCAGTGGAAGGGGGTTTACAGACAAGCTTGGAGTGAGAGGACAAATAAGCTTGATCTCCTAAACTCAGTCATGGGATTTCCATGTTCAAAGACTATGAATTATTGAAGAACCTTCCATGATGCTTTGTTCTCCAACACCTATAAATCAAATTGCTAAGGATGTATGCATTGTGAATATTCTTAGAAAATGTCTTCATTGTTCCTTTTAAATTTCCCTTAGTAGCACAAATGTTACATTTAAAACATCAGTTAAAAGGCTTTTTGCCCTTTGAAAGAAAACCCATTTAATATGAACAAATAAACAAAAATACACTAACAAATCAAGTAAGTGAATTAAAATGTGAAAATAAAGCGGGTGCATGTGTGAATGTCAGCCTAACGAGCTTGACTGTCTATACCTGAATGGTCCCTGCATTCCTGTCCTACCTAGATTCATAAGCACCTCTTGATCTTGACCCTAGGGAATACAGATATTGGCATTTCTGCCCACCACCCTATGGAAGGGCTCCGAGTGGGGGTATGTCATTGGCATTTTCCTTCTCTGTGTCTTTCTCCTGCCCTTCATCTGGATTCTGACTATCCTTCAGATCTCAGATTTTTGCTTTGCACGGTGGGATCTGTGGTGGCAAAATTGGCAGTGGCAAGGAGAATGGAGAAAAGAAGGATAGAAGAGGAGAAGAAATTCTCCAGGCTGCTCCTCACTGACATTAAAAAGGCAGCAGGACAGCCTGCTTTGCACTTCCCACTAAGCACGGGGCCCTTTCCCTTGGACTTGCAGCTAAAACCTTGCCTAAGTGTGGTCCCTCCATTAGAACTCCAACTTGTCCAGAGCAGGGTCTGCCCTGGTCCCTGGGACAGTACTCTGCACAAGAGTAAACAAATGCTCTCTTCTCTCATCAATTCAGACCCATTTTGTGCATGTCCCCACTACCCAAAGAGAAATACTTTCACAGATATGACCTGGCCACATCATTTCTCGGGGGCTTGCTGCTATCTACTAAGGAAATGTGGATGGCTCCATCTAACCTTCAGCACTCCCTTTACCTTACTAGCCTCTTCTCTTTTTACTCCCTTCTGCTGCCTCTGGGAAGCTTTATGCTTTCCTGCCTCAAGGCCTTGGTACTGGCTATTCACAAAATCCCCGAATTCCAGGATCTCCTCACTAGGAGAGGCTTGCTAGCACGTCTAAGTCCACTCACTCACACGCACCCACCCTGCATTCCCAACAGTGGCCATGCTCACAAAACCAGTTCCACTTGTGCGGAGGGCTAATTGTCAGGGAATGCCGAAATCCAGCTCTCTGAAGTTTCCATCCATTGCTCTTCACCCACTGGGGCCCTTTCCCACATCAAAGATTTTCAAATACTTGGCAAGAGTGACAGCTACCCTGAGTCCCCTCTTCTCTAGGCCAACCCCATGCCCCCTCCCCCAGCTCCTACCACTAAGTTTCAGGCGGCACAGACACTAGGCCTTTACCACTGCATCTACTCACTTCTTGGTGTTCTCCTAGCTTTTCCAAGTCCTCCTGAAACATAATATTTGAGATGTGGCCTAACCAGGACAGAGGGCAGGGCTCTCCAGTTTGGGGCCTCCAGAGTTTCATTCCTGAGCTTCTCCCACTCCTCCTGAGTTGATATCTCCTGTGAAATATTAGCCCACAAGATTCCATGCACTGCTCCTCCTCTGAGCCCCTGAACATCTGCCTTCCCCAAATCTAAGCTGCTGCTCAGACCGTGCCCAGCTTCTTCTCCTCCACCGTAACTCTAGGAGGGGAGGCTCACTTCTTGCCTAGACTCCTATCACTCCCACCCCAGGAATCAGTTCCTCACTGCCAGTTATGGTGAGATCCAGAACAGCATTTCCCACTGTTGATGCTTCAACCTGTTGAAGGACAAAATTATCATCAGACATTTCAAGTTGTACCGAGGCAAGTCATGAAGTTATTAGTGGCTCTGCTTCTGGCAGAAAGCACTGGAGCACGGCTGGAGAGCCGAAGTCTTCCTTCATTCCCATAGAATGTCAGGCATGTGATGCTTCCCTAGCTCCTCCATTTCCTCTTTTTGTCAAGGTGGACTCCCCAGGGCACTCCTAGGACAGCATCCCTTCTTTCTTCTCTCAAATTCCTCCAGAATTCTGCCTCCACCCTGGTTCTTGGAATTCCTCATCTAAATAATGCTGATCCATAACTCTGACACCTCCTGGTGCTGTTGAAGTGTGTCCTCATCCACAGCCATGTCAGATCTCCTCTTACCAAATGCCTTAGGAAACCTCTGTCACGGCAGGCCATCACAGGGAATCTCGACAGCTCAATCCTGAGAGCTTGTCTCTTTTTTGGCTCAGCTGGTGATCTCATCAGCTCCCATGGGGGAGGCCCAGGTCGAGGTGCCTAGCCCTAGCTGCTCTCCTGAGTTCTGGGTCTGCACCATCACCTGCCTTTTGGGCTGCACAGAGAGTCAAAAACAAAACTCATCATTCTCCCAAAGTCTTCCCCAACTCCCACCTTCTGTAGCAGCAAGCACCCCAGCATCTCCAGGGTGGCTGCCAATACAGGTTCCTAGATCTGCTTCTCCAAAGGAAAGCAACTCAAAATGGGTTAACAATCTTACTTTAATCAATCAAACATATATCATTTACCTAGTTCAGGGGAAAAAGTCAGCAGCCTGAACTTCAGAGAATACAAACAAGTTACAAGCAGACAGAGAAAGAGATCAGCAGACAGGCTTCCAGCTGTCTGACCATTACATCCATACCTAGTTAGTTACCAGAATGGGAAGCACCAACATCTGGGTTTTCAAAGCCAGGGGGCTCAACGGCTGCCCAGTCTCATCTGGCCACATCATACAACTCTTCCCAAAGTGAGCCCCAAAGCAAAACCTCACATCAGGGTATATACCTTCTCCTGGCTCGGAGACCATCACAACCCTCTTCTCCTACTGCCCAATCACAGAGCACCAAGGTGTGGGCATTCCTGAAGAACAAGCCTCCCACCACAGGCTCCAGGTGACCACATTCAGCCCACTGGGGGCAGAGCATATTCTCACATCAGGGAAGGTTCTCAGAGTCACCTAAGCCTATCAAAGGGCCCAGATTCCCATTCCTATAACACCTTGCCAGCCATACCGTCATCCTCACTCACCCTGCATAGAGAATAAGTGGCCAGACTGCCACTTTGTTCTCCACAATATCTCTCATACACCCCCTTCAATCGACTCAGTCACCAACCCTTTACAGACCCTCCTCACGTCTTGCCTTGATTACTGCAAGAGCTTTCAGTCTTGTCTCTACACTCCCAGCCACCCACATCCATATAGGGGCCAGAGATTCTTCTAATGCACAGGTCTCACTGTCTAGTCCCACCACTCAACAAATCTCCATGGCTCCCAATTGCCCCTAAGACTAACTATATACTCCTTTTGTACTTGAAGCTCTTCACAGCTTTTCCCCACACAACACTGAGTGAACAATCTGCCCAGCCTGGAATGCTCCCCATCCTCTCACCTGCCTCCAGGCCTCCTAGGCCACGTACATGGCATCTAGCCTTGGAGATCCTTGGTGGCAGGAACTCTCCTTTACCCGTCCTTGTATTCCCAAGCCTTAGCATAGTCTCTGGAACACCACAAGAGCTCAGTCAGTATTTGTCGTTTGCTTACTGCATAGACATGAGACATCTGTGCAGAGGTCATGGAAGCCATGGGTCTCCCTCCTGGCTCTGTCACAGCTGTTCCTTGTCTTGTACAGCTTCTCTCAATGAGGTATAGAACTTGAGGGATGGGCTGAAGGCAGCTTTCTCCCTCCCAAATCTTTCCCACTTTCAAGGCCCCTAATGCTAGACTCTACGAAGCATTTGGTAAGCCTCCAACCACTGTGTAAATGCTGGCTATTATTTAAGCCATAATAATCCTATGACACCACTGATCAGATTAGCCAGGTATCAAGCAAATACATTCCAAGGCCTAAAACGTCTTCCCATCCTCTCCCTCTTCACTTATTTTCTCCCCATCTCTCCTTTAAAGCCCAACCCAAATGCCACCCTTTCCATGAATCCTTCCCTGATCTCCTGGAGTCATAATGACCTTCCCTTCTAGCCTCATAACTGGGCTCTGTAATTCCCTCACATACACTTAAATCTAAGGGACAGAGTGGGATCTGTTTTTGCCCTCTTCTCCTTCCTAGACCATCAGTCCCACAAGAGCAGGCGCCTTGTCTGATCCAAATAATCTCTCGCTATTAATGTCGAGCACAATTCCATAAATGTGGTCAAAACTGATCAGTGTTTCTTGGGTAAAACTGAATGTCCAAGTACATTACATTCCACTGCAAGGTAACGTCAGTCCCTTGTTTTCTACTTTGACCCTTAGTAAAGGCAATTCAAATTGTCTGGGTTTTTGTTTCTACAGTGTTGTTTTCGTGCTCGTGAAACCTGGAGGGACAAAGACAAAAGAGAAGTGTATGCTCCATCCCAGCACATTTGAATGAGAGTACATGACCTCTGCAGGCCAAAGCTGGCAGCTTCTCCCTTTCTTGGATGATCTTTGAACTCTGTCCTGAGAAATTTTGGAAGGAGGACACAGCAGCAATCGCAGCTCACCATGAGAGTGATAACAGCTTCCTCTGGAGTAAGGACTGCCAGCCTTCCAAGAGGTGAGGAGAGGGCAGGCAGAGATGAACCTGCTGGAGAGCTCAGTCATGGGGGTGACCTGGAATCATCCCACCATCTGGGGCCAGGGGCCGCGAGGAGAGGGGGAATGGTAAATGCTTCTCCTCCTACTCTTTCCTGATTTCTCCTGGTCCAGTCTGGGCTCTGGAGTTGGGTCAAAGGACACATTCTTTTGGGTGTGTGCAGTTGGGGAATGCCCTAGTCACACCTGAGGGCCTCGAAGCACAAGTGAGAAGAGATTTGGCAAGCCTGCCAGAGGTGGGCAGCTCCTCCTCAAGGCGCCCATGGCCACAGAATACTGAGAAATATGAGTCCTGTGAAGGTAGATGGAGGTGCTGCTGAGGGGGTGAAGGGAGAGGTCTGCCAACACTCCCCTCCCCCGTACAGGCAGCAAGCCCTGGAACAAACAAGTGCTGATACTTGACTCCAAACCCAGATAGCTCAGGGCTAAACTATCCAGGCCAGGGAGCAGATAAGGGTTGTGTGGACAGATTCCCCCTCTGGTGGCCAGTGAGGGCAGACTTTATACAGGCAGGACCAAAACGTTCGGGAGAACTGAAGCAGGAACAGGGCTGGAGGTGGCCCTGGACAACTAGCAGTTTCAGGCAGCTTAGCTATAGGATTCAGGAAGGCAGCACATGAAACCCATGTGGGCAGCTTACTCTATGACCGAGACATGTGTTCATCTCAGGCAAAACCCTGGGGTCTGTCACACACACTCTTCCTTGCACAGAATCTCAGCTATTTTTTTTAGAAACAGTCGTAACATATTTAGAGAAAGCACACTTAACATCTGGGGAGTAGAGAATAACAAGAGCTCATTTTACAAAGCCCCCTATAGACATTATCTCATTTATCTTCACAACCTTAGGGAGGGTGAGCTATCACCATTCTCATTTTGCAGCTGGGGAGACTCAGGGAGATAGCTGTGAACTGACTTGCCCTCAAACAGCTACTGAGTGCCTGAGGCTAAATTTGAACTTGGGTCTCCCTGACTCCAGGTAAATGCTCTAGTCCACTTTGTGGGAACCTCTAGCACTGTGGGATGTATAGGGGGGTGTTCAGGGAGGACCAGAACCTCTGGTGTGAGCGCTGCCAAGATGCTGGATTCTTGGCTCAGCCTAAGGAGGCAGATGAAATTCAGCTTGATGCTGACAGTGACAATCCAAAGCGCCTTTACGATGCCCTGAAGACTATATGGGGGCCAAAGACTTATGGTGCATCTCAGCTACTCAGTGCTGACAGAGCCACGCTGATCAGTGAAAAGGTCATGACCCCAGAGAGATGGGCTGAACCCTTCCATGGTTCTCAACAGACCGTCATCAATCAATGCTGAGGCCTCTGACTGGATGCCTCAGGTAGAAGCCAATTCCTCTCTAGCTGAAGTTTCAGCTGCAGAAGAGGTTTTGTGTGCCACTAAGCAACTTTCGTGTGGCAAAATGTCTGGTGCTGATTCTATTCCAGCTGAGAAATCTCAGAGTGGAGAGTCCGCTGCTCATACAAAAGCAGACTGACATATTCCAGGTTATATGGCAAGAAGTTCAGCCCCCAGGAGTTCAAGGACGCCTCCATTGTCCATCTCTATAACAGTAAAGGAAACAGATTGTCCTGTGACAGTCACAGGATGGGATGGGGTCTCTCTCTCTCAGTCACTGTGACAAGATCCTTGCCAGAGTCCTCCTTAATAGGCTGCTCCTTCACCTGGAGGATGGCCATCTACCTGAGAGCCAGAAAGGGCTGAGCAAAAGTCAGTACAGTGTCTGCTACCTGGTAACTTCAGGAGAAATGCCAGGAGCAGAACAGAGGGCCGGGCACAACTTTTCTAGATCTGACCAAGGTCTTCGACACTTGTCAGTCATGAGGGCTTGTGGAAAATTATGACAAAGTGTGGCTGCCTAGAGAAGCTCAACACTCAACCTCGGCAGTGTGCTCTCCAGGGATGTCCATGTAGATGATGAGGCTGATGCTCGCATTGCCAGAGCTAACCCAGCTTCTAGGAGACACTGAAGGAAAGTGCTGGAAAAAGAGGTATCAGGCTGCCTGCCAAGCTGAAGGCCTAGAGATGTGACGTCATTGCTGTCTGACTGTGAACCTGGACAGTCCACCAGCACCAGGGCAGGAAAGTGCATCACTTCCATCTGAACTGTCTCAGAAAGATTCTGAACATCACCTGGCAAGATGAAGCAGCAGACACGATGAAGCAGCAGACACGAAGGTCTTTTTTCAAGCTGAATTGTCAAGCATTCAAAGTCTACTGCAGAGACGCAATTCTGATGGGCTGGCCATCTTGTTCAAAAGCCAAACATATGTTTTCCTAAAAGACTATTTTTGGAGAACTCTCTCAAGGCAAGCGCTCACATGGAGGTCAGAATAGGCAACACAAGGACATTCCCAAGGTCTCTCCAAAGAACTCTGGAATCAACTGTGTGACCTGGGAGACAATGGCGCAGGAGCTGCCCAGCGCGGCACGCCCACATCAGAGAAGGCGCTGTGCTCTATGAGAGGAGAACTGTATATAGTAGCTCAAAAGAAAAGTTGAGATGTGAACATTAAAAGACATATCCACTCCCAATGTTCAAGTGGACTATTTGTGCCCGAGTCACGGTGCAGCCTTCTGAGCTCAGATCGGTCTTGTCAGCCACAGCTAGACACACGTCACTTTGGTCCTCTGCAAGAACGAAGGATCCCAACCAACAGCCAGCACTTTGGGGCAATGGGTTTCACCAAAGGGAAAGATTTCTGCAGGAGTGAGGCTATGCCAAGACAAAAGTCAGAGCTGCCTCAAGCTCACTGGGTGTCATTCTGATCTTATCAACTACCGAGCACCATAAACCAGTGGCCACCCACCCGCCACAATGAGTCTGAAAACTCAAACGACTGGGGGCGGGGGGAGACACTCAGCAAGCACTTGGGAGACCTGGATCCCAGCGTTAAGACGGGCACATGCCCCCTAGAGCCTGAGTCTCCTCACCTGCCAAATGAAGGAGCCTGACTCTAAGACTCCTCTTCCTTAGGACAGCAATGTCCTCCTCAAGTGAAGACTGCTTCTATTCTTTAACCTCAAGCATTCTCTGACATGATGCGCTGACCAGAAAAGCCTGATTCTTTATCTCAAACATCCACCAGTTTATAGATGTCAGACTTACATAAAGAGCTTAACTTACAGAGACTATAAATAATAGAATGTAAACTTCCTGAGGATCAAATAAGATATCTGTAAAGCACTCAACACAGCATATAGTACACAGTAGGCATTTAATAAATGCTCGCTCCCTTCCCTTAAGCACAGGGTTTTTGTTTTTTTTTGTCCTCACAACCCAGTGCCTGGTAAGACAAATGTTCGGTAAACTGAACTGAATAATAAAAAAAAATTTTGAGATAAAGTTATGGCACAAAAACCCTCTCTTTAAACCATAAAATGAGTTTCATTGCATTTAATTTAAGACTACTGCTTATTAAGACAAAGCAGAAATTTTACTATTGGATGACTTTTCTATCTCCAAGTGTGTGTATTTATACACACGTGCACACACACACACATAAAGACACATAAACACAAACAGACCGTAAGCTCCTCAAGGGCAGGGGCGGTCTTTTTCTCATTTGCATCCCCAGCTTTTAGCGCAGGGCCTGGCAAGTGGGAGGCACTCAGTGAATGTTCATTGTACCTCTGGGTGTGTAATCATTGTCTTCCTCTTCAGAATGCATTACGATAGCCCCTGAAAACCTTTCTTTGTGTCCCCCAAGCCTGGAACACAGTCAGGGCTTAATTAGTGCTCACTGGCTAACCTTGAGGCTAGCTCAGTATGATTTTGTGGTCACTGCCTTCTCCTCTAGAAGAAAACTCAAGCTGCCTTACTAACACTCTAGAGCGTTCCCAGAATCCTCTTCAACTCTTGCCTTGGCTGCAGACTCTAGAATCTCCCCACTTTCCCCTCTTTCTGACCCTTTAGTCACCTGCTTTTCTTCACTTTCTTGCCAAAATCTCACTGCTCAGGGATCAGCCACCAGCTCTTAAGGCACCTGAAGAGGCTGCTCACCTGGACCAGGTAACCTGTCTTGCATACTGTCAATGGGTCACTTGGTAAGCGCCAGATACTGTGTTAAGCAATGGGGAGACAGAGAGGACCTCAAAGAGCTGACCATCTAATGGAGGGAGACAAATGGAACAGAAGTGTGCGAACAAACTAGACACTGATACACAGGAAACAGCCACCTGTATTCAGGCCATTCCAGAGCCACTGTGAGCACTAGACTCAAGAGGGCTTCCTATGGGAAGCTGGGCAAGTCAGCGGTCTGGGCAGAGGAGAGTCATCAGGGCCTGTGGCCAGAGAAAACGCTGAGAGAGGAAGGGTCTGGTTTGTGGAACAGCCAGGAGGCCAGAGAGTACTGGGGAGACCTAAGTGGGGGACAGGCTAAGGGAGGAGGTTTCTGAATGCCAAGTAGAAGATTCTGAACTCGACCCTGGAGGCACCAGGAAGTCACTGGAGTTTACTGAGTAAGGAGTGGAGGTGAGAGGTGAGAGGACCTGCCCTTAGGAGAATCTCTTCAGGGGCCACAGGGAGAGGCCAGGCTGAAGTGGGGAGACCACTCCTCACAGCAGCAGTTACTGCCAAGGGCCAGACCCGAAGTGATGAGGGCGCAGTCCATTCCTGAAGCAGAGGGAGGGAGCCGCTCTCCTGCAATCTGCTTGCTTATTTCGGGCATCACCTCCCCAGTACCCATAGCTGCTTTGCCCTTCACAGGCTAAAGATCATTTTCCTTGGCTGAGAAAAGAGAAGACAAGTGAGAAGAGGACAGAAGGACCCCTCTGTGCTCTTGGCTCTCCCTAATTCCTTTCCACCCTGAGTTGGGGGGTAAGCATTCTAGGCATGGAGAAAGGAAATGGAGGGCCATGGGAAAGGTGCCTCAAAGGTCTGGATCCTAGAGATGGGAAGGGCAGAGGTCATGAACTGGTTTTATATGCCAAAGAGAGGTACATTTGGCATCTCCTGAGGGGCAAGGGGCAGAGGGGACACTTCAGGAACATTACCCCAGTGTCTGCATGGAAGAGAGACTGAGGAAGGAAAATTAAGGAGAAGGCTACTGAAGGCAGCAGAGGCCCTGAGCAGGGGTGGAGAGAAGTGGACATACACACAAAAGAAATGACCAGGAAACAAAAATGGCAACATCTGGAGTCACAGAGAGAGGAGTCCAGTGAGATACTGAGGCTGGAGGCCTCAGCAATATTTTCATCCACTGTTTACTGCCTCTTATCCCATGAAATGTGAGTTTACCTAAGGGGCCAATTCCAACAATTCTGTAACAATTTTGTGCCAAAATCCTGTCACACTTGAACATGCACTGAACAGCCCATGTGTCACACACACACACACACACACACACACAGACTGAAGAAATGGCAGTGACCCAATGTGTCTGATCCATGCATTTAGCCAATATGAACAAAGAAAAATCTAGAATTCCCCAAGACAAAGGGCTAAGCTCTGCTGCTTCTTTCTCCTTGGCCCTCCAGCTGCCCTGTGGACAAACAAATTCTGAGAGACTCCAAATCCTAGGGTCAGAACTATATGCCTTCTCCTCTGCCAGGGAGGGGCCTGAGGCCCAGACACACCTCACTACCTGAGGGTTGGCCTCTCTCCTGCTCATGGAACACCAGGCATGTCTCCTCACACAGTGGGTTACTGAAGAAGCACCGTTCCCACACGCTGCTACAACATGCAGCCACTTTACCAAGATCTGCTGCCAATTCTGGAGTCGCTGACCTTTTACAAAAGGACTCTTCTCCCTCCTCCCCCCTCTCTTTAAGGATATGGAAAACCTGACTAAGATTATTTGGCCTGACATTTCCTGTGAGAACACTCACAGCTTCAAATACCACAAAAACACTGTGTCTTAACCATTTAACTTCAGAACCCAGATGAAGTCTTAACTGGGCATTTGGGTTCAATGGCTCCACAGGGACCAAAGTGTGACCACAAGAGGCATCAGTCACTGGGGAGAGACGAAACAAAAGTCACCACACAAGGGGGCGGGTCAGAGACAGCGCCAACGATATCCTCACAAACAATGGTTTCTCTCTTTCCTTATGGCTCGTCCCATCTGTCGGCCCTCCCTTCGCCCCCATGGACTTCAGCAAACTCCAGAGGAAACGTGTCAAGTACTTTGTGTACACGTTCACCCAATGCACGTTCTGAGCTCCCAACTCCAAGCCTGGGGCAGGAACTTCACAGGCAGCCAATGAAAAGCCCCTTCTAGGGCCTGCCGCTCATAAGGCCAGAGCATGAGCACATCATGCTTCTGCTGCACAAGCTGTCACCGAGATGTTCTCCTGGCTCCTCCAAATGAACAAATCAGTCAATGACTACAAACAACCCAAACTTGGGAGGACATGCTACCTTTTCTCTAAGATCTCTGGCCTTCTCCATCATAGAGAACTAAGGTTTTGGATTTTCCATCAGTCATAGCTCCCTCGGAGGTCTAGGCTGGGGTCACCAGCAGTCACTTAGCTGAATTCAACTCGACAAGCCTTTATTAAATACCATGTATTCTATCAGGTACTATGCAAGGGGCCTAACAACCCCCACCCTCAGGGAGCTTACATTCTCATGAGGGATAAAACCCGTATAGCTGTGATTTCAACAGAATGGGTATCACTTTCACCAATGCAAACAGCAACCTCACTATAGTTTAACAGATAAACTGCTTCAAAAGAAAAAATTCACCTCCTGATTACCAACTACGAGTTTAACTCAATAAGTGTTTCTTAAGCCAAGCTACTGAGACAGAGCTCCAAGCACGAGGGATCGATGATGAAGATGACCAGTGGTGTCCAAAGGCCTTCCTCGTGGTCAAGGGGCTGAAGAGCTTCTCAGAAGCATGGAATGTCCTGGGCCTGGAGCAGGGGAGCTCCCGTGACTGGCTAAGAGGAAAGGCCAGAGCCAAAACTTTGTCATCAGGTCTTTCACAGGTTATCAGCCGCACGCCCCTTTAACCAGCTCTTCAAAGGTCTTAAGACCCTATCAGCGAGGTCCTGGGTCTCCCATCAAACCTAGTGTTTGCTCAACACTATGCCAGAGGCCAAGGAAGCAAAGGTCATGAGGGAGTGGGCAGTAGTGATTCACAGGGCAAAGAGGTAAATTCACCTTGTTTCAAGGACTCCTCTGGGAGAAATGCACCTTATTTAGAGCCCTGCACTTGGTGGGAGGGTGTAAGGTACAGCAACTAAATTCTTAAAACAGACAGAATGAATAGAATCACTAATGCGGGTGGATTCATCAATCCTAACTCTTATCCTAACAGCGTTAACTCACTCCAACTTAATTGTATTCTGCTTAATTCACTAAGACAATCACTGATACCCACGAAATCACAAGAACTGAATCAATGCTGATTGAATGGAGAAGGGGTGTCCAAACGACCTTCACAGAAACTGCCATCTTTGCCTTCAAAGAGCTGGCGCTCTAGCCAACACGCACCGAGCTAAGTGAAACCACAGAGAGATGACATCTATCACGGCCTGGGTTCTGAGGTCATGGGAGTAACAGCAGTGAGAGGCCCACCTCCCTAAAGGAGTCAAGGCTTCCATTCTGGAGCCCCCCACCAGCAACGGACAAATTTACTCTCCCTATTATGACTGTGCAGGAATGGAGAATGGAGTACACACAAGGCAACTCACCACACCTGACATTAGCAGGGCAGTCTCTCCAAAGCCCCTGAAGGAAGAGCCAGAGAATGTCACCCTCAGTCTGTCTGTCCCATGGTCATTCAGAGAAGGACTCAGGAAGAACCAGCTGCACAAAGCACAGGGCTCTGAACAAGAGGCCATGCTGTGCCACCAAGGCCAGACTCGCTGGGCAGTCAGTGGTCTCCAGGCTGGATCTGGGCAGTGGATACAAGAAGATTCCAATGGGAGAGGGAAACACGATGCCAGTTTTTAGCGGCCCTACAGCATCCTAGCCGTTTGAGGATACGCTCCAAAGAAGGTCAGGGGCACCGACCATTTCAAAGGCACGTGGAAAAGGGGAGAGGAGCCAGGAATCACACACAAGGACTGCGCAGAAGATAGTCTTTGTCTCCAGGAAGATGGCAGAGGAACATAAGGAGAAAAGATGGACAAAAGTAAAAGACACTGGCCCAAAGCCATCACCTACATCACCTGGAGCCCTGTCTAGTGTGGGAATAACTGTCTCCACAAGAACCAAGCATTGAACTGGAAAAAAAGATGTTTTGGTTGGTCACATCCTTAGAAACTAAGGGCATGCCAAGCCCATTCTGATGGCATTAGAGTTGGGCATAATAGGGCTGGCAAGGACCAGAAGCAGCAAGGCTATGAAGGTCAGCCTGATTCTGCCCCACCATGTGCACATCAGCATCAGGTCAAGCAGACCCAGAGAACGCTTCATGCTACATGTGATGCCAGCCTGGAAGGAGTGATGCAGTTATCTGAAAGCCACTGCATCTGCCAAGTGAAGACTTCCTCACCAAGAGATGCGTGATGCCTTGGAGGAAGGCTGTCCCTGAAAAGTTCTGATTATAGGTAAGTAGGAGGCCCAATTTCAAGGTGAACCAACAAACCACTAATTTAAATTTGACCACATGAAGCTGAACACTGCCTGTTAGAGATAAGTAGTAGCTCCAGCCTTTTAGGGAAGACTAAGATGTCGAGACATGCCCAAGTCAAGTGAGCCCAAAGCTATGGCAGTGCCCGCAGGGGTGACAGGGAGCTGGGATAACCCTCTGTGAAAGTGCAAGGGCAGCTAAGACTCTGGGACTTCTTCTGGAGGGTGGGCCCGCCCAGTAGCATCAGAACAGTATTCTGGCTTTCAGCCATGACAGAGGCACTGAGGGATGAAGGGCGACGAGAATCACGGGACAACTGCCAATCTGACAACAGCAGAAGCTGGAACTAGGCAAAATGGAGATTGTGAGTCCCACATGAGAAGCAGATGGCTCTATGAGGACCCAAGTTAGTGACAGAAAAGAATGGGGGAGAGGACAAGAAGCCCAGTGACTGAAGGATCAGAAAGGGCCTAAGCGGCAGAGGGGGAAGGAAGAGCATTCCAAACACTGGAAACATTCTGTGCAGGCTTGGACTGAGGAACCAGTTGGGAACATGAAGTACAGTGAGGAGGAGTAATGTAAAATCAGCCTGGAGGCAGGCTGCAGAGGGAGTTAAGTGTCAGGGAGAGTCATCTGCATTTTATCCTGGAGGCCTCAGGAGCCAGGAAAACTTCCTGAGCTGAGAAGTGACAGCTGCACAGAAGCCGAATTAGAGAAGAGGTCCAGAGGAAGCAGGGACATCAGGGCAAAGTGCCCAAGGCCCCCACAAGGGTCACACGACTGGGGGGACTTCCAGGATGAGGAACCCACCAGCTCCTGGGCAGCCCCATCTCTCCACTGGGAAGCTGACATCCAGCCCTAAATAATTCTCCATGACTTCCCCCAACTGTTCCCGGTTCCGCCCTTTGGAGGCGGTGGGAGGGGGAGGCGCGACACAACAAATCTAATCTGTGCTCCATGACCAGCCCTTCGAATACCTGTAGAGAGCCGTCATATCCTCCCCCAGACTTCTCTTCAGTCCAAGCTCCTGGGCCACAGATCCCCAGCCCTTCACCGCCTTGGCCACCCTCCTCCACTGGGTCACCCTTCCCGTGGTGGTACTCCGCTAGGTAATGGATCTGTGTGCTGCAAAGAGTAGCAGCATGCCGAAGGAGCTGCCCTAGGATGGCCCCATCCACTGTGGCCTGATTTACCAAAGGGTCATAAAAAGGAAGTTTGGGGCACGTGCCAACTGATGAGAACTGACAGTAATTCTACCCAAAGGCAAAGCTGCGAGAGGCGATAAAGCCACCGTGGGCTCTTTGACAGACTCCAGCAGAGGCTCTCAGGAGGCCGAGCTGTCTGCCTCCTCTCTGGCTCACCGAGGCAGGGCGGCAGGGCCTAAAAAGCACTGACCTCCTTTACCTCTGTGAGCTGAGCCTCCCTGCCTCATACAGAATCCAGTCTTAGGAAGGCGTGCTGGCCTGCTCCTTGTCCTGCCCCAAGGCCCTCATCACCAGGCTGTTCTCAGGTGCCCGCCACCCTCTGATTGCCTGTGACCGCACCTGGACACATCAACACTCTTCATACTGTCTTCAGCACAGCTTAGGTGAATCGCATGGAGCCTTGCAGCCCCGAATCCAATCCCACCGCCTCCTAGAAGCCTTGCCACTTCACTCCACCTCTCGTGGCTTCTCCTTCACCCCTTTGGCACTCAGCCTTTGTAGCATTGCTTCCGACCCTTGGTAGAGCTGGGCCTCCTGCAGGAAGTGAGCCAAGAGTACAATTTTAAAGGAAGCAAAGAAGTCCAAGAGGCGAGGCAACAAGGGCCTGCACCCCAGGTGTGGCAGACAGCCTGAGCAAAGGTGCAAAGGTACGAGGAACACAACAATATGGAAGCCAGTTTGGCTGGAAAGGAACAAGAATGACGGGAGGACTGGTGAAAGCGACTGTGAAGGGAGTTTGTATTTGATCCAAGAGGTGGCTTCTGGGTCACAGAGTGAAATGATCAGACCTGGGGCTGCTCTAGGGAGGACGGACAGGAGGAGGCCAGGAGACAAATTAAGAGGCCACCGTGCTAGCACTTTATCTGATGCGGCAAAAAGTCACAAGGCAGGCCTATGTCAGGCGGGGAGGAAAGGACAGACATGGTAGAACTGACTGGATATGGAGACACAGAGAGGAAATCTAAGTGACTGGAAATCACAAAAACAAAATGGAGAAGTCAGGAAGAGGGGTGGGCTGGTGTTGGGGAAGACAAGGAGAACATGCGTGTCTACTAAGCAATTAGTAATGTGGGACAAGAGGGCAAGACTTGAGTCTAGAGGTGGCTATGTAGAGCTGGGAATCAAATGCCAAGTGATGATAACTGAACCCCTGGGAGGCACCACTTCACACCAATGTGACTGGTTAATAGGACAGAAAAGGAAAATGACCAATGCTGGAGGGGATGTTCAGAGCACTGTTGGAGTTGTGAACTGACCCAACTATTCTACACAACAATCTGGAACTATGCCCAAAGGGCTACAAAACCACACATACCCTTGGACCTAGCAATATCACTACTAGGTCTGTATCCCAAAGAGTTCAAGGGAAAGGAAAAGGACCCACATATATACAAAAAAATATTTAAAGCCGCTCTTTTGTGGTGGCAAAAAACTGCAAACCTAGGGGATGCCCATCCACCGGGGAATGGCTGATGTTTTATGATTGTGATGGAATACTATTGTGCTAGCTGAGCAGGAAGATTTGTATGAAATGATACAAAGTGAAGTGTACAGAACCAGAAGAATATTGTACATAATGACAACAGTAATGCATGATGATCAATGGTGAATGACTTAGCTCTTCTCAGTAACACAATGGTCCAAGACAATTCCAAAGGACTCATGATAAAAAATGGTAGCCACCTTCAGAGGAAGAACTGATGAATGTAGATTGAAGCATACTTTTTAACTTTATTTTTCTTGGGGTTTTTTGGTCTGCATTTTCTTCTGCAACATGGCTAATATGGAAATATGTTTTGCATGACTGCACCTGATCTATATCAAAGTGCTTACCTTCTTAAGGAGAGGAGAAGTGAGGGAGAGAGGAAATTTGGAACTCAAAAATTATAAATGAATGTCAAAAATTGTTTCACATGTAATTGAGAAAAAATAAAATAAAAATAAATAAAATAAAAAATAAAAGTAAAATTAAAAAAAAAACATTAAAAACACACACACACACACCAAAGTAACCAGTACCAGAAACCTACTGTATTTGTAAGTAAAGGACTCATTGACAGTGAGATCTTCTTAAGAAGTTCAGGTCCCTAACATGGATTACCATAAGAAAATTAAGCAAGGAAAAAATCAGAGAGCATGTAGCTACCACTGGTGTGTTCAAGTCGCCAGGCCCAAGTGAATTACCACCTCACATCCTGAAGGAACTGACAAATGCAATCAACTGACAAGTCTTTGTCAACACTTGAGAAATGGTAGAAAACAGACAGGGGGCCACAATACTGGAGAGGGAGAAATGATGGATTTCAAAAAAAAGCTAAGAGTACAGAGTCTTCAGACTGAAGGCCACTGAGCTTAACTCTGACCTTTGTTAACAATCTAGGATGATCATTAATGAGATGGTCACGAAGGTTTAGAAAGGGAGGCAGTGATCCCACAGAGCCAGCCTGGCTTCCTCAAAAACAGGGGGTGCCAGAATACCAGACAAGTCAATCAGACAGGCAGTCAACAAGCATTTACTTAGGTACTGTGCTAGTTGGAAGGAGTACAAAGTCTGATGGTGGAGACAATGTGGAAACAACTATATCAACAAGATATCTGCAGGATAAATGGAGACCTATGAAGATGGGAAAGGCTTTGGAATAAATAGGGGATTTTAATGGAGATTTGCAGGAAGCCAGGAAGCAGAGGTAAGGGAGAACACTGCGGGCTGTAGGACAGTCAGTGAAAAGTCTGAGTTGAAAGATGGAGTGTCTTCGGTGAGGAACAGCCAGGGTCTGTCCAGACCCAACCATCTGGGTCGCTGGATCAGAGGAGGGCACGTAATGTGCAAGAGGACTGCAAAGGGAGGAAGGGGTCTGGTGACCAAGGGTTCTAAAAGACCAAGAGGTGGTTTCTTGTTCACCCTGGAGTAAAAAGGAGCCACTGTAGTTTCCTGAGCAGTGCCACGGGCTTTGGGGAGAACAATCCACCAGCCGAGGGGAGGAAGGACCCAAGCAGGGAGAGAAACCACAGCCTACATCTCAGGGTTGAGATCTGAACAGTATCATCACCATCGACCGCTCCCGTCTAGAGCACTGTGTTCAGTTCTGGGCACCTCAGTTTAAAGACTCTGACAAGCTGAAATATCCAGGGGAGGGCACCTAGGACACTGAAGGGTCTGGAGAAGACTTGGCGGGGACGCCACAGGATTACAGACCTGGTGCTAAGAAGAACTTTCCAGATCTAATGCCACTGAGGCCCAGAGAGATTCACGGAGCTATGCGCTGCCAGAGCCAGGATTTCTTTTTTTTTTTTTTTTGGAGGGGGAAGGCAAAGTAATTGGGGTCTGACCAGGGTCACACACTAGTTAAGTATCAAGTGTCTCGGGCCGAATTTGAACTCAGGTCCTCCTGACCTCAGAGCGTCAGAGCTCTCTATTTACTAAGCCACCTAGCAGCCCAAGATCCAGGATTTCTAACCCAGGTTCTCTGACTCGACATCTAGTTTGCTTTTGCCACGCCACACTGACCACAAGAATAGAGGAAGGGCTGCCACAAGGAGGAGAGATTATTAGGCTTGTTCTGTCTGGCACTGATCATTTAGGCTGGACGTCAGGAAACAGCCCCTTACAATTCGAGCTGTCCAAAGAAGGAACAGCCTGCTTGAAGAGCAGCAGCTTCACCCTCCCGGGGACTGGACAGCCAAATGGGCCAGAGAAGTTATCCTGAGGGATCCCTTTTCTTACAGGGGGGCTCTAGGAAGGGACTCTGGAGGTCTCTCCTAATGCTCAGACTCTGTGGTTCCTTACAGTTCCAACACTCTATGTACAGATGAAGCACAGCCCCAGATGTGGACAGACAACAAGGCCCTGCCCAAGGCTGTCACAGTGCAGCCTAGCACCGAGCCCAAAGAACAAAGCGTGGATGCATACTGGAGCCCGGCAGCTCAAACCGAAGGCATGACTGAGAAGCTAGCAGACACAGAGTGGGGCCAAGCTTGGGGCTGCCCCCACAAGCAAGGACCCACAGGGATGGCCAGCAGACAACTCCACTCCAGGACAACATCACACAGGCCGTGCTGCTGACCACTACTAGAGAACAGGGAGCCTTTGGCTGTATCTCAGTGGATGGGGATGAAAGGATCAGCTGCAGAAGGAATAGTTTTGCTCAGGCTGCTACATGATGAACCTACAAAAGTGGGGTGAATGGCAGAGCTGGAGACCATGCCGGCAAGACCAGAAAAAAGCAGAATGCAGAGCTCAAAATGGAGCCAGCTGCTGTGAGGGAGGCAGGGAGTTACACAGAAGCCCACCCTCCCATCAGCCTCCACCAGAGGCTGCACAGGAACTTCCTCTACTCACTTGCTGTAATGGGAATGCAAATTTGGAAGATCTTCCCTGCCCCTAGGCTAAAGTGCACCTGGAACCTGGGGTGGGAGGCTTGTTTTTCAGTAGATACTTTTTGATTGGCCAGTGGGTCAATAAGGTTGTTACATTCTCTGAGCCAGGAGAAGGCTATATAAGCCCTGATGTGAGGCTTTGTTTTGGGACTCACTTTGAGAAGTGTTCTGTGATTTGATCTGAATTCTGGGAAGCTGTTGTTGAGAGTCCCCTGGCTTTGAAAAACCCAGAATGTGGAAACCCAGATGTTGACTGGGTATGGATGTAATGGTTGGACAGTTTGGAAAGCTGTCTACTTGATCTGTTTCTGTCTTGATAATTCTGCCTGTATACTTTGAAGTTCGGGGTGCTGACCTTTTCCCCTGAACAAGGTAAACAATATATGTCTGACTGATTAAAGTAAGCTTGTTAACCCATTTTGAGTTGCTTTCCTTTAAGAAAGCAGATCCAAGAGCCTGTATTGCTAGCAGCCACCCTGGGAACATTGGGGTGCTTGCTGCTATACATGCCAAGAGGCAGTTACTGTATCTCTCCCAAATAGAGGAGGGGAGAGTTACTGGATAGTATAGAATTCCTGACTCTGGGCTTCCAGTGGGGTGGAAGGAGGAGGAAGAAGAGGAGAAGGGCAAAAAGGAAGAGGAATCCTACTCAATGCTGGCTTCAGGGCTGCCTTTCCAAGCCACTCTACATTTGAGAGTTCTGAGATCAGCCTTCTAGGAAAAGAAAGGCAATTTCTTGGCAAGAAAAGAATTAAGTATATTGCTCCTACAGCTAGAAGGCTGGCAGGAGGCTAAAGCCAGAAAATCAAGCAGAACATAACAAAGCCGATTTTTTGAGAGCCCCAGAGCCAGTCCCACCCCCGCCAAGACTGAACCTGGTCTAGATAAGCCCAGAACTTCCCTCATGGGGTCTCTCTTTGCTGCCTCTAGGAAATCTCTGAATCCAGTCGGAATGGAGCTCATGTCTAGTATCCAAGATGTCGGGTGACCACCGAGGGCTCAGGTCTGCCATACAAAAGAAAATGCAGAAAAACCACCGGACTCAGGAGAACAGGCCAACTCTGACATTGCTCCTAAGTGCTTGGCCCACCTCACTGCCTGCCTTCTGGACATCTCCAGCTGGAGGACCCTTTCAAGTGTCACCTGTCCAGAACAGAATTCCTTCTCATCTCTTCCAGCCGGAGAAGTTCCCTATTCGCCCACTTGTTCCTTGGCTCCGCCCAGACAGGCACTGCCCAAGGAAGGCCTCCATCACCTCCATCACCTGCTGCCAGGGTCACCCCACTCTAGTCCATCCTCCACACATCCTCTCTGCCCCAAGCCTAGCTTTGACCATGTCACTCATCAGGAAGCTTCAATGGCTCCTTCTGACCTCCAGGATGAAAGAACAATCATCTCTCTGACTTTCAGAATTCTTTATTCTGTGATATTGTAAACATCCATTACATAGGGATGTCAAGGGGCGGCCTCCGTACTGCCCCCAAATGTAACCAGGCCACCGGAATCAGGAAAGAGTCTCTGACCCCAGGGGTCACATCACCCCTGACCTTCCTCGTGCTCAAAACCAGCCTGGGCTGTCTTCTGAGGAGAGAAGCTTCTTGTCACTAGAATCGCTCCAGCAGCAGGAGCATGAGACTCACTAGAGATGCAAGAAAACGTAGGTTTCCCACATCAGGTGGGAGGCTGCACAGCTGGGTTAGGTCCCAGATCCCATCTAATGTTCACAGTGTGAAAAAACCTCCAATAAAGGAGCACTGCAACAAGCCAGACTGCATGGTTTCCCATCACGCATTTAAATACTCTAAGAGAAGACTGAGATGAAATCATTTCATTTCAAAAGTTTTAGTAAAGACAACTCTGAGTACTTGGGAAACATGCACAAAGTGGCAGAAGTCGGCCTCCACGACACTGCGCAGCACTCTGCAAAGCCCGGGGCCTGTAACTGTGTCAGAGGAGAGAAGACACCTGCACCATGCTGACGACTGCGATTCCATCTCTGTCTGTGATGACAGGAACAGCGCCCGATGCTCTGCTCTTCAGCTCTGCAAGGAGTCGTCAGGAAATACTGGCCTTCACCCTCAAAGGGCGGCAGTGATTGCTTTCCAGGCACTTCTCAGAAATGGAAAATGGAGCGTCTCAGCACAAACTGACTTTGCAAACCGAGAGAAGCACAAATGTGCCCACCGGAGCCTCCAGTGCACGGTGACACTTCCCAGGATGCTAAGCCCACTTTTCCAAGGACAAAACGTCCACCCTTCTAGGAAGCAACTTTGTCAGAGCTTTGCTTCCTCCCCCATTTTACACAGAAGAGAAGCTGCCACCAGGTTTGGTGGCAAGTGTCTGAGAAAGGAAGTTAGGGGCGTAGTAGCATTGCCTCTACTGACCCCTGGAAGCTGTTGGGAAGAGTGGATTTTATAAACTTTCTGTGACCTCCTCTTTCCTTCAATTGTGCTCAATCTTCTGTCTTTAATTAGGTTGAAGATTCTTTAGCAAAACAGAAAAGGCATGTTGACATCTTAAGGGAGAACTCAAAGGTGCTGGGTAATGAAAGCCTACATTCAAACTCTCATAGAATCACAACAGGTTAATGCCAATTTCCACATTGTATAGAAATGGCCCAGAAGACAGAGAGCGCACGCGAGCACACACACACACACACACACACACACACACACACACACACACACAC
>NW_027185761.1:75597665-75604847 GCF_028583685.1 Petaurus breviceps papuanus | reverse complement strand
CACACACACACACACACACACACACACACACACACACACACACACACCAAATTAGGACTGAAAACATTCAAGAGTACATTTTTCTCCCAGATCCTTTCCAAGGCAAGCCTTTCGGTACAATCCTCGAGAATTAAAAAGCTCCACAACATGCCCCCCCCCCAACTTCTCTGTCAGACCCTCACCTCCAGTAAATCTGGCTACTTTTCATGGCTGCTGTATCTCTCTCCCTAAGATGTGATGCTGAGGAGATGAGGCTATCCCAACGGGAAGTCCTGAGCTAGCATCCCTGGGGCATCTCAAGAATACTCTAGCCCCTCTCTGGGAAGCATTGGGCCCCCTGGAGCCGGAACTCTTTCCAACACAAATCCATTTGGAATCAGATGCCTGTATGCCCCATCCAAAAAGTTCTTTACAAAAAGCCTCCAGGTTCTTCCCATTCCAGTTCCCCCTCCGTTCAGCCACCAAAGTGGTTTTCATAAGGTTATACTCTAGGATCTCACAGAAACTCCTGTCTGGCATTAGGAACCCTTTACTACCTGTTCCCTTCCTACCCTTCCCACCTTCTTACATTTCACAATCTGGTGACACTGGCCTTGATGCAGAGTCTGAACACCTTCCATCTCTGGCTCCCCTGTCTGCCAGCCCCCTGGCAGCTGCTGGCGCCTTCTTCTCTCCAAGATCATCAACCTCCACACAGTCTGTCTCTGTATCACATTCACTAGCTGGACGGTGACAGGCTCTCTCCCATTAGGATGGTTTCTCCTTGAGTGCTGCAAGGCTTTCTGCTTTTCCCTGTCCCAAGGGCCTGATAACACCACGGTACTGACTATCAGGCTCTTGTTCTCCAGCCTCCCAATGCTCTTTCCTCTGCTTCTTAAGTCCCAGGAGGCTCAGTCTAGGAGGCCCTGCCATCTCTCACCATCATTTGACAGAGGAGCAAAATCTTCCCAATCCACACGTTCTCTGCAGGCGTCACCATTCCCCACCTCGCATCCCTTCAGACAAGCCTCATTTGTTCTCCTCTCCCTCAGAGGTGAGAGAGAAGAAAGGCAGAAAGAGCTCGGTAACACAGAGATAACCTATCTTAACAGCCAGATTCAGTGATGTCCTCCCTGCGCTCAAAGCCTGCCATAACTGGCATGTGCACAACGAGGCACCTTGGCCTCCTCTGTCCATGCTTCCCTCACAAGCTGCCTGGGAAGTCCCCGCCCGCCCTTTGAAAGCCTAACCCCAGAGCCGCCTTTGCTAGCACGTCTTTGCCCAGGGTTTAGAAAAGACAAGGTCACATTATTTTCTTTTGGTTGCTGATCACAAAACGTTTGATCGGGTGATTCAGAATCTGGTCTTCCAAGGCTCTCTTTCCTCTATTAAGACAAATCCTGCTCATATGTGATGAACACACAAGACGCCCTGGTGTCTGAAGAAATCCTTCAACAAGAAAACAAGATCTACGGCTTTCCAGAGTGAGGGAAGAGCTATGTGAAGTGCACAAAGCAAACGGAACCCCAGCTCATGTTCCAGAGACGGCCCTGTCTGTGGATGACATCGGGGCGCTTTCATGAAGCTGTGACCCCTTGTAAGAGAGACTTGTTCAAGCATATCTGCCTTTGCTGCAGAGAGATCACCCTGGAAATCCACACAGAAAAAACAAGCTAATGAGGGGCTTCTATGTCCCCCAGATGCGAACAAGCCCCACCAGCCTGCCCTCCCTGGATTCAGGAGCCGTGGAGGATGGGGCAGCAGTTTGCGTTCAGAAGATGTCCATGATGGGCCCCAAAGCAGAGGGCAGGATCAGAAGCCGCCTAGAAGACATGTCGGGGGCTTCCACCTCGTTCGACATAGCACCTCCAGCTTGTGAGTAACTACAAGATTGTTCACACAGCGATTAACTGCTTTAAGAAAGGAGGGACTCCTAAGAGTGAAGCACTCTGAGACTCCGAGTCACCAAGATGACAAAGTTTCTCGGACTCCAAGTCATCCCCATCCCATAACATCCTCAGGCATTTCTCCTTGGGTTGATTTACTGTCTTTCTTGAACTAACAAAACCTAGTTGATGTGAAGAGCCTGGCCTTCAACAATTAAAGCAATAAGAGATAAATTTAAAATGAAAACTAAACCCTTACTCCTGCCTGTGAGATGCAGATGCTTCTGGGCACTCCACAGAACACAAGCTGTTAGTCTGGAGAGTGTATGGACCGCTCTATATGGATTCATGGAGGACTGCTGCCACCTAACGGCCATTTTTCACATCCAAGTTCAAACTCTAAGCCGGCTCTAGGTTGCTATATAAAGTCCCCTCTGAACTCATGGCAAGATCCAACCATTCTGGAGAGCCATCTGAACTATGACAAAAAGGCTACGAAACTGTGCATACCCTTTGACCCAGCAATACCATTTCTAGGGCTTTATCCCAAAGAGATCGTACAAATAGGAAAAGGACCCACAAGTACAAAAACTCTTTTTGTGGTGGCCAAGAACTGAAAAGTGAGAGAATGCTCATCCACTGGGGAATAGCTGAACAGGCTGTGCTATATATGAATGTAATGGAATACTATTGTGCTATAAGAAATAAGGAGCAGATGGACTTCAGAAAATCCTGAAAAAACTTATATGAACTGATGCTGGGTGAGGTGAGCAGAACCAGAACATCGTACACAGTAACAGCCACAGTCTGCGACAACTGCCTTTGATAGACTTAGTCCTTCTCAGCAATGCAAGGCCCTAAGACAATTCTAAAGGACTCATGGTGGAAAATGCCATCCACATCCAGAGAAGGAGCTATGAAATCTGAATGCAGAGCAAAGCAGACTGTTTTCTTTATTTTGTTCTTTTCTTTCTCATGGTTTCTCCCATTCATTATAATTCTCCTATACAACATGACTAATGTGAAAATATGTTTAACAGGAAAGTATATGTAGGGCCCATATCAGAGTGCACACTGTCCTGGGGAGGGAGGAGGGAGAAAATGTAAAACTTGTGGACATGAATACTGAAAACTGAAGTAAACTAAAAAACAAAGAACTCATGGCAACAGCACGCTATGGGGGCAGCTGCAGAGACAGAGAGAGATGTGACTGCCTATTTTAATCACAACTACTCTTAACTGTAATTACCTCACTCCTGCCACTTACAAGCCTGCACACAATTACTCCTTGGATACTAAGTGATCCCCCTCTACTTCATCTTTGCTTGCTCCCCCGAGTCCAAAAAGCAGTCTCCTTGACACAGACAGAAGGACAATCGGACTTGAGCCGCTCACGGCAGCATCACCCTCCTACTCCCTCCAGTCACTCTCTCCTGGATCAGAAGCCCTCTTTTCACCAACATCACCTTTTAGAGCCCCCAAACCCAACCTCCCTTTCTCATCCTTTAAGACCCTCCCAGCTGGGCTTGGCTCACGGACCTGACTCCATGGTGCTTCTGGTCCTTCTGCCCCATCTTTGCTTCTGCCCTTCCCAAACCTCAGCTGGCAGCAAGCTCTTGCTTCCATACCACTCCCTGATCCTTCCTGGCAGTCCTGCTTTCCTCCGTTTAGCCAGAATTTCATTCCAGAAATAGCTAGCAACCATTCCTCCTGGGCTAAGAGCCCTTACAGATTCACAGGCCAACAGAACCTACCTATCTCCTCCCTCTGAATCTTTGAAATATGAAATTTCCCCAGAAATCTAGGGAGCAGTCAGACTGTGCCTGGCCTTCCTCTCTTTTCTGTCATAAACAAAGATGCAAAGGTCAGTTCCACCCCATCAGTCACATTAGCAGCTGTGTGGAGATGGACGGGAGGGAAAGAGTGGACACAGAGGCAGCTGGGAGAAAGCTGGGGCAGTGACCAGGGGAGGCAATGGGCCTAAATTAGAGTCACGATTTTAGGACACTATGACACTAGAAACAAGTCTTGGCAACTGGTTGGATAGATGAGGTGAGGCAGAATAAAGAGTCAAGGACATGCTGGGAAACTGAAAGAATGGGGATGCCCTCAAGAGCGAGCCCCCCACGCCTCCACAGAAAGCTACAGTCCAGTCCAAACCAATACACATACAGTAAGCATCTGCTCTGTGCACAGAGGGCATTAAGAAAGGGCATGACTCCACCCTGGTCACCCTCCAGAGGGTGAAGGCAACTCTAGCAAGTACCTTCCCTAGAGGCGGCCCCAAGACTCTGGCCCCAGCAGCCACCCGCCAGATATCCGCCGCTAAATGAGTTAAACATAAACGAGGTCAATAAGCTTGTGTTTGATTCTCGTCTGGGCCGATCAGCTCAACACGGGAAAACCAAACTTTGGTTCTACAGTCTCAAAGACTGGATCCCTAACTCTCACCAAGCACTGTGAACTCACTGAACTTAGAGTTTTCACAATCCTAGAGAAACAACAGCACGGATGGGCTGGGAGCACCTTCATCTGGTGCCGACTGAGCACAAGCCACAGAATGGGAGAGGAGGAGAAAGGGAGCTCTGCACTGAACCAGTCTGCCTCACAGAGGGAGAGGATGCCAAGAATCCACATCTGCCTGAAGGTCTCCGAGAACGGGGACTGCCACCCCTCAAGACAGCCCATCCCACCTGGGCCGTCCTATCAAGCCCCATACAGAGTGACTGCAATCCTGCAGACTCCCCTGCAATTAGAAACGACAAATCTTTCATGGAGAAATGACAGAGAATGTTTTCTAGGCAGAACCAACTTTGCTGCTGTGAAGGAAGGCCTCTCCACAATCTATCTACATTGACACACACAGGCCTATGTATGAGGTTTATTAATTAAAAGGTCTGGGTGTGACAGGGACAGAGCTCCCAGGTCTCACAAATCACTCTTTTCTCTAGGCTACATCACCCAACGTCATCAGCAATTACAAATCTTAAAATATGAATTCTACCAAATCTGGCTAATGTATGCAGGCCACAGTAGCCCAGGCACTGAGAACCTACCCACACTGTCAGGGCTTATAGGCAGGTACCACTAATGGCTCCTGGTAAGCCCAGAAGCCTGGCTACTTGTCCTCTGCCTTAAACTCCCTTAGAGTTCCTCCTAGAGGAAGAAATAGCCTCTCCTGGGGTCCTCAGCTCCAGGCCAATAATCTCCCATCCTCAGGGGCTCTCACCCTGAATTCAAATAGTGTTGCTGACATGCACAGTGTCTCTCCCATGGCAGCCCCTACCTGGCCCACCGAAAGCCCTAAGTAACAAACGCTGGCTGGCTGCCAGCCCTTGTAACTCAGAGCTCCTGCCTTTGAGTACTGAGTGCTCAGCTGCAAACCTCGAAAATTAACTAGGAGCTCTAGTTCATTCGTCCAAATTTTTTTAGCCAAGAGCTCACATTAAAGCTCACCAAGCACTTTCCTCACAACTGTGAGGTCACTTTCATTATCCCTTTTTTAAAGTTGAGGAAACTGAGGCCTACAGTCCAAGACTTGTCCCCGGGACCCCTGGTTTAGCTCTGAGTTTTGGCGTCTTTTCAAACAGCCCTCCCACCCCAATAAGAGATAGTTTAATCAGTGGCTCCTTCCCTTATAGTGAACAAAGCTAAAAGGTCCTTTTCTGAAAGCATGTTTTGAAAGGGAGACTGGCTGAAGGCAGCCTGAGGGTACTAAGCAGTTCATAAGAAGGGGTAGAGAGGGAGGCTGAGATGGGGTGTCACCAGGGGCATGGGATGGGAATTTGAGACACACCAAGCCAAGCCTCTGTTAGGTCTCTGGGGAAGGCAGCTGCGATGGAGCTAGACATTAATTTCCTGGTAAAAAGGAATGGTCCCAAGTGGGCTTCTTACTTAAAATGACAATCGGGTCACTCAGGCACAGACGCATGCGTCTCCTCTGGTTTATTGGGGATACTCTTTGAGGCCCTCGTCAGAAAGGTGCCCCAGCTCACCAAAGGCTCACCTGTGCGCCAAGGACTGAGAATTCCATTTGAAAGCCTTTTCCTGTCTTTCCTGAGAAGGCTTTGAACTTCCACGGGGAAAGAGCAACCTCCCATTTGGCCCAATCTTCTCAGTGGTATTACTCACTGTGGCCTTGCCTTCCGGGGACTCTTTCAATTTGTTTTTGTCCATTTCCAAGTGCATTTTGTCAAGAGGGTCAGAAGCGATGCTGGACAGGTTCTTGCACTTCTCTGAGTCCAAACTGCCGCAAGTGCCCAGGGAATTTTGGGAGGAAGAGGCATTTTTAGCCACAGAGGTCGCAGACAGAATATGGCCAGTAGGGGACAGCTCGAAGAGTTTGGGAGGGTCTTCTCTGCTCTGCACTGTGCTCAGTCCTGACGATCGTCTCAGGAAACGTTTTCTGAGTGGGTCCTGAGAAAGTTACCAACAAAAAAGCAGTCAATGTTTTCAACCAGATCCCTTCACAAAAACAAAGAATTTCAGCAGAACTGAAATCCGTTCTTCTCATTGCTGATGGGCAAATGGAGACAAAGGGAACTCAAGCCATCCTCCAGCACTGCAGAGCACAATATCTAACAGTTCTGCTTTGCTTGAAAATTATACACGACCCAAACTTCCTGCAATAACCTGAGGTGAACGACTGACAGCAAAGGCACTGAAACTGATTTGGCCCTAGCATTTCTGAATCAATCGATAAGTATTTATCCAGCATCTATCACATGCCTGGCACTGAAGATATAAAGCTGGATAGTCTTTAGGCCCTTAGACAGGGGTGGGGACAGGGAGCAGATGGAAGGTGTGGGCAGAACTCAGAAGGTGCTACTCTGGCCAAGGGGGCCGGGGCCTCGAGATGCCATGGGTGGACCTCAGCTCTCCACTGTTAACTGGAATTTCAGGAAATGGGGCTGAACCATCTTTCCAGATAGGAGGGGCATGCTGCTGAAGGGGAGCTGAGTGGATGATAGGTCCTCTAGGGTTTGGACTAGGAATCTGAGAGAAGTGGGCTTTGATATACCCTCATGTGGCCCTGGGGAGAGCACTCTGGTGCTCCCCTCTTCTCAGAGCACCCCCAGGTTCCCTGAAAGCACACGGAGACCTCCCCCCCCAGGTTCCCAAGCTGTCTCATCTGGAGCCCACTTTATCCCTACTTGGCAAGTTATTACCAAGAGTCATTTTTGTGTCTCTCCCTGAGCTAGAAGGGGCCTTAGAGACTGGCTAGTTTACACACACACACACACACACACACACACACACACACACACACACTCTCTCTCTCTCTCTCTCTCTCTCTCTCTCTCTCTCTCTCTCTCTC
>NW_027185761.1:75592446-75597655 GCF_028583685.1 Petaurus breviceps papuanus | reverse complement strand
CTCTCTCTCTCTCTCTCTCTCTCTCTCTCTCTCTCTCTCTCTCTCTCATACAGATGGGGAAATTAAAGCCCTGAGAGAGG
Organism: Petaurus breviceps papuanus; assembly: GCF_028583685.1. Lineage (NCBI taxonomy): Eukaryota > Metazoa > Chordata > Mammalia > Diprotodontia > Petauridae > Petaurus > Petaurus breviceps. The sequence continues at coordinate 75,597,575 of NW_027185761.1, read as the reverse complement.
ATCGCCACAATTAGAACCCAAATCTCATCACTACCACGCTGTCTTGGTTCTTTGCTATTACGGACTAACACCAGGGAAATCCTACCCAGCCACGAGCATGAACCCCATGACTCATCACACTCCCAAAGCCACATTCTATGACCCCGCAACTGAATAACTTGCTGCATCAAGAGAGCGCCAAAGGCCAGCACCCCTCCCAAACGCATAGGTAGGGGAACTACTGGGGCTGGACAGGACCCTAGAAGTCATCTGGTCAAACCCTCTCCTTCCTACAAAAGCAGCAGCTGAGGCTTGGAGAGGGAGTGGGCCTGCTGCAACAGCAGCATGTGCTGGCTCATCTCCCCTGAGTTGCACCCGAGCCTCCGTCCTCTGTACCACAATGAAAAAGGACTTTTGGAGAGAAGCACACATCAGGAGCTGGAAGGGGCGGCAGAGACATGACCCTGACCAGAAGCTGGAATGTCCTTGAAAAGGCCTTGTTTTTCTTGCCTTTTCAATGGGTGGGGAAGGGAGAGCAGCTGGAATTGGGGCTTGTCTAATGGTTGGCGGGTCTTTGGCTGAGAACATGTGGTGAGGGGGTCCCTGACGCCCCTATCAGTCCACTCCACCTGAAGAGAGCCCCACTTATTGGGGTTTTTCCTCACACCCTGCCCGACACTGCTCCTGCAGACTCCACTGCCCCAGACTTTGCCTTCTGAGGCCAAGAAGAAGGGCATCCCACTTCCACATAAGGACCCCTCAAAAGCCTGAAGAGAGCACTCATGACCTTGCCAATTCTCCTCCTCTCTCAGTTACCTGTTCCCTAATCTCAAGACCCGGCCCCATCCTGACCGCCCTCCTCTGACCATTCTCCAGCTTTCCCAACATCCTTCCTAAAATGGGATGCCCACAACCGAGCACAAGCCTGCCCTCCCAGTGCTGGACACTGAGCTCCTCTTGTTTTGGGGTTTGGTTTTTTTTGCTTTTTTGGAGAGGGAAGGTAGGACAATTGGGATTAAGTGACTTGCCCAAAGTCACACAGCTAGTTTTTTGTGTTGTGTCTAAGTCTGGATTTGAACTCAGGTCCTCCTGACTCCAGGGATGCTGCTCTATTCACTGCGCCACCTAGCCACCCCTGACCTTCTCTTTATGCAGCTGCCATGTTGGCTTCTTAGGCCCTACTGAACCTACGGTCAATGGAAACCCCTAATCTATTTTAAGCAAACTGCTGTCCAACCATTCCTCCCCATATCTTTGTACTCTGAAGTTGTTTTGTTGAACCAAAGTGAGTTTTTATCTATCTTTCCTAAACTTCCTGTTTTTGGGAGTGGCCCCAAAGAGATCATTCTGGCTGCCACATCTCTCATCCACCACACTCAAACAAGGATGATAAACATTAAACAGGACAGAGTTAAGTTGAGATCCTGGCCTTCGGCCCGTGGTCACATTGAGCCATTAATGCCTATTCTGTGGAGCCAGTCACCCAGCCTTGCCTGTGCTGACCTACTCACGCCCAAGTCTAGCGTGCGTTTCTTCCCTCTTTTCCACAAGAAGAGAATGAGAAGTGTTGGCTGAGATTTTGCTATCATCTAGGCAATCTGTGTCTGTAAGAATCCCCTGATCCACCATTGTAGGAACCCTGTACAACTGGGAAATGAAGTAAGTCAGGAAAGACTTGTCCTGGATGAAAGCATGCTCAGTGCCATCCATCGCCACGTCCTTCTCTAGATGTGGGCTCACCTCACCTGGGACCCAGCACCCCAGAAGTGAAGCCAAGAGTACTGAGTTTGCAGACGCCACTCTCTGCTTTTTTGAAAATCAGGACACCTGCCTTCCCCCAGGACTGGCTGGTCTTTTCGATGAGAGGCCTGGCACCTTTATCTGCCAGACCCGAGGATGGGATTCACTGAGGCCCAGTGTCCAGGACAGATGGCGCTTATAAATCGCCTGGTGCGCCTACCTCTCGGCCATTTTAGCTCTGTCCTTCCCAGGCCAAACACAGTTGTCTTTAGCAGAGAAAAAGGAAGGAAAGTATCACCCGCAGCTAGAACTTCTTGCCATGCTCCTTACCACCTACCTTCCATTCTCCTATTGACACAGTTTGTTTTTTTTTAAGCAATCGGGGTTAAGTGACTTGCTCAAGGTGACACGGCCGGTTATTTCTGGGTGTGGTGCTGAGTGTCTGAGCCCGGGATTCGATCTCCAGGTCGTCCCGACACTGGAGCCGGTGCTCTTACTCGCTGAGCCACCTGGCCGCCCCTGACACATATAGTTTTAAATACCCTGTGCTGCCCAAGCCATACCAAGCTCCTCTACTCTGCCCCATTTCCAGCATCTCAAGCATGAGATGGTTCTCCCAGGACGAAGCAGAAGTGATGTGAGAGGCCCTTTGGCTTTGTCTCTTAGTGAGTGAGGATGATGGGGGGGGGACGACAAAGGTGTGCCTGTAAGGGGGGTACCAGGACAATTAACGCCCCCCCTCCAAAGTATTCATTAATCTCATTTTTCCATCCCTTCCTCATCCCACCACAGTCAACTAGAAAAAAAGTTGTAACCTTGAACCCTCAACCTCCCTCTTGAATGGGCCTTGGCCTGGTTGTAGGACTGTCATTCTGTATGGTTAAGTTAAGCTGCCGAGATATGGCACACTTATCCCATGGCTGTCTGCAGGCCGAGTCTCTCTCCAAGGCCGTTCCCATCCTAGACACATGCCTTGTGCTGCCTGGTGACCCTGCCTATTCTGGTGTCTTCCAGGACCTTCCCTCCCATGCCTGCCATGCATCTCTGTAACCTCAGAGGTGGGATACCAAGCAGACAGAACTAAGAGAGATACTCAAATCTCTACCAAGTCCGTGCCATCTTCAGCATGACTGAGCTTCCCTGATGCAAAGACTGTGACAGAAGAAGTGTGAGCATGGGGAAACACACGCCAAGGCCTGTGAACCTCCATCAAGGACTTGGCCCGAAGAACACTGTGCCCAAGGCATGGCAGACATCCCTGGAGGCAGGGCCAGGGCTGTGCTGCTGCCCTGGTTCTCAAGGTATCTGCCGAGGACTCACGCCTCCCGTGGGCCTTCTGCAATTAAGCCATAAAGTCTTCCATCAACTACACCCCAATGAAGACTCCCTACTTGGGGCATCATCTGATTCTTCCACAAAGCTCTTTGAGTCCCAGAAAGAAAACTCAATAATTAGTGTCTGTCCTTCCTCGGACAAGTCCAGGACAGGCCTGAAGCGACCTTTAGAGAGAGTGACCAGAGCTGGGGATGTCAGTCACTCAGGCATGACTTGGGGGGGGGGGGCGGCTCACAACCTCACCTACAAAAGGAGGGCTGTGGCCTCAGATGTCCCTTCCAGCCTTAAATCCACAATCACACAGCGAGTGAGAGTCAAAGTAGGATCTGAACCCAGGTCTCCTTGGTGCCAATCCTGGCCCTCTGGCCACTGGCCGCTCGGCCTCTCACACTCAGTCAAGGTAGAGGCCAAGGCACCACCCCCCCCAAAGTACAGTAACTGGACATCAAAAGCCCATGGTGTCGTCACTCCAGCTACTTTCATGAAAAAGAGGAGCCTCTCGCCGGCCATCTGATTCAGCATTGGAACCTACAATCGAACTCTCACTGAGCAGCCTGCGGCTGACATCTGCCCTGTGGAGCAGAGCACGACTACCCAAGGGAAAGCCCCACTAATGCCCATTCTTTCTGCCTGCCTCTGCCACCCTCAGCCTGGATCCTGGCTACACCTTTTAGAGTCTCTCAGAGATACCCGAGGTCAGCCTTCAAAGACCTACACAGCTCACCGATCCACACGTGTCCTTCAGAGCCACGCACGACCAGGCCCTAGCCATTTCCACGCCTGGGCTTCGTGTCTCCAGAACATGCTACAGTCTGTCAGTATTTGGGCTGGAAAACAGTGTTTCTGATGTGGCCTGGGCTGCGCAGTGCGGCCTCTGAAGCCGGCCACCATCCGTCCAGAAGGCAGCCCGGGCACTCCCACCGCGCTGCTGCCCCGCGCCCCGGACAGCCAGCTTCTCTATTTCTACAAGGGAGAGTGACGGGACGGGATGCGCGGGGCAGCTTCCAGCCCACGGCCTCCCTAACAGATGAAATGACGCGGTCCCGAGTTTCTGAAAAATCCCCGGAAATCCCCACGAGGCGGCTCTGAAGGCACGCTCTCCTGCGGCGGCAGGGCCGGGCTCCTGGGAGCCGGCGCCATCCAGAACGCCCTCCCAAGGGCCCCGTCATCGCGCTCAACACCCACCTCCGGGGGGCCGCGGCCCGGCCCGGACCACATCCCTCGGGCCGCCAGGCCGGCCCTGGGCCGCACGTCCGCCCTCCGCTCCGGCGCTCCGGGGCTGTCGGCCGGCGGGGAGGCGCCACCATCCCCCGCGATGGCCTCGGGGGGCCGGGCTCTGCGCGCAGGTCTCTTCGGGGAGGCCACGCCGGCCGGCGTGTCCCCGGCACACTCACCGGGCCTGGGGAGAGAGGAGGAGGCCCGCCTTCAGCGCCCGCACCCCCGCCCCCGCGGGAGGGCCCCGCCCCCTCCATCCCCGCCTCTGCGCCCGCCCGGACGCCAGGCAGGCCGCGCTACCTGGGCAGGGGCTGCAGGGGGGCCGCGGTTCGAGGACTCAAGGGAGGCCGAGGCCACTCGAGGCCCGGCGAGGGCAGGGACGGCAGCGGGGCCGGGGGTGAGCCCCAGGCCCGGGCCGCTCTGGGCTGGGGGTCGCGCGGCCCGATGGGGGGCAAGCTGACGTCGGCCGAGGTCATGCCGTGGCGCCCCTCCGCCAGGCTCCCCGGCCGGCCCCGGATGTGGGAGACCCGCGGCCCTGAGGAGGCGCCCTGGGCCCGGCCTCGCAGCCTCCGCTGGCTCGAGGCAGCGGCCGGCCGTGCCCCGGCGCCAGGCCTAGCGCCCTTCTGCGCCTGCGCCGAGAGGCGAGGCCCGGGCCGCGCGCCGGCACCGAGCGGCCCGATGCACATGCGTCGAGGGGGCGGGCGGGAAGCCTGGCCCGCGCCCACTGCGCGTGCGCCGAGGGGCGGTGCGGACTGCTGCGGCTCCGCCCTCCCCCGCGCTGGGGCCGGCTCGGAACGCGGAGCTCCCCACTAGGCCCGCAGGAGAACCCTTCCCGCTCCCCGAGCACCGGCCTCCTGGTC
>NW_027185761.1:75578886-75592046 GCF_028583685.1 Petaurus breviceps papuanus | reverse complement strand
CGGGGTGACTGTTCCCTGCGGATTTCTGCGAGCACCCCCAAGGGGCTTTGTTATTCATCTTGGAAGCTGAAACAATGGAAAGTGGCGCGTCTTGGATGAAGTTGTAGCTGTTCTTTCCGAAATGATCCAAAAAGTAACTCGTAATGATTTCCAGGCTTGTTTTCAGAGGATTTTTCTTTACCTGTTTGGGGAGACAAAAATCTTAGCTCCGTGAAAATCAAGTTTTCCTAAGACCTTTTTACTAAATGTTTTCATCTTTGCATTTTTCCAGTTTACATCTTTACTCCCCCCCCCCAATTGGAAGGAGAACCCCTTTATCTGACTGAGACCGTGTGGAGCAGTGGGAAGGGGCTGGACATGAAGCCCGAGGACCTGGCTTGAACCCTAGCTCTGCCATCCACTACCTGTGTGGCTGTGGAGTCTCAGCAACTCATACTTAAAATGAAGGAGTGGTTCAGATGGCCCTCAAGGGCCCTTCTATGATCTTCTCATCCTATTGTCAAAGGAAAAAGATTAATCCTGTACTCTTAGGCCCAAGTCCGACAACTTTAGTTTATTTGACGTTATTCTAAATCCAAGTTCTTTCTAACTTAAAGAGAAAAATGTCCAAATGGACAGGGTGCCTCCCAGACATGTCCTACCTAAGGACAATCTATCTGAGGTGACATTTAGAAGGGCACCACTGGGGATTACACGGGAGACCCCAACACTGGATCTTCTAGGCTCTCCCAAGGCGAGAGAACTGACCTAGCACAATTCAGAGACCCCTCCCCAGAAAGTGAGCCACCAGGGGCCATGATCCTTTTCAGACACAGCTCCATAGAACGTAAAATGTTTACACCTGCCTTAGTGGAAATGCTTTAGGCCCCATTGCAGAGGTGGTGGTGGGCTGCATAGGGAGAGAAGGAGGCTCCTAACCCAGACTTTGAAATCCCAACTCAGGCCTGGATGACTTTACTTCCTTTGTCCATCTCACTCTGCTTTAGAGACATAGGGAATCCCCAGTTGGCACATTACAGTTACGGAGCAGACTTAATTATATTTTCTGCTTAATGGAATGAAAGTTCTTCTAACTGGAAAATACTGCCATGAAACGCAGTAAAGACCAGAAGTCTTTATGTCCAGAAGTCCTGCAGCCTTCCCTCTCAGTGACTTTGAACTAGGGGGTATAATTGTGTAATTGACAGGCTCTTTATTCCCGCCCCCAAAGAGAGGATACTTAGTAACCACGAGCAAAAGGCGGAATATACAAGTAACCTCTCCGTTTCATACTCCTTGTCCACCTAGCCCCTCCCATGGACTATCTCATAGCTGGTGTCTTCCTCTCCAGGCCACCTCCCACACAGGGGCCAAATGGATATTCCTACCCATGACTCCCTCCTGTTCATAAGGCTCTAGGAGAGGCAAATACAAACTCCTCTGACATTTGAAGCCCTTTGTAACCAATCTAATTGCTGAGCTTGGAGACCAGATCTGGCCTCAGAAACACGCTAGCTATGTGTTCCTGGGCAAGACACTTAGCTTTTCTCTCAGCCTCGGTTTCCTTATCTGTCAAATGAAGGCACTGGCTTCTAGGGTCCCTTCTATTTCTACATGGATGATCCTGTGAACCCCCTCTCCTTCACACGCTCTGCTCCAGCTCCTCCGACTGTTCTCAGTATGACATTTCCTGACCCAGCTCTGCACAGGGATCTCTCATACCTGAAATGCATTTCTTCAGCTTCACCTCTTGAAATTCCCTACAGCTCCCAAGCCCCCTCCCACAGGAAGCCTATTCTGACCTCCCCCTCACTTGTAAAAGCTAGTTGCCCAAGAATTTATTGGATATGTATAGGACTCAGAATTTCCTGACACTTACACATTGATTCCTTCAATGGCACATAAGCCATGGATTTTGCCCCATAGGCAGGGAATGTTTCCTTTTTGTCTTCACATTCCCAACATCTCTCACAACCCAGGCACCTAGTAAATGTTTGGTGGCAGTACCCACATGCACTGCACTTGTGCCCTGGGCACCTTCCTGGCAGCACCCCACCTGCACCCTGGGCACCTTCCTGGCAGCACCCTGCCTGCAACCTGGGCACCTTCCGGGCAGCCCCTGTCTGCACCCTGGGCACCTTCTGGGCAGTGTCATAACCCGGGCCCAGTTGCACTCAGGGAGAGCAGCCACCCCTCCCTCTCCCAACTTTAAGTGCCCTACACCCTTAAAGTCACATACCTTGTTTTCCCTATAAAGCATTTCTATATGCAGAACCTTCCGTAGCTCATTCCTGTTGTTTATGCTGTGTTCACCTCGAGGATGTTCTTGGTCCATGACAAGGCTTGTTTTTTTTAAACCCTGGAAGAAATTTAAAATTTAAAATTTAAAACCCTGGAAACATTTGGTTGATCCCTCTCCTCAGCCCAGCCTCCTGCATCCATCACAGGGTATGTACTCAGAGTCCCTGAGGCAGGCCCAGAGGCCCCTGCTGCCCAGAGAAGCTCTGGAGGAGCCCTGAGCAGCAGAGACATCCGTCTAAAGACCCCCCACCACTACTTACTTACCAGTCATGTGACTATGCCGTGTTCATGGTCTGAGAGAGTCGGCCCTCTGCCGACCTAGGCCTGCATCTCTCCCTGCGAGTCTCCACAACAACTCCCAATCCCTCCTTGTCCCAGAGGCTCCTCCTCCACCCCCTCAGTGTAGATGCCTCATGCCCGAAAGCCCCAGTAAAAGTGGCCAGGACTCTCTCATTTGTTCTTTGTACCCCAGGATCATGCTTGAAACCTCATAAGAACTTAGTAAATGCTTCCTGTGTTGGGTCACCTTACCCTGCCCCCACCTCCACCCACCCAAGTCCCTTGTCAGTCCCTTCTGCTTAGAGGGCAATCCCTCCATAGTACCCAAGTTTTGCTTTCAAGTGGCCTTTTGTAGCTATGTGATCAGATCAGATACTAGCACTCACTAAGCTAGATGCTCACTTTTTTATATTTATAAAACCATTATGAGAAGAAATGATGGGAAAATGATGTAAGAAGGAAGGAAATTACCTGACTCTCCCAAATTCCCTTTGAACATTAAAACAATGCCCAAACAACTTTAGGGCAGCAGAAATAATAAAAAGTTGGGTTAAAGAGGTCATCCAGCCAAAAACATCTTGGGAGGATGTGACCTACAGGCTGGTGACCTGGACAGAAGTGAAGGGGCAGAAATACAAGACCTGGGGGTAGCTGTATTGGGGGCAGCCTCAGCTTCCAGAACTTTGATCCTGCAAACCAGTAGGGGTCTGTGGTTGATGTGGAAGACTAAGGGGGGTTTTTTCCCCCAATTTATTCGAACACTTAAATTGTGCCTCTCAATTTCCTTTTTATTTTGTAATGCAATAAAATCAGTATCTAAATTGTTTAAAATGTATTCCTGAGAGATTGTTCTATGTAAAATAAATGTTACTTAATTGTAAAAAAAAAAAAAAAAGAAAAAGAAAAAAAGAAGACTAAGGGGGCAGGGGGTGAGGCCATCACTGGTGCTAGGTGCAGGAACATTGGTGGAGGCAATCCCAGGCTGGGCGAGGGGAATGAGGAAGAGTGAACACAAGCCAGTGAGTGCCACCACTAAAAGAAGGTGGGGGCCCTTCTGTGGATCCTCGCAGGAGATGGAGTTCCTGGTTTCAGTTCCAGGGCAGAGGGGTGGACTAAAGCTTTCAGCCTCGAGGGGGACTGCAGGAAGTAAAAGAAATTGTGGTACCAGCATTGCTCAGGACCCTGGTCATGGCTCATGGGTGGAAAGGAGTAGCTGAGGTCACTTATAGACCAAAGCATGAGTCAGTGGAACCATGACCACACCTGGCCTTAAATTATGGAACAATGGAAGAACCAAGAGATCAAAGGCCCCCAGATAAAACCAAGAAAACAACAGCACAAAAAACCTGAAGCCTGAGACATTATCCCTCATTCCCCAGGAGCAGAGCCAGACTTTAACATAAAGTCAACAAGCAAAAAACAAAAAGAACTTGACCATCAATAGCTAATATGGTGATGGAGAAGATCAGGTTTCAAATTCAGAAGAAGACAAAATAGCTTTCTATAAAGCTTCAAAGAAAAATGTAAAATGGCCACAAGTCCAAGAAGAGTTCTTGGAAGAGATTTAAAAGAAATTTAAACATAAAATAAGAGAAGTTGATGGGGAAATGGGAAAAGACATAAGAATCATGCTAGAAAATTTTAGAAATATGAAAAAAAAGCCAACCAATAGGAAAAAGATACAAAAACCTATGGAAGAAAATAACTTCTTAAAAATTAGAATTGGGCAAAGGAAAGCTAATGACTTTAGAAAACATCAAGAAATAATAATAAAAAAAGAAAATAGAATTGTACATAAAATATTTCATTGGAAAAACAACTGACCTAGAAAAAAGGTCAAGGAGAAATAGCATAAGAATGGTTAGACTACTTGAAAATCATGATCAAAAAAAGTCTAGACACTGTACTCCAAGAAATTATTGAGAAAAATTATCCTGTAGTTTTAAAGCAAGAAGAAAAAATAGAAATTGTAAAAACGAACAAACAAAACCACTGGTCACTGCCTGAAAGAGATCCTAAAATGAAAACTCACAGGAACACTATAGCTAAGTTTTAAAGTTCCTAGGTTGAAGAAAAAATATCACAAGCAACTAGGAAAAAAAATATTGTGGAGCTACAGTTAGGATAACGTAAGATTTAGTAGCTTCTATATTAAAAGACCAAAGGGTGTGGAATATGATATTCTGAAGAGCAAAGGAGCTGGGTTTGCAACCAAGAATAATCAACCCATCAAAGTCGAGTGTAATGCTGAAAGGGAAAAAACGAATATTTTATGGACTTCCAGATATTCTTGAGGAAAATACCAGAATTGAATAGAAAATTTGATTTACAAACCAGGAGAAATATAAGAAGGTAAACATGAAAGACTAGTCATAAGAGATTTAATAAGGTTAAACAGTTTTCTTCTTATATGGGGAAATATCTGTAACTCTTATTACGGTAGTTAGAAATAACATACATAAATAAAGGGCTTGATTCTGATGGGATCTTAAAAAATAAAATTGGGTAGGGAGAGGTAAAATAGAAGAAATTATGTCATGCAAAAGGGGTGTAAATGGAAGAATTTTTACAACAAAGGGGAAGACAGGGTAGAGGGTGAATAGCACAAAAACCTTATTCACATCAGAACTGGGTTAAAGAGGGAATAACATGCATCTAGAAGAGTATAAAAGTCCTTTTAACTTACAGAGAAATAGGAGAGTGAGGGGATAAGGGAGGGACTCAAAAGGGTATGTGGGTTAGGGAAGCAGTGGTCAGAAGTAAATTGAGAGAGACAGAGAGAGAGCAAAAAGAGACAGAGAGAGAGAGAGAGAGAGAGAGAGAGAGAGAGAGAGAGAAGGTGGAACAGTGGGGAAAATAAGATGGAGAGAACTGCACAACTAATAATTATAACTTTGAATGTGAATGGGATGAACTCTCCCATCAAATGGAAGCAGATAGTAGAATGGCTCAAAAACCAGAACCTGACAATATGTTGTTTACATTTTAAAACGAGACACACACAGAGTAAACACAAAGGCCTGGAGTAGAATTTATTATGCTCCAGCTGATGTTTAAAAAAGCAGAGATAGATTTTGGGGGGTGGAGCCAAGATGGCGGCATAGAATCAGGAAAACTCACTGAGTTCCCCTTATAACCACCTCAAATACCTATAAAATATGATTCTAAACAAACTTTAGAGCTATGGAACCCACAAAGTGACAGAGAGAAACAAACCTCCCGCTGAAGGCAGCCTGGAAAGAAGGTTCCATCTGCTCTGGGAGCAGAGCCCGGGCCAGCATGAGCCCTCAGTTTTAGTCCCAGGGTGGTCCCAACCAGCGAGGTTGAAGGGACTTTGGGAGAGTGGATCACCAGCAGCTGTGGCGGTTTCCAGAATTATCAACCCATAAATGACAAAGGCAAAGTAAAAGGTCAGTGTGGACTTTGAGAACAAAGAGACTGAGAGTGTGGCCCAGGCTCTGCCCCTGGAGGGAGAAGCAACGTGGATGCTTCAGAAGTCCTGGCCTGCAGATCGTAGGGGGACCAAGTGACCATTCTGAGGGGTGATCACTCTTGCTTTAACCTGCTTCGATCTGAATTGCAGTCCTGGGTGGAGGTCCTGGGGTGTGTGACCAAGTGCCAGAGCATGTGAAGGTTTCAGAGAAGGCACCCAACGAATAGCTCTGGCAGCTGCAAATTTGGGACAAAGCTCTCCTCTGTGGAAGCAGAGTTCTACTGTGGCAAAAAGCTCAAAAGTCAAGTAATTGAGTGGCAACATGAGCAAGAAAAGGAAAAACAGCAGTCCAACTTTGGATTCCTTTTTTGGGGACAAAAAGAATCATAGCATGGAACAGGAGGAAGACAACAAAGTCAGAACTCCTGCACCAAAAGCTTCCAAGAAAAATATGAACTGATTACAGGCCATAGAGGAGCTTAAGAAGGATTTTGAAAACCAAATAAGAGAAGTGGAGAAAAAATTAGGAAGAGAAATGAGAATGATGCAAGAAAATCATGAAAAGTGAGTCAACAGCCTGACTGAAGAAAATAACACCTTAAAAAACAGACTAACTCAAATGACAAAAGAGGCCCAAAAAGGCAATGAGGAGAAGAATGCCTTAAAAAGCCAAATTTGCCAGATGGAAAAAGCATTTCAAAAGCTCACTAAATACAATAATTCCTTCAGAATTAGATTGGAGCAAATGGAAGGTAATGATTTTATGAGAAATCAAGATACTATTAAACAGATTCAAACAAATGAAGAAAATAGAAGGCAATGTGAAATATGTCATTGGAAAAACCACTGACCTGGAAAATAGATCCAGGAGAGAGAATTTAAAAATTATTGGACTACCTGAAAGCCATGATCAAAAAAAAAAAAAACCTAGAAATCATCCTTCAAGAAATTCTCAAGGAAAATTGCCCTGATATTTTGGAACAGAGGGCAAAATAGAGGTTGAAAGAATCCACTGATCACCTCCTGAAAAAGATCCCCAAAAGAAAACTCCTAGGAATATTATAGCTGGTTTCCGGAGTTCCCAGGTCAAGGAGAAAATATTACAAGCAGCCAGGAAGAAACAATTTGAATGTTGCGGAAACACAATTAGAATAACACAGGATGTGGCAGATTCTACACTGAGGGATAGAAAGGCTTGGAATATGATATTCCAGAGGTCAAAGGAGCTGGGATTAAAACCAAGAATCACCTACCCAGCAAAACTGAGTATCATGTTTCAGGGGAAAATATAGTCATTCAATGAAATAGAGGACTTTCAAGCTTTCTTGATGAAAAAAACAGAGTTAAATAGACAATTTGACATTCAGATACAAGAAGCAAGAGAAGCATGAGAAGGTAAACAGGGAAAAGAAATCATAAAGAACTTATCAAAGTTGAACTATTCACATTCCTACATGGAAAAATGATAATTGTAAAACTTATGAAATTTTTCTCAGTATGAGGATAGTTGAAGGGAATATAAATGTATATATATTTATATATACATATATATGTGTGTGTGTATGTACATACATATATATGTCTATATAGAAGGGTATATGGGTTTATGAACACATATGTAAGTATGTGTATATATGTGTACAGCTATACATAGACAGGAGCACAGGATCAATTGAATAGGAAGGGATGATACTTAAAAGGTGAAATTGAGAGGTGAGAGAGGAATATAATGAGAGGAGATGGGGGGAGACAGGATTGGGTAAACTATCTCATATAGAAGAGGCAAGGGGAAAAACTGTTTCGATGGAGTGGAAGAACAGGAAGGCAAAAGGGAATGGGTCAACCTTACTCTCATTGAATTTGGCTTAGGAAGGGAATGAAATAGACACTATAGGGTATCTTGCCCTGCAGGAGAGTAGTGGGGAAGGGGATGAGAGGCAGGATGATGGAGGGGAGGGCAGATTGAGGGGGAGGGTAGTTAGAAGCATACACTTTTGAAAAGGGACAGGGTCATAGTAGAGAATAGAACAAGTGGGAGGTGGGATAGGATGGAGGAAAATAAGTCATGTCAGTCTTTCACAATATATCCACTATGGAAATGTTTTACATAGCTACACATGTACAACCTATGTTGAATTATTTATCTTCCCAGTAAGGGTGGGTGACAAGGGAGGAAGAAAAAGAATCTGGAATTCAAAGTTTTAAAATCAAATGTTTAAAAAAATTATTATTATTATTTTTACATGCAACTGAGAAATAAGATATACAGGCACTGGGGGATGGAGATCCATCTTGCCCTACTGGAAAGTTGGAGGGGGGATGGAAGAGGATATAGGAGAGAGATTGGGTGAAGTAGTATACAGTGGGATCGCTGTTTTGGGGTGGTGGGTTGGGGAAGATGGGGAGAAAATTTATAACTCAAAATCTTGTGGAAATGAATGATGTAAACTAAAAATAAACATAAATTTTAATTTAAAAAAATTTTAAAAGCAGGGATAACAATGCTGATGTCAGACAAAGTTAAAGCTTAAATACATTTAATTAAAAGAGATAAGCAGGGAAACTACCTAATGTAAAAAGGTACTATAGATAATGCAGTAACATTAATACCAAACATATATCCACGAAATGCTACAGCAACTAAATTCCTAAAGGAGAAAGTAAATTAAAAATGGACATGGATAAGTATAATAGAGGGGAACGTCAGCCTCCCCCTCTTAGAGGCAGATAAATCTAACCCAAAAACAAATAAGGAAGAAGTCAAAGAAATAAATAAAATCTTAGATAAAGTAGATAGGATAGACATCTGGAGAGAACTGAATGGGAATAGAAAAGAATATACCTTTTTCTCAATGGTATGCAGCACCTTTACAAAAAAATGACCATTCATTAGGGCATAAAAACCTTATGATCAAATGCAAGAAAAATTAATCTTTTCCAGATCATAATGCAATAAAAATTACATTTAATAAAGGACGATGGAAACAGAAATTAAAAATTAACTGGAGACCAGATAACCTAATCTTTTTTTCTTTGCTTTTTGGAGGGCAATTGGGGTTCAGTGGCTTGCCCAAGGTCACATGGCTAGTTTTTTGTGTTGTGTCTGAGGCCGGATTTGAACTCAGATCCTCCTGACTCCAGGGCCGGTGCTCTATTCACTGCACCACCTAGCTGCCCCTCAGATAACCTAATCTTTTTTTTTTCTTTTTTTGCCTTTTGGAGGGCAATTGGGGTTAAGTAACTTGCCCAAGGTTACCTGGCTATTTTTTTTGTGTGGGTGGTAAGTGTCTGAGTCTGGAACCAAACAGGTCTTCCTGACTCCGGGACCGGTGCTTTACTCACTGCGCCACCTAGCCACCCCACAGATAACTTAATCTTAAAGAATGAGTGAGTCAAAGAGCAAACCATAGAAACACTAAATAATTTTATTAAAGAGAATGTTAATAATGAGACAAAATAACAAAATTTATGGGATGCAGCAAAAGCAGTAATCAAAGGAAAACTTACATCTCTAAATGCTTACATCAGTAAAACGGAGAAAGAGCAGAGCAATGAAATTTATGCAATTAAAAAGAAACTAGAAGAGCACCAGCCCCAGAGTCGGGATGACCTGGTATCAAATCCCGGCTCAGACACTTAGTAGCCACCCAGAAACACCTGGCCGTGTAACCTTGAGCAAGTTACTTAACCCCGATTGCTTAAAAAAAAAAAAGAAATGTTAGCTATAGCAGTAAGAAAAGAAAAAGAAATTGAAGGTGGGCAATGATGTAATGTCATTTGATATACTTGGAAAATCCTAGAGACTCAACTAAAAAATTTAATTGAAATAATTAATAATTTCAGCAAAGTAACAGGATACAAAGTAAACACACACAAGTCATCAGCATGTCTATATATCACCAACAAAGCCCAGCAAGAGGAGATACTAAGAGATACTTCATTTAAAGTAATCATGGACAATATAAAATACCTGGGAATATACCTGCCAAGACATACCTAGCAAGTATATAAAATGTTTATACGATATATATAAATTATACGTAACTTTTTATACAAATAAAATCAAATTGAAATAATTGGAGAAATATTTTCCATTAATGGGGAGGCCAAACCAACGCAATAAAAATGATGGCTCTGCCTAAACTTATTCAGATTCAGTATCATCCCAATTAAACTACCAAAACATATTTTATTGAGCTAGAAAAAATAATAACAAAATTCATTTAGAAGAACAAAAGATCGAGAATAGCAAAGGAATCAATGGAAAAGAAGGCGATTTAGCAGTGCCAGATGGTAAGCAGTATTCTATGACAGTAATTGTCAAAACTGTCTGGTCCTGGTAAGAAATAGGAAGGAGAAGCAAAAATGGCTGGAAAGCTAGAAAGCAGTGTGGCGGAAACTAGGACTAGACCAGTATTTTATAGCATTCACCAAGAGAAGGTCAAAATAGATACATGACTTACCCAGAAAGGGAAATGTCATGAGTGAATTAGAAAAGCTTAGAACACATTCCCTATCAGACTTATAGGTAAGAGGAAAATTTATGAATAAACAAGAGAGCGTTGTGGAATATGAAATAGATCATTTTGGTTACCTTAAATTAAAGAGGAGGTGTACAAATAAAACCATTGTAGCCGCCAACTAGGAGGAAAGCAGAGAACGGGGTGGGGGAGGGGATTTTATAAGCAGTTTCCTAGACAAAGAAAGGCCTCATATCTCTAAAATAGAGAGAAGCAAGTCAGATTTATAAGGACAAGAGGCATTCCACAGCTGACACATGTTCAAAGGATAGGAACAGGAAATTTTTGGAAGGAAAAATCAGAACTGTAAGTCATATGAAACAAAACCACTCTAAATCATCATTGATTAGAGAAATGCAAATCAAAACAACTCAGGGGTTCTACTTCCCACCTATCAGATTAGCCAATGTGACAGAAAAGGAAAATGACAAATGTTGGAGGGGATGTGGGAAAACTGGGGCACTAACGCAATATCTGTGGAATTTTAGAGAGCAATCAGGAATTATGCCCAAAGGGCCATAAAACTGTGATGCCCTTTGACCCAGAAATGCCATTGTTAGGTCTGTTTCCCAAGGAGATCAGGGAAAAGGGAAAAAAATCTATATGTTCTAAAACATTTGTAGCCAGTCTCTTTGTCATTGCAAAGAATTGGAAGTTGAGGGGATGCCCACCCACTGGGGAATGGCTAACCAAGTTGTGCTATGTGGTCATGATGGAATACTACCATGCTGTAAGAAGTGATGAGCAGGTTGTTTTTAGAAATACATGGAAAGACTTGCACAAAATAATGAAAAGTGAAATGAGCAGACCAAGAGAACATTGTACATTGTTAATTGCAGTATCATCTTAAGAGTAACCATGACGATTCAGCTCTTCTGAGTGATGTCAACATTCAAGTCAACTACAAAGGACTGGAAGGAAGAAGCTGTCCACCTCCAAGGAAAGACCTGTATATGGGAATCCGTACTGTATGGTCCCATGCATGTGTCTATATCAAATGCTGGCCTTCCCTGATGTGGCACTGGGAGGGAGGAAGAGAGGGAGACAACTCAGAAATCAAACCATACCCTCTCCCCTCCCCCTGCTAGTTTTTAAAATCATTATGAGAGCAGTCTCTATGTGGCATCCTTACTGGAAACATGAGAAGGGAAAAGGTAGACACTGGCCATTGATTGTCCACACTACCCCACAAATGCATAGGCCCACAGCCAACTGACAGGTCTAGAGAGAGTAAGTTACTGTCTTGGTGGATTGAAAAAAAGCCTTTTTAACTCAGCAGAACAAAGACAAAACTTGGGGACTCTCCTTTTGGGTTAAGATCTTACAAGATTTCGTGGCAGATCCAACCACAGAGATAACTGTTCAAGGATGCTCTGAATATTAATACAAAGAGATGCATGATGCAGGAAGATATACACTCATCCAAAGGGTTTACCAGGCCCCTGGAAGATGTTTTGTGCAAAATCCCAATAGAATAGAGGTCCCCCATGTGAGGCAGTCCCAGACATCCCTGTTTGTAGATGATATTGTGCTGATTGATAATCCAGCTTCCCCAACAGGGCCATTCCAGAGAGGTGACTTATTCTGATAAAATCAGTGCATGAAGAATGCATATTGCCCAGATAATGGACTCATTAGGCATCTCACTGAGCGTGTTAATTCACCAGTCTGTGTATTCAGGATAGATAGACAGATAGATAGAAAACGTACTATGTATGTCTAGGGGTGTGTGTGTGTGTGTGTGTGTGTGTGTCTTGGAGCAACCATGCACAAGTACAGTGAGTTGATCCAGAGTAAAATCAGAGGAAATGGGACTGGGTCAAATTTTTGGGGAATATATAACCCTTCCTTTGCACACCTGCTCATCTTTTCAGCATTGATAGTCTTTGAAAGCTACAGAAAGCATGACTCCCATCTCAGAAGAATCCAAGTCACAGCTGTCCCAAAGGGCCATAGGAAGGTACATGGCAGGTGCCACAGTGGGTGCCCAAGGCTGTAGCACATTGCCAAATAATGACCTGAGCATGAGAAACCTCATCAGAATCTGTGACACGTATGAAGGAAAACATCTGTGTGTCCAATGGAGGGAGTAAGTGTGTTCTACTAATAGCCATGAAATATTAGGAGTGCCACAGAAGTACCCTGAAAGTCACAATTGGAAAGATCCAACCCTGATCTGATGCAAGGACCCCCAAGGTGCTGATCACAACCAGAAGATGTTGCCTCCATGTGAAGAATCCCACTACAACCAAGGAGGCTGAGGCTGGCTCATTGCCTGAACTCAGGTGATCTGAAAGTCCACAGGCTAAGGCAAATCGGTGTCTACACTAAGTTCAACTTTAATATGATGAGCCCCCAGGAGCCAGGTCCTGGCTGCCAAAGGATGGAAAAAACCAGCCCTAGGCCAAAATGGAGCAAGTTGAAGGTCCTATGACAAGCAGACAGGGTCTGAGCCTGGGAGTAGACCCTTCACTTCCAGTGTCAGTGAGATAGGAGGGAGGAGGAGGAGGTAGAGGAAGAAGAAGAAGAAGAGAAGGAAGAGAAAAGAAAGGAAGGAAGGAAGGAAGGAAGGAAGGAAGAAAGAAAGAAAGAAAGAAAGAAAGAAAGAAAGAAAGAAAGAAAGAAAGAAAGAAAGAAAGAAAGAAAGA
>NW_027185761.1:75571003-75578876 GCF_028583685.1 Petaurus breviceps papuanus | reverse complement strand
AGAAAGAAAGAAAGAAAGAAAGAAAGAAAGAAAGAAAGAAAGAAAGAGAGAGAGAGAGAGAGAAAGAAAGAAAGAAAGAAAGAAGAGAATTCTATTGTCAGGACACTCCCTATGAAGGCAGCCCATTCCATTGTTGGGAAGTTTCCTTAGAATATTAAGGGCGCCATATTTTTCATCTTTGTAAGCACAATCTTTGACACCTTAATAAAGGCCATATTGAATCCTCTAGAGCTGAAATGTGTTTCCAGCATCTTCTTCCTTCTGGTCCTGGCTCTTCCCTCCAAAAACCAGACAAGACCAGAACACGTCTCAGCTGAGCTGAACATGCCAAGCCCTTCAAACAAGCAAAGACCATGAATGATTGTGTCTTCCTCAAGACTAAGTATCCCAAGCTTGAAAGCCATCTTCTTATAACATGGTTTCAAGTCCCTTCACTATGCTGGTCACCCTCCCTGGAAAATCTTCAGCTGATCACTGGATTTCAAGCCACTGAATCCACCTCTCTCATTTTACAGATGAGGAAACTGGGGCTCTTTGCAGTGACTTTCCCAAGGTTACATAGCTAGTACCTAGAGCCTGGAGCCAGCACCTTTTCTCCTCCCTCCTGAGACCTGAGTATTATGTGTTTAGGCAGCAGAAACAGGACCTGAGACTAGGTCTTCCTGCCAGCAGGCCTCCCTCCCTCTCCCCTATCCCACACCTCTTTCCCTCAGTGGAAACTCTTGAAAAGAGAGTCTGGAAAGTCAGACTATTCCTGGTGCACAGTAGGCACTCAATAAATGCCTACTAAATCGAGTGGCATTTAATGTGAGGCTCCTCCCAGGGCAGGCACCAGCAGGCCACCACCTTGGC
This sequence comes from Petaurus breviceps papuanus, assembly GCF_028583685.1. Taxonomy (NCBI): domain Eukaryota; kingdom Metazoa; phylum Chordata; class Mammalia; order Diprotodontia; family Petauridae; genus Petaurus; species Petaurus breviceps. The sequence goes on along the minus strand of NW_027185761.1, from coordinate 75,578,024 downwards.
CCTCTGCCTGACTTTGCTGCTTTGGCTGTCACGGGAAGGTGCGCAGCACAGAGGTGGTGAAGGAACCGGGGAGAAGGGAGACTTCTTGGGGCTGTGGCAGCAATGAGCTGACACCCAGAGATGCTCAGCCAAGGAGCTGTGAGGGCATTGTCCAGAGCTCCTTCTGACTTTATCGGACTTTGCGGGAGACAGGGGAAAAGGGGGAGGGCTGGAGACAGGGGCTTCCTCTTGAGAAAGCCGGGTTGGCAGACTCTCCTGACCTTTGGGCTGGCAGGAGACTGCTGACTTATACTGTGGCATTTACAGCCGGCAGGCACACCTGGCCTCAGTGCAGGCCTGCATCCTGCCCCCTGTGGGCGAGCAGAGGGGCAGCCCCTCATCTGACCCAAGCCAGAAGGTTCCTTCTTGGGAGTGTCACCAAGCCAAGTGGCTGCTGCTGCTTCCGGGAGACCCAGGGACGGGCCTGCAGGGAGCTCTGAGCCAGGAAGGAAGCATCCACTGCTCAGGCTGGGGAGGAAATCGCTGTTTAAAGAAGGGCCTCCCAGGAGATGTAGTCCAGCCTCCTGGCAGGCAATCTTGGTGGGCTGGGGCTTGTTGGGAAGTTACAGAAAGCCTTCCAAAGTGGCCAGGGCCAGAGCCCTGCTTCCCTGGCCAGGTCGGCCTGGCTGAGCAAGGCTTCCTGAGCTCCCTGGCCCCGCACCCCGTGCCCCCCAGCCCACCCACCTGTAGTTCCCAGGGCTGGGTGCAGCCTGGAGCTGGGTGCCGCCCAGGGTGGGGGTGGGCGGGGGCCAGCCCCCAGGCGCAGAAATTACCTTTCTGTGGAGAAATTCTCGGACCAGAGAGGCCGCAACCTCCTCCACAAAGAGGTGCTCCATGCCTAGCCCCGCAGTCTCCTTGGATGCTCTCTCCCTGATCTTGGCACTAATCCTTCAGCACAGCTTCAGACAGCCTGCCCGATGGCCATTAGAACCCAGGCTCTAGGAGGGATTCAAACCACCCCCAGCAGCAGCGGCAGCAGCCTATTGTCGGTTGGCTTGGCCCTGGGGGTGTTGCCGTGGAGACCGTGGCATCAGAGGCTGAGCCTGGAACTCCTCCTCCCCCCTCTTCCCTCTTCCCCCCTCTCCCCGCCCCCCCACCTGGCCCTCGGGGAAGGGGAGGGAGGGAGGGAAGAGGAGAGAAGAGAGGAAGGGAGGAGGGAAGGAAGGGGAGGAGGCAGGGCCGCCCAAGAGGGCCAGGCTGCCGGTCCCGCCAAGCCAGGCAGTCTCCGGGCCTTCAGCCAGCCTACCCAATGGGCCCTGAGCTGGGAGACCGAGCCCTGTCCCCGCCAGCCCAGCGGCTTTTTAGAGATACAGTGTGTCAGAGGGATCCACACTCCTTCCTTCTTTGCAGAAATTACTTTGTTGGAATTACTTTGTCTAGACTTTGTATTTCTGTAAGAAACACCTCCCGACAGGCACTGCCCATAAAAGCTCCATGAAGATGGGGACCGTTTGTGTCTTGTCCATCTCCCCAGCACTAAGCCCAGTCCGACAGTCCCTTAATCAATGCCTGTAATGGAATTGAACCTAGACCACCATTCAATCATTTCAGATCCAATGCTTTAGAGAAGGATCATTTGGGAACCATGAGCCTTAAGACACACTATTTCCTTGTACTAAGACTCTAGAACTTTGATTAACCTAGACCAATCTAGAAAATGAGAAGTTGCCATGCTTTGCCTGAACTTCACTTCAAAGAGCAAGAAACAAGGAAGCAGGTGGTTCTACCTTGGATCAAGGGGTCAAAGAGGGACCAGTCACTTAATGCCCTTAAACCTCAGTTTCCTCCTCTGTAGAAAGAGGAGTTTAAATGATCCCTTCTTTTATATAATTCAATGAAAGAAAAGAAAGGAAAAGAGAAGAGACTCCCATGCCCCTATAAAGCACGTGGGTTTCAGGGTTTGTTTTTTCAAGAAAGTCACTCCTTGGGTGTCCTGGGGCCAGTGTTCCTGCAGCCCAGTCTCCCGGCCTTATCTGCTGACACCCACATTGTTGTTCCACGATGCGGGGACACCTTTGAAAGGTCCCCAATCCAGGAAGATAGAGATATACTTGGGAAACATTTTCAGCAAAGGTGGACAAACGCCAAGAGAATCTAATGAACCCTGAGGGAACCCCAGCATTTAACCAACCAAAGCAGACACTCTCCCAACCCTTCCCTTGACCTGTTTCTCCTATCGGCCTGACCCCAGTGACTCTCTGTTGCCTCTGGAATAAAAGGCTTATTCTTCTGGTTGCTTTTAAGTCCTTCACAACCTGGCCCAGGGGTTTTCCAGCCTCATAGGCTTTACTCCCCCTCATCCCCCCTCCCCCCCATTGAGCCAAGTTGTCCTTTTCCCTGGCCTCAGATCCAACACTTCATTTCCCTTGGGCACTGGCCTCCCCACCTGCCTGGGATGCACTCCCTCCCCTCTTGCCTTCTACCCAGCAGAGTCCTCCTTGTCAGGCCTAGTTCCAACATGCAGTATTCTGTGTAAGGGCTTTCCTTATGTCCTCACTACCCAACTACATACAGTCAGCTCCCCTATGACCTGACCTCTGAATTCCTAAAGGCCACATGATGCAAGATCATGCACTAAAATCCGCCAGGCTTGTGGCGGACAAGGTTAGCCCGGCCAGCCAGCACCACCAGCCATGGAGGTTCCTGTAAGATCACAGTGTTGGCTCCACTGGGCCAGGCCTGGTTCCTTTATGCTGCTTTTCAGGACTTAGCATAGAGTCTCCTGTTTCTTTCAAAAGACTATTTAATTTTAAGCTTTTGTTCAAGGCTTAACACTTTCCTCCTGCAAGCCTTTCTAGTATTTTTGAGCCAGAATACGTAGATATGTTTGGGTGTAGAATACATGCCTGTGTGTGCACGTTGTGTGGTATGTGTGCTCTCACATGTGTTATGTATAAGCAATACACATTTATATGTGTGCATTGCATATGTACATATAAGTATGTACATATTATATATGTGCATACCTATGTGTATGTACAAGAGTGTATTGTGTATACATATTGTATGTATGTGTATATGTGCATTGTTGTATGTGTGTGTGTGTTGAGGGCAGTTAGGTGCAAAATGCCTGGAGCCAGGGAAATTTGAGTTCAAATCCGGCCTCAGACAATTCCTAGCTGTGTGACCCTGGGTAAGTCACTTCACCCTATTTGCCTCAGTTTCCTCATCTGTAAAATAAGCTGGAAAAGGAAATGGCAAACCAGTCCAGGATCTTTGCCAAGAAAACCTCAAATGGTGTCACGGAGAGTCTGACAGGATTGAAACAATGGAACAACAAAAAATGTGTGTGTTGTGTATGTATAGGTGTGTAATGTATATGTATTATTTGCATGTATATAGATGTGTATGCGTATATCTATTATGTCTGTGGATGCATCGCAAATGTCTATATCTAGATGTGCATATGTGGGCTATGTGCAGATACCTGTGTGCCGTGCACATGTATGTTATGTGCAGATACCCATGTACCATACACATGTGTGTTGTGCAGATACCTGTGTGCCGTGCACATGTGTGTTATGTGTGTCACTGCAGATACCAGTGTACGGTGCACACATGTGTGCCATGTGTGTCATGTGCAGATACCGGTGTAGCATGCATGTGTGTTATGTGTGTCATGTGCTGATACCCATGTACCATGCACATATATATATGTTATTACAGATACCTGTGTACTGTGCACATGCATGTTATGTGTGTCATGTACAGATACCTGTGTGCCATGTGCGTCTACCTAGATGAGTGTGTGTGTCATGTGCAGATACCTGTGTACTGTGCACATACGTGTGTTATGTGTGTCATGTGCAGATACCTGTGTGCCGTGCACATATGTGTGTTATGTGCAGATACATGTGGTTTTGTTCATCCACCTATGTATTCATATGCAGCACATCCCAAAGTCTTTATCCAGCTTTGAGCCATTAAAGTACAAGTCTATGCCTCCTTGTTAATACAATTAGTATGTCTGAGCCCAGGCGCAATGGAAGGTCTCTAGCAGGCTCCTCTGCCCCTGGTAACTCCTAGTGTCTTTGTGGGGAAGATTCAGATTTCTGGAGACACTTGAGGATGAAGCTGTGTGATATACCTCAGGGGCTGTGGCTAGACTAGCACCTGTGGGGGAGCCTTGATCCTTGGGGATGGGCACAGTTTGTGGCCTAACTCTGAACCTTCTGCTCCAAGATGGGTCAGGGCCTTTGGCCTTCCTTGATCTCCGACCTTCTGCTAAAGCCTGTTCCTCTTAGCTGGGCCTTGAAGGAAGCCAGGCCAGTCGGGTCCTCTGGCTGCACAGGGATCATCCAGAGTTAGCCCTTCCCCAGCCAGGCCCCTCTCTTTGGGGTCAGAGCTGGGCTTGGGGGTGATCTTCTCCTCAGAAGAGACAAACATGCATGAGAGCTGCTGTTCATTCTTAGTTTTCAAAGAGGGCCAATGACATCACGTGGTGATGTCTTGACTTGCTCATGAATTGGTTTGAATCAGAGCTGTGAGAAGTTGTCAGCCTCACCCTCTCTTCCAGAATCATCAAAGTCCAGTGGCAAAACCAGTCAGGGGGATGGGGGGTGGTCCTGGAAGCAGTGGGTGACCTTGGCATACTGCATGCCTGAGGAAGCGGCAAGTGCTCACAGTGCCTCCTTCCGCCACCTGCACAGCCATGGGAACACGCTGTTCCCATGCCCCTACTCTGCACACGCTTGGGGTAGACACCCCCAACTCTCCGCTGGGTTGGAGGCCTGTCGTCCACCCTCAGCCTGGTTTAGCCCGTCTGCTGAGACAGTTTTAGCAGGGTGTGGCCGCTGGGCATGCTACGGCTTTTTGGAGCCAGAGGTGAATGGGAAGTCCTCTACCGCCTCACCCCAGAGCTGCTAGTCCTTCCCGAACACCCCAAACATCCCATGAACGTGTGGGTAGTGGCCCCCTTTCTCCTAATTGTGTCTGGACCCTTGCAGGATTGTGCTACCACTACACAGAACTTCTTTGCCCTCTGGGAGGCCTTTCATGTGCTTTTCTGCATCCAGCCAACATCTTGGGAATACCAGTTCATGTTCTCCATCAAGAGTGTTGTGCAGCAAGGACTCCAGGATATGTTTGTGGGACCCAAGTATATTGCTGCCCAGTTGGAGCATCTGACAGGAAGAATCATTTCTGTACAATTGCAGCTGCCCCAGAGAGGCATGGGCCATCCTGGGAGTGGCAGTGCTGCCAGGATGGGGTCTCAGGGCTCCCGACTCCCAAGATAGCCCCTCTTCAGGTCGCAGAGGTCCCTGTGTGTTCTGGATTTCTGATTCTTCTCCTACGTCCTTGGTACCGCTCACTGATGAGTAGAAATGAGCACGATTCCCCTGGTGCCACTCATGGCCCAAGCAGACATCATCATTGTCCATAAATAGAGTCCTTTGTGACCAGATGGAAGGTATCTGGTCACACCCTGGACCCTAGAACTTCCCTGAGCTGCAGATGACCATTGTAAGAGAAGTGCAGCCTTCCCCAGCAGGCAGCGCGCATCATACAAGCCCCCACCCCAAGCCATGCAGTAAGGGGTGATAACTGTCTGGAAGAGACCGTGTAACTCAGCCTTTTCATTTCAAACATGAGAAAACAGAAGCTCAGAGAGGGAGATAACTGGGCCAAGGTCACAAAGCCCCTTTGCGGCAGCCGCACTTGGCTTCCCGTCCACGGCTCCTCCTTCCCTGTCTTACTTCTCACACTCAGCTCCCTTACATGCTCACAGTGCCTCCCCCCAGGACTCTCTCAAGTCAGAAGTTAGACCAGATGCTTTCTGAGCTCCTGTCAGGCTCCTGCCTCAGGCTGCCTGTCTGGGAGAGGGGCCACCACTCTCTTTTGTGGGGCTTCGGAGAAAGGCCTAGCTTTGAGTGGGCTCTGCGGCTGCATCACTGGCCGATGGCCACCAGAGGGAGGCACAGGCTAAAGAATGGACATGGGCCCATCTTGACCCCAGCTAGGCCCTCCGTGGTGTTCCCGACACTGGTTGAGTGAGAGACCCAGACTCTCCTACATCCCAGCCCAGATAACAGGAAGGCGGACACAGAGGGCGAGGGGATACCCTGGCAGCCTGGCCTACCTCACCCGCAGCTCTCTATCTCCTGGGTCCATGCTTTGCCCAGGCTCTTTCCAGTCGAAGGCCCTCCTTTCTCTCCACTGATCTCTGGGAATCCCCAGTTCCCTTTAAAGCTCAGACCCAAGAGCCAGTCAGTCAGTCAGTCAATAAACACATTAAGACAGGTGGCTAGGTGGAGCAGTCAATAGAGCACGAGCCCTGGAGTCAGGAGGTCCTGAATTCAAATCCAGACTTAGACACAACACAAAAACTAGCCGTGTGACCCTATTAGGCAAGTCACTTAACCCCAATTGCCTTCCAAAAAGCAAAAAGAATAAAAAAAAAACACATTAAGTGCCTACTATGTACATCATTGTCAAGTGCTGGACATCCAGAGAAAGGCAAAAGACAGTCCCTGCCCTTGGTGACCTCATGGTCTAATGGGGGGAAGAAAAAACAAATGCCTATGTACAAGCACATTATATAGGGGATTTATCGAGAGAGAAGGCACTAGAGAGAAGGGGGCATCAGGAAAGGCTTCTTGGTGGAGGTGAGATTTTAGCTGGGCCTTGAAGGAAGCCAGGCCAGTGGGGAGGGGGGAGGGGCTCAGGGGAGGAGGGAGAGGAAGGAGGGGGCTGGGCCATGACAGGCTTTGAACATCCTTCCCTCACTTAAACCCAGCTCACTTGCCTGTCGTGGCATCACCTCCATGATGTCACATTCCTCTCTGAGAATGAAGGAGAAACAGCATCTGCTTCCCTACAATCTCCGCCCCCTGGTTCTAGTTTCCTGCTTAGACAAGAGACAGAACAAGTGTCTCTCTTTGTTCACAACCTTAATGGGATTTGAGGACAGCGGCCACAGCTCCCCAAAGGCTTCTCTCACCCCGCAAGCTGTCATTGTGAACAGATAGAAGAGAGAGAGAGA
>NW_027185761.1:75570212-75570603 GCF_028583685.1 Petaurus breviceps papuanus | reverse complement strand
AGAGACAGAGAGAGAGACAGAGAGACAGGGAGACAGAGACAGAGAGAAGAGAAGAGAAGAGAAGAGAAGAGAAGAGAAGAGAAGAGAAGAGAAGAGAAGAGAAGAGAAGAGAAGAGAAGAGAAGAGAAGAGAAGAGAAGAGGAGGGGAGGCGAGGGGAGGGGAGAGGAGAGGAGGAGAGAGAAAAGAGAGAGAGGGAGAGAGAGAAAGGGAGAGAGAAAGAAGGAGACAGAGGGAGACAGAAAGAGGGAGACAGAGAGAGAGGAAAAGAGAGAGAGGGAGAGAGAGAAGAGAGGAGAGGAGAGAGGGAGAGAGAGAGGGAAAGAGAGAGAGGGAGAGAGAAGAGAGGAGAGGAGAGAGGGAGAGAGAGAAGGAAAGAGAGAGAGAGAGAGG
>NW_027185761.1:75535342-75570202 GCF_028583685.1 Petaurus breviceps papuanus | reverse complement strand
AGAGAGAGAGAGAGAGAGAGAGAGAGAGAGAGAGAGAGAGAGAGAGACTGAACTTTTGGGAGCACGCATCTGGAGGCTGGGCTACTGCTGCAGAGAGAGATTTTTGAGAACTGACACAGAGCTCGGACTTGTGGTGCCAGACTTCCAAGGGCTGGAGCTGCCAAAGCCTGAGGAAGCATGACTGTGGTGCTGGCATTCTCTACAGATGCTGCTGTGGCTTTGTTAATGTTTATGAATGTTCTTGTGACTTTGTTAAGCCTTGTCTTCCCAGGAACAGAGACTGTGAAGGAGCTGAGATGGGCTGGACACTGTGAGCTCCAATATGGAGCAGGACCTGCCCAGAGAGCTGGACAAGGAGCTGGGAGCCATCTGCCTTTGAGCCCAGGTGACAGGTTGGTGGGTTCAGGTAGGAGCCATCTGCCTCAAGTCAAGATGAAAAGACCTCTCCGTGAATACTGAGCAGAGACTGATAAAATTGTAATTTAATTTCACCCCACGGATGGAGGGCTTTGACTTTCGTACTTTGTGTCCTTTAAGGAGACAAGCCTCCTTAAGGATGATTGAACGACTGACTTACTAAATGATTGTACTTTGATGAAAACTATGTGAAATGAAATCCGTTTTAGTGATAAGTTGTTGAGCTATAACATTGTGAACGCTGTACCTTGATTTTCTGTGAATGTTTTGCTCTGATTTGTTATTGAATAAATAGAGAATTCTCTATACTATGCAATCAGACCCTTGAAATTTGTTCACAGAAGCAGTCCTCTGGAAAGCTGCTTGTGCATGGCTTTACAGATACTGGAGTGGTTCTCCATTTCCTTCTCCAGCTCATTTGACAGATGAGAAAACCAAGGCAAACAGGGTGAAGTAACCTGCCCAGGGTCACACAGTTAGGAAGTATCAGGCTGGATTTGAACTCAGGTCCCCACTGCAGGCCCAGTGGTCTATCCATCATGGCTCCCCCTAGCACCCATAGTGAGTATAGCCTGCAATGAAACCAGAGGCCTTGCACTGCCATCCCAGTTTGCCAGTTTGTGGCCAGCCTCTTAATCTGTGTACCTAATTTTTCTCATCTGTAAAATTAAAAGATGGGTTCACCTCTAGGCCTCCTTCCACCTCTAAAGCTGACCCTTTGTGTGAATTTTAAGGTGATTGGACAGTGGACACTGGATGTAACGGGGTTGGAGGAGGGGTCCCTCGAGAGCCCTAGGGGGAGAGTCTGGAAGACAAGGGGGTGGGTGGTAGAGGGTCAGGGGGAGGGAGTAGACTTGGTGACAAGGAGATGGTGAGAGTTTGGAGAGGGCAGTTTGCCTGGGGTGGTGGGAATGGCCACTCAGGGGCCAGGTTTGAGGATGGAGAAGGCGGCAGGTGAAGGGGCGCACTAGAGGAGGAAGGTGATGGACAGGACTTGGAGGGTAGCTGGCCAAGGGAAGAGGCTTCATTTGTTGTTTCTGTAGATGGGATTCCAAGGTGGGAGAGAGGATGACGAGGCCTGAGTGACCCACATGGTGGATGGACCAAAGACATGCAGGGGGGTGGCCGAGGATGAAACTAAGCACCTGAGAAGCAGTTCTCAAGGGGTTTTGGTTAGCACCTTTCAGGTTAATGAGAGCCTGATTCTACCTACATCTGTGTGACTCTAGACCTGGGAGAGGCCTTGGAAACAATAGATCCAGTCTCCTGAGGTTACAGATGGGAACACTGAGGTCACAGGAGGTGAAGAGACTTGAGCCAAAACCCCCAGTTGGTCAAATCTCGGGGGTGATGTTCAGTCCTCTCTGCAGGAACAGTGAGGTGATGCCTTGGGGAATGAGGTCACTGAGGCTTAGAGGGGTAAAGGGGCCCAGAATCTGGAACCCCCCCCAATGGCAGCCTTCCATGACCTCCTGACTAGGAGAAAGTTCCTGCATATACTCAAGTCCAACCTGCCCCCTGTAACTTCACTAAGTGAGCCCTAGGTTCCCTCTGCGGTGCCCTCCCAGCCTCTTATTAACGTCACATATGACAATAGCAGCAATGACTTGCCCAGAGTCACCTGGCCTGACTGTGTCAGAGACAAGATCTGGACCTAGGCCTTCCTGGCCCCCAGGCTGACTTTCTAGCCACTGAGCAACACTGGCTTGTGACCACAGACTGAAGAGGGGTGCCGACAGGTGCTGCTCCACAGACAGTTCCCCATATTAGGTCCAGTGAAGACGTGGGATCAGCATGGCATAGGGAATCCACGCTAGCCGCACAGCTGGGGAGAGCTGCCTCTGGTTTTGCCTCGGACACCTAAAGACCACGTGTGAGCCTGAGCGCCCACCCTCGCTCCACCAGCTTTGGTGGCTGTGGAAGGGAACGGCCACAGCCCCATCCTCACCACCGGAGAGAGGAAGACTTATAGATCTAAGTGATGGTGTCCAAGACTCCCGCTGCCCTTGGCAGACAGGAAAACCAGCTCACTGTGGGCAGGGCATTCCTTCTGAAACGAGGGGAGTCCAGACTGCTCAGCAGCCAGTAAGAAGTCTGCTTTGTGCACCAGGCCTTCACGGCTGCGCTGTCTCCCTAGAAGTGGCCAGGATGCGGGCTCAGCCCTCCACTGGCTGACATCGGCTCCACTGATGAGGACCCAAGGATGGCCACTGGCCAGCAGCAGTCACAGGCATGGCAGTTGGAGCCTTCCTGAGTAGTTGAGGCATCAGCTTGCAGGCTTTCCTCCTGGAGTGTGCATCTGGAACATGACTAAGAGCTTCCCCTGACTTGTCAAACTTGCCAGCCCTACACACGGCAGATGATTCATGGTGACAAATGAGGCTGCCCAGAGGAATCTTAGGAGCATGTCTAGAGCTGAGGATCAGTAGGAAATCAAAGCGCTCTGGGCAAAGGAGATGGGGCTCCTGAGGGCTGCTGATTCAGAGGAGGAAAGGGACTGAGACAGAGGTGTGGGGGCGGGTGCCTCAGAGCACACCCCGGCTTTGAGACCTGAGCACTTTCATGGTCTGAGATCTCCCGGGTGGAGATGGGCCCTCTTAGCTGGGCACCTCACAGCCTGACCCTGTTTTCTCTTGTGCCTGAGTCTGGATTGGAACTCAGGTCTTCCGGATGCCCCACATTTGGGCAATAGATAAGAGGAATTTGAGGTCTCAGCCCATAGAGGCAAATTTGGTTTCATTCGGGTGATGAGACCAAGTGGGATGGAACTTGACCCAGCTCTGGTTCTGAAGGGGTAACCTGCATGGAATAAGCCGGAGTAAGCAGACTATGCATACATGGGGCAGTCTGGGCACCAGAATGGGGGGCATGGTGGTGAGATCAATGGAGGGGAAAGGCCATTTTGCTGTCAGAATATACTATAGACCAAGTGGAGAGAAGAGGAAATGCAGGAAAAGCTGGGGTAACAGCTCCTAAGAGAGGCAAGAGAGAGTAACGGGGAGACTTCAAGTCACCCAGATGCCATCTAGAGTTCTCTGGACTTGTCTTAACGATAATTCCCTCCTTCAAATGGTGGTTGTTGTTGAATCGTATCTGACTCTGACTCCACTTGGCAGAGATACTGGAGTGGCTTACCATTTCCTTTTCCAGTTCATTTTACAGACAAGGAAACTGAGGCAAACTGAATGAAGTGACTTGTCCAGGGGTACACAGCTAGTCTGTGTCTGAGGCTGGATTTGAACTCAGGTCTTCCTGACTTCAAGCCTGGTACTCTATCCACCGCACTGTCCAGTTGCCCTCAAAAGTTCGAAAGGTAGGGGAACTTCTCTTCTAGATATGGTTCCCTAACAAGGAGGAACTGTCTAGGAGGGTGGAAATGTTGGTCACTTTGGGCAGAAGTGACCACACCCTCCTAGATCTTGCCATAAGGAAGCAGATGAAAGCTAGGGAGAGTCTGACATGCACCTAGATTTGGGGAGAGCAGATTTCAAAGTGTTCGAAGAAAGATTGCCCAGAAGGAGGGATGGAAAATTATCAAGACTGAGATTCTGAAGACACAAAAAGAAACAATTATGATGTGGAGAGAAAAATAAGAGCTGTCTGGAGAGAGCAATATAGATGCCGAGGGAACACTCCCATCACTTTAGAATTGGAAAATGTATAAACCGAGCAAGGAAGCAGGGGCAGGTAACTGAGTGTGACTGAGCTATCAAGTAACTGATAACTCATGGAAGGTTCAGTTATGTCTTAAAGAGAGAGAAGAAACTAAAAGTGAGCTCTAGGCCTGTGAGCTTGACTTTAATTCTTAGGAAAGTTCTAGTACAAATCATTAAAGACATGGTTCGCATCTAGCAAGGGAAGAGTTGTTTAGTCATTTCAGTCACATCCGACCCCTCTTGACCTCATCTGGGATTTTCTTGGCAAAGATACTGGCTTGCCATTTCCCTCTCCAGCTTATTTGACAAATGAGGAAACTGAAGCAAGAAGGTTAAGTGATTTGCCCAGGGTCACATAGCTAGTGTCTGAGGCTAGAGTTGAACTCATGGAGATGACTCTTCCTGATTCTAACTCAGTGCTCTGGAAAGGAAAATAGTGATTACAAAGACCCTATTGAGAACAAGTCCCACCATACTAATTTTATTTCTTTTTTTGATAAGGTTGCTAAAGGAAAAGACATGGGGTGCTGTAGATTAGTTTACCTATATTTTAGGAAAGTAGTTGATAAAATTGTTCATGCTCTTCTTGGACAAAAGATGGATAGATGTAGACTAGAATTAAAATTTAATATTAGACAGGTTATTATTATTGAATATTAGATAGTTTTGAAATTGGTTCAATGACTGAACTCAAAGACTGGTCAGCGATGGGTCAACATCCACTTTCTGGCAAGTCTCCAGTGCAATGGATGCCTCTCAGATCTATCCAGTTCCTGTGCTGTTTAGCATTGGTATAAATGATTTGGAGAAAGACGGCATGCTCATCTGCCATGCAGAAGATGCCATGTTGGGAGGAAGAGTTAAGACAGCAGATGACAGCAGGCTATGGGAAGAATCTAAGAAGCTGAAATTCCATAGGAAGAAGTGCGCACTCAGCATGACAAGCACAGGATTGGGGAGGTCTGGCAGAGCAGCAAACACATTGGGACAGCAGGCTCAATGTGAGGAATTTACTGCTGGTTGTGGTTGTGGTTGAGGGGAAGATGTATTAGTAAAAATGGCCCATTTTCTTCCCAAACCCAGGAGATGTAGGGTAGCATTGAGTCAAGCCTGGGGTTGAACCAATAATTCCCAGGGATTGGGTCCTTAGGAGTCACACCAGCCATATGGCCTCCATGACCAGGAGTTGCCAAAGACAGAGGTGGTGAAAGTTATTGCCTCTTTCTTGTCCAGAATGATCTAGAACAAAAGGATCTTGAATTCTGAAGGAACCATAGAAGGTGGTTCTAAGAGGTGGACCTAACCCTTGTGTAAGGCACCATTGAGTGTAACAGAATTTGGCATATGCCCAAGTCATCTAAGATGGATGGAAGTACCCACGTGGGAGAACCAGGGATCTGATTCTGAGAGCTGGGAGACCTAGTGCAGTACAAATCTTCTGGGGTGGCCTATCTTGGGGTTGGGGGCAGCCTGCTTCCTTCGCCCGCACTGCGTAAACTAGCTGTGTCTTTAACTCTACCCAAAGTGGACAGTTTCTCTTTTCTGCCATACCTGGAGGTGAAGGACTGTCATTCAATGTGGGTGACATAACACAGTAAAAATGCAAGGGCATGAAGGCCACCTTTTCCTGCCCAGACCATGTGATCCTAAGAAATGGCTTGGGGTTTCTGTTTTGTTTCATTTGTCCTTTTTAGTTCTAAGTGAAGGCAATGGGTTCCTGGAGCTGGGAGCCTGAGCCATAGAGATTCTGGAGCCCAGGATTCCAGATGTTGTAGCCCTGACAAGCAAGGGTCCTGGGATTCTAATCCAAGGAGGTCTTTGGACTCGAACTTGGTGCCTATGGAGGAGCTGAGTTACAGGGTTGTGTAATCTCCCTCCTTTCCCCAAGGAGCCAAGATGGCATAGGACGCCTTCTGGTCCTTAGGTGTGGGGCAGTGGGGGAGTATATTTTCTGGCTATATTTTTGGAGGAGAACTTGGCCAGTTGGGTTCCAGGGGCTCTGGCTGGGCCTGTCCTGGGTTCTTGGTTTCAACAATTAATTCCATATTTCCCTATTGCCTCTCTGCTAGTAAGACACTCAAAATGTCTGTTAGCTTCTTTTTGATGGAGTGTGTAGTGATAGGAAGCTGTGGACCATCCCTCACAGGCTGGGGAAAGAGGAGAAAAAGCACTCCATCTACCAGATTGACATATTTATTAACATTTGAAGTGATTATAAGGTGAATTCTCAAACAGTATAGAATTGCCAGGTCCTGATTGAGAATCATGACTAACAAAACTAATGAGTAACTCTGGCTTCTCCCTGAGCTTGAATCTCCATTAGAAAGTGGACAAGTGGAGCAGAGTATTTATCTGCAGGAAGAAGAGCTACCCAAGAGGCCCTGGTCGTGTTACCCGGACAGCCCCCAGAACCGATCATTTCCTGCCCTGCCAGATTCGATTTAAACAGAACCACATGCTTACAAACTGCTGGGCCCAGCAGCTGTAGTGTCTTGTTACATTCTGAGCCGGGGCTCACACACATCCTTTTCTCCACCTTCCTGTTGGCCACAGGACATGGGGCCCCATGGGGCGTGTGTGGCCAAGGTTATGGAGCCACAGGACAGAGGCTCCTACTGTACTTTACCTTGAACTTTGGAGCTTGAGGCTTAAGGTGAAGCAGTTTATGTGACGTCTCCGGGCTTGCTCCCCGAAGAGCTGGCGTTCACACCCCAGGGGTGCTTCGGGCTCAGAGCTCTTCCTACTGCCCTGCTTTGCCTTTGATGGTTTTCTCGTTGCCTCCACGCAGGACCCAGTGGGAGGTCCAACCACACCAAGACGGAGGCTCCTTGTGCCTCTGAGGACACAGGGCCCCCATCGCCTTGGCACTCTTCATTCTGAAGGGAAATCGCTCTGCACAGCATTCCCTGCACTGTTGGCTGTCAAAGCCAGCACAGAAAAGTTGTAATTTAGCTGAAGGAAAAAACTCATAATTTTAACTGCTTTTGGTGGGAATATTAAAACCCGTATTGTTTTTCAAGCATCCATTAGCCCAGGGAAGACGGGGAAATGCAATAACACCCCAGGTGAGCTGGATGAAACCTATCAATCTTCTTGGCTTGGCTAATAATCATTAATCATGATTATTGCTCAGGAAACCTTGGAGGTGTAAGCAGGCTCTCAGCGAGGAGAACACAAGCAGAACTCAGAACAGAGGCATGCCCCCACCCCCAGGGCTCTGTAATTGTTAAGCTAGTAGTCATACCTTGCGTCTCCCTTGCCGGATTGGAAGGTTGGTGTGAGGGACAGAGTATCATTATCCTGATTTAAAGATGAGGAAACTGAGTCTCAAAGAGGGTCAGCCAGGGCCCCAGACTTAACAAGCATCAAAGGCAGGACTTGAACTCCTTTCTCTCCCCCAGCCCTTCATGTAGCATCTGGGACTAGCAAGGACAGGCTGCTGGGCAGGGAGATGCCAAGGAGATCCCCTCAGAGGTGTGCAAGGGACGCAGACAGTGTTCCCACCCCGCCCCCACTCAGCTCACCAGCATCCTTCAGAATCCAATGCAATTCGGTTCAGTAACTGAATGGTAATAGGATGGAATGCTCCCCCCTCATTTAACATCCCCCCCACTTTTCCTTTAGAGTGAAATGTGCTAGGCTATGGCAGCCCTGTGTCCTCACAAAGCGGGGAGAACACCTTCTACACTCCTGCCCCACCACACACCTCATGCTTGTGGCCTGGCCAAGCTGCTCTCTTCAATCCTGCCTCCGTGGCTCTGTTCACACTATTTCCTCATACCTCCCATCCACCTATTCTTCCATCAAGACATGACTCCAGGACCACCTTCTCCAGGAAGCCTGCCAGACTACCCTAATGTCAGCCTTCTCTGAACTTCTACCGCACTTAGAGCCTGCACCACCTATTCAATCAATAGACCACTAAGCATAGATTAAGTGCCTCCCATGCACAAGGCCCTGAGCTGGCCACACTTGAACCCCTGATGGCTGGGCTGTGCCTCCCTACTCTGAGGGCAAGGGACATGTCTTTGCCTCCTAACTCTCCCCACCCCCTCCATTCCCTCACCCACCATCTTTGCCTCCCCACTCCCATCCCCAGTACAGATTATAAGCTGAGTAAACACTTCATCATTGAACATTGTTAAATAGAGAACCAGTGCATTTGTCATTTCAATATGAAACATCCAAGCCAAATGTTGTGGCCTTGGCATCCCTAGGTTCTAGCATGATGCTTGGCAGAGAACGGGAGCTTGGACAATGTTGATCGATTGGTGAGGAGGCAGCAGGCATAGGCTGCTTGCATTAATGCCCATATTAGAGTCCAACTGTCTAGGGAAAGGAACAGCTTCTCCCCTTACCTGTGGTTGGACAGCTGTGGGGGCTTCAGGATGTTTGTGCTTCGCCTGGACCACTGCGGGGTGTGGCCACCCCAGCTCCTCCAAGTGATGGTGATGGACGTTGAATGTCACATCCACATCTCCCCTAGTTGTCTAATTCATGGTCTCTTTTTCCCTGAGAGCTTTCACGCTGAAGGTGCAGACACATGCACTGGTTCTTGCCATGAGGCACCATCACCACTGGGAAGGCCAAGGCTCTGGAGATGTGGATGAATCAGTCAACACCAACCATGGTGACCGGCTGCTACACGGTCCAGGGACAGTGTCTGCAGGAGGAAGAACAAATGTGCTTCGGTGCTTGGGCCTGTCTGCATAAGGTCTGGCAGCAGCCAGCGCTCCAGCCTTACTTGCTTCACCACGACCTTCCATTGTGGCCACAGGAGATTTATCAGAAAAACAACATTCTGAGAAAAGGCAAGGACTTGCCTATGCTCTCCCAAATTCCCCTCCACATACCTCTAAAATAATGCCTCAAATCAAATTCTAGAGTGGCAGAATGCTCAAAAGGATGGGGTGAAACAGTTTTCCAGCCCAAGACAACTTAGAGGTTGGCAGAAAAGGTCTGTTGTGCCAGGGTGAGAATAGAGTGCAGGCCAGCACAGACCAGGCCTCAGCAAACCAGGAGCAGACCCTGGGAGTGATTAGATCAGCAGCATCAGTGGCTGCTTCCAGGGCTCTCAGCCCACAGATGGCAAGGGCCAGACAACTGGTCAGAAGGAATCACAGAGGTCCCTTTGCTGGCGCCAGGGGCAGGATTCTGTAGCATTGTTTGTACGCGGATCTGGCTCACATTCATGGTTCTCAGTCCCAAGGCAAGAAGAGACACCACCACATTGGCGTTTGTGACTGTAGCAGCAAGCACCCCGAGGGCGTCCTCAGGGTTTGCCGCCCATACAGGTCCTTGGATCTGCTTTGTTAAAGGAAAGCAACTCAAAATGGGTTAAACAAGCTTACTTTAATCAGTCAGACATATATCGTTTACCTTGTTCAGGGGAAGAAGGGTCAGCACCCCAAACTTCAAAATATACAGACAGAATTATCAAGACATTAACAGATCAAGTAGACAGCTTTCCAAACTGTCCAACCATTACATCCATACCCAGTCAACATCTGGGTTTCCAAATCTGGGTTTTTCAAAGCCGGGGGACTCTCAACAACGGCTTCCCAGAATTCAGATCAAATCACAGAACACTTCTCAAAGTGAGTCCCAAAACAAAGCTACACATCAGGGCTTATATAGCCTTCTCCTAGCTCAGAGAATGTAACAACCTTATTGACTCTGGCCAATCAAGAAGTATCTACTGAAAAACAAGCCTCCCCCACCCCAGGCTTCAGGTGCACATTAGCCTAGGGGCAGGGAAGATCTTTAAAATTTACATTCTTATTACAGTGACCACAAGGGAGCAGGAACCCTGGTCACATTTCCAGGGCAGAAAAAAGTGTTTGTGCTCGCTCATAGGCCAGAGCACAGGCCAGGGAAGTGGCAAACACCTCTCCTTAGATCACGTCACCTTTGGAGAACCTAAAACATACATGTCCTCAGAATTACCTCTGAAAACAGCTGCACAAAAAACCTGAAGCTTGGGGCACTGCCCCCTCAACTCAGCAAGCAGAGCCCATTTTAGCATAGAGTTAAAAATCAAGAAATAGGCTGGAAAATGAGCAAAACATCAAAAGAAGATCCTGATGATTGAAAGTTACTATGGTGACAGGGAAGATTAAAACACAAACTCAGAAAAAGACAACAAAGTCAAAACTGCTATGTCCAAAACCTCAAAGAAAAATATGAATTGGTCTCAGGCCATGGAAGAGCTCAAAAAAGATTTTTAAAATTAAGTAAGAGAAGTAGAGGAAAAATTGGGAAGTAATGAGAGTAATAAAAAAAAATCATGAAAAATGAGTCAACATCTTCATAAAGGAGGCACAAAAAATACTGAAGAAAAAAAATACCTTAAAAAAACAGAACAGACCAAATGGAAAAAGAGGCACAAAAATCCACTATTAAAAAGAACCCTTTAAAAATAAGAATTGTCCAAATGGAAAAGGAGGTACAAAAAGTCATCAAAAAATTTTTCCTTAAAAATTAGAATGGGGGCAAGTGGAAGTTAATGACTTTATGAGACATCAAGAAACAATAAAATCGAATCAAAAGGATGAAAAAAAAACAGAAAAAATGTGGGAAAACAACTGACTTGGAAACAGATCGAGGAGAGATAATCTAAAAATTATTGGACTCCCTGAAAGCCATGATAAAAAAGAGCCTAGATAGCATCTTTCAAAAAAAAAAAAACACCATCAAGGAAACTGCCTTGAAGTTCTAGAACCAGAGGGTAAAATAGAAATTGAAAGAATCCACTGATCACCTCCTGAAAGAGATCCCTAAATGCAAACTCCCAGAGTTTATAGCCAAATTCCAGAGCTTTAGATCAAGGAGAAAATATTGCAAGCAACCCAAAAGAAACAATTCAAATATTGTGAAGCCACGGTCAGGATAACATGAGATCTAGCAGTTTCTACATTAAAGGATAGGAGGGCTTGGAATATGATATTCTGGAAGACAAAGGAACTAGGATCAAAACCCAGAATCAGCTACCCAGAAAAACTGAGTCTCATACTTCAGGGGAAAAATGGGCATTCCATGAATTAGAGGACTTTCAAGTATCCCTGACAAAAAGACCAGAACTGAGTAGAAATGTTGACTTTCCAGCACAAAACTCAAAAGAAGCATAAAAAATAAACAGGAAAAAGAGTCATAATGGCTGCAATAAGGTTAAACTGTTTACATTCCTACATGGGAAAAGGATACTTATATCTCCTAAAAACTTTCTCACTACTACGACAGTTAGAAGGAAAAAATAGGATAGAGAGAAATACAGAGTTCATAAGCATAACTGGATGCTGGTCTGGCCCTGGCCTCTGCCATGGATGGGGCCTATGGGTGGCTAGTGGTGGGTGCTGTCTGGTCCTGTCATGGATAGGGCTGCTGGGTGGTTAGTGCTGGCTGCTGGTCTGGCCTTGTGACCTGCCAAGGATGGGGCTCCTAGTTTACCGAGTGCTGGGCCTGGGAGCTGGTCTAACTCTGTATCCTGCTGAGGATGGGGATGCCGACCCCAGGTCTCCCCCGACTCTGAACTAATCTGACTCTGTATCAGACTGGGGAAGGGAATTGTTTCTCACTTCACCCCAGCTCCACCCTTCCGCAGGATGCTGACAGTCTTTTTGTTCAGTCCTGTACGTGATGGAGGGGTTATAGCTAATTCACTTTGATGGTCTGGGTCCTCACTCCTTCTTGTGCACATTTAGGACCTTCCTGGAGTGAGGGGGGAGTGGGAGAAATCTGGGCTCTTCTAGGTCCTAACACATCACCCCTTCCCCAACTCTCCAGCATGTATTCTTTTCACAAACAGGATTATAACCCTCAGTGGCAGCAACAGAAAATTGCAATGGCAACGAACCTGGTGTGTGTTTGTTTTTAAATCTGTTCCTAACATTGAAAAATGAGGAACCTGGAAGTTTGCTTCAGCACTCCCTGACTAAAATCTGTGCACTTTCTCAACATTAGCCGCCTCCTTGTTCTCCCCCCCTCCCTCATAGTTGGTTAGTGTAAAGATTTTTGTTTTAAATTTCAAGGCAAAATCTGTTTGAATTGTCCGTGCTGATGGAAGTGAGTAGGAGATAAGAACACGGGGGAGAATCTGGAGAAAATTATTGGCCCTGATTTTTTTCCCTTCTGCTTCTCCAAACCATCTCCCCAGTGTCACTCCTCCACAACACATAGCTGGCACGTTAGACTTTATGCTCATTTTCTTCCAGTGAAAATTCTAATGAAAAGTGACATGACCAAAGTAACATGGGATGGTGGAAAAGTCAATAAGAGAAAGAATTGGAAAGTAAGCCCTAAGCTTTATTCCCAGCCTTCCTCTTCTGTGGTGATCCTAAGAGGACACTAGCCCACATCCTCCGAATTCCATTTGTCTTGTCGTGGAAGGACTTCCTTCACCTCTGGGACAGGGGTTCTTTCCTTGTTTGGATCCTGAACCCCTCTGTACATTCTCTACTGAAGCCTATGGACCTCTGCTCAGAGGAAGGGGTTCAAATACACAGAAAAATACATAAGAAAATGTGCTATTGAAATGCAGTTCTCAAAAGAACATTTTTAGACAAGGTCACAGATCTCAGGTGAAGAATCATTGCCATACAGGTCCTTCTGTCCATCAGCCCATGGCTTCCTCGGGATCTTCCTGCTTCCTCAAACAACCAGGGAAAGAGATTTAGAGCTGAGATGTTAAACAGAGATAATAGCACATGCCTTCACGCTCCTTATGAGGACCATTAGATAATATCTCTTCTTCTCCCCTTACCATCTGGCTTCCAACCGCTTTCTCCAAGGTCACCAGGGATCTCCTAGCTGCCAAATCCAAGGCCTTTTCTCCATCCTCATTCTCCTTGGCCTCTTTGCAGCCTTTGATCATGTTGTTCTCTCCTCTTGGATCCTCTCCTCTCTCCGGGTTTTCAGGACACCTCTCCTGGTTCTCCTCCTCCCTCTCTGACTGCTCCTCCTCTGTCTCCTTTGCTGGCTCCTCCAGATCATGCCCTCTAACCATGGGTGTCCCTCAGGGCTCTGTCCTGGGCCCCCTTCTCTTCTCCCTCTGTCCTACTGCGCTGGGTGAACTCATCAGCTCCCATGGATTTACTGACCGTCTCTATGCTGACCATTCTCAGATTTTACCTTGGTCACTAACAATTAGCACAGTGGGTACAATCATGGGACACCTGCTTCCTTCTGTTAGTATTGAGGGAACCATCATTTTCGCAGACCTTCAGGCTCACAACCTTGGAGTCCTTCCAGACTGCTCACTGTCTCTCACCTCTCACATCCAAGGCCTGCTTATATCACATTTATAACATCTCCCTAATCCATCCCCTTCTCTCCTCTTCCCCTGCCCCTGCCCTGGTGCAGGCGCTCACCACTCCACACCTGG
This sequence comes from Petaurus breviceps papuanus, assembly GCF_028583685.1. Classification (NCBI taxonomy): domain Eukaryota; kingdom Metazoa; phylum Chordata; class Mammalia; order Diprotodontia; family Petauridae; genus Petaurus; species Petaurus breviceps. The sequence continues at coordinate 75,556,750 of NW_027185761.1, read as the reverse complement.
ACTACTGCTGAGGGGTCTGCCTGCCTCAGCCTCTCCCCACTCAGGTCCTGTCTCTCCTTTCAGTGAGCCTGACAGCATCCAACTCCCCAGCCACCCCAATTCCAGGACCTCCCCCTGGGGCCACCAACCATTTGGGAGTAGAATTCCTGCCCCCCCCCTGCACTCTAGTGCTTGTGGGAGGAGGGAAGAGCCAGGAGGACAATGTTGGGGCAGGGAGGGAACACATTTCTTCCTGGATATCGCTGTTTCCTCTGTAGGAGGGGTGGGCTTCTTCTCTGCTTTCCATAGCATTCCACAAGATCTTTTTGGGCTTGTGTGTGTGTAAGCAGGTGGCAGGAGGGGCTGGCAGCTCTGAGGACATGGGCACCTTGGGAGCTGTACCTTCAGCAGTGGGGGAGGGTCCTCCAGAGCCTTTGCTTCTCCAACAGTGCCCACCCTTCCAACATTCTGAACACATGTGGAGAGAGGGACTGTGCTCCCTTCTGGGGTGCCCTGTGACCCAGAGAGCCCCCAAAGAGCAGGGCACTCTGAGTCTGAAAGGTCATCCCTTTCCCTGGGACTTGATGCAGAGGGGTGGTTCAGCTCACTAATGTCAGGGATGGTAAGATGCTGAGGGCTACTGGGTTGGGGTGCAGGCATGCTAAGGGCTGCTGGCTAGGAGGCTGAAGGTATGCAGAGCTGCAAGAATTCCGGCCCAACACTTCCCCTGATTTAGCACAAAACAGACCCAGGTAGCAGCCACCTGAAGAAGTGGCCATGGTCATGTATTGCTACTCTTGGGAGCTGCTCCAGACCCCCATTCTGCTCCTCAGCATGCCTTCCTGCAGTGCTTGGAGCAAGTCTTTCCCAGATGGGGACAGGTGTCCTCCATGGTCCTGATCCCCTCCACCCCCATTTTCTTTCTTTTCTTTTTTTAAAGCAATTGGGGTTAAGTGACTTGCTCAAGGTTACAGGGCCAGTTATTTCTGGGTGTGGTGATAAGTATCTGAGCCCGGATTCGATCCCAGGTCATCCCGACACTGGGGCCGGTGTTCTTACTCGATGTGCTACCTGGCCGCCCCCTCCACCCCCATTTTCATTGGCCAAGGGCAGTCACAGCAGTCTTCTTGGCCATCCCTGTGAGCTGGTCCATGGAGTCTCAGGGCAGCTTCTTAAAATATCTCCCTGGAACACTGTGCTCCAGTCCCAGGGTCTGCTCTCCTGCTGGCTTCTCAGCACCAGGAACATGGGAGCACAGGGGGAGGGAGCAGGGGGGAAGGACAAAGCACCATTTCCTGTGTCTGAGGGAGGAGTAGCTCCCCTGGGAAGCACTGACCCTACTGACCCTGCTGTCCAGTGAAGCCTTTTCCTCAGTGCCCCTCCTCCCTACCCTTGTGTCTCCAGCCCTGATCTCAGGACTCCCACAGAGTTTCCCACAATACTATGGTTCCTTGGAGTAGGGAGCATGCGCCATGTGTGCTCCATCCCAGGGCTTCCAGCAGAATGGGCAATGAGATCTCAGTGTTCCAGCCTCCAGATGAGTATCCCTGGGACTTTGGATGGTGGACTTCAATCAGGCAAGATTGAATTCTGGGCTTAGGGGATCATCCTAGAGATAAACATCCCTTGTTCATACAGTGAGGAGCTCCAGAGAAGCAAACTGACGTCTGCTGACCGCCGAGTGTCCTTGGGAGGAGAACAAATGCCTTTGTGTCCTTCCCTTTCTCCTCTTCCTTGTCTAGGAGGAGCGCGTCCAGGGGTGGTGACCAGGATGAGCAGGAAACAGTCGCTGATCTCCTCCTCTCCCACCCATAACTTTGTATTTACTTTATTTCCAGTCAGTCAAAAAGCATAAGCACTTGCTATGTGACAGGCACTACTGAGAATCAAATATAAGCACAAAGACAGTGCCCGTCCTGCCTTCAGGGAGCTTACATTCCAGTAGAGAAGACAAGGCATAAAAGGAAGCTGAAATAGGGGACGAAGGGGAGGATGGGAGGAAGTACCAGGTCAGGAGCATGATGGGGATGCCCAGAAGAGGAGAGGAGCCTGAGGGGAACCTGGGAAGACGTATGAACTGATTAAAGTGAAGCGAGCAGAACCAGGAGGACACGGTGACAGCAAAACTGTAACAACAACCAACCGCGAAAGACTTCGCTCCTCTGACTAATGTAATGGTCCAAGACAACTCCAAAGGACCCACAATGGAAAATGCTCTCTCCCTCCAGAGAGAGCGCAAGAGCTAATGGACGTGAAGCAGGCTTCTTGAGCTTTATTTTTCTGGCTTTTTTGTGACATGGCTGATATAGAAATTCATTTTTGCATAATTGATATCTTGTTGCTTGCCTTCTCAGTGGGTGGGAGGGGCTGGAGGGAGAGAGTGAATTAGGAAGTCAAAAATGAGAAAAATGAATTAAAATAAGTAAAATACAATTATTTTTGAGAGAGATGGCAGACCCAAAGATGGTGCCATAGTTCAGTGGAGGCTCAGAGACGCAGCAAGAGGTGTCTCCTATTTCATCTTTAGGGCCAGGATTGTTCTTCAAGATTTCACAATTTTGCTTTGGGTTGCTTTGTGGGGCTTGCTTTTCCCATACACATTGTTATGGTCAATGAATATATTGTTTCCCTGGCACAAGAGTGACTTAACAGCGAGCCTTTCAAGGGAGACCAACTGGAGTCATCTCCCTAGAAGTGCCCCAGCTGCGTTGGAAGAAGCACCAATTAGAGATCCTGTAGAGGGGAAGGTTTGATGGATCAGCTAGTCCTTTCCAACTCTAAAATTCTGTGATCCCAAAGCACTGTCTTGGGGCTTCCTGGCAAGATGTGCCATTTATAAGATCAGAGAAGCTATTCTGTGACCCCACCCAGTAACAGTTATCACAGGTCTGAGCTGACCAGCACATCTGCCCAAGTTCACCAGCTGGGCTCCTTCTACACAGGATAGAGTTGGACTGAATACCAACAAGATTTTAATAGACTTTAATCATTGGGATGAATCCAATCAAATGAAATTGAAAAGGGTTAAAGTCTCCTGCTCGGGTTAAAAAAAATAAACTTCCCAAGGCCAAGATGGCAGACGAGTGGCCAGAGAGCAGGCAGTTTGTTTGAGCCTCTCGTCTCCCCTGAACCATCTGTTTAACCAGCTTGTTAAAGGCATGATATCCCATCTGCTTCTGATTGTGGGCACCATCCTCTGGGAACACACATCTGTGAGCACACTTCCTACCCTGTTGTGTCCAGAAGTGGACACAAGGTTCCAAGTGGGCTCTGCCCAAGGAAGAGGACAGCCAGTCAGGGGACTATCACCTTCTTATTCCCAGATGTGGTGGGGATCTGTGGTTTAAGATGGTAATAATATGGGATTATTTGTTTGTCTGTTTAAAGAATCACACTTTATGATTTCACAGTCCTTCTGTAACTTAGCAGATTCAATTCAACTCAACAATCATTTTCGTGTGCCTACTATGTGCCAGTCACCATCCTGGGTTATAGAGGCAGCTGGGGGGCACCACAGTGCATGGTGTGCTTGGCCTGGAGTGAGGAAGACCTGAGTTCAAATCCAGCTTCAGACTCTTAGATGGGGATTGATCCTGAGCACTTAACCTCTGTTTGCCTCGGTTTCCTTATCTGTAAGATGGGAATTATAATAGCACCTAATCCCCAGGGATTTTGTGAGGATCAGATAAGATAATCATTGTAAAGTGCTAAGAACAGTGCCTGACACATGGTAGGTGACATAGAAACGCTAGCATCATCATCACCACCATCGTCATCATCACTATAATCATCCTCACCATCACCACCATCATCACCACCATCATCACCACCATCACCACCATCACCACAATCGTCATCATCATCATCTTATTCTTATGTGTCAGATGCAAAGAAAAAAGCCAAGTGACCCATCCCTGTCCTCAAAGAGTTCACATTCGATTGTGTGGATACAGGGAGGCCTCAGGTAAGTAAATAGCAGAAATGCACAAAATACAAGAATAGCACCCGGTGATTGGGCACTAAAATCCTAAGAAGTAGGGGCATCAGGAAACGCTTCATGAAGGCAGAGGGGCTTGGACTGAGTTTTGAAGGGATCTGGGGATTCTAAGAGATGGAGAGGAGGAGAGAGGACATTGCAGGCAGGGGGCATAGCATGGGCAAAGACACAGGAGGTTGGTAACTACGTGGCCTTGGAGGTCCCTTCCAAGTAACTCCAAAGCTGTGCTCTTTTGGGTGCTGTGAGGTCCATCTTCTCTCTTCTTTCCGGACTAGATTGATCATTATACTTTCATGACATTCTGTTTAGGTGTGAGTGCAGACCCCTGGGGCATTCCACTGGAGACTTCCCTTGAGCTCAACTCATGAAATTCCAAGGGCTGAGCTGCTCCTTGGAAAAAGGTAGATGGAAAGCGCAGCTCGGAGGAGGTGTCTAAGTAGAAGGAGTTGCTGGGATAGTGAAGATGCAGGGCAAATGTCCAGAGGCCAAAGGACCCTCTAGAGCTGAGAGAGTCAGAGAGAGAAACTATCTGAGGAGCTGGAGGACCAACTTTCCCTGTCGACCTTCAGCCTAATGCCTCCCTCCCTTCCCGCCTTCATTGGGTCCTGGGGAGCAAGGCCAGGCCAAGCAGCTGGGGGGTGCTGCAGGGGTGCTCCAAGGCTCAGCACTCTGCCATGCTCTTCCTCTTCCTCCTCCTCCTCCTCTCCCAAAAAGGGCTCCTGAGGCCCCTCACGTCTTCCCTCTACAGACCCTCATCTCCTCCTCTCCCTGACTTTCTGTGTCCCTGCCCTGCTGGTGCTGCAATCTGTTGACTCTTTCTCAACCTCTTTTACTGGATATCATCCATCTCCTGCCCACTAAATGTTACTCTGTCTCTGTGTATCTCTCTGTCTCTGTCACTTTCTGCCTCTGTCTCTCTCCTCTTTCCTCCCTCCCTCCTTCTCTCTGTCTCTCTCTCTCTCTGTCTCTGTCTGTCTCTCTCTTTCCTTTCTGTCTTTCTCTCCTCTCTGTCTCTCTCCTCTCTGTCTTTCTGTCTCTCTCTCTATCTGTCTCTGTCTCTCTCCTCTTCAAATACCTGAAACAAGGCAGTGTGTTTCCCTCTCCCCTCTGAGCTCCTTTCCAGGTCTCCTCCCCGCCTCCCCCCCCCCCATCCTTCTCAGTGAGCCTCACACGGCACTTGCTGTATGCTGCCAGGAACCATTTGTTGCCATTCTCTTCTCAGGAACCTGCTGCCCTGACCCCAGGGTCTTCCCAGGGAAAGAGGAAGCAGGAGCCTCAAGTAGGAGCCCTTGTATTTCCAGGACAAGTGGCCCAAAGATGACCCCCCCCCACCAGAGGTGAAGGGGAATGAACATTGCCCAGTGGGGCATTTGGCCTCAGAGGGAAGGCTGGAAGTGCTTCCCTTGTGTCTTTGGGTACCCAGCACCGAGTGAGGTGGTTGGCACGTAGTAGGCTCTCAATAAATAATCTCTACATTGATCAGTCTTGTTCAACTCCTCGATTTTACAAAGGGGGAGACTGAGGCTCCGTTGGAAAATGTCTTGCCAAGGAAGGCTCGTTCTGTTCTTCCTGAAGTTGAGACTGAACTGAGGGGAAGCTGAGGAGAGCCCCAGCCTCATCCACTCCCAGACTGAGGGCTGGAAGGAATGCCGGAGCCCACCTGGGCAGGCCCCTCAAGGCAAAGATGACAACAGTCACCACTCTGGCAGCTCTTGAAGGTGGTCTCCCTGAAGGAGCCTCACAATAGCCCTGTGAGGTAGATGCTATTATTACACCTATTTTATAGCTGAGGATCTGAGGCTGGGGTTCATGTCAGAACTCAGGGACTAGAATGCAGGTCTCCAGACTCCCAGCCCAGCCACCTTTCATTGAGGTTACTGAGAAAAAGCCTTCCTACTCTGCCCCACCCTGGCAGACAGGGACCCCACCTTCCTCAGTAGCAACCACAAATAATGACTTAGGACAAGCAACTGAGTAAGAAGAGGGGCCTCTCAGCCCCCCAGATGTACCCCAGCCCACCCTGAGCTCACCCCATTCCTCACTTTGATCCCACTCAGTGGGAAAATCAGAGCAGATTAGAAGCACAAGGGGACAGATGAGTCCCAGAGATAAGGAAGACCAAGGCATCCCCCAGAGACATGGCCAGTCTTCCAGCAGGGGTTCGGGGGCTGGCCTCCTTCCCTTCACTGGCCTGCCTGAAAGAGCCCCTTTGCCTGCCCGCTCCTGGACCTGAGAGAACTTGCCCCTCCCCCACCCCCAGCAGCATCCATGAGGGCTCTGGCAGGGTGGGGGCACAGCTCACCCTTCATTTAGAACATAACCTTGAACCACTCACTTCTCTTTCATAGGGATGGTTGCTTTTGTCCCCACTCAGCCATTGCTTTGTCTCCTGAAGAGCTGGGTGGGGTTTCAGCTGCTGGGTTGGGAGGTCAGAGTGGATGGGTGGTTTGAAGGGCTCTATTGAGGGCAAGATGAGAGGGACAAAAAAAGTACTGCTAGCTCTCAGCCCCTCGCTGCTCTTGGCACTACCCTCCCCCTCACCACATCCCCGCTCCATCCCGTCCTTAGAGGAGCTGTGCCTCAACATTCAACCCCCTTCAACAAGTTGTGTCCCTACTGTGTGGCAGGGCTAGCTCCAGGCGGGCCACAGGTAGGACAAAAGGAGGGTCCTGCCCGGGGGGCAGGCCTGAGAGGCACACAAATGGAGCTGGGGGGGGGGGAGATGAGGAGAACTCAGAAGGGAGAGAGGCCACCCTGGACCAGGGATCATGGAAGGCAGGTGAAGATGAAGAAAGGGCTGAAGAGGCCTCTGGTTGGGCCCAACCTTGATATCAGTCTCCAATGCTCTGTGCTGCTGACGTACCCAGGCCATGACCAATCGGGGTCAGAGTCCAGAGGTGGCACCATGTTAGACACTGGCTGATGTTCAGATCGTAGACTAATTTGGAAAGACCCTTAGGAGTGGATGAGTCCTAACTTCCCCCAAACCATGAACCTTCTCTAAGGCAACCCTGAGTGGCCATGCAGACCCTGATAGCCTTAAGAGCCCCTAAGCTTTGGCAGCCTTGCCAGTTACCGTTGGAAGCCTTGGTGTCTTCTAGCCCTTTGGAATGGGGAGACTTCCTCCCAGGTCTGGGGGAGTCTTCACGCTCTTCTCTCAAGATAGACTCAACGGGGCTGAAGACTGTTCTTAAGAATTATACGCTCAGCTTAGGAAATTTACTTTTGAGATATTTGTATGTACTGAGTTAGAAATTTCCCTGAAAGTCCATTTGCCTCAAGCCCCATTTCATTGGGGTTTAGCCAAACAGGCATCCTGTTTTCCATTTCCTTAAGACCATGACTTACTGGGAGGAAGGGGAAAGGAGGCTCAGTTGCAGTCTGCCCCCCAATCCCTTCCTAGAAGGGGTGACTTTGGCCCTTAGGACCTCCAGTGTTGAGGAAACTCATCTCCTAAGTCAGCTGTCTATGACTGGGCAGCTCTAACTGAAGCATCATTCCCCTCCTCCTGGCCCCTGGGGCTAAGCAGGATGAATCCTAGGTCTCTGCCCCAGAGCTCACATCAGTCATTCCCAAGCCCAGAATTTCATTGGCCAAGATCTCTTCTCCAAACGAGCACAACTGGTCCTCCCACGGCTCTGGCCCAGGTCTTGGTGCCATCTTTGAACAATGTATCGATCCCCTGAATACTACATGGGAAAGAAAAGGAAGAGACCAAAGAGAGAGCTATGGAGATAAACCTATGTGCAGAGATGGAGCGCCCGCAGAGCAGCTGCTGCTGGGGCAGGAGGAACAAGCATTTATTAAGCTGTTACTGTATACCAGGAGCTGGGCTAAGCACTATACTAATATCATCTCACTGGAGCTTCACAACCTAGGACATGGTTGCAGCTATTATCCCCTGTGTACAGAGCCTTGGGATGGAGCATTGCACATTGCACCCAGCCAGTGCTCATTAGGTCTTCGAAGGACGGAGGGAGATGGAAGAGAGAAGACCCAGAAAGATTAGACATGTGCAGGCAGCTCTCTTCCATGGCTTCCTGATCCATGGGTTCCTGATGGTCTTTTCCAGACATTGGTTTTATTTTCAGCCTTGGGCACTGGGTGGCCTTGGACAAGGCCTTTCTCCCCTGCCCCCAGATCTCATTTCTCTTGGCATCAGACCGGCTCTCTGGGATGTCTTTTAGCTGTGGGATTCCTTGGCTCTACAGTTCCAGAGAATGAGGCTCCAGGGTCTGGGGAGAGGTCAGTCTCTGGACACTGGGCATATGTTCTTCTGGCAGTGAGAGTCTGACCACAGGTGATGGGAAGAGGGACAGGAAGATGGGGCCAGTCTAACTTGGTGCTTGGAAACACCTGAGTGTATGTGTCTTTCTGGTCCTGTGGCCCAGGGTTCGGGGGCTTCCTCATGTCCCTTGTCTTGCTGCCCAAAGTCAAAGCCTGGAGCAGGAAAGTCTCACCTGACAGCTGCAAGAATATGGGTGGCTATCCCTCCCCTGGAATCTCTGACACTCAGGGAAGGGAGGTGGTCATTAGGGAGGCAGCATGGAAAGAGAAAAGGGGAAAAGAGCTGGCTTTGGATTCAGACCATCTGGGTTCAAATCCTGACTCGCTGGATGACTTTGTATTAGATGCTTTGCCTCTCTTGGCCTCAGTTTCCTCATCTGTAAAATGAGGAAATTGGACTAAAATGAGCAAAAAATCTGGCATCTCCTGCCCTGAAATGATTTGGATATGATGAAGAGGGAGAAAGCCCCTCCTTTGGTGACCACCACTGATGCTCTTAAAGGACTCTGTGTCCTTCCTAACCCTCCCTCCCCCAGACCCATCAGCCAAGCAGAAGAGAAAGGGAGATTTGGAGAATGAGGACAGGATTAGGCATTCTGGGCCCCAGCTTAAAATACAGAAATGTCACACGGACCATCAAAGGTACCAACAAACAAGAAAATGTGTGTGAGTGTGAATGTGTGTGAGTGGGTGAGTGTGTGGGTGAGTGTGAGTGTGAATGTGTGTGAGAGTGTGTGTGTGAGAGAGTGTGTGAGAGCGTGTGTGTGTGTGTGTGTGTGTGTGTGTGTGTGTGTGCACGCACACGGCATTAAGAGCCACCCAGTGAGTCAAAGGGAGCAGGATGGGCTGTCCTGGGGCAGCGAGGAGGGCTCCCTCCTCTAAAAGGCTCTCACCACCACCATGTAGAGCAGCCTTGAGCTGGTGGGGGCTGAGGAGAAGCTGCTGTTTATCACAGGAGCACACACTGGCATCCATCCCCAGGCAGCCCACAGGCCTGAGTCATGCAGACACTCGATTTGATTTTAATTTATTTGTAGATGAATAAACCTGGAAGCGATTGTAATCTGTTTTTAATTATTCAAGAGGTTATTTACTAAGCTGCCTGGGCCATGGGGCCACACAGTATTTGAGCTGGGAACAGAAATTCTCCCTTGGTTGTTTTTCTGAAATAACTAGCTGAGGGCTGTGATTGCTCCCAGGGAGGTCGGTGCCTGGCTTTCGGTCTTCCTCCCCACCTTGAGCCTGTTCTTCTCCCTGGAGAGCCCCATGCATTTTGCTGCCCCCTCCAACCTCGGCCTCCCAATTGGTGCACACAGCTTCCTGGAGCCATCCTTTCCCCTCACCTCCGCTCCCCCAGGAGTCAGACATGCTCCTGACTGTCGGACTGCAGGGCCATTTCCTTCCATTTCTTCCCCCTCCAACTACAACAGCGTCTCCTTCCGTCTTTCCCCACTCCTCTCTCCTCCAGGGCTCACTCTCGTCCTCAGCATGCCGGGGCCTCCTCCTGGGGTCACCATTCCTGCTCCATGCTCCCTTCTCTGCCTTTTCCATCCTGACCCAATAGTGAGCCAGGTCAATGAAACATTGTCTTCCCTTCTTACCTGCCTTGCTCACTTTGTCCTGATGGAACTCTCACCTGGTCAGATGACAGCCTTATTCCATCCAAAGGGTTCTGGTAGGTCAAGGGCAGAGCTGTGGAAAACTTGGATCTAATGAAGCTACAGTTTCAATAGCTGGGGGCAGAATGGTGGGGAAGCAGAAAGCAGCAGCATGACCAATCAGAATTCCAGAAAAGCCCCTCCCTCATTGGATCAGAGCCACTTCCTGGGAAGGATGAAACAGCCAACAGAAGGAGCTGGCAGAACAGGAGAGGGCAAGGTGGTCCCAGAATGCAGGAGGGAGAAGAGAAGAGGGGCTTTGGAGAAGGCCATCGTGCCCTGATGGAAAGGAACAAATCCTGAGTCCACTCTTGCTAGTACCCCATCCAGGTTAGTATTGGAAGTCAAGAGCACCATCCATATCTGTAGGAGAGGCCTCAGGCTTGGAGCCCATGTGCTCTGGGCCTCTCCTATTAAAAGCTAAGGGGATGACTGCTGGGCTCTTACATTGCCTAGCATTGGGTGGGTCATTGCACTACGTGACCTCTGAGTCCTGTCTTTCTCCCTGGTCCTCCTCAGGGGAGCAAGTGAGCTAGCTGACCTCTAAACTCCCTCCCCAGCTAACCTACCATGGCTCCCTAAAGCCTCTGGCCCCTAGCCAAGTGCACAGGGGCTGAGTTTAGCTCCCTCAGGGCCACCGAGGTTAGGGCATCTCTAGCCCCTCCTTGAAGGCTGTCTTTTTCCTTTTGTGAATTCCCATTTTCCTTGCTATTTTGAGCTTTACTGCTGGTCCTCAGTGTAATGGAGACCTCTGTCCTCTGCTCTCCAGGATGCAGCAACCTCCCAAGGATGTGGAAGCATGTGTTTGCTTACCCGAAATGCCAGGGACATGCTCCTCAGGGAGGCTGGGGAAGGGGGGCAACACGGCCACCACCAAGGGCAGAGCTGTCCAAACCAGGGACATGAGCCACACTGCATCCGGGACCCAGTCTTGGGAAAGGAGACCTACCCACCGAACTACACCCGTGGCTGTCCTTGACATTCAGAGACTCATCTTACCACAGGATTAATCAATGAGAGGAAGGGAGAAGAGCCGAGGGGAGCTGGCAGGAGGAGGCTTCTGGGGCAGGAAGAGCAGAGAGTTGGTGGGGGGAGTGAAAAGAGACAGAATTAGAAATAGGCTGAGAAAGGAATAAAGAAGCACTTTAAATTTAGATCTCAGCAGGATCAAGGGGGTTATGTAGCCCAACCCCCTTAAATGACAGAAAAAGGAAACTGAGGCTGAGAGAAGCAGAATGATGCCCAAGCAGGTGAACACTAGTGCCTGGCACACAGTAGGTCACCTCTGCATTGGTGGATGGAGTTTCCACACTGTGAGCTCCTCACAACGATGAGAGTCCAAACCCAGAGAAGCCACGATTGAGGACAGAGCTATGGACTGTACAAGCAAATCCTGCTCTTCCAGGACCCCCCCCACTGCTCTGTCCTCTCTTCTCCAGGCTCATCTTCCCTTCAGAGTCTGGTCTTTGATTGCAGGCTCTGCCTCCCTCTTGGGTACAGTACCTGCCCTATAGCTGAGCTGTCCAGCTAGATGGAGGTCCAGTGGCCAAGGGTTTCACCTGCCAGTCAACGGACTCTGTATTTGGTCTTGGAGGGGACCTGGCTGCTGATTGAGCAGGGCAGTGGAAGGTCAGAGGAAGCTGATTAAGTGGGGCAGAGGAAGCCACCTTGGCATCTGAACAGAGGATGGATCGGAGTGGGGAAGGAAAGCAGTCCTGAGGCCTTTGCAGCAGTCCAGGCCAGAGCTGAGGAAGAGATAGCCTGTGGTGGTGGCTGGCTCAGGTGACCCACGAGTGACACAAGAGGGACCCAGTCCAATGTAAGGCACAAGGGCTCCTCAGGCCCTTGTGGCCTTTGGCAGGTGCCTTGGGCTGGAGACTCTCTGGAGCCCCTCCCAGAGCTGGAAGTCTGTACTTTGTGGTACCCATTTACTCATCGCTGCTTGGGGCTCCTTCCAATCAACAGAAGCAGAATGAATGTTGGTGGCAGCAGTGGACGGACCATTAATCTGTGCATGGGAAGGGAGGATGGAGAAGGGATTGTGAGAAGGAGGCATACTATTGCCTTCTGGGTGGAGCTGTCAATCCTGAAATAATTTGAATTTGCCAGAAAAATCACCTAAATTGTTTGTACCCAGAGACCCCACTACTGGTCACAAAGTCCAAGGAGACTGGAATCAAAAGAAGGGTCCTGTAACCACCAAGGTACTCAGAGAAGCACTTTCTGTGGAAGTAAAAAGACAAAAACAAAAAAAAAACACCCAAAAAACTGGCCACAAATTGGGCATCCGTCAATGGGGGAATGACTGGAGAATGTGGGAATGTGAATGATATGGGATATGACTGATCTACAATGGACATGAAGGAGTCAGAGAAGCAAGGGACGACTCCCATCAGCTGGTATAGAGAAAAGAAAGGAGAAGGAGGGAGGCCAGTGACAGCCGGACTATGTAGACAAAGGCAGTGGAATCCAGATTAATGATATTGTCCAAACTACCCAAGAGTCCTTGAAGCCAAGGCAGCGCTTCTGGGAGAGGCCCAAGGAGGAATGAGTGCATGAAGAAAAAAGCATCTATTCAGTACTTACTATGTGCCGGGTCCAGCATGGCACCGCCAAGGACTGGGAACACAAATCCAAGCAAACAAACGATGGGTCCCTGCCCCCAAGGAGCTTACATTCTAATGGGAGAAGACACAAATAAAGAAATGGAAGGGGAGCATCTTCCTTTGCTGGAAGCCCTGTGCTTGTGATTATTCTCCATCCAGCCGGGGGCTGCACACAGTAGGCCCTCAGATGAAGTTTGCTGATGGGGCTTGTATAAATCTGGCCAGATCAGCTAGTGGAGAAGAGAGCAGATGGGCAGTGGGCCACCTTGGGTGGATGTCCATCGGCTCTGAACCTTACCCAGAGCCCGTTGGAGGCTCTCCCAAGTGTCCTTTGCTGCACTTTGGTCCAAGTGGACAAAGGACTGGTCACTCACTTGGAGCAGGTTTGTGTCTCCGAGCCGCTGGCAGTGTGTGCTTCAGGAGCCTGGGCTTCCTTGAGCTCCCTCCTGCCTGCTCTAGGGTGGGGCTGCAGGAGAGAGGCCAACCAACCTCAGGATCTTGGAGAGCCCACTCTTGGGGCCACACGCAAGTGACCCAATCAGCATTGCAACAACACGGATGGGTGTGCTCTGTTAGTGGGGCGGGGGGGCAGATCTTTGATTTCAGCAATATAGGGAATTCCCAGCATGGAAATTCCCTCCACTGATGCCAATTGGTTACTGTTCTAAGTTGTACTCTCTGAGAGCTGCCTGGGACTCTGAGAAGTTATGTGACTGATCCAGGGTCACCCAGCCAGGACGAGTCAGGTCTCCCTGACTCTGAGGCCAGTCTTCTATCCATGACACCATGTTTCACTGGGATATCTTGTATGTAAATGATATATGCCTGGCATGAGTTCTAATTTGACTTGGGTCAGGAGAACTGGTCAGATGAAGGAGCCCACCAAAGGGTATATCCTTTTGCTCTGCCTTAGTCTGTGACTGGCCTGGCCCATTTTGATCATTTGAAGCAGGAGAGAGCACCAAGGGAATCAATAAAGGCTTCCTGTAAGAGGTGGCACATGAGCTGAAAATGCTGTGGAAGAATGGCATTCCAATCATGGGACACAGCCTGGGCAAAGGCGTGGAGATGGGATCTGAGTGCCGGGTTCAGGGAACACCATGTAAGCCAGCATAGCTAGGACACAGAATGCATGAAGAGGAACCATGCCCTGAAAAGTTATGCTTGGAGGCAGGTGGGAAGGGCTCTTAAATATTCAACTGAAGACTTGGTATTTTATCCCAGAGGTAATAGGGAGCCATTGGAGACTCTTGACCAGGGAGTGACAGAGGCAGGTTATTCTGGTGAACAGGCTCCCTTTTCCTCTGCCTGCCCCTTTCACCTTCCAGAAGATCCTCAGGCTTAGTCCCCCACATGGGAGATGTTCAGAGGCTCTCCTCATCTCTGACCTGGCCCTCTGGGTACATCCAACAAACAGAGACAATGAAAGACCACTTAGACAGTTCCCCTGCTTGTGGACTTTCTTGCTCTAGAATTTCTTCTGGCCCTTCTGGCTGAGTCTCAATCTCTACACAAGGAATGAGCTTTCCCGAAAAGATCACCACTCTCATGGGACAGAAAGTTGTACCCGGATCCACCTCAGATGTTTATAGCACCAGGCAAGTACTGGTGCCTCTGTTCTCCTGCTTCTTCATTTGTATAATGAGGGGCACTGGGTGAGGAGGCATGAGGATCCAGGGGGCTAATGTATGTCATGAATCTCCCAAGCCTTAAAGCGTCTTCAGGCATCAGCTGCCACCCCATCAATCCTTGGAGTGGGAAGAAAGATTTCAGGGACACATCATTCATTGATGCCTTCCGCACTGGAAGGGCTGACATGCCAAAGAGGGATTGTCTTTGTTCTTTGTGGCCCCAGGGGGCAGAGCTAGGAGCAGTGGGAGGAAGATGCTGAGGAAAGGATTTAGCCTTAATAGAAGGAAGAACTGATGGGTCACTAAAGGGGTCTGAATTCAGAAAGGGGTTGCCCAATGGTCTTTCCTCCTCCTGTCTCAGGAAGTGCTCTACCAGAGGCAAGGAGATGGGACTGAGGACCCAGGAGGGGGTCCTGAGGGCAGGATGGGAATTCAGACATTATACAGGTAAGGAAATTGTCATTCACCCAACTACATAGTGATGGGGCCAGGAGTCAGAACCTCCCCCATCTAAGGGTCTGTTCCACCCCCCCACCCATCTCACCCTACCTCAGCCCAAAAGAGCCTAGGAGGCTCTGCTAGGTGCTCAGGGTCAAACAAAAGGCAAAAAAAATCTGCCCCTTCAGTAAGCTGGCATCCTCCTCCCAGGCATACACTGAATTAGATGGTTTCCAGGGGAGAGGAAACAGTGCTGTCTCTAACACAGAGCCAGGGACATAGGAGATGCTTTCTCAGGGTTTCTTGAATGATTAAATGAGAGGCAGGAGGCCACCGTGGAAAGAGCAAATGACCAGAAATCTGGAGACACTGCTTGGCTGTGTGACCTTGGGTGAGTTGTGGCCACCTCTTAGCCTTGGTTTACCCCTCCTTAAAATGAGGGACTTGGGATAGATAATTTCCCAGGTCCAATCTAGCTGTAGAATCCTGACGGGATGAATAAGTGAGTGAGTGAGGAGGGAGTGGAGAACTGAATGAGTGAGGGAAGCTGTGATCCCCATTTAGCAATGAGATGAAGCTATGTGAAAATGGATTCCTCCACGAGGCTTGATTTTCTCGGCACTTCCTTCCTTCTCTGTCCTGTCCTAGCCACATGTGTCAGGCGACTGCTCCAGCCCAGGGAATGCTGGGGCGGGCTGGCTGGAAGTAGTCCTGGATGCCCCTGCCAAGATGCCCCTGCCAAGTGAAAGCTGATGAGGCCAGGAGCTAAAAGGGCACCAGGGCATGCCTGGCACACAGAAAGGGCTTCATAAATGCCTATTGGCTGCCTGACTGATTACCCAGTTGGCCAAGGAGATCCCATGCATTCTATTAGCCTCTTCCTTTTCTTTCTTTCTTTTTTTTTAAGCAACCGGGGTTAAGTAACTTGCTCAAGGTTACACGGCCAGTTATTTCTGGGTGTGGTGCTGAGTGTCTGAGCCCGGGATTCGATCTCCAGGTCGTCCCAACACTGGAGCCAGTGCTCTTACTCACTGTGCTACCTGGCCGCCCCTGTTAGCCTCTTCCCATATGGGAGACTGGGAGCCTCCTGGGAGAGCTCACAGCTCACCCTTAGCAAAAGAGGTATTGGAGGAGGTGTTATGTGAACAATTTTCCCTGTAGAGGCAGGGGCTGGGACAGTCGAGAGAAGACACATTCCCAGCTCACTTGGAACAATCTTCTGTGATAATCCTGATGACAGCCTGGATGAGGGGAAGTGAGTTGTACAGGGTCACACAGTGAGCAAATGTTGGCACTGGGATTTGAACCAGGATCCTCTCATTCCTCAAGGAAAGGACAGGCAGAAGAGGAGGGTCCAAGTGAGTGTGCATTAACAGCATTGCCATTATACCTCGGTTTGGAGCCATCTCTGCCTCCTCCTGTGGACCCTTAGACAAGCCACACCTAGGTCCCCTCTGAGCCTCAGTTATCTCCTTTGTAAAGGGGAGATTTGGTTCACTCCAGTTCCTTCCAGTTCTAAGGACCTAAGGAGTGAAGAAAGATTTCAGAAGGAAGCTAGACTCAAATTGTGCCTTGAGGGGCAGGTAGATTTGAACAGGCAAGGTGAAGAGGGGCAAGAAAGTCCTAGAACCATGGACTATCCAAGCTTGAAGGGACTGCGGAGGTCATTCCAGCCCACACCTGAACAAGAACCTCTCTATGACTAGAGGCTATCTGGACTCTGCTGAAGGACCTGTAATGATGGGGGGCACCCTGCCTATGATTCACTTTGGGCTGGCTCTGATTCTTAAGAAGGTTTTCCTTACATGGAGGATGATCAGTTTCTCTACACCCTCTACCCATTGCTCCTGGCCCTCCCCTCTGTGACCAGTGGAGCAAGACCAATTCCTCTTGAGCATGGCAGCCTTTCCAATGCTTTGAGATCTGTCCCCACTAAGGCTTCTCTTTCCCAACCTACACTCCCCCAGCTCCGCTCAGTGACCTGGCTGTCTTCCTCTGGCATTCTCCAATGTTCCTCCCAGAACCGAGCACAAGGCTCCAGGGATGTGAGGAATATCACCTTCAGTGGCCTTGAGCCTCCTCTTCTTGCTTATTGAAGGAAAGCCTCGATCCCCAAAATCTCTCTGACTTACGACTAGAAAGTCCTCGTTGTTGTTGAGTTGGGTCCAGCTCTTTATGACTCCATTTTGTGGTTTTGTTGGTAGAGATCCCAGAGCGGTTTGCCATTTCCTTTTCTATCTCATTTTACCAATAAAGAAACTGAAGCAAAAAATGGTTAAGTGATAGTCCTGGAACTATCCAGTTCTGGGTCTCACAGTTAAGAAGTGCCTGAGGACAAATTTGAACTCAGGAAGATGAATCTTCCTGACTCCAGACCTGGTATTATATCCATTGTACCACCTAGCTGCCCCAAAGTCCTTGTACTTTCTGTTCCATTCTGTTATAGGGGTCCTGTGCTCCCAAGTACATTTTGTTGAAAGTTTTGTCAAAGAAGTCCCATAAGAGATACATAGGACCAAGGTACCTCAGTTTTCCTTTAACTCAAGATTCTTTGGGTTTTGCATAAATAAAAGAAAGGAGGAAAAAATAAAAGCTGGGTAGAGAGAAATCTGGCAGAAACTAGGTTTAAACCAAGACCTCAGATCATAGACCAAGATAAACTTAGACCCAAAGGGTATCATCATAAACCAAGTAGAGGAACAAGAAGAAATTACATGGCAGGTTTATGGATGGGGGGAGAAGTCAGAACCAAGCAATGAGCAAACAGAAAAGACTGTAGGAAAATAAAATGGACAACTCTGATTAAATAACATTTAAAACATTTTATACCAGCAAAACTAGGGCATCTCAAATTAGAAGTGAAGCAGGTAACTGGTGGGGGATCTTCATAGAAAATCTAAACACCAAGTTTCTCTGATAAATTTCTCATTTCTAAGAAATATAAGGAATGAATTCAAATTAGTAAGAACAAGAGTCATTCCTCAATGATAAATATTCAAAGGATAAGAAGAGATGGTGTCTTCACACAAATAAAGTCAGGTCTAAGTAATTGGAAAAACAACAGCTGCTCATGGCTAGGTCGAGCTAATATAATAAAAATTACAATATTACCTAAATTAGTTTGCCTATTTACTGCCATACCAATGAATCTACCAAAAATTATTTTATAGAGCTAGAAAAAATAGTAAAAAATTTCATTTGGAAGAACAAAAGGTCCAGAATATCAAGAGAATTAATGAAAAGAAGTGCTAAGGAAGGTGGCTTAGCCATATAGATTTTAATCTGTATTATAAAGCAGCAGTCATCAAAACTACTTGGTACTGGCTGAGGACTAGAGTAGTGGATCAATGGAATAGATTGGGTACACGAGACTCAGAAGTCAATGACTATAGAAATCGACTGTTTGATTAACTCAAAGACCCCAGTTTTGGGGATAAGAACTCACTATTTGACAAAAACTGCTGGGAAACTGGAATACAGTATGGCAAAACTGGGCATAGACCATTATCTAACACCATATACCAAAATCAAGTCTAAATGGGTGCATGATCTAAGCATAAAGGCTGATACTGTAAGCAATCTGGGAGAGCAAGGAATAGTTTACCTGTCAGATTTATGGAGAAAAGGAAGGTTTTATGACCAAACAAGAATTAGAGAACATTATGAAATGCAAAATGGATAATTGTGATTACATTAAATTGAAAATTTCCTGTAAAAATAAAGCTAATGTAACCAAGATTAAGAGGGAGGTGGAAAATTGGGAAAGAATTTTTACAATGAGTGTCTAAAATATACAGAGAATTCAGTAAAATTTTTAAGAATACAAGTCATTCCCCAATTGATAAATGGTCAAAGGATATGAATAGGCAGTTTTCAGAGGAAGAAATTAAAAATATCTATAAGCATATGAAAAAATGATCTAAATCACTTTTGATTAGAGAAATGCAAATCAAAACAACTCTGACATACCACATCTCATCGGTCAGATTGGATAAAATAACAAAACAGGAAAATGACCAATGCTGGAGAGGATGTGGAAAAATTGGAACACTAATGCATTGTTGGTGGAGCTGTGAGCTGATTGAACCATTCTGGAGGGAAATCTGGAACTATGCCCAAAGGGCTATAAATAAGTGCATACCCTTTGAGCCAGCAATACCACTTCTAGGGCGGTATCCCAAAGAGATCATAGAAGTGGGAAAGGGACCCGTATGTACAAAAATATTTATAGCAGCTTTTTTTTTGGTGGCAAAGAATTGGAAATCAAGGGGATGTCCATCAATTGGGGAATGGCTAAACAAGTTGTGGCATATGAATGTAATGGAATACTACTGTGCTATAAGAAATGAGGAGCAGATGGACTTCATTATAACCTGGAGAGATTTATATAAACTGATGTTGAGTGAGAAGAGCAGAACCAGGAGAAATTTGTACACAATTACAGACACATTGTATCTGTGATGACTGACTTTGACAGACTGGACTCCTCTTAGCAATGCAGGGTTATAAGACAACTCCAAAAGGCTCATGATGGAAAGAGATATCCACATCTAGAGAAAGAACTACAGAGTATGAATGCAGAGTGGAGCAAACTACGTGCTCTCTCTCTCTCTCTTTTTGTATTTTGTTTTGTTTCCTCTTTCTCGTTGTTCACTCCATTGGTTATAATCCTTCTTTACAACCTGACTAATGTTTAGTGTGAAGGTATTTGTAGATGCTATATTTGATTGCATGACGCTATGGGGGAAGGGGCAGGAGGGGGGTCGAGAAAATTTGAAACTCAAGGGATTGTGGAACCGAATGTTGTAAACTAAAAGTAAATAAATAAATTTAAAAAATAAAAAAAGAAGAGAGGGTCTCAGAGTAAGAAACTCAAGATTCTATAGCTTCACAAAAACATACTCCTTACAGCTAGTAATTAGATGTTGAAATTAAAGCAATTCTGAGGTTTCACCTCATACCCATTAGATTGGCAAAAGTTAACAAAAAAAGAAAATAGCAAATGTTGGAGGGACTGTGGGAAAACAGGCACATTGATACACTGTTGGGGGAACTTGAATTGGTCAAGCCATACTGGAAAGTATTCTGAAATTATGCAGTAAATAATGCATGTTGTTTGATCTAGCTAGAGCATTACTATGACCGTACCACAGAGGAATCAGAGAAAGAGAGAAAGAACTCATATGTTGACAAACATTTATATTATCTCTTTTTGTAGTGACAAAGAACTGGAAACCAAAGGGGTTCCATGAACAGGTGAATGGCTGAACAAATTATGATATACGCATGTGATACGATACTATTGTGCTACAAGAAATGATGAAAGGCATAGTTGCAGAGAAACCTGCATGAATTATATGAATTGATGCCGAATGAAATGAGCAGGACAAGAGAATAATTTGTACAGTAACATTGGAAAAAGTATCAGTATTGAAAGTAGGAAGAAATCTGATCAACACCATCACCAACCATGACTCCAGAGGACCAGTGAGGAAGCCTGCTACTTACCTGCTGACAGAAACAGATGGACTTGAGATGCAGATGTTGTAGATGTGGCCAATGCAGGAATGTTTTGCTTGTCTGTGCATATTGTTAAAAGGTTGTGTTTTTCTTTTCCACTGGAAGTGGATAGAAGACAGAAAAAAATGGGTTTTTGTTCATTGATAAAAATAAAATTTAAATTTAAAAAATCCTGGGTGGAGGCATACTCCTCCACACACAGACACAGACATATGTGTATGTATGTATGTATGTATGTATGTATGTATGTATGTATACACACATGCACACACACATGTTATCCACTATATACATATTACAGCTGGCAACAAGCTTTCCAGGTCTTGAACTGCTCTAAAATAGAATTATGTGTATTTGGAACTGATTGGATGGTGAGACCCAAAGATTAGTCATGAATGTTCCATGTCAGCCTAGAAAGGGGTCTCCAGGGTCCCTAAGTATGTGCTTGTCCTATACTTCTTAATGTCTTTACCAGTGACTTGGATAAAGACCTATATGGCATGCTTTTCCAATTTTCAGATTAAAAAAAGCTGGGCTGGCTAGCTAACCCACTGGATGCCAGTCAGCACCCCACCTAAAGTCAAATTAATCAAAGATCTTGGGTTGAATATAATTATATGAAGCTTCATGGGGATAAACATAAAAACTTGGGTTCAAAGAATCAATTTCACAAGTACAGGGTGGAGGAGGCATGGTTAGCTGTTTATTTGAAAAAGACCTGGGGGTCTGAATGGACTTCAAGTTCATTAGGAAACAATAGTGTGGTGTGGTAGCCATGTAACTTGAGGTGACTTGAGTCTACATTAAGAAAGGTCCATTTTCCAGGAATAAGGAGCTGATGGTGCATAGCCTTAATCAGACCACACCTAGAGGATGTTGTAGGTCTGGATCTGCCATTTTAGGAAGAATGTTGAAAGGATGGGCAGCATTCCACAAGGTTGGTGAAGGGCCTTGAGATTACGCCATATGAAGAGCAGATAATGGAACTGGGGAAAAGCTTCCGAGCCAAGGTGGTAACTGTCATCCAGTGTGTGAAGGGCTGTGAAAGACGGATTAGCCTCCCCCTGCTTGGCCCCAGATGGCAGAACCAGTAGCCATAGAGAGTAGATGTAAAGAACATACGTAGGCTTGAAGTCGGTACCTTCTCCCTGAGCACTCATACTCGGCTGCCTCAGCCCCAGGAGGTCTTTGCCCAAAGTCTGGATGGCCATTTGCTGGGAAGGATGGTGTGGTGCACTGCCTGCCTGCCTTCTTGTTCAGAAACTCAGTGGACTCTTGTCTCCCCCCCCCCC
>NW_027185761.1:75526039-75530342 GCF_028583685.1 Petaurus breviceps papuanus | reverse complement strand
TCGCTGTCTCTCTCTCTCTCTCTCTCTCTCTCTCTCTCTCTCTCTCTCTCTCTCTCTCTCTCTCTCTCTCTCTCTCTCTCTCTCTCTCTCTCTCCCCCTCTCTCCCCCTCTCTCTCTCCCTCTCCATCCCTCCCCACTCTTGTTCCCTCCCTGTAGTTTCAATTCTCTCTTTCATATAGAAGTCTCCTAAGATTTCTCTGTCTCTGTCTCCTTCCCTCAGCCCGTTTCCACCTCTCAAAGCAATGCCTCAAAATCATGTGACCAAAACGAGATGAATTCTCTTCCTCCCAGATATTCGCTTTTGCTTTTCCTCTTTCCCCCCCAACTACACTTCCCTTGCCTCCTCCCTTTCTCTTCTTTTCCCTTTTCTTCTCCCCCTCCTCCCCTCCCCTCCTGCCTCTTCTCCTTTCTTTCCTCTTCCTCTCCTCCTCTCCTCCTCTTCTCTCCTTCTTGGTCCTTCTCTCCTCCATCTGTATCAGGGACCACACCCTCAAGGTCCACAGCCAGTCCCCGGCAGTGCTGACTGTTTGAAGCCTGCTGCACCTCTGACTGACCCCTAGACCTGACAAAAAGGCCACTAGACCACCTGGCCATCCCTTTTGGGGGCATCCCTCCAGAATCTCCCACTCTCAGCCTTCTCACTTCCCTCCCTTGGGTCTCCGGGTTTCTCCTCTGTTTCCTCCAGGCCACAATGTACAGTGGCCCCTTGGACCTCCCCGTTGAGTGTTCTAATGGTTGCTTCTGCCCCAGAGCCTTCCTGGCTCCCCAGTCTGTACCCATGGCATTTAACCAGGCATCCAAAGCCCTCAACAAACTAGTGCCTTCTTATCTTTTCAGCCTCACTTTTCCACACTCCCTTTCACTGGCATTTCACTCCAGCCAGAGAATAACCCCACCACTGGCTCTTGAAAAAGACCTAGACTTTCCCACCTCCCTGCCTTTGCTTCCACCATTGCCCATCTTCGACTCCCCTCTTCCCATTTCTAACTAGTGAAATCCCACCCATTCCTTTAGACCCAGCTGAAATGTTCCCTCCTCCTGGAAACCTTGCCTGAATTCCCTCCTCCAACGCCCCCTTCGGACTTTTTTCAGTCTAACTGGCCTGGGCTGTCTCACTTCGGATTGAAGTTATCTGTGAGTCATTATTTCGGTTATCACTGTTAGTGACTGTGCCCTGTCCCTCTCCACTCCCTGGAAGCAGCAAGCTCCCCTCCCCTTAACTAGCCCAAGGCTGGGGCCCTTAATAAATTTAGGGTTCACTGAATGCACACATAGACCTGGGCCAAAGGACTGCTAACTCCCGTCCCAGACTGACCCAGAGCTGCCCTCCCCATGCCCTTGGGTTTGGGGCCATGCTCCCCAAAGGCCCGCGGAGAGGAAGGCAGAATGGGACTGGGGGTGGTACAGGCAGGGTTCCTGGCGGCAAGAGGGCGGGCTGGGGCGTCAGGGCCAGGGCCAGGGCCAGAGCCAGGCCAGGCTCCGGCTATAAATAACTGGCTCCGGGATGGGGCAGAAGGGGCGTGGGGGACGCTGCCCTTGTTTCTGCCAGCCGGCCGGCTGGGGGGGGGGGGGCCCTCCCTGGCCCCCCCCACCCCCCGTATAGGTCCAGTTTCCGCAGGGGGGGGGGGGGGGATCGCGGGGGGGGGCAGGGCTCGAGGAGCGGGGGAAGGGGGCCGGCTCCCGCCGGGGCCTAGGCGCACCAAGCTATGGCTGCTGCCAGGACACTGGAGCCCCCCCGGCCGAGCCTCCATTCTGCCCTCTGGGTCCTGATTCTGAAGCCCCTGACACTGCCTCTGCTGCTGCCCCAAGTAAGTGCCCGGAGGGAGCTGGCGGGAGATCTGAGGGCAGTAAGCCTGGCCCGCCTGGGGGGAGGCACAGCCAGCAGGGCTGCGCTTCTCAGGGCTCAGCTCAGCTCTGGGGAAGGGCATGTGAGCGGGGGGATCTCAGAGCTGTGGGGGTCGCGGGAGAACACAGCCGAGCTGGGGATCTCAGGGAGCCGTGCGTCCCGGAGGACAGGACACAGAGCAGTTTCGCCATCTCCGAGGGCAATGCGCTCCGTCGCGGGGAGGCGGGGGAAGGGGACACGCGCGGCCTCGGGGGAGGCCCGAAGGGAGGGCCGCAGGTGGCCTAGGGGTCTCAGAGCGCTGTGGAGTTGAGGTGAGGGGGTGAGAACCCAGAGGGGCTCTCCTGGGAGCAGGCAGCCTTCCCTCAGGGTCTTCAGACGCCCCAAAAGGTTCTCGGAGGGAGCTGGGCGCTACCTTCCCCCTCCCCGCCAAACCCCATGGCACTTGGACTCTTCGACCCTCGCATCCTCCGAATGTCAGCTCCTCCTGCCTCCCTCAAGCCTTCTGGCCTCAACCCTCCAAGCAGCCAAAGCTCCAGGTCCCAGGCTCCGCCTGTGCTAATGGGCCAGGCCCCTCAGCACCACTCGAGAAGGGGGGACACTCAGGTGCACAGATCCAGACTAAAAGAGTCACTTGAGTTAAGTATTTTTTTTCTTTCTGAAAACCACATCTCCCTTTTCTATTTAGAAGGACAATAGGGGACGGTCTGTGTTATCAAAGGGAGAGAGACCCTGTGATTTCCTGCCCACAGGGAACTCCCACGTAAGGAAGTCTCTCCACTAGTGCAGGGTAGCACCTGCTTGGCAATGTAGTCTCAGAGTTGCCCCTACAGCAGCGAAAAATGAAGTGACTTGTTCAAAAGCGGTCAGAAGTGTTAGAGGCAAGATTAGAGCCTGCCTCACCTTCCTGGATCTGAGGCAGCTCTCTCCTGGACCAAGCTGTGTTGTCATACAGGCTGGAAAGGCAGATCTGGAGAGGGAGCCTCATCTGGGAGCCCAGATGCTGCTGCAGGATGAGCAGAAGCAGCTCCTTTAGGAGAATTAAGGAAGCTGGAATCATATTCTTTGACTCAATCTAATTGGACATATATACATCCTGTGTGTCAGACACTGTGAGTGAGGGAATCAGACATCAAGGCAGAAAGAAAAAACAAGAAGACCCAACATTGAGATGATGAGAAAGTGTGGGAGACTCTGAGGAACAGTCAAGCAGCAATAGATAACTGGAGGGTATGGAGAGGTCTCCACTGGGGGCCTTAGACCCTGTGCTGATCTTGATTGTGTTTGGCTGAACATTTTTGGATAAAAGCAGAGATGGAATGGAATGTTTGTGAAGGGTACAGATGATAGAAGCCAGGAGGGATGACAGAGTTTGATTCCCAAAAGATCTTGACAGGTGATAGAGATTAGGCTGAATCTGGTAAGGTGACGTTTAACAGTGATCAATGTAAAGTCATACATTTGGATCCAAGAAATCAACTTCCCAAGTTCAAGTTGGGGAAGACTTGGCCTGAAAAAGACCTGGGGACTCTAGTGGTCTACAGGCTCAGAGTGGGTGTCCGCAGTGGGATATGGCTGCCAAAGAAGCCAGTGTGGTCTTGGGCTGCTTTGAGAGGACCAAACTTCAGGAATTGGAAGGGGATCACTTTGATAACTTTGCCCATGTCACATTGATTCAGTTCTGGGGGCCACAGTCTAGGAAGTACATTGATGAGATGGAGAGTGACCAGACAAGGGCAATGAGGATGGAGAAGGGCTTTGGGTTTGTGACCTATCAAAACTGCATGAAGGAACTGGGTGTGTTTGAAAGGGATTGGGGGGGGGGGGGGGGCATAGTAGCTAGCTTCAAGGGTCTGAAAGAAGGGTCAGATTTGTGTGGTTTATCAGCTTAAAGAGCAGAACCAGGAACAGCTTGGGGAGGGGGGAGCTGCAGGGAGGCAAATATAAGTTAAACATCAGGAATTATTTCCTAACATTGATATAAAGCAGTTAAAACGTGGAATGGGCTGCCTGGGGAAGTAGTGGGTTCCCTCTCATTAGAGGTGTAGTGTCTTCAAGTGTTACTGTCTGTCTTCACCCTCTTCTTGCTCTCAAGGATGTAGACTTCATCCTAAGCCTCTATCTGGATTTGCATTAGAAAATTCTTTTAACTCTTCATCTCTGATTGCTACACTGAACCCTATACAGAATCATTTCAGGGGATCACTTGTGTCTGAGGCTTCAGATTTTCTCAAATATGAGCTTCCTTCCTTTTTTTCCCTCCCTCGCTCTTTTTCTTTTCCTCCTTCCTTTCCTTCCTTCTTTCTTTTTCTTTCTTTCTCTCTTTCTTTCCTTCCTTCCCTCCCTCTTTCCTTCCTTCCTTCTTTTCCTTCCCTCCCTCCCTCTCTTTCTTTCCTTCCTTTCTTCCTTCCTATCTTTCTTTCTTTCTTTCTTTCTTTCTTTCTTTCTTTCTTTCTTTCT
>NW_027185761.1:75522709-75526029 GCF_028583685.1 Petaurus breviceps papuanus | reverse complement strand
TTTCTTTCTTTCTTTCTTTCTTTCTTTCTTTCTTTCTTTCTTTCTTTGTTTCTTTCCTCCTATACGGCATAGTACAGTTTTTAAAAGTCCAAAGGATCTGAAGTCTGAAGAACTAGATTCATATCCGGCCTCTGACACTCAAGTCAATTCCCAATCACTTCACTCGTTGGGTCTCAGTTTCCTTAACCCTAAAAAGAGGCGATGGACAAGATGGCCTTGAGCATCTCTTCCATTTCCAAAATTATGATCCCATGATTAAAATGAAAAGGAGGGGGAAAGGCAGAGAACAGCGCTCCCTCGTGGAGTCTCTTGAAGGCATCTCCTTCCACCTCAGTCCTTTGTTCCCAAGGATTCCTGCCTTCAGGTTACTTGCAGCAAACCTTGACCTGCCCTCCCATAGTCTTCAGGCAAGACTTGATGGTACTTGCCCAGTGTATTGGAGCAAGGGCCCTTTTTAGGCGCAGGTTGGATGAGGTGGTTGCCAATGTCCCTTCCAGCTCTGAGATTCTGGTATTTCCTACTTCCCTGATGGAAGACTTTCCATGAGAGATGGCATTGCAACAGATACCTGAAAAAATGAAGGCTTTTACGGGGCAGCTAGGTGGTGCAGCGGATAGAGTGCCAGCCTTGGAGTCAGGAGGACCTGACCCCAGCCTCAGACATTTATGGGCTGTGACCCTGGGCAAGTCACTTCATCCTTTGGCCTCAGTTTCCTCATCTGTAAAATGAGCCAGAGAAGGAAATGGCAAACCCCTCCAGTATCTTTGCCAAGAAACTCCCAAATGAGATCAGAGTCAGACACACCTGAAACAACTGAACAAGAACAAGGACTTTAAGAGAGGGCAGTGAGAAGGGAGGGCATTCCAGCTGTGAGGGTCAGTCTGTGCAGAGACAGAGATTGGGAGCAGAGAGGGAGAATTAAGTCTGGCAAGGCCAGCTGGAGGCAGACCGGCAAGGGCTTGGGGTCCTAGAACGAAGGGATCAGGGGGTGAGGGAACATAGGAAGAGAACACCGAGGGAGGGGGATGCCTTCAAGGTTAAGTCCAAAAACCCTCATTTCACAGACGCTGGGGTGGGGAGTCTCGTGAAGACCACACTGTTATCTTCACTGAAGAGGAGCTGTCAGGGCAAAAAGTGCTTGGTTGAATGGTGCGTCGATCCCAGAAGGCTGCCTGGAGGAGGCAGTTCCATAGCCATTCTCTTTGGTGAGGGCTTGTACCAGCTACAAGTTCACGAGTATTTCCCTCTTCTCTCAGAGAAGCTGGGCTGGACTCTGCTCCCAGTACAAGGGTGTCTTAAGGTTGGAAAAGTCATCCAGTAATAGGGATAGTGTAACTGTCATTGTCCCCATTTTACAGATGAGAAGACGGAGTCTCAGAGAAGTTAAGGCACTTGCCCACAGTCAATAGAGCCAGTAAGGAGTGTGGATATGGGATTGGACTCCAGATATTTTGGTGATTTCTCTACTATGCTGGGCTGTCTCTTGTACTGAAGTCAAGCTAAAGGAAATAGGGGAGCATTCTGAAGGAGCACTCTGTGCTTGCCAAGCATGGGTGAGAGTGACTTAGAAGACCTGAGTCTGAGTCCTGGTATTATGCCCACTTGGACAAGTCTCTCTCTGGGGATCAGTTTCCTCCTTTGTAAAGTGAGGAGAGGGTGATGGGGAAGGGATTTCTCAGGCCTCTTCCAGGTCTGTTCCCCTCTGTACTTGTAGATGGGCATTTCGTGGGTCATTTTTTCCTGACATTCCCAGACACCCCATCCTTCTGCCATCACCCCAAGCAGTGCATGCATGTGTGTGGGGAGGCGGGATTGGAGTGCCTGACAGCAGTTCCACAGAGACAGAAGTGGAAACCTATGGAGAGGTCACTTCTCAGCATCTGTGTATCACCAAAAAGGTTTGAGGGCCAATGTGGCCTCTAAGTGGAAGCAGGAAACATCATGGCAGATACATTGGAAAGGGGACAGAGACCAGGACATGGCCTCCTTGGGTATCCATTTCCTCACCTGTGAAGGAGGGAGGTGTGATGGCAGTGTTGGGGGGTGGTTCACAGGCCATCTGAACCCTGAGGGACCTTGATCTTCTAATCCAACTCTTGACTGAGCAAGAGTCTTCCAGATGACCCTTGGGGAGGGGGAGCCCCCGCCCCTTAGCCCAGGCCACTCTGGGGCATCTCTCGTGCTGGGAAGCTCTTCCTGGTGTTGAGCCTGACTCAGTTTCTTGACAGCTTCCCCCCTCCCCTTGCTCCATGGTCTGTCCTGAACGTGACCAACCTCAAGAAACCTGAACTCAGCTCTTCTCAGGGCCCTGCCCAGCCTCTCCTTCTCCAAGCTAAGGTGGCTTCTCCAGCTCCTTCCTCTCACCCTCACAAGGCCTGACCCCAGGCCCTTCCCCAGACTGCTGACTCCTTCTAGACACTCCCTCATCCATGTCCTTCCGGATATGTGGCGCCCAGAGCTGAGCCTATGGCTCAAACAGGATCAGTGGCAGGATCAGGGGTGCTTCATAGAGAATAAAGTGTCACAAGGTGCTTGGAGGCTCTGTCTTTTCCTAGGACATCTCAGGTTTCTGGGAGAGTTCCTGTCGGGCTAGGGGTTGGGGGGGCCCAATGCCACCTGCTCCATTTACAGCCCCAGTATTTCTCACCCAGACACTCCTTGGAAATTTGTCTGTGTCCTTGTGAGCAGAAGCTCGGTGCTAAGCACGTTTCTCCTCAGGAAGACAGCAGGAGTGGAGGCCTAGCCCTGCCCTGAGCATCAGCAGGCTCCAGTTCTCAGCCTGGCTCCATTTAATGAAAGGAAGGCTTGGGTCAGCCTGGCTGGAAGTATAGATTCAGGACTGAAAAGTCCCCTCCTTCAGGGCCCTCACTTTACACATAAGGAACAGAGGCCCAGAGAGGGGAAGCAGTCTGATGAGGACCCAAGTTCAGATCCTACCTCAGGTGGTTACAAACCATGTGGGCAAGTCCATATTCTCTCAGGTCTCAGTTTCGTCATCTACAAAATGACAGATTGGTCTTGATGACTCCCGAGGGCCCTGCGGGTTCTGGATCTGGCATCCTTTGGTCTCAGGAGATTTCTTCCAGATTCAGCTCTATAATCCAGCCAATAAACACGTGGAAGAAAGGAAGGATGGATGGATGGGTGGATGGAATGGGCATATAGGCAGATAGATGGATATATGGAAGGAGGGTAGAATGGATCTCTGGACACATGGAGGGAGGGAGGGACGGGTGTATAGGCAGATAGATGGATGTATGAAAGGAGAGAGGGATGAGTGAATGGATGGATGGACAGGTAGATGGAAGGTGCAGAGGTGG
>NW_027185761.1:75500704-75522699 GCF_028583685.1 Petaurus breviceps papuanus | reverse complement strand
ATGAGTGAATGGATGGATGGACAGGTAGATGGAAGGTGCAGAGGTGGATGGATGAATGGGTGAAAGGAGGGAGGGATGAGTGAATGGATGGGTGGACAGGTAGATGGAAGGTGCAGAGGCGGATAGATGGATGGGTGAAAGGCACATGAACAGATGAACTAGAAGTAATGTGTTAACCTTGTTTGCAGACAAGGGGTTAAGTGTGCTTTGCAGGACTGGGGCAAATTTTCTCCCTTTCTTCTATTAGTCTAAGAAGATTTCATGGAAAAGGTTGGATCCTCAGAGCTGCTTGAAGGGAGGGTATAACAAACTGAGGCAGGAAAGGAAGTGGTAAAAATTCAGAGACATCCTCTAACCCTAAATAGGTTCAAACACAGCATCTTTGAGTTAGGAGGGCCCAAAGCAGCCTGCTGGCCCCATGTGTGCCTGACAAAATTCCCCCGCCATCATTCCCAATGAGCAGCTCTCCAGCATCTGTTTGGAGATTTTCAAGGAGGGAAGGCCACCTCCTCCTCCCCACATGGCCCAATCCAGCTCTAGTGGGCAGAATGATTTTTGGTTGTCCCCCCCACCCAATACCAAGCCTCAACCTGGCTCCTTGCAGCATTCACCCCTTTACCCCTAGTCCTCATGTATCATCAGCATGACAGCATTCCAGATCCTTGAAACCAGCTGCCATGGACCCTTGAGACTTCCTTTCTCCAGGTTAGACACCTTTGGTTACCTCCAATGGTTTTCAAGGGGGCACGAGCTTTGGATGTCTCTTCAGCATTGTCACCCTGCCTAGGCACTTGATCACTCCATGTTCTTTCTCAAACACCCTCTTCTGGGCCCTCTTCTCTTCTCCCTCTACACCCTCTCCCTTGGTGAGCTCATCAGCTGCCCTGGCTCCATTCCCATCTCTGGGTTATTCCCAGATTTCCAGAGCAGCCCTGCTCTCCCTGATGACCCCCAGTTGCCTGCAGGACCTCTCCCCCAGATGTGGGCAGCTCGGAAAACTTCATGCTCTTCCTTCTTAACCCCATTCCCATCCTGCTCTGTGGGTGTGCCCCACTCGTGCTTTGGCTTTCCTGATTTCTTCTCCTGGCTTTTGATTGAAATGAGGTTGGTCTCTCAACAAAGAGAAGCCATGTGTGGATTAACAATCATTAGAAAGAAACAACCCACCATTACCCTGTCCCCTGCCCCTGCCACAAAGACTTGACTCATTAAATACCAACAGAGGTCTCTGAGCCTATTAATTCTTCCAGGTGGGCACTCTCATCCTTGCTAATCTTGGCACCAAGGCTACCATCCCCCTTTCCACAGTACTTCCTAGACTGCTCAGACACAGATTCACAAAGACAAGGGTAGAATCAGAGCTGGCTGGACAGGGCCTCGGAGGCAACTGATATAAATTACACTGACTAGGAAACCCCTTTCCAGTCCCCCCAAAGGTCTCATCCAGCCCCCTGGAAGAGTCCTCTGACCCTGGCTGTGGGAGGCCATCGAGTCCTATCTTTGAGCAGGGGCCACTCCAATCCAGAGTCAGCTGAAAGCTATTTCTTTCACTCAAACTAGTCAATAAATCTTTTCTGAGCATCTCCCCAGCTTCCCAAAGTGGCTGGCCTTGTATTAGGCAACATAGTGGGGAAATAGAGACAGACAGACAGACAGACAGAGAGCCCGAGAGAGACAA
This sequence comes from Petaurus breviceps papuanus, assembly GCF_028583685.1. Lineage (NCBI taxonomy): Eukaryota > Metazoa > Chordata > Mammalia > Diprotodontia > Petauridae > Petaurus > Petaurus breviceps. The sequence goes on along the minus strand of NW_027185761.1, from coordinate 75,521,021 downwards.
AGACAGAGAGACAGAGATACAGAGACATAGAGACACAGAGAGACACAAGGGAGAGAGAGAGGAGAGACAGAGACAGAGAGAGAAGGGAGATAGAGAGACAGAGAGGAAGCTTTGGGTCAGTCAGCAAACATTTATCAAGCACCTACTATGTGTCAGGCATTATGCTAAGTCCTGGGGGTAGCTTCATGGAGGCTCATTGAGCATTTGAGTCAAGAGAACACAGCATCAATTGTTCGACTTCGCCTTTAGACAGATAATGAAGCTGACATTGAGGACAGGGGGACGGAAGGTACCATTGAAGTCAATTCAGACTGGAGCAAGGCCTCCCAGATAACCACAGACACCAAGTGGTCTTGAAGACCCCCAGGGAGGAGAGCCCACTGCTGTCTCCATGATGTTGGACCAGCCCCTGCCTCACTCTATCCAAGGGATGCTCTGAGGCTCTGCTGAAATTCTATGACACCTACCAGAATGAAGGCAGTTCATTCACTTAAGAGCCCTGAGAATCCCCTGTTGGGTGGCAGGCCCTGGAATGACTGGCCCAGACCTGCCCAGGAAGAGACCAAGAACTTTTCCGGGAAAGAAAGGACCATGTTTCCCCAGAAGAGCTTCTAGGTCTCACCCCTCTCTCAGAGCTCATGATTCAGGGGCAAGAGCCGACCACCTAGAAGAAAGCAGGTTCAGGGGGCTGGGTCATGTGGAGGATGGCTTGGCCTCTTTGCTTGGCTCCAGTCGGGGAAGCACAAAGAGGTCCACTGAGGCTTGAGGTCAGGAGACACTTTCTGACCCTTAGAGCTGTGCACACATGGAATAGCTGTTCTGAGAAGGGGTGAGCTCCCCCTCAACCCAAGTCTTCAAGAGAGGCTGGACCACCCCTTAGTGGGTAATGGGAGGGGTTAATCTCATGTGTGGATTGGACTAGACCAGGAGCTCTTCATCTTATATGTGTTTCAGGAATCCCTTCGGCAGTTTGGGAGAGCCTCTGGCTCCCTTCTCAGAATCACACTTTTAAATGTATTTTAAAATATTTTAAATCCCTAGGCTCACAAGCCATTCCTAAAGGGTGAGGGGCCCTCCCTTTAGGGGAGGCGCCCCAGGGAGCTGGAGGAGGAGGGGAGCCTTCTCTGGGGGGATTATGGTAAAATAGAGTCACTAAGTTATTTCTTAAAACAAGTTCATGGGCCCCAGGTTAGGAATCCCTGGCCAACATTGTTTCTGAGACTCCTTCCAACTCTCCAAATCTGTGGTTCTGTTTTTCTTTGATATAATTTTAGAAACTTCCCTCCTCCTGACCCCAGTCTGTAAATACAGTGCCAGTGACTTGGACCTAATGTCCACAGGCCCTTATCTCTTTGCAGGGACCCAGTGGTGGCCCAGCATGCAGCTCTGACTTTTCACAGATTAATGAAAATACAACATCTCCTCTCTGGCTCTGGGTTATGTAACCAGGGCTGATAACTGTCTGAAACCCTAGGGGCTTTGTAAGATGACCAGAGCTGTATGACCCCTCCTGCTAGTGCCCCAGCAGCTGAGGAGAGCTCAGCTTCTTGGGGCCCCTCCCCAAAAAGGCCCCCAATTTAGGGACAGTTCCCTCCTTCCCCGTGATCTCAGGGTTGTCATTGTACCTGCTGGCTTTGGGCACAGAAGGATGACACAGACCCACTCAGAGCTAGGGAGTGTTAGATTCTCAGAGTTCGACAGAGATCTCTAAATCGGACCCAAAGCCTCATCATGCCTGACAAGTGTCAGCTGGCCTCCACCTCAAGCCCATCAATGATTTCGGAAAACTGCCGTCATTAGGAATCCAGGTTCCCTGACATCAAATCCAATGTAATCATTTCTCACTGAGCCATCAGCTCTGATGGAGAGCAGCCTAGGGACCTGCTGGGTCAATAGCCTCACTTTACAGAGAAGGAAACTGAGGCCAGAGCCATTTAATGACCTGCTCGAGGTCCCCTGCTCACCCTTGGTGGTAGTTTTTCTCTCAGGGGCAGAATCATCTGGTTCCTCTTACATGAGCAACCGAATGATTGGAGATCTGCCTCCTTCCCACACAAAGTCCCTCCTCCTCAAGGCTAAATGTCTGCCCTGTTCTTCTCATCTCTGGCTGCGGGCTTTTTTTTCCCAGCCCTGCATCTGTTTACCCTGGTCTCCCCACACTTCTCAGTCATCTTCCACATTTCATGGTACCAGTCTGTGCGCTGGAAGCTGCCCATAGTCTCAGCCCTACATTTCCCAGACGACATCCTTTCTCCCAATTGTCTTTCCTGGTCCTTCTCTGTTGGGGTCCACCATCTTCTTGTGAAGTTACTGCTTCACTCCAGGACTCAGCAGCTACTCCAGTGGAATGTTGGGGAGACCTTTGTTTCTGGGAGGAGTTGGGGGTCATTCAAGGAGGTCAGCCATTTCCTGAAGGCAGCCATTTATCCTTAATAGAAAATGATGATGATGATGATGATGCTTTAGACTCTGCTGGCTGCTCCATAGACCTTCTCTCACTTGACTCAGTGTTTTACATTTCTGTAGATGGCGGGCTTGGACTTCCCAATGGGCCAGTAGTTGATTGACAAGTAAAGACAAAGCCCTCACTCAGGGGGAGACAAGAGGTGGGGATCCCCCTCTCCTGGCTCAGAGAATGGGGTTCGGCAAGGCTGCCTGCCTCCAGGCCCACCCAGGGACATGCCCAGGGTCCCCGGGAGAGCAGCCGGGTCGCAGAGGGGGAGATGAGGCAGATGGCCAGTCAGCACTGGTTACACACTTCTTGTGTGCCAAGTGCTGAGGACCCAGAGAAAGGCCAAAGCGTGGTTGCTGCCCTCACGAGTGGGAGAGACAGAGCTGCTCCCCCTTGGCCCAGGAGCTGTGGGCTGCACACCTGCTGAGCTGCATGCGATGTGCTGGGGCCTTGTTTACTCCAATCTCTGTCCTCACAGGGGACATTAAGCACCTGCTGAATACAAGACACTGTGCTGAGGACTTTGCAACACCTTCTCGAGTGATCTTTATGACAACCCTGTGAGAGAGGTGCTGTGATGCTCCCCATTTTACAGATGAGGAAAGTAAGGCAAACGTGCCCAGGGTCACACAGCTAGCAGATGTCTGAGGCTGCATTGGAACACAGGATTTTCTGATGCCAGGCCCAGGCCACTTGGACTGGAGTAGAAGAGAGGGCTGACCATCTCTTCGCTTTTGCCTGTTGCTGGGTCCTAGCACTTCTGGGCTTTCTCTTATGGGTCTGAGACCAAGAGCGCCCCCTGAACAGAGTCAGTTGGCATATCCTGTCAGTCAAAGCAAGCAAGATGGCCCTGTACCATGGTCTTTGTCTGTTTGTGAAGCTTATCCTCAACCCTCACCTCTTCCAGGAAGCCCTCCCTGATGCCCTTCAGGCCTCCCTTACCACTCCCCTTGTACTCTTGGGCCCCAGTCACAGAGGACCTAGAGCCCATCTGGCCTCTGCCTGGAGCCCCCAAGCTGGGGGAGCCCCCACCTCCAGAGGCAGACCATTCCACGAGGGAAGCTCTGGCCATGAGGACTCCAGCTTTCACTTGCTTCCCCCTGCCACCCTCCACTGCTCGTCATTCTGACCCAAGGGCCCAGCCAAGCCAGGCTCATCCTTCCTCCCGCCCCCCAACAGCCCATCATGAGACCCCCCCTGCTTTCGGGTTGTGGGCCTGAGGAGTGTTTCTTGTTGCTGGTCTGGTAGTCTCTCCCACCCCCCATATCACCTCCTCCCACCCTTTGATTTATGCATTTCTCTGTGCCCCCAAAGCCCTCCTGCACCCCCATCCCCTGCCCAGATCCTCTTGGGTCTTATCTGCCTCCTCTAAGAAGCACCCCCCGCCCCCACCATCCCCCTGCTCTGGCTGCCCATGTGATCTCAGATCTAGGGACTCAGAGGCCATTGTAACCCATCTCTGCAAGTTACAGATGAGAAAACTGAGGCCCGTGGTGGGGCAGTGACTTGTCCAAGGTCACACAGACAGCTCTTTCCACCAGATGCCAGGCTAGGCCTATGGCAGCCTTCTTCTTCCAGTGACCTGGAGCTGAGCCCAGAGCGGGGCACTGGGGAGGGATGTCTGTGTGAGTGTGTGAGTGTGAGTGTGGGTGTGGGTGGTTAATGTGAGTGTATGTAAGTGTGAATGTGTGTGAGTGTGTGTGGCATGTGTAAGTGTGAGTGTGTGAGAGTGTGAGTGTGTGAGTGTGTGTGTGTGTGAGGCAGTGGATGCTCAGGAAGTATCAGGTACATGAAAGAAAACTGCTCAGCACAAAATAAAGGCTCTGACCAGGCCAGGTCTGGCTTCCTCTCCATCTAGGGACCTTGGCTGACCTTGGCCAGGCAGGGAGGGCCGGGGAGGGGAGGGGTCCTTGTTCTGTCCTTGTCCCTCCCTCCCTCCATCTGCCTTGTGGGACAAGAGCCGGTAAACCTCTGAGGCTTAGAGCAGGGGCTAAATTTAGAAGTGGGCCTGAGCCAGGCCTTCCCGGATGAACCTGTGGCCAGCGGGGCCTGGGAGGGTGAGGAAGGAGTCCCCTTATCTGTCTCCTCCTCTGAGGTGTGAAAGAATCCAGTGTCACCAGGACAGGAACACCCAGGAGGTCTTGCAGGGTGCACCCATGTGTGTTTATGTGTTTGTATGGGTGTGGCGTGTGTGTGTGCCCTCCTCACAGAAGGGCCGTTTCCAGGGTATTTTCTAGCTGCTCTAATGCACCATCACCCCCACAGTCTCTGTGCCAGCTTCTACTGTCACATATAAACCTCATGGGTCAGGGGCCCTGTGTGGGTCAAACCCATACAAGACCATGGCTTCCAAGCCCCCATCAGTGTGTTTGCTTTCACCGACAGGACACTGGCTGATTGACTCCTAGTGGATCAGTGTGTGAATGAAGCTGAACACATACAAAGGCTCAGTAAAGAAATCGCAGCTGTTCTCCCTCTGTCAGCCCAGGTCCTGTTCTTGTCTTCATAACCTGTATCTCTCAGTAAAACCCAAACCCGGCTGCCTCCCTCCCTGAGAGTTTAGAGGTTTGCAAAGCACTTTGTGTACATTGTCTTGAACTTCACCAAAACCCTGCAGGGAATGTTATATAGGTATTAGCCCCATTTTATAGAGGAGGAAACTGAGGCTCAGAGTCAATGAGAGGTCCAGGGTCCTACTTAGAGGCAGGATTCCAACCTAAGTCTTCTGACCACTTCTAGTTGTTTCTATGAAAAGATTCTGTCCTGGGTCCTGTCCTCTAGTACAGTGGAAAGGGGACTGCCTTCTTTAGTCAGAGACTCCAAATTCAAATTCTGTCTCTGCTACTTCCTACCCGAGTGACTTTGGACAAGTCACTTAACTTCCTGGGTCTCCGATTCCCCATCAGTAAAATGACAGGGCTAGGCTAGTTCATCTCTCAGGTTCCTTCCAGATCTAAATCATTGAGTCTAGGAGCCCCCTCAGCTGCTGTCCCATTGCAAAGGACTGGACAAAGTAGAGTGCAAAAAGATGTTATGGAGGAAATGCCCTCCCTAGACAGGAATCCAACCCCAGCAGTCCCACAGTCTGCCACTGCCATGGTCCCCTCCCTCCTCCAGCCTCACAGTGATTCTCCTGGCCTAAACACAAAAGCCAGTGTGTCATGGTAGAAAGATCCCCTGCCTCTGAAATCAGAGGAGCTGGGTTCACATTCTGGCCCTCACTTCCAATGGGATTCTGGGCCTGTAAAATGAAGCATCGGATAGGCAGCTTCCAAGTCCCTTCTGCCATCGTGTCAGGATCAGGATGAGGGAACAAGCAACCAGAAGCATTAAGAGAGGCCCCAAGGAAAGTGACCTGGAGGGTGGGAGGAAGAGGAGGGGAGGAGGGAGGCCCAGGAGCAGGAGAAGACCCAATCTGGGGCCATCCTGCTTGACCCATGATCCCCCAGGCCTCAGAGCTTGGTGTTCCCCATTCTTCACGGCCACAAGCCTCATGGAGAGTCCATCAATTGGACACTCTTCTCACCAGAGATAGAACCCAAGAGTTCTCTTTCTTTGGTTCCAGGCCTTGAAGGTCATCTGAGATCCCAGAAGTATCCATTTATGTTGTGGAAGTGAGCAAGCAAGCCTGGTGTCCAGCTGTGGCTCTGCTATTTGACCTTTGGGTGGCCTTAAGCAAAGAATTCCCCTCTCTGGACCAAGTGTCTCTCTACCTGCAGAAAGTGAGGCGATTGGGATAGACACCCCTGAATTAGCCTCCTGCTCTGCATTCTCAGAGTCCTAAAGATTGAAGCATAAAGCTAGATGGAGGAGCTGGGGAGGAGACCTGGGCCAGGGCCTGGAGGTCAGGTGGGGGCAGCCAGCCTGCACTGGAGCCCTCTGGTCTCTTGCCCATTTTGGTGAGCCCCAGGACCTCTTATGGGTCCCAGGGGATGGTGGGAGATTGGGGTGGGGGAGGATAAGGGGAAGGGCAGGGACAGAGCCTGACCCTGGGGCTGAGCCAAGTAGGGTGATGTGGCCAGACCAAGGAGCAGCTACAGTCTCTGTGACCCTTCGAGCATACCTGACAAGCCTCCGCCCCCTCTTCCACCAGGTCACCCTGCTAGGTGAAGCCTCCACAGACTTGCCCCTCCTGGAGCTGCTGGGTCACTACTGCCACCTGCTCTCCACCTTCTCTAATCTCACAGGTAAGGCTTGGTCATGTCTTGGCTGTGTGTGGGGGGTGGATGGGAGGGGTGACAGGTGAAATGTGGAGGGCACCTGAGTTGGCCACACCTTGGGAAGTGGCTGGTGAGTTTTGGCCTCCCTTGTGGCCTGGAGACCTGCTGAGAGACTTCTACTTGCAACTTTTTTCCTCCTTTTCCTCAGTTTGGGCTGGGGAGGGTTGCCAAATCTGGACCAGACAACAAACCTGGGGGTGGGGGAGGTCTTTGATGCTGAAATTCAAAGGGAATGTTCCTCCTTAGTCATGACACATGGTGAAAACGAGCCCACTGTGGGGGAGGTTGGGCACTGGTGGCCATGAAGAGGCCTTAATGCTTGAGGAGAGCCTTGGAGGGCTCAGTGGAAGCAGAGGGTGTGGTCAGCCAGGGCTAACTTACCTTGGATTTGGAACAAGGATGCACAGGTTCAAAGCATAGTTCTACCTACTAAGTGCGTGCCCTCGGGAAACCCACCATCTTTCTGTCAGCTGGTCTGGGCCAGGTAGTGTACCGAGTGCCAGGAACACAAAAAGAGGTGCAAGATGGTCCCTGCCCAAGGGGCTCACCGTTCAACGGGGAGACAGCAGACAAATATTTACAAACAAGCCACATACAAAATAGATGGAAAACCATTAAAAGAGAGAAGGCGCCAGAGTTAAGTGGGTTAATAGAGCCTTCCTGTCTCAGTCTGTGAAAGGGGATTATTACAACCCTCACCACCAAGTGGGAGAATATGCCCCCCAGCCACGGCACAGTCCCAGGAGTTGGCATGATCCACACTCACGCCATCACCTTCCAGCGCCGGCTGGCACCCCAAGCTGGAGCGCTCTCTGCCATCAGCCCACACTTGGTTCTGTTGTGGTCATCCCTGCCTTCTGTAAAACCAAGGCAGAAGGAGGTGGAGGAAGGGGAGATGCCAAAGATTTTTCCTAGTGTTACCTGAGTGTCAGTCAAGGACAGATGGATCCGATTCAATCTTGCAGACTTACCAGTTATGGCTTGGCCAGCCCCACCCCCACCCCAAGATTCTTTCTGGGACTCTCTCCTTTTATTTCTCCCCTTAGGGTTTGAGACTGCCCCTGCCAACTACCCAAGGCTTCTAATCAGCATTTAAGCAGAGAATTCAGGACAATAATGAAAATACTCTGCTGCTTTAGGGAGGCAGCAGGAAATATATCTCACCCCAGGTTAGTGGCACTTGTACCCACCCATCCTACAATGCTTCGGGCCCAGTCCTTTGGCACCAACAAGGGAAGTCCAAGGGAGTATCTAGAAACCTGGCTGTGCCATGACTGCTGGCGGCGTGGCAAGTCCACGGTCTGGGTTCCCACATGCCAGGTGTGCCCCCTGCTCCTTGACCCCACTGCCATTCAAATGCAGTCCCTTTAGCTCCCATCCTGGTGCAGCCACCGCTGACCCTTCCCTCTTCCTCCCAGAAGCCTGCGTGTGCACTCCTCTCTTTAAGCGCAGTTGCTGGGCCTTTCTGGAGCATTTGCCCTCAGCCAGCAGCACTCACGGCTTCAAGAGCAGGCTCCCAGCGGCTGAGGGTTGGGGTCAGCAAGACCCAGAGAGAAGGCAGGAAGGTGGATGTTCTGGGAAGAGGAGACTTGGGGGCCGGGAGACCAGAGGAGAGGGTGGGCAGGGGAAGCCAAGTGAGATGGAGCCCATAGCCAAGAAGGAAATGGGGGAACAGAAGAAAGAGGGGGAGGAAGCCAGGAAAGGTGGCTGGAGAGGGCCAGGTAGGCCAGCTCTGCAGCACACTCCATTGGTGTTACCGCTCCTGACTTTGCTTAGTTGGGTTTTAAGAAGAGACAAATCTGGTCTCCAGGTGTGTAGGCCCTGGAGCCAATGGTGATGTCACTAACTGGCACATTTAGGGGCCTTAGTTTAACCTGCCTCTGCCCACTCCTGAATGGCGGTGCTCAGGGCTCCCCTACCTTCTTCCATCCTGTATCTCTCTTCCCAAACTTTGTCCCTATAAAGTCTGAGAGAGCCGCTGGCAGCCATGTGCTCTCTTCACAACCTGCCTGGCTTATGGTCAGAAACTTAGGGTTGCCAAGGACCTTAGAGGACTCTGGTAACCCTTCATTTTTCAGGTGGGGAAACTGAGACCCCAAGAACGTAAAGGTTTGCCCCAAATCACAAGAGTTGGAGCTGAGGTTTGAACTCAGGTCTTCTGACTCCAAAATCAGCACTTTGCCCACCATGCTACAAAGCTGAGGGTGTGAGGAGGATCCCCCAAACTGCATTATCTTATGTTGCTCTAATTCTTAGTGATTTGGAGCATTTATATATGGCTGTTAACAGCTCTGCTTTCTTCCCTCCTTGTCTCAAAACTCGGGAGTGCCTAAGGCTGGCTTCCGAGCCAAGTCTGACTGACCCCAAGCCCCGGATTCTTCATTACCTCCATGCCCTGCCCCTCACTTCTCCACATGCCCTGAGGATTTGGTCTTCTGTTCTCTCGGTTAATTATTCCAGGGCTGCCTGAGGACAGAGGCTTTTCCCCATCAGCCTCCTTTAGGAAAGGGATGGCAGCTTGTCTGTCAGTCAGGATCCTTCATTTGGGGGGGGGGTCATCTGCCAGGATCTGTAAATCCCAGGCATTCCACAGTCCCTGGGCTCAGCCATCTGAGGGCTTTTCCTTTCATTGGACAAATGTTTGTTCTCCCTTGCTGACCTCTTCTTCATTTGCATCTCCCTCTGCAGGACAGGAGGGTACACTGTGAAACTGTTTCATTACCAAGAAGTGGTATTTTTTCACAAATTGCCAGACATTGCCCCCCTTCCATGTCTCATTTATTAGGAAGTCTCCCCAAACACAACCTGCCAGCCTGCACTGACGTCTACAATTCTGCAGACACCAAAGAGGCTCATACCCCTCCCTTCAGCCCCCAGGGACTGAGCTGCTTCACATTGCGTCCTACCTAGGGCTGAAGTATGGGAATTGGGACTGGCTGGGAGAAGGGGAAGTTGTTGGGTGGAGCCACCCCTAGCAAGGAAGGAATACCTTCTCTGTAGGATCTGGGGAGCATCAGAAAGACCCCAGGACACACACACACACACACACACATACACATACACACACCTCTCTCACACACACACACATATATACACACACACACATATATACACACATATATATACACACACCTCTTTCACACCTACACATACACACACATATATACACACACACATATACACACACCTCTCTCTCACACACACACATACACACACATACCCCAAATATCTCCCTTAGTTCTATCACAATGCCTAAGTGGACATTATTGGAGATTCACTCCTTGGGATTAAGGTCCTAGTGGCTGATCAGGCCAAAACAGCCTCAGGAGGACTCCCACTATGCGTCATGGATGTGGCCCTAAAGCATGAGATTGTTCATCGGATGGCTTTGGGTGGGCTGGGATGAGGGGCTGGTCTGATGGAGGAAGGCTGGATGGGATTCTGGGAGGAGCTGTTCTTCCTAAGGGAGGTGGGACCTGAGCATCTTAGGGTGTCATAAATACAACTAGAGACCAAGAAAGGGGGCTAAAGGACCAAAGGAGAGTTGGGAGGGAAAGGTAACGAGGCAGGAGTGGGGGAGAGTGGAGTGGGAATTTAAAACTGACGTCCCTGGTATCACCACTTTGTTGCAGGGAGATCTAAGTCCAGGCTGGATCTCCAGTCATCTGAGCCCATAAGAGTCTGAAGACTTTCAGGTCCCCACTCATTAATGCCCCCACTTCTCCCTTCTACCAGTCACCTAGTCCTACATTACTACCTGCAGGAGGTGGAAGGAGATGATGTGTTTGCCTTCTGTTTTTAAAGGGTGGCAGTTTGGTTGGGAACTAGAATCACACCACACACACACACACACACACACACATACACACACACACACACACACACCAGACAGCCAGAGAGCAAAGGACATGTGGTCAATATCTAAAACATGGCTAGAACATGAACTGAGTTCAGTCTAAGCAAGCTCCCTTACAGCACTAGGATTGTCAGAGGAAGTCCTGATTTGACCCATTGAGAGTGGTGCTCAGGGGTCAGGCGAGTGGGCTGGAGGAGCCCAGGGAGGCTTCCTGATGGAGATGGCATGTGAGATTTGCTGCCTCCTCCTCTCCCCACCCCTCCACCCCCACCTGCACCTGCTTCCTCTCTTGCTTTTTCTTTCAGGCTTGAGCTTCCTCTCTATCACCTTCCTCCCTCTGCCCCAGTCTCACCTTTTGCTTTCTGGGTTCAGACTTCCTTTCTCTTTACCTCAGTCCCACCTTGGTGGGCTAAACTTTCCCTGCCCAGGGCATCTCATTTGAGCTGTGCTTCACCCCTTTGGCACACAGTGCCCATTGGGTCTGTGAAGGAGAAGTCGCAAGAGTTTCTTCATTAACTTAGAGATGATTATTCCCTGTCTTCCCAGAATTACAGTGTTTGAGAACTGGAAGGAACTGTGGCAGCCTCTAGTCTATGCTCTATGGACTCCCACCAGAACTTTTCTGAGTGTTCCACCCCACTCTTCTTCAACATGTCCATGGATGGGTGCTACCTTCCCAGGCAGCCCCTACTACTTGGGAACCCCTCTAATAGTTAGGAAGTCTCTCCTCACCTCAAGCCTCAATCAATGTGTCTCATGGCACAAGGAATCCAGATTTGAAAATCATCCAGGCTTCCAAGGTCCAAGGTTAGTTATCGGTCTGTTGGTTTCTTTGTCAGGACTGACCTAGTGGATACCAGCCCCATGGCCCTCAAAGCCTAACCTGGCTTGGCAGATCCATGGCTTCTCTGCACACACTCCCTACATCCCAGAGCAAGTCACTGAGAAGCAAAAGAATGAAACGAGCTCCTCATGCCTCCTGTTTCTGTCTCTTATATTCCCAATTCCTCACTCTCTGTCTTTCTTCCAGATTACCCAGAGACACACTGGGTATAGGCCTAGGGTCTAGTGTTCTAAGTGATACCTTTGGCAAGCAGAAATCAAATGGAACTTGATGAAAATCCTGCTCAGGGCAGGATGTAAGCTCCATGTGAACAGTCTGCTTACCAGTTGACAGTCCCCTCTGCCCACCACCAGATGACACTAAGTCTCACCCGGCGAAAGCTCGTGGCTAACTGTCCAGTGCTCTGAGGGCTCAGGTCCGTGAACCTTTTGCCTGTATTTTCCCATAAACCCTGCACAAAGTCTTTGGGCAATGGCCTTGCCATTAGAAAATGAATGCCTTGAGGGAAGGATCTGTCTTTCACCTTTCTCTGTATCCCTGGTGTTTAGCACAATGTCTGGCACCTGGTAAGCACCTGATAAATATTTATTGACTGAGTGATGGACTCTGAAGACCTGATTGTCTTAACAATTCTAATTTTCTTCAATGATGATTAGACTTTTTCGAATTTATTTTTAAATTGTGGTTTTGCTCAGTTACAGCAAGCTCACATAATTGTCTTTTCTGAATCTAGCTTTTGTTTTACAGCTTTACAAGCTCAGGTTATATTCTCAAAATGAGAGCTGCCAAGCTTTGAGGGATCACTTTTATAGCCTAATTGTAAAATGTAAATTAAAATGCTAAAAGCAACAACTTGCAAACAAAACAATAGAGCAGTAATCTTGTTTTCTATTTTTTAATGTAAATTTTAAAATATTTTCTATTTGATTTTGTTTCTTAATTACAAAATACAAAAAAAAGCCCCAAATGTCTTGGCGCCCAGGAGGTCAGAGAATTTAGACTGGAAAGGATGTCAGAGACCAGCTAGTCCAACCCATTCATTTGACAGATGAAGAAACTGGCTGAATTCGAACTCGGGCCCCTCCCCCTACCAGTGAGAAGAGAAAATGTTTGGAGGTTTGGGGAGGAAACACCTGGGCTCCCAAGAGAGTGTGTGTGGGGGTGGGGGGGGAGGATGGCTGGGGAGAGATGGTGTCCCAGACTCTCTAGCCAATTGGGAACATGCTTTAAAAGTCCCTCCGTCTAGAGAATACCAGATCCTCCTGATCCCTTTGAAAATTCTCACCACCCGGCTTTTCATACCGGAGGAGCCTTGTCCCTCTGTCCTGACCCTCACATCCCTCGGTAGATGACAATGGTGATGATGACGACAATGCCAGCAATGATGGACAGCTCTATGGCGCTGTGTGGCTTTCCACCCATTACCCACTTTGAACCTCATAACCAGTCTCTGAGGTGGGTGCCATTCCTATTTTACAAATGAGGACACCAAGGTCCAAAGCCACTGAGGGGCATCCCCGCTCACACAGCCGCTCAGTAGCTGCAGCAGGCTCTGTCCCAGAGTCCTCCTGCCCTCCCGCCCAGCAGCTCCGTCCTCCAGGGCATGATGCCTTGGGGACGTTCTGACGATGGGCTCAGTGATGCCGGGCAGGAGGAAAGCTTGCTGTTCCTGGCATGGCCTGTGGTGGGTCCCATGAAACTGGCTGAAGTCATCCCAGCCTAGACTTTAGACAGCAGACCCTGCATCTAAGCACAGCTAAGGCCGGGCACCAGGAAAAACCCTCCCAGAGTCCAGTGCGAGGCAGCAGCAGAGAGAAAAGAGGGGGCATCGAAACGTTTCTTACCAGAAGGGAGCAGAAAGAAGGCCGGATAAATGCAGCAGTCTGGAAAGCACTGGGTAACATCATCTATGTCCTTTTATATTAAAAAATCAAAAGGCCAGTGGTAAGAAATGGAGGCAGGAGGCTTCATAGTCAATCCTCTCTTTGGGTTCTGTTAGAAATGACCTTTTTGGGGGGAGGGGTCTCACATTCAGAATAAAAGAAAATGGAAGAAGAATTTGGGATCCCGACTTCCTTGGAGGTGGAGGAGGAGGGGGTTGGAGGAGGAAGGACACAGGTGGAGAAGGAGAAGGAGTGGGGGGAGGAGGTGGTGGAAAGCCAACATTTGCGGCCCGTGGATTCCTGGGCAAAGTCTGTGCTGACCCCACTCTCCCTGACCTGCCTGCTCTGCTTTTAACTTGAATCACTTCAGGACAGTGATTCCCCACTCCTCTGCTTGCTAGGCCTGTACCTTTCCAAACCCAACAGGCCCCTGTGGGCCTCAGCTCCCTGAGCTGTGTCACCCCCCCTCACCTCCCCAGTAGAATGTAAGCCTCTTGGTGTCAGGGCCCGTCTTTGCTCTTGCAGCTGTATCTCCTGTTCTTAGCCCAGAGGCTGACCTTTAAGGGCTTCATTAATGCTTCTCTCATCCCTTCTCCTCCCTCATCCTCTTCATTCATCCGTCACAAAGGCCTACTGGTTTAGTCGGTGATGCCCCTTATCCATCTCTTCCTTTCATTACCATAGATACCACTCCAGTGGTATTCAAACCTTCGGAACTTCATGCCTGGACTATGGTAATAGCCTCTTAGCTGGTCTCTGTGCTGCAGGCTGCCTGCTCCAAACATTTGCTGGGCTAATCCAGTAAAACAGAGCTTTTCTGAGGTTCTTTCTCACATACCCCACACGATGTCCCAGTGGGCTTCTGAAAGGAGTATAGACTCTTGAGACTGCCCTTCAAGCCCCTCCTGGCTCAGTGTGAACCATCTTTTCACCCTTATCTCTTTTTCCTTTCCGCTAAGTCTGATCTAGCCCAGCCAGTCTGGGGCCCTTCCAGTCTCCAGCCTCCTCCTTGCTGCCTCCGGAGTTGCAGGCATGCTGCCCTCTTCCCCAAACCTCTGAGCTCTTTTATGCCTCTCTGCTCCTCTCCCTCCATGGAGGCCCAGCTCCACTCTCCTTCCTCTAGGAAGCCTGCTTGGGCTCACACTCATTGGCCTCCCTGCAGCCTCAGCCACACTACCATCCTTGGTTACACACTGTCCCGTTGCAGTTTGCTTTTTTCTCATCTCCTTTGCCAGAGTGGGAGCTTCCTGAGGGTAGGTGATAGAAACACTGTAAAAAGGGGCTTTCTAGACATGATATGTGAGTGTCCTTAATTCTCCCTTTCTCATCTCTTCCTCTTTCTGCCCCATTCCCAGCCCCCAACATAGCCTGGTTCAGGGCTGGGGATGTAACTGGAGCCCAGTAAACACTTACTGAGGTAGGTCCATTCATGTCCTTATGATGAAGGGAAGACTTGGATAATCCCAACTGATGTTTCCCTGGCCCCCTCACTGCCACCCCCAAAGGACAAAAGACAGGGCCACCTACTGCCACTCCAAGCTCTCTACCTCAGCTCCCCTGGCCCCCCTCGGCCATCCAGAAACCTCAGGCAGTAGTGGAGTGCCAAAGCAGCCTTGCTGTAACTATCCAGGGATTGTCGAAAGGATTGTCCTTTCAGGGAGGCCACAGGAGGCCACGAGTCTCCAAAGTCTTGTCATATCTCTGTCTCAAGCTCACTGAGTAGCTTCCTCTGTAAAATGAGGGGTCAGGCAAGATCATTGAGTCCTAAGATCATAGATTTTACAGCTGGAAGAAACCCCAGAGGCCACCAAGTCCAACCCCCTCATTTCACAGAAAGTTTATGTGTTTCATCCAAGGTCACACAGATAGTTAATCACAAAACCAGGATCAGAACCCAGATCCCTTGACTCCAGAGCCAATGTTTTCCCCACTTTACTACTCTCATAATCTCAGAGGTCCCTTCCAGACATGCTGTGCCTCTAAGTTGTATTGTGTGGGGAGTGCCCCCTCCAGGGCTCATGCCTCATTTTCCACTTGCATTGATGGACTGGGTCCCCAGAGAGATGACTACTGTTCTACTCAATGTTCCAGGGAGTGAGCCTGAGGGGCCACTCATGAGTCACCACCAATATGCTTCTCATTGATTATTAGCCAGTAATTTCAATTAGCTTTTAGAAAATGGTATTTAGTAAGGTGTTATAAAGACACTTGGTACTAAACATCCCCACCAAAATGGGTGTGCTCTCCTCCTGCACATACAAAGTTCCTATGAATAGTAGGTTCAGCCTTAATATACAAGGGTCATGAGGCACACAGAGTGGGGGCCTCTGTGTGGCAAAAGGGCACTTCAGCAGTCCTGGCACTGAGTGCTTATCTCCTTTTGTGGAGACTTCTTCAAGGTTCCCATAGGCATAGGTCTCTGGGGGACTCTGAAGATGTGTCCACAGTCACCATTCTCTCCCCTCTGGGGGGTAGGGTGGCAGTAGAAGTGGCATGCTCTGGGAAGCTACTTTCCCATCCCTGGGGTGGCTACCCTCTTGTATCTATCTGTTTCTGTGTCTGTATATGTCCTCTGTGTGTCTCCTCCTCTGTGTGAGATGCATTATCTCCTTTTGGCCCCCCTCTCCAGCGGCGTGGTCAATGAAAGTGGGTGAGAGGAGAGAGAAGAAACTACACACAAGTGGATCCCTCTTAGTGGCTTGGCTGGAATTAGAACCCTCCATGCTGTCTCTCTGTCACCTCTAGGACCAAATGTAAATTCCTGTGCTTGGCATTTGAATCTCTTCACAACTTGACTCCAATATATCTTTCTAGGCTTATGAATTGCATTCCCTTTCATGAGCTCTATGGTCTGGGCAAACTAGCCTTCTTGCCGTTCCTCATCATTGGCACTCCATCTCCCATCTACAGGCCTTCACCCAGATTTTTCCCTATGCTTGGGAAACTCTCCCTCCCTCCTCTACCTCTTAGAACCTTCAACCCTTTAAGAATCAGCTCAGTTACTACCCCATGCAGTTACTGACCCTCCCAGTTAGCAGTGTACTCTCAATCACTTTGTTTATGTTTTGTAGATCTCCTAAATATGCTTATGTGCCAGCATTCATCCCACTAGTGAATGTGAGCTACCTGAAGGCAAAGACTTCTGTATTTATAGTCCCAGTGTTCAGCACAGTGCCTGGCACAGAGTAAATGTTCCGTGAATGCTTGTTAATGGATTGATTTGTGAAGGTCATAAAGCTTGGAAGAATAATTAATATGTTGGATGAAGAAAATAGAAACCCTCCCCCATCTTAATAAGCTACAACAATGATCCAAATATAGCAGCATGGAATTTGGAATTTAATAGGGTTAAATTTGAAGTTCTGAACTTGTTTTTTTTTTTTAATCAACTGCACAAATTGAGAAGATTGGGGGAGGGGGAGAATGGAGTGTGGGCATGGTAAGGCAACAGTTATGTGAAAAAGACCTGAGGGAGGTGTGATTAAGTGACCTTGAGCTCAATAGGAATCAACAATTTGAATATGTAAATGGCATTGTTTCCTCCCCAAGCTAACAGCATCTTAGAACACGTAAATGATGATATGGCACCCAGAAAAGATTCTGTAAGAGAAGCAGTCAGCACCATGGCCAGGGGTAGATAGGGAGAGGCTGGGACCCACAGCTGAGTCAGCACCATGGCCAGGGGCAGGAGCTACACAGAGTAGGTGCATTGCACTGCCATGCTGGATGTGGGGTAGATAGGAGAGGGGACGTGCAGTGAGATTATTGAGGAGAAAGGGCTGTACTCAACACTGGCAAATCTAACTGGGCTGACCGGCTTTGGTGCTTTGAAATGGTTTGTATTATTCAGAGTTAAGAGTTGGATCCAAATGAACATTGGAGTTAGGAAAGGGCCCTGATTCTTGGTCTGAATATCCCGAGAAGAAATGTTCTTGGCGTGAATGTGTTTCTAAGATTCTTATCTGGTATACAGGAAAGCAGTCAGGGAACTCTGTGTGTGTGTGTGTGTGTGTGTGTGTGTGTGTGTGTAGGTGTTCCTTTCTAGGAGTCCGATGTTTTGTGAATGTTGCTTAACAACAATAATAATAGCTAGCCTTTATATAATGCCTTAAGATTGGTGAATCATTTTACATATATTATCTCATTTGATTCTCACAACAAGTCTTGGGACAGGTGCCAACTAAAAATATCTGAGACAGGATTCAAACTCAGGTCTTCCTGACCCAAGTCCAATGTCTTGTCCACTATACCATGCTGCTCCTGGGTACTTGAAACTGTCACTCATTAGCAATGGTTGTTTTTCAAAGCGAGGCTATCCCTCTAGCTGCTATGATCGCATCTTTAAAGGGCAGGCAGCAGGATTAGACAATGACTTTCTGTGTCAGAGCGACATAGCTTTTACAACACAAAGTCCAACTTTGGCAAAACAGCCTCAGAAGGCATTTATGCTGAGAAGATGTGGAAGTAATGGTTTGTAATGAATAGTTCTTTTGGTGGAAAAGAGCTCTATGCTGAACAACTTTCAGCCAGGTAAGGCAGGAAAGGACAATGTTAGTTTAATTATAGAAGTGGTCAGAACCATGGCTAGCAGTAAGAACCATCTAAAGACCCTGAGCTGAGTCTACACTACTGTATGGAAGGGGTGACCTGCAGACATCTTGATAGACTTGATCAGTCTGGCTGACTTTGGTGCCTTTAGGTGGTTTGACTTGCTCCCAGAGGAAGAGTAGGTATTATTAGCTGAGGCTCTTGGGAAGGGCATCCCTGCTTGCTGGTTTTCCCAAGGAAAAGTTTTCCTGAAGGCCAAATGTTCTATGTGCTATTTTCAGTGTGCTAATGGGCTGGGTTTCACCTGTGATCAAAGTGAATGTGTCAAGGTTCGCTTTCCTTGGCTGTTCCTTCCCTGGCTGTCTCTTCTCTGGTGGTCCCTCCTTTCAAGGATAACTTTTCATGCATGTCCTAAGTGGCTCTTGTTCTGAGACCACCTCCACAGGGCCCTGCACTGAGAGCAGGTATAGCAAAGCACTAATTATCCTGCTGGTCAACTCATGTATGGAACACTCTCTAGCACTTTTCATGTTTCTTTTCAAAAGGGACCTGAGGAGTATCTGCATAAAAAGGAAGCTGATATGTAGGGAACTTGAAGTCCTGTCACATGAGGACTGAGACTGTTTGGTCTGGAGAAGAAAAGGCTCAGGAGGGACCTGGAAAGTGCCTTCAAATGTTTGGAGGGATGCCATTTGAAAGGGATAGATTTGTACTGTTTTGCCCTAACATGAGGGACTGAGACCATCACTAGAAGTAATAGGGAGGCATCTTCTAGCTCTGCATGCCAAAGAATTCGAACCATAGCAGCTCTCCAATGATGGGGTGGGCTTCTTCAAGGTTAATGAGCTTCCTGTCACTGGAGGTCTTCAAGGGGAAGCTAGGAGCCACTAGTAGGGGATATTATGTATGGAATCTGTGTTAAGGATAGATGGAGTTATATGGCCAGTGGGACCACTTGGAGTTCAAAATCTATGATCCTTAATCTTCCTAGGCCTCAGTTTCCTCATCTGCAAAACAAGGTGGTTAGTTAGAGGTTCCCTGAGATCCCTTTCAGCTCTAAATCCATAGTCCTTGACCTCCTTAGGTCTCAGTTTCTTCTTCTCCGAGATAAGGAAGTTGGCCTAGATCAGGGGTCTTAACCTGAGTTCTCTGGATTCCTAATGGGTCCATGGATAGATTTCAGGGATTAAATGAACTTGGATGGGAAAAAAATATCTTTATTTTCACTAATGATCTCTTGGTGAAATGTAGCCTTTCCTTCCATTATAAATCTCGGCAACATTTTTCTAAAAAGAGGACTATAGGCTTCAATGGTCTATAAATAAGGTATACAGCATGAGAACTCCTGGCTTAGATGGTCCCTAAAGCCCATTCCAGCTTCAACTTTCTGGTCTTTTATGTCCCTGAGCTTTCATTTCCCCATCTGGGGCATTCTGCTATGTGGATCCCTATTAGAGAGCCTTTTGGGCGCAAACCTTTCCTTGCCAAACCCATAGAAGAGCTCCACAGGGCAGAAGCATCAGTGACCTGGGGTGTTTTACATATGGTACCAGGTGAAATTTGCTGCCCCTGGGGAGAGAGTCAGCATGAATGGCAGTGGCAAAACCAAATGAAACAAAACAAAACCAAAATGCCTCAAATCTCATGATGAAGGGGCAGCTAGGTAGCACAGCGAGTAAGAGCACCGACTCCAGTGTCGGGATGATATGTGGATCGAATCCGGGCTCAGACACTTAGAACCCACCCAGAAACACCTGGCCATGTAACCTTGAGCAAGTTACTTAACCCTGATTGCTTTAAAAAAAAATTTCGGGGCGGCCAGGTAGCACAGCGAGTAAGAGCACTGGCTCCAGTGTTGAGAAGACCTGGAGATCGAATCCTGGGCTCAGACACTTAGCACCCACCCAGAAACACCTGGCCATGTAACCTTGAGCAAGTTACTTAACCCCAGTTGCTTAGGGGTGGCCAGGTGGCTCAGCGAGTAAGAGCACCGGCTCCAGTATCGGGATGACCTGGATCAAATCTGGGCTCAGATACTCAGCACCACACCCAGAAATAATAACTGGCCATGTAACCTTGAGCAAGTTACTTAACCCCGATTGCTTTAAAAAAAAAATCTCATGATGGGAAGGAGAACAAGCCTCTAGGGTGGGCCTTCCCAGACTCCTTTATTGAGTCCTCAGGTAATTGTGTGTCTGTCTTGTGCCTGTCTCCAAACCTTTCCAGCCCTATAGAACCTTTCAGTGCTTACTCTGAGATCATGAAGCACCAGAGTTAGCTTTTAGTGGAGAGTGAGATAATTAAGTTTTATTCCAATTCTGAAGATGAGGAAACTGAGACTTAGTAAGGTTAAATTGTATGATTTGTCTCTATGGTCATACACCTAGCAACTGTTGGAGGTAAGACTCAAACCCAGGCCTCTCCTGACTAAGCCCCAGCACTCTTTTCATGACCCCACCTTGTCAGTGACAGAGAGAGAGAGAGAGAGAGAGAGAGAGAGAGAGAGAGAGAGAG
>NW_027185761.1:75483052-75500604 GCF_028583685.1 Petaurus breviceps papuanus | reverse complement strand
GAGAGAGAGAGAGAGAGAGAGAGAGAGAGAGAGAGCCTAAGGACAGTATCCCTGATGTGACAAATTTTGACTCAGGAAGAAAGAGAAGTTAGGGACAATGAGCAATGGAAGAAGTTGTTTCATGTTTTAGTGAACTCTCAGCCACCCACCAGAAATATCCAATCATAATCAGAGTGTTTTCTTTCTATCACAACTTTATTTGACCATTCCCTCAATGCTGTAAAGGAGACATGTATGCCTCTACATTTCAAAGCTCTGGGGTCCCACTGGTTGACGTGGGATTTCCTTTATCAGTCTGAAAGAGCCCACATTCAGAAGTGGCTAGGGCCCAAATATTCATCCAACCCCTGCCCAAAGTGAGCCAGGCTGGTCCTTGGCCAGCAGATACACTGTTCATCCCTGGGCCTGATTTCCAGCCTTGCCCGCTGGGCAAGATCTATCAGAACTTAACTTCCACTCACTTGGCCTTTGAGCAGCCAAGACCACCTTCCTGCATGCTGCCACACCAGAGAAAGGTAGGTACTATATGTTATAATTATCCCCATTTTATAGATGAAGAAACAGGAGCTCAGAGAAATTGAGTGGTCTTCTGTGGTCACTTCACCACTTTACCAAGACTCTCCAGGTCCAATATTGCTTCAAGTGTTAGTTTCTGCTCTTCAAAGCTTGTCCTCCTAGCAAATGTCAGGGCTCCATGCTTGGGCTGGCATTTAGGAGATTCCTGTATTGGAGGTGATGTCAGATCAGACCATTCCATAGGACCTTGGAGCCATAATGGACCTTAGAAGGCATGCAGCTTGAAGTCTGGATCACCTGACCAAGATCCTCATGGACCCATCATTTAACCTTTGCTAAAATGCTTCCAGTACTGTGGAAAATACTCCCTTCCCAGGCAGCCCATTCCATTTTTAGGCAACTTTAGTTGTCAGAAGTTTTTCCTTACATGGAATCCAAAACTGCCTCTGTCATTTACACCTCCCTTCCCCTCTCCTCTCCCTTCCCCTCCTCTCCTCTCCCTTCCCCTTCCCTCCTCTCCTCTCCCTTCCCCTTCCCTCCTCTCCTCTCCCCTCCCCTTCCCTCCCTTCCCCTCCCCTCCCCTCTGCCTTCCCCCCCCTCCTCTCCCCATCTCTCCCTCTCCCCATCTCTCCCTCTCCTCCTCTCTCCATCTCTTCCTCTCCTCTCCTCTCCTCTCCTCTCCTCTCCTCTCCTCTTCTCTCCTCTTCTCTTCTCTTCTCATCACTCCTAGCTCCAATGTGTGCTCCCACTGCCATCCAGTTTTCATGTGGCTTGACTTTGAAACCCACCCCCACCCTGCATCTCTTTCTCTTGCCATACTCCAGTTTGACAGTGGAATGCCAAGATTTTATGGTTCTTTCTTCCATGGTCAAAGTCAAAGGTCATTCCCTCCCTCCGATCCCACCAAGGGCAACTTGGGTTATGGCCAGTTCCCTTCTTCTCTTAGCACTCAGACCAAAGACACGAAAACCTGGGAGTCAAGGCTGGCTGACCTTACCCTGCCTCCCAAAGGTCTCTTCATCCAGGCCTTCATATTTTCCCCTCTTCCACATCTCAGTTTAGGAGAGAAAATCTCAGGGGGAGTCTGCAAAGGAGGGCAAGACTGCTGCATCTCCAGAAGCTGGGGGCAGCATGGATGAGAAGGAAGCAGTCAGGAGAGATACCAGCACATTGGAACCCCAGATACCTGGCCCTACCCATGACACTAGCCCTGGCCTGGTTCTCATACCATGCCCTCCTGTCAGGGTGATTGTCCCTTTCTCCTTATCGTTCCTCCCTCTTCCCCCTGCATCCCTGGTTCGTGCACACACACACACACACACACACACACACACACACACACACACACACTGAGCATTGAGGCCCCACAATCGGGAAGGAGGGGGAGAAGAAGGGGGAGAGGGGCGGAGTAAGAGGCTGCAGAGGCGGGGGAAGCGAAGGCTGCGAACCTGGACACTGAAGACTGGGAACCAGACACTGGGCTCCTAGAGAAGCCCCAGCCCTGCCCTCCTCCTCTCAAGGCCCCCCCATTTTCTCTTCGCGGCCCCGCCCTCTCTCCTCCCTCAACTCCCAGGCCAGTGCAGCCCAGACCTGCCTTCGATTGGTAGCTGGGGCAACACCGCTTCCAGCCAGGAGCGCAGTGGACTCCCAGACTCCCAGCCCAGCCAGCAGCCCGAGTCGGGACTCCTGCCCAGTCCGGCGCTCGGTGCGCACTGACTTCCTTTCGGGCTGTGCCTTTAGAGCTGCAGGCGCAGGCAGGAGGAGCCGGGGAAGGACGACCGGGAAGAAAAGCAGGAGGCCAGCGGGGCAGGCAGAGCCACAGCGGGGCGGGTGCACCGAGGCAGAGAGGCGCACACCCACACTCAAGAAGTCACCTGCGCACACACTACCCCGCACAGGCACCCACACCGTGTCTGTCTTTCCCCCTCCTTCTCTTCTCTTCTCTTCTCTTCTCTTCTCTCCCCTTCTCTTTCCCTCTCTTCTCTTCTCTTCTCCTCTCTTCTTCTCTCTCTCTCTCTCTCTCTCTCTCTCTCTCTCCTCTCTCTCTGTCTCCCCCTCCCCTTCCCACCCCCCGTGTCACACACACACACACACACACACACACACACTGGGTCTCTCTGTCTCTCTCTGTCTCTCCCCCCTCTCCTCCATTCCCCTCCCCCCGTGTCACACACACACGAGCCAGCCCGCCAGTCCCCCAGTCCCCTAGTCCCCAACTATGGACTTCCCGCTTTTCCCCCGGTGGCCGGACGAGCTGGATGCCAACTGCAGTGAGCTGCTGCTGCTGCTGCCGGGCCCGCTGCCGGACAGCTGGGGCCCCCCGCTCTTGGACCCGCAGGGTAGGTGTCCGCTGCTGTCATGAGCCGGCCGGGAGGCAGGGGCCCCTAGATGAGGCAGCCTGGGGACACGGAGCCCCGCACTTACTGTCGGCTCGGGGCCCCAGAGCTCCTCATCCAGCCCTCCTCTGTCCCGCACCAGGTCCCTACTGCAATGCCACCACTGACCAGATTGGGACGTGCTGGCCCCGCAGCGCCGCTGGGGCCTACGTGGAGAGACCCTGTCCCGAGTTCTTCAACGGCATCAAGTACAACACCACGAGTGAGTATCCTCCCTCCTCTTGCCTCTTCTTCTCTTCCCACACCGGGTCTCCGGGCCAGGACCCCAAAAGCCGGTGGGAGAGGGGCTGATGGATTGGATGTCAGAGGACCTCCAGCTTACTTGCTCTGTGACCCTGGGTCAATCACTTTTTCCCTATGAACCTGTTTCCTCATCAGTACAGTGAAGGGAATGGAGCTGGGGTGCTTCCAACATCATTTGGCTCTAAATCTCGACATCCTATGATCCACACTGCCCATCCCCAGCCCATTATCCCAAGGGAGACTCTTCCCACTGGATTCAGGAACCCAGAGCTGGGAAGGAAGTGGGGGTCGGGGGACAGGGAATTAGTGTGCAGATGGGAGAAAGGGCAGGATGTTGACTCCCCGCGCCCACTAAGGGGGCATCTCTTTATATAAGGGAGGAATGGAGTAAGGAGTGTCTAACCATGGGGTGGTGTAAAAGTTCCATTAAAGATGAGCATGGGGTCCAGGTGCCCCTTATAACCAGAAGTTGGAGAGCCGCAGTATCCTGGCAAACCTTAGGGAGGGAGGTCACTTTACCCAATATCCGACCTCACACAATGGCTGACTGGCTGGGAATGAATGAGTGAGTGAGTAAATGGAGTGAGGGTAGGGAAGGCTCCTCTCCCTCAGCTACTCAGCTCCTTCCCACTACTAAAGCATTTCCATTCCTCTGAGGCAAGCTTTACCTGCTCCTGACTCCCCTAAACCCACTACCACCACCACACGTTCAATCTCTAATGCCAAGATCAGGAAAGAGATGTTTGTCTTAAGGAATGGAAAGACTGAAAGGCCAGGGCTCCCAGGCTGCCTGGAAGGGAAGAAGGGGAGACCACAAGCTGAGGAAAATAGGACAGGGCTCAGGAATCCCAGTCTCCCTCCCATCCTTCCTTCTTACCTCACACACCCAGGCCAGGGGGCCTTGGTTTCCTCCTCAGTCAGATCAGTGGGTTGGACTCTGAGAACTCTAAGACCCTTTCGTTCTAGGTCCACATATACTTTGGATACAGCCAGGGAGAGACAGGGACTGGATTGTAGAGCAGAGAACTGCCAACTGAGAGCTCGGTCCCACCAGTCTAGAGTCTGTGCTAACTCCCCCTCTGAGACAGTCGTTAATGAGGGGTCAGGGCTATCTCTCTCCCTCCAAATCAGGGGTCAGGGCTATCTCTTTCCTTCTGAGTCAGACACTGGGGGCTATCTCCCTCCATCTTAGTCAGGGGCTCTGAATCAGGCGTGAGGGGCTCTCTTTCTTCCTCTGAGTCAGGGACTGGAGGCTGTGTTCCTCTGAGTCAGGGGTTCCTAGACTCCAATATCTTCCTAGCAGGAAACTACCACAGGGAATCCTTACAGACCCAGGATCCAGAAATCTGATAGGAAATACAATCAGTCCATGTGCAGAGACCTTCCATGGACTTCAGCATGTAGCTGACCCATCATCCCTGACTCCTTGCTCCCTGCTATCTTCCACATAATTGCCTCCTGCCTTTCTGAGTTCTTGGGAGGTGGTTACATGCCCTGAACTGCTTCTGCACACCTTCGGGGCAGCAAGGCTGCTAGAGGGAGGGACACAGCTATGCGTGCTGCAAGCTTTCAGACAGCCCTTGCTCTCACTGCTCACAGTTTTGGTCATTATTCAGGTCTTGGGAAGGCTGATATGGGCAAGTAGGGTTGTACTGGTTCTCAGCAGCACAGCAAGGGATAGTGGGGAATAATGGGTAGAAGGTAGTTATAAGGAGGCAGATCTGAACTCCCCAGAAAGGCTGTCTGAGGTGGAGCACAAAGAGCCCTGGATTTCAAGGCAGGAGATGTGGGTTTAAATCTGGTCTTGCTACATAAGAGTTTGGTGCCCCAGACACATCACTTTCCTGGTGGGGGCCTCCATTTTCTCATTTTTAAAAATTTATTTTTATTCTCATCTGAAAAAAAAAATCTCATAAAATTAGCATTTCCATAGATGTGACAGAATAGGAAAAGGAGAGTTGACATGAAGCTGCAGGTGTCTATTACGTCCAGGGGGGATTTTTCTTTGTAAAACAATTATTCTTGTTCTGTTTCCTCATATTTCCAAAGAGGGAGCTGCATTGAACTCTGTGATTTCTAAGCTCCCTCCTAACTCTGGCTCCTAGAGCCTCCTGAGCAATGAGAATTTCCCCAAAGGGCTGGTCTGCCTTGGGAGCCCCAGAGATTCCCTGGAGCGTCTGAGCCCTGGCTGGATAACCTATTGGGGAGGCTGTGAAAGGAGGGCTTCCCATGCTGGAAGGGGACACTCATTGGACTTCATGGTTTCCAAGGTCTCATATGTGATAAGATGCCCCCCAACAGTATGATTCTCTCAAGCAGCCAATCAAAAAACATTAACAATGTGCCTCCTAGGTGCCAGGCACTGTCCTAGGTGCTGGGATCCAAAGGCAAAAAGAAAGTTTCTGTTGTCTTCAAGGAGTTAACATTGTACTAGGAATTTTTAGAGCAATTAGATAAGGACAGTTCCAGGGCCTGAGGAACCAAGTGCTGGGAGTTGTGGGTCTTGAAAATAAGAGTTTCAGGTTTGGGAAGGATATAGTATGAGCTAACACTCAACCTCAAAGATTATTTTGTTCAAACCTCTCATTTATAGAAGAGGAAACCAAGCATCAGAGACTTGCCAAGGATCATGCAGCTAAGAAATAGAAGAGTTGGCCAGCATTTGAACTCTGATCTAGAGCCTGTGCTTTGGACGCCCCCTTGCCCTTCAAAGCACATCCTTTGATTGTCTTCTTCAGGCTCCATTGCCCAGACCTTTGGCTGTGAAGGAGAAGTGCAGGATAAGGGACCCCTCCTTGCAAAGATTCTCTCCAGGCGCCTGCACTCTGGAAGGAGAGGCAGGGTGCCCAGGGAATGGCATGTCCATACTGGTGATTCAGAGGAATGGGCCAGCCTCTGTGTATCATCACCATTCCCTGGTTTCAAAGCAACAGATGAACAGGTCAAAAACTAAGTCTGATCCCTGTCCTTATGTCAGCCCTTCTAGAACTGTGGGCTTGGATGTGCCAATGACTCAGGGTTCCTGTTCGCAAAAGAGGAACTTCCTGCAAGGGGCTTATTCCAGCTGAGGAATAACAACCATATTATTCCATTGAACACAATGAGTTTCTATTTCCAAATGCATGACAAAGGGAAAATGGGTGAGATGGAAACTGCTCCTATGGCTAGAGGTGCCAGAGGCACCCTCTGCATTGTGTGTGCCTTGGCCTTTGGGCCATCTACACTTTTTCTCTCTGGGAGCCTGGGTCACCCAAAGCTATGAAATGAAAAACTCTAAAGCCTTTGGGGCCTTAGAGGAGTAGGAGGAAAGCAGTGTTAAGTCCAAGACAGGGTGACAGTATCTCTGCCCTCCATGCTGAAGGGTGGGGTTTGGAATGGGTGACATGTTGGAAGAAGGGTATCAACTAGGTGGCAAATGCTCAAAGGCAGGTTATCAGTGAGGGGCCAAAGGACTGGCCACATGTGGAGGAGGAGCTAAAGGACCTGACCATTCTGGGCCAGGGAAGAGAAAAGTAGGTGATCGTGACAGCTATTATCAGGATGAGAGCAATTCACTGAAAAAAGGCATTGCTGACCGAGCAAGGTAAGAAACTCATTGTTACTGAAAGTGTTCTCATAAAGACAGAATCCCCTGGAAGCAGTGTGGTGCCAGGCAGGAGATTAGGCTACAACACCCCTGGAGTCCCTTCCAACCTATGAATCTGTATATTTATATTGCATCACATATGAGAATAGGTTTGTGGGAAATTCACTCAATTGTTCTGAGCCTCAGTTTGCATATCTATAAAATGAGAATGAGAATGTGCAGTTTCGACTTCACAGGGTCTTTTGTGAGGAAAGTCCTTTGTGAATCATAGAAGTAACAGAAATCAGAGAGTGATGCTGAGGAGAAGGGTGATGTTGGTGGTGATGAATGGGTTGAAAAGCATTTATTTAGAGTTTTCTATATGCCAAGCACTGTGCTAATTTGTAAGGATACAAATAGAAAAAATAATCTGCTCTCAAGGAGCTCACAATCTAATTGGGCAGAGAGGACATCTAAAAGAAAGTTCTGATGCAGAGCAGATGGAAGGGTCAGAGATTCTTGTTCAGATGTCAGTGCTAGAGGAGTGCAGGATGGGGAGGGTGGGGCCCCCCACCTCATTGGAAAGAGTGAAGCTGGTGGTGTTCATTTCATTCAACAACCCAGAAAGGTGAGAGAGGTGGGAAGGTCAGTGGCAGAGGGAAGGGGACCTTACTGTGAGGATGCTGACAATCATACAGGAATGATAATGGTTGTGGTGGTGATGGTGATGATGGTGATTGTGATGGCGATGGTGATAGTGATGATGGTGATGGTGATTGTGATTGTGATGATGACGGTGATACTGATGATGGTGATGATGGTGGTGATGGTGATGGTGATTGGTGATGGTGATGATGGTGATGGTGATAGTAATGATGGCATCTGTGACAATGAGGAAGAAAAGGCTGCCCCTTCCCAGTCTCCTCTTTAGAAAGACATCTCTGCTATGCAGTTGTGCTCATCCTGAAGAACAGACTCTTAACCTGTGGTAGTGAATTTGTTTTCTACTTAATATTTTGATAGCTGTCTTATAATTGGTTCCCTTCATATTTTGTTTATTTGTATTTTGATTTAGAGCTTTAAAAATATAATTCTGAGAGAGTCCATATGCTGCATTAGATCTGCCCAAGGGATCAAGGACATACAAAAATGGTTAAGAGCCCCCTGTGCAGGGGGTGTGGTTTGTTTGGTCTGGAATCTGTATTTTTATCCATTTAGGGAATTCCTGGTATGGAAACTCCCTTCACCCATGCAGACCAGCAGCTTGTCTGTAATAGTTAAGAACTGTCTGGAGCAAGTCTGCAGGTGAAGATATGTCTCTATAGGCAAGTCCAAAGCAATTAAGTAACTTGCTTAAGGCTACACAGCTGGTGTGTGTGTGTGCGTGTGTGTGTGTGTGTATGTGTGTGTGTATGTGAAATCCAGGTCCATAGACTTCAAATCTAGTTCTTTTCAACTGTCACCATTATTTGGCTTCTCCATCTCTCCTCCCCTAAGGCTTAGCTGACCTCCTGGTTCCTTTGCAGACAGATAACAGAGCTCTTCACCTGACCCAAAGGCATAGGGCCAACTTCCACCACCCAAAGTGTCCCCCTAAGCTGGTATTGAAGGAATTGGCTATGTTTGGACTAGAGAAGAGAAGACTTAGGGGACTATGATAAATGTCCCCAACTCCCCCAAGATCCAGGGATTTGGATTATACAACTATTAAGGTCCTGGATGTCCTTTAACCCTGGGAGACATGAGATATCAGTGCCCCAACATGTTATGGAGGGGTATCCAGGCTCAAAGAGGTTACCAAGAGCCCTGTCCAGGGTCCCACAGCTACTAAGTGATAGAGCCAGAATTCAAACCTGGGTCTTCTGACTCCAGAATCAAAAGGACTTTTCCACTGTTACATCCTGTGGCTAGGACTAGAACTGAACTCCAAACCCAGTACTTCTCTCCCATCTTCCCCCCTTATCTTCCTCTCTCCTTTTAGAAGGGGGAACTTCATCTTTACCCTCAGTTCCTGGACCAGTGTTTACATAAGAGCTCCCTCCTCGATCAGAAGTCAGGCCATTCTTAGTGCCTCTTGCCTCAGATCCAGAGCCGCTGAGACTTCCCATCAATAGAGAAAGAGCCCACGGGCCACCTAGGGCATCTGAGTCAGGCAGCTCCTGCTTGTACTTAATGGTATTTTCAGTGAGTGGCAATGACCTTTCCCTGCTCCGTCAGTCTCTAGAGCCCACCCCACACTCAGAACCACCAGGAACCAATGGTGATTCTTCCTAGGGGAGACACTGAGTCATTCTTACCTTTTCTCAGGACACCAAGGACACCTCCCATGATCTTATCCATTCTGTAGAATTTCATTAATAATAATAATTAGTAACATTTATATAGCACCTACTATGTGCCAGGCACATAGTATTATTATCTTCACAATGATTATCTCACTTGATCTTCACAACAACCCTTAGAAGTAAGTGCTATTATTATATACATTTTCTTGTGGAGTAAACTGAGGCAGATAATGGCAGTGACTTCCCCAGATTCACACAGCTAGAAGGTTGGATTTGAACTCAGGTTTGCCTGACTCCAGGCCCAGTGTTCTGGGCACTGTGGCTAGCTGGGCACACAGAGACAGGGACTGGAACTGAGGATATTTCACCACAAAAAGCTAGCTCCCAGATGAGCAGGCTCCATCTCCCAGAGCAGGACAGCACATGCTCAGTGACTCCCAGCTTTAGGGAGCTGCCTAGAGCACTGAGTGTGTGTTAGAGGCCAGACTGGACCTTGGGTCTTACTGGCTTCAAGAGCACTCACCATGCCACTTTGCCTCTCTTTCTGACACATCTCTGAATCTTCATTAATCTCAAATGGTATTCAGCAAGCTGATAATGAGTCTGAAGAAATGTGACTCCCCAAATAAATTCCCCTTCCTCTGCATCTTTCTGCTCTCCTGTCTGCTTGCCAGGCTTATTGAGATGTTTGAGGAGGCTGGGGCAGACACAGCTCTCATCTCAGCATCTTGATCTGCAGACTCACTGTTTGTCTGTGATGGAAGGGGTGCAGCCCCTGAGTCAGGGGGGCACTAAGTTGGAGCTGCCTCTAGAAGTGAGAATGGGAAGGCACTGAGCCACCTTCACCCTCTTGCCTGACTTCTCTTGTGACCCTGGTATATGCTTGTGAAACTTAATTTAATTCAGTCCAACCCAATCCAATAAGCGTTTATTAAGCACCCACTGTGTGCCCTGGATGGGATCAGTTGTCAGGCTCTAGGCAGACAAGAGAATCATGTCTCCCACCCAATAAGGCCCTGGTCTAATGAGGGAGGCGATGTCCCTACTCTGAGGAAGCTCCCATGTCTGTTGACTTGATTACTGCTCTGGAAGGGCTCCCCTTGTCTGACTGGGAAAATGCCTGGAGTCCTGCCTCTAGGACCCAGGCAAGTCAACTCCATCCCCTGGGACCCTCCCAGGTTGCTCCCTTTAAAGTTAGTGATGTCCAAGGGCCCTTCTAAAGCACTAAGCTCTGTGATCTTGTGTCTTTCCTTGGAGATTTGCCAGTGTGATGGTAGATCAATCCTATTATTCTATTATTGATGTTTAGTTAGGCTCATTCACAAGTGCACTGGACATTCACAGAGTGAGGCCACAGCCACCTGCTAGAATGAGGTCAAGGATAATCAGAACAGACATCCATGAAGAGCTTTGCCACAGCATTTCCTGGGATTCTCCCAACCGTTCTTGGAGGGAAATGCTATTCTTACTTGAATTTTACAAGGAGGAGGGAATGATAGATCAGGGAAAGGGCTTGGTCATGGGCACACACTGAGCATGTGGGGCAGATGCAATTGGTGCCCATGTATCTCCTGAGTCCCATTTGACTTATCACAAAGAGCTTCCTGAAGGAAGAGGCATCAGCTCAGCAGAAATGAGTGGAAGGTGACATTGCCAGCAAGTGGGATTGCAAAGAGCCCAACTCCTGTTTACTGGAGATGCTGAAGCCCAGGAGGCAACTCACTGAACAACATCAATGACTCCGTGTTAACAATAGGGAAGTTTGTGTGTGTGTGTGGGGGGGCAGCCACAGGGCTCTCTCGTAGCTTTGTTCTCAGCAACCTTTTATTAACAACTTGAAATAAGGGAGTCGCGCTGTGCTTATGTATTTTCACAACAGAGTTGGAATGGTTATTAATAGACTGTGAAAATCAATATCCCAAAAGATAGTCATGTGACCAATCAACCCGATCTAATAAAGTGAAATTGAACATGGATAAAGATGGAGCCCCCAGAGCTGAGAGGAACTCTAGAAGCCAATTAGTCCAACTAAGTTTGCATTCAGAAGACCTAGGCTGGATTCTTAGTTTAGTCATTTAGTCTGACCTCAGTCAAATCGCTTAAACTCTCTAGACCCCCCATGTAAAATGGGAATGTTGGACTGATTGACTTCTAGAGTCCCTCCTAGCTCTACAAGCTCCATCTTTATCCATGTTCAATTTGACTTTGACGTGGTTTACTAATGACCATTCCAACTCTAATGTCACACTAAGATTTTTGGGATTCCCCATCTAAGATGAAGATGCCAAGAGCTCCCAAGAAAAATACCTGGGTGGGGTGTTACTTCAGGCTACAAGATCAGTCCACCAGAGGGATTTGTCCATATGGACAGCTCCTTCTGTGACCAGCGAATTGGCAGCCTTGCTGTGCCTTGGGAAAGTCCTGGGGAGTTTCCTGTGGCATAAAGAGGTTAAGTGACTTAGCCAGGATCTCCCAATTAGTGTCAGAAGTGGGATTTGGCCCAGGATGTTCTTGGCTCTGAGGCCAGCACTCTATCTACTGCATGATGGCGCGTCTGTATAGGCCAATATGAGTTGATGACACGATGCATATTAATAGAAACAGAATATCCAGAACAGGGAAACAGTTCCTATGTCTTCTACCTTCTCTGCTCAGACCCTGATCCAGAGGAACAGGGTGCATTAGTGAAAGACTCCAACCAAAATCATACTGCATGAGCATTGTTCAAAGGAACTGGAGACCTGGAGAAGAGAAGACTGGAGAAGGGAGGGAGAGGCATGAGATCCATCTCAAGGATCTGAAGGGCCATCCCAAGGGACAGGGATTAACGTTGTTCTGCTCAGACCAGAGGGAAGAACCAGGAGTGGTTGGGGGTGGGGGTGGGGAAGAAGGGAAGAGAAAAGATTGCAGAGAGGCTGATTAGGGCTAAAAAAGGGGAAAAGCTTCCTAGCAATAAGAGCTGGCCCAAGGATGAATTGGCTCCCTCCATGGAGACCTCCAAGCACAGTCTGGCTACTTGTCCAGTTTGCTGTAAGAAAGAGTCTTTGTCGGGTAGAGGTGGCACCAAAGGGCTTGGGAGTCCCTTCCACCCTGGGCCTCTGAGATCTTTGTCTTTAGGACAAAGGGGCTGGGTGAGTATCCTTGGAGAGGGAGCCTCCAGGGAAGGGGGAGAGAGGCAAGATGCCTGTTGCAGAAGGGTCTGGGGGACAGCACATAACTGAAAAGGAACACAAAAGAGTGAGATGGCAAGAAAAACTGAGAAGGCTTGACCTAAAGTAGCCACAGCGGGTAGTGAATGTCGAGGTGAACAAAAAGACTTGCTCCTGTTGTTTGGGTCAGATTGTTGGAGGGGAGAGGGCAGGGAGACAAAGAAAGGAATTGGGCCCTGCCCAGTACCAGTGACACAAAGGAAGGAAAGCCAGGCAGACAGCTACCAAGCCCTTAGTTTGCTTTTCTTCCCTCTATTAATGAGAATGACTTTCAGAGCTGGAAGTCTTTAAATTATTAACAGGAAAGTAAAGCCCAAGATCAATGAGGAAACAAAGGTCACCTAGCTGGTTTATATGAGCTGCAGTCCCTTGGCCCAGATGAATTACATCCTTGGATATGGGGCGGGGAGAACTGGCAGGTGGAACCGCTGAGTCAGGGATCTTTGAGCATCCTGGAGAGCAGGAGATATACTTCAGGACTGAAACAAGTGATCTGGGATGTAGGGGAAGAAAGTGGATTCTGCAAATTACAGATAACCGAGCTTGGTTTTGATTCCTAGGAAAATTCTAGAACACACTATTAAAGGGATGGATTGTGAGTTCTTAGAAAGGGAAGCAGTGACGATAAAAGTCAACATGGCTTCATCAAG
Organism: Petaurus breviceps papuanus; assembly: GCF_028583685.1. Taxonomy (NCBI): domain Eukaryota; kingdom Metazoa; phylum Chordata; class Mammalia; order Diprotodontia; family Petauridae; genus Petaurus; species Petaurus breviceps. Next base: position 75,487,740 of record NW_027185761.1, on the reverse strand, counting down.
CACACATTATGTCTGTGTAATTCTAAGCACACATAGCTCATGCTATACCAGACTAAGCTCATTTACTTTTCTGACAGCATAACTAGACTGGTAGATCAAGGTAATGCTGTAGTTATAGCAAAAGTCAAAATGTTTGACTAAACAAAGTGTGTTTATAGAGTAAGGAAGACATGAATGAGAAGTGGGTGATAGGAGAGTTTGGTGAATTTAGAACCTGGTCTAGGGGATTACTCCATAGATCAATGTCAGTCCCCAAGGTGATCTAGAGTGGAGGACTGATTTTAATGGAGTCATTGGTGGTATGTTTATCAAATTTATGGATGATAGAAATCTTGGAGGGAGCCCATCCCAATATATCGAATAAAAGACTGAGAACGTAAATATACTTGAACAGATGGAACTTTTCTGTTCTGTCATTTCCATCGTGTCCTACTCTTTGTGACCCTATTTCAGGTTTTCTTGGCAGAGATGCTAGAGTGGCTTTGTCATGTCCTTCTCCAGTTCATTTTATAGATGAGGAAACTGAGGCAAACAGGGTTAAGTGACTTGCCCAGGGTCACACAACTATTAAGTGTCAGAGGCCGGATTTGAACTCAGGAAGATGGGTCTTCCTGACTCTGGTCCAGTGGTCTATACACTATGGCATCACCTAGCTGTACCACAGATGGCATGCCTGAGTTGAATCTAATAAGCATTTTATTAGGGCAAAAATATCCAGTATGAACTTGCACTCAAAAATCAATATATGGCTCCACTTCCCCTCCTCTCACTCTCTTCTTTACCCCTTCCAATCTGCCCTCTAGCCTCAGCATTCCCTCTCCAAAGTCACCAATGATCTCTTAGTTGCCAAACCTAGTGGCCTTTTCTCAGTCCTCATTCTCCTTGGCCTCTCTGCAGCCTCTGGCACTGTTGGTCACTCTCTCCTCCTTGAGCCTCCCTTCTCTCTCAGTTTTCAGGGCATCCCCTCTCTCTCTTTTCTGGTTTTCCTCTCTCTCTTTTCTGGTTCTCCTTCCTCTCTGACCACTCCTTCTCTGTCTCCTTCGCTGGATCCTCCTCTAGACCACACCCTCTACCATAGGTGACCCTCTGTCCTGGGCCACCTTCCCGTCTACCTCCACATTGCTTCACTTGGTGATCTCACAGGTTCCCATGGATTGAATTACCATCTCTATGCTGAGGATTCTCAAAACTAGCTTTCCTGCCCCAATCTCTCTGCTGACCTCCCATGCCACTGTTCTACCTGCCTTCCAGAGATCTCCAACTGGATGTACAGTAAACACCTTAAAGGCAGTATGTCCAAAACTGAATTCATTATCATTCCCCCTAAGCTCTTTCCAGTTACTGTAATGAGAAATGCCATCCTCCCAGTCCCCAGGCTCCCAACGTAAACATCAGCCTTGATTCTTCACCTCTCAGCCCTCATATCCAATGGCAAGGTCTCTTGATTTCACCTTGAAATATCCCTTTCCCTCCTTTGACACTGCCCCCATCCTGGTGCAACCCGAATCACCTCATACACACAGTGGTCAGCTGGTGGGTCTGTCTGCCTTAAGTATCTCCCTGCTCTCTTCTCTCCTCCATTCAGCCCCCAAATTATTGTCCTAAAGTTCAGTTCTGACACTCTGTCCCTATCTGTCTTCCTCTATCTGACCCTGGCCCCTCATTGTTCCTCAAACAAGACCCTCTGTCTCTTGGTTCTGGACACTCTCTCTGGCTGTTCCAGCCCCCATGCCCAGAAAGCTCTCCTTCCCCATCTCTGCTTCCTGGCTTCCCTGGTTTCCACCAAGATAAAATCCAAATGAATTCAGAGTGTGGCATGGCTTCCAAATGCTAATGTGGTTTTAGGATGAATTAGCTGAAGTCTTGGAAGAAAAGAGGAGGAGGTGATTCTGTTGTGATATGTCTTGTCCAGACTGTGCCCAGAAGTCTTATGTCGTGTTAGATAGGGCCCCACTGGTGTATGGTTAGGCTTCAGACAATGAGGACTTGCCAGCAAAGACCAAGCCAGATCCAGTGTCATGAGATTTAGAACTGGAAGGAACCTTGAAATCCTCTAACCCAACCCACCCATTTTACAGGAGAAACTGAGGCCTCGATAAGCAAAATGACTGATGGTGTCCAGGGATCAGCTTTGGCCTGTCTCTTGAGCCCTGTACCAATAAACCTTGCTTGGCGTTTGCTTTTCCCCCACGATATGACATGATCCTTCCCCCAGCTCCAGGGAGTCTCCCTGGGCTCTGAGCTTTGGACATGGTTGGGTTCTACAGACAAAATGTGAAGTTCTCTCCTCTGAGCTGGTCCTCCTAGGGCCCTGGGTACTCAAGTCAGCCCTGTTCTTGATGACAGTCTTTGAGAATCCTGATGAAAAATCCCTTCCCTACCTCCCCAGCCACTCTCCTTGAGCAAGGAGGCCAGGGACCAGTGAATGGAGTATGAGCTCTGGGTCCCTAACAGTAATACTTAAAAAAAGATCAACATATGGTTAATGATGAGACAATTTTAGGTAAAGTGAATGAATTATTTTTTAAAAAGCATGTATCTACTATATGCCAGCCACTGTACCAGGCACTAGAAATCAAATAGAAAAGTAGACGTCACTGTCCTCAAAAGGCTTCCTTTCTAATGGGGGAGACCACAGGTGTAGGGCAGTAATAGCAAGGAATCACAGGATGTTGAATGGAGCCATACAACAGCCTCCTGCCAGCCTTTTCCAGAAGAAATTGTGCCAGCAGTTCCATTGCTAAGAGGACAAGAGATAGAAAAGGCAGAATGCCCAGAGGTGTCCAAGGTGGGTGAAGGTGGAGCACGGCTCACTCCCGGACCAATCGGACTCTGGGGAAGGCTCCGCCCTTGCAGGGAAGGAGGCGGGGCCTCTGCTCCTGATAGGACTGTTTCAGGTGGGGAGGGAGCAGCAGTCACACAGATGGGGAGATGTCCCAAGATGCCCAGTGAGGGTGATACAGCATGTGGTCCAGGGCCAGACGGAACAGGGCTGAAGGTGAGGGTTCCTCACCTAGAGTCTGTGCACTTGAATAAAAATGGATACTTGTATTTTGATATGACTGGTTTCATTTGAAAGCCTGTGTACTTCACTCTATCAATTTAAAAGCATCCCTCTGAACAAAGTCTTCGTAGGCTTCACCAGACTGCCTGCCGCAAGGGGTCCATGACACGAAAAAAACCTAAGAACTCTTGGTGTGGCTATAGGCAAAAGGCCACCCAACCATCACCTTGCTTCCTGGGGAGCTCTTTGTGGGCTTATCCTCCAGCATCAAGAAGGGGGATCAGCAGGGGCTACAGGCGTGAAGTCACCACTGATCACCAGCCTCCCAGGGTGCAGTGCTGGGCGGGGCCTTGTCTTCTTGAGCAAGTATCCGGAAGGTCTTCCTGGCTGCCTCCTCTTGTCTCCTACAGGGACTGTTGTGGGTGGAAGCCATAATCTTTATGGAAAGGGGTGTCGTGAGTGAGATGGGAGTGCAGCAAGCCTTCATCACGGTACACAGTGACCTAGTTACCCTGGTGCTGGGACAATCACAATGGCCATAAGAGTCTGTTGGCATGTGCTCTGTATCAGTCTGACTGGTGTGGCAAGTGATGGGCAGACTGTCTAAAAATAAGATGCAATTTAGAGGCCATGCCTGGTATGAGGTGTGAGGCTCACCCAGGAGAGCCCACAGATAAACAGCTGGGCAGCTGGGGCAGGCCTGGGCAGGGAAGGAAACAGGGCATGTGGGCAGGGCCCTCTGTGACTACCAAGACGGGCATTGTCAGCAATAAGGTGTGAAGGGACCACTTCCTGGCCTGCTGTGCTGGCTGCTGGCCCTCATTCTTGAGGAGGACCAGATGATAACCACTAATTTGCTTGGTTAATCACAGGTTTAAAAGCAATGGCAAGAAAACAGGGCTGGGCAGGGGGGTGGACTTAAGAAAACAGGAGCTATTGGAGGAAGTGCTGTGACAGGACGGCCACAAACAGGAGGCTCTGAGGCCCAGTTTCTGCAGGGCCCAGCTGCTTTTCCAAGTGCAGCTCACTAGGGGCCAGGGACAGGACAGCCTTCTCTGACCAAGGGGCAGTAGCACAGGATTCTAAGTCAGGGAACAGGGCCCAAGTTGGGGGCTCTACCTCAAGGTCCAACTTTGGGAAAGAGGGTTGGGGGCTGCCGTTGAATTCATCAAGAGAACCATGTCCTACATTTGAGGAAGGTCACTGATAACCAGATAACCACTGATAACCACTGTCCAAAGGAGGGCAGCCGTGCTGGAAGATGGCCTTGGGGTCATGTCATAGACTAGACTCAACTGAAGGCAAGAAGGTTCCCAGCTAGGCCCTGACAGCTCCAAGTACTTAACAGGCTGTCACATTCTGGGTGGGTCCAGGAGATGAGCGGAGGTCAGAAGGAAGCATCTAGTGGCTCTGTGGAGGGAAACATTTCTTTAGGATTAAAGTTGCCCCCATAGTAAACAGACTGTTTCAGGGGATAGTGAGTTCCCCATCACTGGAGGTATCCAAGCAGTTTCTGTGTACCCGCTTTTGGCTCCAGATGCTGGTCAGACTGGTCAGCTCTGAGATTCTGTAATCCTGCAATAGTAAGGGAAGGCTTTCTGGAGGAAGCAGACACTGGTGGGCAAGCACAGTGGGGATTGGGCAGACATACGAGTGAGCCGCAGAAGAAGGCCGGTGCAGTCAC
>NW_027185761.1:75381066-75393052 GCF_028583685.1 Petaurus breviceps papuanus | reverse complement strand
CTACTCAATAAACTCCAGTGGTTCCCTATTTCCTTCAAAATCAATTACAAAATCCAGTTTGGCTTTTAAAGCCCTTCAAAACTTGGCCCCTTCCTACCTTTTCAGTCTCCTTCCTAACTCCCAGGTATTCTGGCCTCCTTTACCTTCCTCAAACAAAACTCTCCATCACTCAGCTCTGGGTATTTAGGGTTAGGGTCTGCTACGAACCCCCTGGCCTCCTTCAAGTCCCATCTAGAGTCCTCCTCAAGTTTGCTGTCTTCCTTCTGTGATGATTTTCAACACACCTCATCTATCTCGTTACACACACACTACAGTTTGCGTGTTTTCTTCCCCAGTAGGCAAAAGCTGATTTTTGCCTTTTTTTGCATCCCTAGAGCTTGGCATGTGGCCTGACACACAGAAGGCTTGTCGACAGACTAGTGGGGTGGCTGTGGGCCACTCAGAGCCTCCATGTACTGGGTCACTCTCTAAAACTCTCCACTTGAAAAGGAGTCAGCCAGCAATAGTTGGGAAAAGTCACTTTGCACCCTGGAAGTTCCCACACAAAATCCAGATCAAGGATCCCTCTTGGCCCCACCCACAACAAACTCCTGGCTTCTCTGCCTCAGCAGCACATAAACACCTTTCAATCACCCAAGTTCATACTCTGAATTGGGAATGGAAAAAGCCTCCTTATTGCTGACCCCTTGATTCCTTTAGAATCCAAAAAGTGTGTTAGAATTGGACGTGTCCCATCCTGGGTGCATGTGGGAGGCGAGGGGGCAAGACGACAGAAAAGACCAAACAAAAGGAGTCCCACAAATTGCAGCCTGCTGTTCTCAGGGGCGATGCCGGCCTGCAAAAAGCCTGGTACGGCGGGGCATCCCTTCCTGGACTTCAGGCTGGGCACCCCCCATAGTCAGACTAGCTAAGGGGGGCTCAGGCCCCAGCCCGGCCCCGTCCCTCCCCACTCTGGTCTGCGGGCAGCCGCATGTGCCCAAGCTGCAACCCGGAGGACGGGGCTTGCCCCTTCCTGGCATAGCCAGTGCCCAGCACAACGCCTGACACAATGGGCACCTAATCAGTGCTTACTGACTGACCCCCACTAAGGCAGAAGGGCCTAACAAGCAACTGCGGGGCGGAGGCCACAAGGTCACAGAAGTCCGGGGCGGACTCCGGGGGAGCCTGGCGGCTGAGGAAGGGGGAGGAGGGGGGGTTGAATCCCCGGCCTTTGGGGCGCCTCCTGCAAAAGGGGGGGGGGGGCCCGGGGGGGGGGGGGGGGGGGCTGGAACCGGGCGGTGTCATCTTCCAGAGGCGGTAACTGGAGGCCACGTAGCGAAGCCACTTCGCAGACAGAGGAAGGGAATCAGGCGCAAAGGGCCCGCCCCACGCCACGCACCGGTGTGACAGAAGGGGAAACCGAGGCTCGCGGCCTGGGGCTGGGGGGCACCCCCGCGTCCTCCGTCCGGCTCCCAGAGCCCAGGGCCGCTTTCCCCCGATACACAGCGGGGTAAACTGAGGCCGGACTGCCTACCTGCTGCCTCACGGCCAGGCGGAAGGGGCCGAGAGCGGCCTCGGCCTGGGCCTGGGATCCGTCCATGCTGCGGCCCGGCGGCCGCGCCCTCGAGGAGGCCGCGGAGGAAGAGGAGAGGCGGGAGGGGGCAGGGCCTGCGGTGCGGGGCTGGGAGCGCGGGGCCGGGGGCCGCAGTCGCCTCAGGGCCGGCAGCACGGGCGGCAGCGCCGGCAACAGCAGAAGCAGCGCGCGGCGCGGGTGCATGGACCTCAGGGGGCGGAGGGGGCGCGGAGAGGGCTCAGGGCGCAGGCGCGTGAGCATGCGCGGTCCGGCCCGGCTGATGAAATCGATGCGGCGGCCCCGCCCCTCCGCGCCGTGCCGCGCCCCTCTTACGCCTGCGCCTGCGCCTGCGCCAGAGCCGCTGCCCCTGCCCTAGCGAAGCCGGGAGGAAGGAGGGCGAGCGCTTGCGCTCTGCGAAGCCCCGCCTCCTGAGCCCTCACGGATTCCCGCCACCAACTATGGACAACCCGCGGGTCCCAGGGCGCAGGCGCCAGCCGCCTAGGCTGGAAATTGATCTAGGCGAGAAACTGACGCGTAGCCGGGGGCGGGGCCGGAGGAGGCGGGGCGGCGAGAGCCTCAGTCTGGTGGCCGCTCCTGCGGCTCTCCCAACTTCCCTGAGCTTCAGTGACCTCATCTGTACAATGGGTGGGCACGGGGAGGAGGGCAGGCTGGACCAGCAGAGCTCCGAGGGCTCGCCCGCTCTGAATCCCCCAAGAGACCCTGGGCAGTGACCGCCCCTCTCGGGGCCTCGGTTTGCAAACCTGGGAAAGGCCAGGGTTGTCCCTGGTCCCTGGACCGTTCATCTTAATGTTCTGCTGCTCCGAGTCCCGGAGCGGCGCCCGGGGCGCCGGAAAATGCCCAGGGGTCCGTGAGTGCCCGCTTCACCTGCCTCCTTTAAGGAGTGCGCAAATGCTGTTACTCCTAAAAACACCACCCGTGAGACAGCTGTCATTGCCATCCCCTTGTTACACCCGAGAAAGTGAAAATGCGTGGCACAGCTAGTAAGGGTCTGACATCTGCCCACCTGGCTGGCCAGCGCACAACTTAGCTAGAAAAAGATCTGGGAGGTCTAAGTGGACAGCAAGCACACCACAAGCCGCCAGCCTGGTGAAGCTCCCAAAAAGCCCAGGGGATCTTTGTAAGGTCGTTTTGTACTTCCTCCACAAAAGTCGCCCTCTGATGATTCTTCCTAACACAGAGGTGACTGAGGACTCTGACAGTGATTCCCGATCTCTGGCAGCTTCTACCAAAATTCCAAGCCTTATAGGAGGAGGAGCCTGGGAACAGCCCAAGGTCCAAAGGTCTTCCAAGGTCCAGTTTGGCCAGTCTCAGAGAAGTACATGAACCAGCGGCCTAGCCTGTGACCTGCTGATGAAACTTCTGGCCTCAACGATGCCTGAATCAGAATCTTTACATGGCCCTAAACGTGAGCAGTCCCTTTCCACTTCTCTAATGACTGGCTGGAGAGGGGCTTAGCAGAGGGGCCAAGAATCACAGCCAATAGCCCGCTGGTTAGTGTTTTAAATACGAGATCCTTGTTCAAAAACCAAAAAGTCAACCCATGACTGCAAGAGCTGAATCCTGTGCTTCGCATTATTTCACAGGACATTTGGGTCATGAGGTATTGCAAGATTCATCGTGAATATTTCATGATAGATATGTGCAAAAAGACACCATAAAAATGACCAAAGTTTTGACTCCAAAATTAGTTGCTTAAAGACAAAGTAGTGAAGAAATTATAGGAAGAATTCAGATCACCTCCTCAGTCACTCTGACCCTGAGTGACTTCACCACAAAAGTAGGAAAAGGTACAATGGGGAGAAGGGAAAGGAAATGGGAGAAGCCCATTCCACTCATGGGAAAGGAAATGGGAGAAGCCAGAGACTTTCTGATGATGCCAAAGCCTCACATGCCTTTCAATGTCACTAACTCATTCTTCAAAAAAAGATTCAATAAGTAAGAGATGCAGTGAATACCAAATATTATCACGGAGAATGAAACTGACTACATTTTACCAATTGATAGCACCAGCTCTACATTTCACCCATCAACTGACTGGTGCTGAGTTTTAAGGGATTCAAGGATGAAGAAACAATCCCTACTCACAAGAAACTTCCATTCCCAAGAAAGACAAGTACCCCAGAAGTATAAGGAGGTCCCCTTCCTTAGAGAGTGCCCTGTTTGGTTCTGATCCATTTGGAATCTTGGTGAGCCTCCTTCCACGTGTGGGGAAAGGGAAGGAGCTCTTCTCCCTCCCCCCCAGCCCCCCCGCTTCAAGGCAGTGCCAATATACTCCATGTCTCCTGTCAGTTTACTGTAGTGACCAAAAGCCTCTGAACTGGCCACTGAGGGAAAATGGAGTTTTCATATAAAAAGTTTGAATGGATTATCTCACTCGCTTTCCTGGAGCTTTCTGAGGGAAGAGAAAAGGAACTCAGAATCTCCAGTCAGTGCCATTAGGAGCCTTATCTCCTCACCTGGCTGCCACATGGTTGTGAACATGTGGCTCCTCCATTTCTTATATTTATCCTTTCCTCATTATAGGTATTTGGAGACATCACTGGTTACAATTCTGTGAGCTTCAAAAGATCAGATGAGCCTTCAGAGGTGCAGCGGCTCAAGTCAGCAACAGAGTCAGCCAGTAACCACGACAACCAAGCCTGGTAAGGAGGCTGGTGCAGGAAGGGCACAACAGCTAAGTGACCTGCTTGCTAAGAGGACACCCAGCTGAGGAATGGAGCAAGGTGGCCACTGGCTACATAATATCCCAAGGGAACTCCGTGGGAGGGACTCCAGAAAAGGACTCCCAGGGACCTAAGACCCAAGCCCAAAACCGCTTCTCATTTCTGCACAGAGCAAAATGGGAGACGCTATGTGAAGAGCAGCCCAGGACTGAATAGAGAGATGGTCCTGCCCAGCACTAGTGTGCCAAGGAACAGAAAGGTCAAGCGGCGGTGCTATTGTTATGGGACTTCCTGCCAACTCCTGCTTCTGCAAGTTCTTAAAACCTGGGTCAAGGGAAAACTGCCAGTTATTGTCCCAAACGGGAGCAAGAAAGCTCAGCACAGACTTTGTGGGAAATGCCTTTAACCAGATAAATGTAGGGCCTTTGACTGTTGTCAGCTGCATATACTAAAGACCAGACCTGAAGATCTAAAGATGGGGCCAAATGGATAATTGGCGCTATTGAGCGGAACTGCCCAACCAAGACCGCCCCTGGTTACCACCCAGCCCATCTGAATTTCTCAGAAGCAAAGAACATGGCACCCTTAAAACCCACTGCTCCCCCTCGTCACCTCTGGCCAGTCCCATGGGTGCCAGAGCTGAGGTGAGGACACAGAATGGGCTGTACTTTATTTTTAATACTGGGGATGAATATTCTCATGAAAGAAGAAGGGTGTTTGCACTCTGTGTGGATGAGGGGTTTGAAAGTAAAGGGTTTGAAGTTGGGGGAGAGAGTTTTAATGGGCTTTTCAATCTCGTTGAGATAAGATGTATACAAGGAATGCTATGTGGTTATTCTCTATGACATGGAAAATATAGAAATAAGTTTGTAGCATGAAGTTATTCAAGCATAGCATACTAAAATACTGTCCTTGAAGGGCACAAGAAGGGAGGACCGATCGATCCTTTAGAGCCTCGAGCAGTGAGAATGGGAGCTGCCCCCACGAGTCTTTGGCAGGGAGCTAATTGATAGCTGTGGACTCTGAAGTCTGAGGCACTGGCAGCTGGGAAAATGGAGATGTTGAATGCTACCATTAGCGATTAGAAGTCTAGACCCAGGGGGCGGCCAGGTGGCGCAGTAAGTAAGAGCGCCGGCCCCCAGAGTCAGGAGACCCTGGATCAAATCCGAGCTCAGATACTTAGCACCCACACAAAATAACTGGCCATGTGACCTTGAGCAAGTTACTTAACCCAGATTGTTTATTTAAAAAAAAAAAAGAAGTCCAGACCTGACTGATTGAAGTTTGTCCCCAGACTAAGTCATAACATGTGGTCTCACTTAAAGTGAGATGACGGTAAATCAGAATTCAATGCAGAATGCATTTATTTGGCATTAAGGCAGCATGCTTGGAAAGCTGCAGGCATCATGAAAACCTAGCTGCATGACCCTGTGAGTGACTTCACCTGTTTACCTCACTTTCCTCATCTGTAAAGTGGGTAGCAGCCCCTACCTCCCAGGGTTATTGTGAGGGGCCAATGAGGTTACATTGTAAAGTGCTTGGCACAGAGCCTGGCACAGGGTGAGAACCATATAAATTTTAGCTATTATTAGATTAAGTGTAATTACTCCATCTTGGGCCTGAATGGATGGATCTGATTCGGCTGGCAAGAAGTTTGTGATGTTTCCACGATATGATTTCTATTGTCATTAGCCTCCTCCCTTTTCTTATATTGTGAATTTTGGGAAACCATTGTATAAGAAATGCTGTTAATTTAAAAATAGATATACCCAAGGGGATACAATTGTATCACTGGAAAAGGGATGTCTCTTCTAATCTGGATGCTGTTCAGTTATGAATTGAGCTGGTAAAGAACATGGGCCCAATGGGTGAAAACTGTTCTGTATTTAATTGGGTCTGTTTTGCTTTAAAATGCATAATGATGATGACGATAGAAGGAAGTGGCAGGGGCCTCTCAAGTTGGCCTCATCTGTGATGTTTTACCAGACTTTCTATTCTGACAAGGCTGTAAGATTCTATTGGCCCTGCTGACAACATGGGAAATTCTGAAGTACGGACAGTTCTTGCTTTAAGTGGATTGCTGCATAGACCTTGATATAAAGCAATTTTTATGTAATGCAGATTGGAACCTGTGGGCATGGGGAAGGGAAGGAGAAAGAGAAGAAAGCAGGAAGGGGACCTTGAAGAGGGAGGGGGCCAGCACATGGTTCAAGGACACATGGGGCCTGGGGCAGAGAATCAAGGCTGAGGCCAACCTTGTAAGGGCCTGGCCAGACCTAAGAGGAAGAATGTGCTGGGGGTTGGAGAACAGATACAAGCAGGTGGCAAGTGGGGTCCAGGAATGGACACCTAGTACCTGAGAGTGGGCAGATGAGGACTGTGGGTGGGTGGGCAGAGGGGCAAAGGTCTTGTTGGCAGCAAGTGTGGTGGTCTCTCTAAGCATCCATTCTGCTTTCACTTGGAGGGACTTTCTTAGGGATTTTTCTAGAGACAGAATGGGAGATTGTGGGCCAAGCCAAGGGACAGGAGCAGAGAGAACACAGCACTTACAGTGAAGTTTAACATAACTGAGTTTAGGGATGCAGATTTCTTTCAGAATCCTTGACCTAAAGATGAATTTGGGTAATTCAGATCTATGTAAAATGAGAAGTCTATACTGAAGTTTGAGAAGCTAAGCTTGCTTTGAGTGAAGAGTGAGCCTGACCTGATGGCTGTTTGGCTGTCCTTATGAAAATGATGGTCAGCCCTCTTAAGGAAATGCATGTACTGAGGTCGTATCTTTGAGCCACCTTAGTAATCACGGACTTGAGACTCAAAGATCTCAGGCCTGCCCTGGGCCCTATTAGGCAGTGCAGAGCGGGGGCTCCCTTAGTCTGCATTCCCTGGGCTTAAAGCCATTACCATGTATTGACTGTATGTGTGAAACTCTAGAATGGGATTTTCCTGTATTTATAAATGAAGGATAAAAAAAACTGTTATTTCTACATAAGAAAAATAGCCCAGTGATTTTTTTTCTATTTGAGGTAAAATCTCTTGGGACTATAATTTGACTTTGATTTCAGGTAATGATTATCTGAATTGTCATTGAACCAACAGTCCACATCATTCAAAGGAAATGCTCAGGGCTGGCCCGAAGGGAATGTGGTCTGAGAATGGCTACAGATAGATTCTGTGCCTGGGAAGAATGAAAGGGACGCCCTTGCATAGGCCTCATACCCACTGGTTAATTAGTGGGGCATCTGCCCCAAGCATGTGAAGATTCCCCAGAAGGATGAGTGGACAAGAACAGTTTGTTCCAGAAGCCACGCAGGAGGCTGGAGCAGGCTCTGTGGAGCACTGACAGCTTGTTCAGACGTGGAAGACCCCGAGGTCACCCACTGCATCCCCAGCTGTCACCAGGCGGCCTGACTCTTGTCCTGCCACTGGACTCCCATGATGCTGCAGGAGAGAGTGAGGCTGATGGCCTCACTTAAATCCAGTTCACAAGCAAATAAAGACATCACTCTCCCCATGATGTCATTGGTCATCTTCAAAAGTAAGGACCAACAGCAGCAAGAAGTGAATGTTCTTAGGCTTGTGCCGGCTCCTCGCTAATAGTTAGATATTTCTGTTTAAGATAGGCACCCCAGGGGGCGCCACAGTGCAGCGAGCTGGGCCTGGAGTCCGGAAGGCTCATCTTGCAGAGTCCAAATCTGGATTCAGACATTCACTAGCTGTGTGACCCCGGCCAAGTCACTTGCTTTGTTTGCCTCCGTTTCCTCATCTGTAAAATGAGCTGGAGATGGCAAACCAGTCCAGTATCTCTGCCAAGAAAACCCCTAAGGGGGGTCAGGAGGAGTCAGACACGACTGAACAGCCATGATACCTTGTATAAGGTTAGGCCCTCGAAGTATCCCCTTCTTTCAGGATGATATGAGAATGCTCTATGTATCCTCGAAAGGGAGGGACACGGCACAGATGAAAAAGTTGGTTTTTGTTTTTAATGGGGCAGTAAACTTTGGCAAAACAACTGTTAGAAACCTAAGGGCTGGGGTGCGTCGATAAGCAAGTGAATCCCAAGTGTTTCTAGTGGCAAATACAGGCTTTGAGGGTTTTCGTTCTAAAAATAGGACTAAGGATTTTACTTATAAAATTGCCTTAATTGTAAAGAAATGTTTAAAGGCCCTTGCTTGTATTTTGAAGTTTCCGTCTGATCATCTGAAGGGGTAGAGAGTGGGCCTCCAGGTCAGGCCCTCGTGGATCCTGTTAAAGTTTTCCCTCCAGCCTATTGATGGCATTGTCCACATCAGCGACAAAGTCTGGGCAAAGACAGAAAGCACAAGTGCTGTGCAGGAGCGGAAATTCTCCGAACTTTCAGGTAAATGACAGGTTCCTAATTTGGTTGTTAATAGGATTAGAGCCAGAGGGTCTGAACTGGTTTTTGCCACATGAAGGCCACCACTTTCATTGAATGATGCTGTCTTGTCACCAGCTGGCCTTTGCTACATTGCCTAGACAGTCTCTCCAGGGGGCCTGGCACCACCAGTCTGCCCTGCTCCTTGCACAGATGGCAGAGAGCTGTGTGGGAAGCACTCGGCAGCCCGACTCCTAAAGGCCTTGAATTTCCTAAAGCTGCTGGACGCTTTTGCTCACCTTATCGTAATTCCTATTGATTCTTTCTCGGTGTGTTCTGGCCCTCCGTTCTGTAAGCTGCTTATTGTTTCTACTTGGACTGATCCCGACTTGGGAACCTCTTCCCGAGAGTTTGAGGGCCAGGGTGCCCGCAGCGTTTAAGCAGGGCCCGCCATGGCCGCTAGCAGACTGCCTTATCAGCAGTTTAACTCCTGAAAACGGACAAAAGCAGGGAGAAGGGGGGTGCTCGGCACTTTGCACACCTACAGACTGACTCCGTGGAGTTACCGAAGTCTTGGGCACAGATGGGTTTTGGTGTGCCAATGAGGAGGAGGTGCTTTTCTCCGTCCTGCTGACCGGTCACATGCACCGAGGTTGCCGAGCTGGCAGCCTGGGCGGGGACCCCTGCTCAGTCTTGGGTCCAGTTAAGTTAAAAGGACGCTTCATCTCCGATCGGCTGGACCCTGATACTCAGGACCTTCTCCCCTCCCTGTAACTTATCAGGCATTTGTTTTTCTCACTTTCTGCCCTGTTTTGGGCGCTTGGGGGAAGGAGAACAGAGGCCAAAATGCCAGGCACACAGTCAGTAGGAGACGCACCCACAGCCCTTTCACCTTGGAGCACCGTAAGGTCGCTCCTACTGGGTTGTGAATATGATGGGGCGAAAGGCAGCTGAGGGCATGGCAGGCGGGATGGAACCATCCTGTGTCCTTCTATAAAGACATCACTATCCACAGGGCCCAGGGATATTCACAGAAGGTTTTCTTTCTGGGGGGCCAGGCTTTTAGGATAGCCCCTCTGGGTTTTTCATTTTGTGCAATAACAAAGACTACTATTGGCTTCTCAAAAATTGTCAGGGGCACTACCCACAGGGATGGGCAGGGGTACTAGCCCCAGGGCACAAGCGCCATCCCCACAAACGCCCGCTCACACAGTAAAAGTGCCGCAGCCCAGGTATCTGCCAGAATGGCTATCTGCCTTTCCATGGCTGAAGTATTTATTTGTAGGTTTTCCATGGGTCTTTTTACAGGGCATGTTTACTACATGTGTTTACAGTGTCTCCCCTGAAGTAAAGAACTACTCCCAAGGCCAGCCCCCAAATTACAAGCAGCCAAGACCAAAATGGTATAGTTGAGGATAGAAAGGGATGGGTCCAGTTATGGGGCTTGGCACGATGACAGTTAGCCCCAAAGTGGGGGGGGGAAGGTGTTGTGAAAAGTCAGTCTAAGGGCTCCAAGCTTAAACCTTACTGAAAATCAGTGTCTGTGCCTGCCAACCTGCAGGAGAGGGGGGTCGGGAAATGCCCTCAGTTCTGCCTCTGCACCAACCCCAGGTCCCATGATACTGTAATGGCGAGGGGGCCTGAGCCAGCACCATTCCCTTCTCCTCCTGACTTCACACTGCTTTGCTGTATTAAACAAACTGTTCTTACCTTTCTTGAACAGTACTACACCAGGTAGCCCAGAGTGAGCAGTAGCCGCTGGGGGTGGGGAGGTCAGGAATGACTTCCTGTGGCCATGGGGGCTGGAGCTGTGTCTTACCAGAGGAGAGAGGCTCTGATGGCAGCAAGGAGGGTGTGCATGGCCACTGTGGAACAGCCAGTGCAAAGGCCTGGAGAGAGGAGGTGAGATGTCTGGGGCCAGAGGAAAGGTCCTTTGGGCTCTGTCCCAGTGAGCCCTTGAAGATCAGAAACAACACTTCCCAGCCTTCTTTCTCGTGCCCAGCCCCCCTCAGCCAATGAGGAGTGGACATAAATATACATACGGGAGCTCAGGCAGAAGGGGCCATTTTTAAGTTTCCAGGGGAGCATTTACACCGCATATCTATCGGCAGTCACTGCCAATCTGGGCTTGTTCTGCTATTTTGTTCGTTGTCTAGAATGGGGGCCAGCAAACTGCTGCCCTTGGTCACACCAGCCAGGTGGAAGCCACCTTTGACCTGCTGGCCTTGGTAGTGTAGACTTCAGAATGTTTGTCATTCAGATTAAACTTAAACGTATGTCCTGGGCAGTCTGGTTTTTTGGGTGGAGTGGGGGCCTGGTTGTTAAACATTTACCAGCACACACCAGAATCCCACCACCTGAACAATTGGAGTTTTCCGTACAACTGGTAAGAAGTCCCTTCTACTAAAGTGGACAGCAGCAATTTGGGGCTCTCTCACCACCCTTCAACGTCCCACTTCTTGTGTCTTGCTGCCTTGGACTGGGAAGAATTGTTGCCGACATTCAAGAAAGGCCTTTTCTCAAACCCTGCTGTGGTTGAGCTCTTGGCTGTACCCTCTCAAGTCCAGAGGCAGAGGGCCTTCTCTTTGGCTTTGACTACCCAGCATTTACGGGCCCTGTAGGGTCCATGCTATTGACATGCCCATCTCATAAAGGAGCAGTCAAGGCAGGGAGGCTGTGAGATTCACCAGAGGCCCAGGTAGTGGCCATCTGAGGCCAGGCCTTCCCGACTCCCCCAACCCCAAGCTTCTTCTCTGTTTCAGGCCTTTCTGGGGCTTTCCCCAAATTCTCCAAAGAATCAGAACCACTGTCAATAAACCAAGAAGCCTTTCTCAGTCAGCTCGATGCTGCTGCAGCTGTTCTGTCTCCTGACCACATGCTCTGCCTTCTCTTGGCCTCTGGAATTTGCCTTCAGGAGAGTATTGACACATCTATCCTCGCTAGCCTTGGAGGGCCACAGAAATGCCAGCTCTCGTCCCCACCCCCACCCCTGCTGCTGCTGCTCCTCACTCCTGGAACAGCAGGCTGAGCTGGTCAGGAGAGCCCCGCCCCAGGCTCCTTTCTATGTGCCTGCGGTGGGCACCCCTAACCCAGCTAGGGAGAAAGAGGCTGGGGCTCCTGGCACTTGGCGGCCAGAGCACTCTTCCCTCTAAAGGGGAAAGCACGCCCACCCCAGAGTCCAAGAGCCCTGTGTGTTGTGACTCTGCTCCTCGCTCAAGCTCTTTGGGCCTCTAAGGTGCTGGGTCACATGAGGACTCTATGGGACTGCTCCATCAAGTTGCCTTTTGGCATATGTTCCACTTGCAGGAGCCTCCCAAAGCTTCTATCCAGGAACAGTTCATCAGTTCTTGGTCCTTCCTCCAGGCCCACATAGCCCTGCCCAGCCCCGCCCAACCAAGCCCTGCCCAGCCCAGCCCC
>NW_027185761.1:75380145-75380966 GCF_028583685.1 Petaurus breviceps papuanus | reverse complement strand
TGCCCTGCCCAGCCCCACCCAGCCCTGCCCAGCCCAGCCCAGATCTGGCCAGCCCAGACCTGCTATTCCCTGCCCAGCCCTGCCCCACCCAGCCCCGCCCAGCCCAGCCATGCCCAGCACAGCCTTGCCCTTCCTCAGGAGGAAAGTGTGCACACCCTCTTCAGGGGCCAATAGTGGAAATCAGAAGAGGGGTCCTCCTCCCAGCTCCATGATTCACTCCTTTGTGAATGTGAAGCCTTGAACCAATCACTGCAGAGAGGTCATCTAGAGACCTAGTCTAACCCCTGCATGACTTTATGGAGGGGGAAACTGAGGCTGAGTGACTGGCCCAGGGTCTCCTAGTTAACTCTGTAGTAAGAAGTAGGACTTGAACCCAGGCCCTTCTGCCCTGCACAGTTCATCTGGGTCTAAGTCTCCTCCCCTGAGAAAAGAAGCAGTCGGACTCTGTGAGCCTGAGGATCCCTCTGGTCCTGGGCTCACAAGAGTGGAGTGGAGTAGCTTGGAGTCCAGGCTGGAGGGGCGGTACAGGCTGCATCTAGTCCAGCAGGGGGCAGCACGAACACATAGATTCGCACATCCCAGAGCGGAGAGAGCCTTGAGGCTGAGGTCATCCTTGCTTCCAGCCCCTCCCACCAGCAGGGAAGCCTTTGCCAAGGACAGCTTGTCCTGTCAGCCCGCCCCTCTCCTGGACAGTGGGATCAAGGACAGCCTGTCTCCTCACCTTATCTACCATTCCATCCCTCTCCTAGACAGTGGGGCCAAGGACAGCCTGTCCCCCCTGCCCCATCCACTGTCCTGCCCCTCTCCTGGACAGTGGGGCC
>NW_027185761.1:75270984-75380135 GCF_028583685.1 Petaurus breviceps papuanus | reverse complement strand
ACAGCCTGTCCCCCTGCCCCATCCACTGTCCTGCCCCTCTCTTGGGCGATGGGCCCCAGGACAGCCCATGGAGCAGCCATATTACTGAGCTCCTGGGTGGGGGCATCCAGACATAATGGGTCAGTGGGAAAGGGGAGGAGACAGCATCCTTAGGAGCGTCCTGTAGGGGTCCTATCCTCCAGACCCTCCACCTAGTCTGTGGAGTGCCAGAGCTGGAAGGATGCCGGAGCCCAGCCTCCCACTTGGTTCCCTCCCTTCTTTCTGCCCCCTCTGCTAAAACCCCTGCAGGGGCAGAGGGAGGAGGCTTCCCAGGCCATGGGAGGCCTGCCCTGCCCCTCTGGTGGAGCTGAGACTGTCTGAGCCCTGCAACCTACAGGAAGGCAGCTGGAGGCACCTCAGACAGTACTAGCTGTGTCCGCACAGGTCACTTGATCTCCATTTGCCTCAGTTTCCTCAACTGTAAAATGGGGGTTGTGCCTCAAAGGACTGTTGTGAGGATCCAATGAGATGATATTTGTAAAAAAGACTTGGCATTGGGAGGAGGGGGAGGGAGAGAAAATTGGAAACTCAGGAATTATGGAACTGAATCTTGGGAACTAAAAGAAAATGAATAAATTTAAAAATACAAAAGCACTTGGCACAGTGCCTGGCCTGTAGTGGGCACTGCAAGAAGCAGGCCTGCCAGCCTGTGGCCCATGGAGGCTCCCAGCCCTCTTGTGGGCACACCAAAGCATTTCCTCCGTGTACGGAGGATGCTTTCCTTACATTTTCATGAGGCCGCCCTGAAATCCTTAGGCTGCCCTGAAATCCTTAGGCTGCCAGGGCCCGAGGGCATAGAGGCCGCAGGTCAGGCAGGCCTGATATAACTTCTCAGTCCCTTTGTCCTCCTCCTTCATGATCATAGGTCTCAGCCTTGTCCTGTCTGAGTGTCTGCTCCTAACTGGATATGTGAGCTTGGCAAAGGTGGACCATTTCTCACCTATAAAACGGGAATTCCCACCTATGCTTATTGAGTGACCTATTACATGCAGCTCGCTGTGCTAGGTACTGAAGGAGTGTCATGAAAAGGCGGCCCAGGCATGTCTCCTGCACATGGTCCAAACTGCCAAGTCTTAACTGCCCTCTTTCCCTTCCAAATGCCTCTTACTCCCATAAAAGATGGCTTCCAGACCCCTTTCCATTTCTGTCCTCCCCTCTCAGTGTGTTCTGGGTGTGCGTGTTGGGGGGGGGGGTTCTTCTTGAGGACAGGGGGAGGCTAGCGGAGCATAAAGACACGGCCCAAATTGGTGAGGTTTCCTGGTGCAGCGCCCTCCCCCAAACGGCCATATCTTCTCACGAAAACCAAGTTCAAGTCCTGGTACACCCGGGAGACTCGAAAGGCCCTGTGGAATGTTCCCTCAGGCATGCATGAAGGAGAACAGGCCTGAGTTCTCCTCAGATGGCAGCTGAGGGGCATGGGTGTGGGCACGTGCCACACACAAGCCAGGCCTTCCCTTTGCTTTCCCACAGCCAGGAAGAGCATTTTTGGAAAAAGAGCAGAGTGAGAAGGACTCTCTCCACAAAACTGGAGACCACCCGTGCAGAGTGCCCCAGGAGCTGCTGACCACTAGCTGGGGTTAAGGAGCTAGCCCCTGTGTGGGGTCCTGAGCACTAACACCCAGGGAGGGGCAGCCACGTGCAGGGGAGCCCTTCCAGGGGCCGGAGGCTGATTTGCACCTCCCTGAGATCGAGGGGTTAAGTTTCAGTGGGGAGTGGTGTGTCTAGAGGCTGTGGCCTCTGGCAGTGATTTTGTACTGGGCCTATGCAAAAGGGGAGCTGGCTCCCAAGTTCTCACATGCCTTGGAAGAGCTCCAGAAGGGCACTGAGAGCAGATTTCTGTCATGGCAGTAAAGCCTGGGCACGGCGCCTAAGAAGCCACCAGCCCCCGATATAGAAACCACAGAAAGCCAAGGGTTGAAGGAGGCAGGGGGGCTCAGCCTGAGTTCCGTGGCTCTCCACAGCGTGGCCCAGGAGGAGGGCCCCAGGGAGGGGGTGGGGGGCCAGACAGAGGGCTTCCTCAGCTGAGCCTTCTGGAAAGATCAGGAGGGATGTGTGGCCCCATCAGCCTTTGGAGGAGAAGAAGGTGATGCCTGTAGCCCTGGAGCTAGCAAGGGACAAGGCCACAGCATGGAAGAATAAATGAATGAACAAATAATGAGGTATCTATTAGGCACTTCCTATGGGCCAGACATTGAGCAGCGAGGCAGGCAGAGACCTGGGCTGGAGTCAGAAAGCCCTGAGTTCAAATCCAGCCTTTGATACTTCCTAGCTGGGGGAAGTCCCTTTGCCCTATTTGCCTGGGTTTCCTCATCTGTAAAATGAGCTGGAGAAGGAAATGGCAACCCCTCACCCCAGTGTCTGCCAAGAAAACCCCAAATGGAGTTGTGAAGTTCTGAGCATGAGTAACAGTAATGATCCAGGTGCTGGCCACAAGCCAGAAGGCTAGCCCCTGCCCTCAGGGAGCTGACACTTGCCTGGAGGAGAGGCAGCAGCCAGAGGAGATCCAACATCGTGTGAGCAGGTGGGAACTGGTTCCAGGCAGGACAAAGCAACCAAGCTGCAGGACAGAGGCAGGCTCCTCTCCCCTGTATCACGAGTCATTCCAGCACCAGCATGGGCCCAAGGACAGCAAGCCCAAGCTCAGGGAAAGTCTGCACCCTCAGGGCACTGCAGAAGCCGCCAGCCCTAGGCAGGGCCCTGGGGATGCAGGGGTGAGGGCCCAGAGACAGAGCTGGCCCCCATCATCCCTCCCTTGGCATGGCCCGGCTTTGGGGGTGTGCAGTGGAGGCCTCTGCCCTCTTTCAGTTCCCTCGCATAGCAATGAGCCAACAGCCTGGGCCTTTGGGGAGACAAGGAAACAGCCACCACTATCATTGCTGCTGCTGCTGCCTGATGGCTTAGTGGCAGGGCCACCTGGGACAAAGTTCTTTGCCAAATTTTGTTGTGGTGGTACTGGAGGTTGTGGTGGTGGCTGCTGCTCAGCTGTTTGCAGTCATGTCTGATTCTTTCTGACCTCACCTGAGGTTATCTTGGCAAAGACTCCAGGCTGGTTTGCCATTTCCTTCTCCAGCTCATTTTACAGATGAGGAAACTGAGGCTAACAGGGTTCAGTGACTTGCTCAGGGTCACCCAGCTAGTAAATCCAGAGGCTGGATTTGCACTCGGGGAGATGAGTCTTCCTGACTCCAGGCCGAGGTCTCTACTCTATTCCCTGGCTCTTGGTTTCCTCAACTGCAAAACAGGGGTATTGTTTGGACTTGACCCCCAGGGTCTATCCCAGTTTGGATGGTCTGTGAGCAAACAAGGGAGATTCATTGCAGAAGAGGGGCTAGTCACCAGGACAGCAGGTAGCTGATGGTGAAGCATGTGGTGCCCACCTCCTGACAAAGGGACGACAGGATCATGGCACTGAGGGAGACGTGCCTTTGGGGAGAGTTGGGGCCAGGTGCATGCGGAGTGGAGGCAGCCTCTGAACCCAGAATTATTTATGCTGCTGAATACTGGCTGCTTCGTCTCTGTCCTCAATCACCCACCTGTGCACTGGCCCAGGGGCCACAGCTGTTTCCTCTGCAGTGGGAAGGAGTTGTCAGAAAAGCCAGGAGCGAAGGAAGAGGAGCCGTTGTTGCCTCCCCCTCTTCCCAATGATTAGCGCTCTGGCTGATGTCCCCTGGATTGTGAGCAGGCCTAGCCACCCTCCCAAAATGTACAGGGGCTTCCCGGCTCCTCCTTTAAGGGACCATCATCACCTTTGACCATTTTTCACCATGGAGAGCCCTTTCCACCCTTCAGGACAGATTTCTCTACAAATGTGTGGTCCAGGCGGCCCACAGTCGGGAGACTCCACCCAAAGTACAGAGACAAGACTCACTTCCCAAAGGTCTCTTTGGCCTCCACAGGCCCCCAGTAGAGGCCACCAACAAGAGTCATCCTCAGCTTTGATAACTTTTCTGGGTATGTCTGTGAGGAGGGGACCACAGAGGAACAGGAGATGGGCTGCACACACCATGCTTGCTTGCAGAAGGTCACGGGTTTGAATTTTGCCTCTGCTCCCTACAACTTATGTGGTCAGTCACCGCTCCCCCCCCCCCATCCTTGGGTTTCTGCTTTCTCATATTCAAAGTGTTGGAGTCAGATCTTCCTGCCTCTAAATCTATGATAAGTTAGAGCAGCGAAGCCCACAAGGAGAGAGAAAATCTCTGCTTCCAAGGCAGGGAAGCCCAAGCACAGAGGGGCAGAGGAGCACCCCAGAAGCCAAAACATGCATGTGCTTTTTTTCACCTATTTCTTTATTTTATTTTTTGGATAAGATTAAATTTTTCCTAATTACTAATTTTTAGCATCTGTTTTTTAAATTTTGATTTCCAAATTTTCTCCCTCCCTCCCTGCCCTCTCCCTGAGACAATAAGCAATTTGATATGGTTATACATGGACAGTCACACACATGTGCTGTTGTTTCTGCCAAAGCACCCACATTACTGCAAGATGACGTCAACATTCAAGGAGATGCAAAGGGTGTCACAGCAGCTGGAAGCAGAGCTGCTCAAACACCAAGAAAAGCCGGACCAACATCGAGGCCTCCAAGAGCACAGCCTGCTGAGAGGCTGAGGCTTACCCAGCACAGAGGGTCGGCTTTGGTGAACTGGGGATGGAGGAGGGGGATGGCAGTCATCCCAGAGTGGCCTGCCTGGGGTTGACAGGTCCAAGACGCCGGAGAGCCATCTACTCCAACCCTCCTGAGGCCACGGCTGCCTCTCCTCAAAATTCCAGAAGAGCTAGCATGGGTGCCCGACCTTCTTTCTCTGGTTTTCACCTCCCAGGGCTGTGAAAACCCCAAAGCCTCAGCCCTAGGAATTACAGGATCTCTCCCCAAAACCCTAAAACTAAAAGGGCTTCAGCATGGGAGGAAGAGGATGCTTGGGAGTGAGCCTGGCTTCTTCCACTCCCTCTCTCTGCCTCCCCCTCCCTCTGCCTGCCTTCCCCCACTGCTCGCCTCTTCCTTTAAGAAGTCTGTAGGAGCTAGGGGAGGGGGGACAGGAAGAGTACCATTTTCGCCATTAAAATGAATGGATTTTGAATTTTTGTTGTGAATGAATGAATGAGAAGCCATCTTACCAAGTACTAACTTCAGGTGAAGGCTTGTCCAGAACTCAGGACAGAAACCCAAGGAGTGAAGGCAGGCAGATCCTGCCCTCTAACTGGGAGAAAGCAACCATAAAGGGGTGGGGGGGAAGTGTCCACAGCCCGGTCCGGGCATGATGTGGCGAAGTAGAAGCTCCCCAGTCCATCTCTAATGCTTTGGGGTTGGGCTAGCAAAGGCTCAGTGACCTCCCTGGCTGGGGGCGGCTTGGATCCCATTGGATTTGACCTCCATTCCAGCCGGCCTCTTGGGATTCGGGTATTGTACTCCATGGGGGGATGCAGGTGAGCAGCCTTCCTTCCTCCCTCCCCCGCTGGAGGAGCTGAGGGGGTTTTCTCTCTTGGACTCCTTCCAGATTCTTTGGGTTATTCTAATTGGTAAACGTCCTGGCCTTCTGTTTACTGCTTTCTTCGGGGTTGCCTGGCTACCTGGGGTCATCTTTAATGTAACCAGGCCTTGGGAGGAAGGGCCTAGGCTGCTGAGGGTCAGCTGAGGCCTGCCATCCCCTTTAAGAGCAATTAGGGAGATGCACCTGGACTCCTATCCCTAGACAGTGTTGTGTAATGGCACACAGATATCCCCACTCAGAGACTGGAGGGTGAACTGCCTGGTCGCCTCCCCCAGCTAGGCTGGCTGTAGAATTGGCACTGCCCTCCAGAGCACATCTAGCAAAGCCATGTCTTCTGAATCTCTAATTCACCAGCAGACATATCTCACACATAAATCTGCGAGGCATCTCATGACTTCATCCCAGGCCTGATAAGAATTTTGAAAAGAATACTGCCAAGGACAGCGCTTTGGGCCACTCCGCTAGCGACCTTCCTTGGTGGTGACACTGATATGTTCATTCGACCTGGTCCCCAAGGACAGCCAGCTCCTATGGAATCCCTGGGGAATGTTTGTCCCGGCTCCCAATTACTCACCAAGTTCCCCACACCAGGGCGTCCCTTCTATCAACCCCTTACAGAAAGCTGCCAGGACAACTCCAGGCAGCTCCACCAGCCCTGGGATTCTGGGCAAGCTCAGAAGCCCTCCCCTCCCCCCTTACCCCCCCCCCCCCCCCCCCCCCCCCCCCGCCCTCCAGAGAGTGGCTGACTTCCCCAGTGGGAGGAGGGGCTCCTAGACGCTGGAGTTTGGACCAAGGGAGCCATTGCACACAGTACCCTCAGCTAGGTCATGGGTTCCCTACCTGCCACCTCCCTGCAGCTACATTTACCTTCTCTGGGAGCAATCCAAGGCCACCCAGTATGCTTCCCTAAGGGACCCTCAATTTGGACAGAGGTCAAAGACCATCTCCTATGGGTTATCTTCTTAGTCCTGGCAGGCTTCCTGGAGGAGACAGGCTTGCAGGAACAGCAGGGATAAGGGAAAAGAGAGGCCTTGGCACAGGGTCAGAATACCCCTGACTATTAAGCTACAGGCAGAAACTTGCTCTGAGGGGGCGAAAATCTCTGATTCCCTTTTTCACCCCATCTGCGCCCCCAAAACAGGTGCGGAGCATGCGTGCAGCTCAGTCAGGAGCCAGGGAAGCAGGCAGGGGCGGGGACCGCCCTCTCTTTTGTGCTCTGACAGGCCCTTCCCCCATCCTACCCCGAGCTCCAATTTAGGAAACAGGAGCCTTTCCCTCCCACACTGCTTCTGTTCTCCCCCATCCCCTTACCTGGAATCCCCATCTACCAGCACCACCAGGCTCCCCGCTTCTTCCCAGTCAAATCCCACTCATCCCTCATGGCCCACTTTGGGTTCTGTTTCTCCAGGAAGCCTTCCTTGACCACTCCAGCCAGCCGAGACCACCTCCTGTGATCACCCACACTCTGAGCCTCCGTATAGCCGCGAGCAGAGAGCCAGGACAATTGAGCTGGGGAGCAGAAAGCTGCCAGCTGCTGTCAAGTCCTGTAGATCCTCCCTCTGAAGTTTGTTTATGGCCAGTTCAGAAAAGCTCCCTCAGCTCAGGCAACCCCTAGGGTGCCCATCTTGTCTGGGCAATAGCCTAGGACCTCCCCTGGCTCCTCTAAGCATGTTTTAGGCTGGTCGTTGCTGGCTGTTGGGAATCAGGACTTGCTGACCCATGCCATCCATGCTTGTCCAACAGAGCCCCAGTGTGGAGAAAAGCATCGTCTCCCACCCAGGCTTGGTCCAGGCTTATGGAATGAGGGATGTCATTCCTCCACAGCCCGGCCCCCGTGGGCTTCCCAGGCATCCCTGCTTCTCTACCTGACCAAATGAGCCAGAGAGTTGCCCATGCTTGTGGGATACATGCAGTGGGGCCTCCTTCCCAGCCAGAGTCATGTTCTAGTGGAGAAAGTCCTTTTCAAAGCACAAAAAATGAGAAGAGAAACTGTTGATTGGGAAGAAAAAAAACCTGCCCGCAACATATGTGCCCATGGCTGGCACCTGGTGAGTCCTTAATAAACGCTTACTGATTGATTGGTTGATCTATATGGAATTGATAGAAATAAATGCCTACATCTGAGACCAGAAAAGTAACAAACACAATGATTTCAATAACATAACAAAGCAAGACTGAAAGGCAGGCTTATTGGGGGGAGAGCAAAGGAGATGTATGACAGGCACTTTGCTAGCCCTGGGGACACAGATGCAGAAGCAAAGCACAAGGAACTGCCATTCTAATGGGGGAGAAAACACAAAAACAGCAGTGATGACCAGGGAGGGCAGCTTGCCCAAGCAAGTTGCCGGGACGGTGAGTAGGAGCATTGGGGAGCAGATTAGCACAACCCATCCATGGGACAATGGCAAAGCTGAATTGATTTTGGCTCATGATTCCAGAAACGGGGATGGGGGGAAGGCAAGAAGGGTGGCCAGATGATGGGTGAGTCTACAGGGAAGATCTCCATTTGACCCCCTGCAGGTGAACTAGGATCAATGGCCAGAGTCTTTATTTGGACTCCATAGAAGGAAACCACAATCAAAATCATAACTGCTCAAAGGTGGGAGGGGCCATCGAGCCCCCTCATGCCCTCCTCATCACACCCTGCCACCATTTGGTGGGCTTCACATGAACGTTAGAGGACCCCCTGCCGAAGAACGCTGCTTCATACTGCAATATGAAAGAAAACCATCGCCAGGAGCCAGCAGAAAGCAGGGGAGACAGAGACAGCCTTCATCACCCCTCTGCTCCCTCACAGCGGGCAATAAACAGAGAGTAAAAACAAGAAGGGGGCGGCGCTTCAGCCAGGGGAAAGAAGGCTTGTGTTTGAAACTGTGACTGACTTTCCCACAACCACGTGCTTGGGACAGAGATAGTGCATTCACAGGGCTGTTTGACTTGACTTATCGTTTTAATAAACTTTTTTCAGGAATATTGCAAAGGGTGTATTAGCAAGGAGGGAGTTAGTCAGTCTCCCAGGGCTGCTTGGTTACAGCAGCCAATCATTTTCCCAGGTTGTCAGAGACCCTCTGAGTCTTCCAAGGCTGCTTCCATGATCCTGTGATGCCCAGCAGCTTCATCTTGACCTCCCTCACAGGATCTGAAATCACAACCTTCAGCAAGAAATCTCAAGAAGGGAATTAGCAGACCATCGACCCCTTTCCTCCCTACTCTTCAGTTGCCCAAGGATGGGCAGGGGGTAAGTTTGGGTCAACACAACAGGGTGTGTTCCATCAGACTGTGTATGAACAAAAGGGGTGAGTATGTCTATCTGTTCATTTGTGTGTTGGAAAGAATCTCAAGGCCCATCACTCAAAACAAAAGCCTTTCTCTGACGTTTCTGGGAAGTGGTCATCCAGTCTCTGTGTGTGGACCTGTGGTAAAATGGAGCCCATCCTTTCCTGAGGCAGGCAGCCTCCACCACTTTGGGCCATCTCCAGTTCTTAGGAAGCTTAACCCAAGCTGCTGGGCTCACAGAGACTCTATCTTCTTCTCTGCCACTCCCTCCCTCCCTCCTCCCCCACCGCTCCTCATTCTGCCCTCTGGGGCCGAGCAGAACCTGTCTAGGAAGAGAGGCAACATTCTCTGTCTGCATGGAGAGTGATGAAAGAGAGAAGCTGTGTGTGATCCAGGATGGAGGGTGTGGCTCAGGCAATGCAGGCAGCAGCTCCTAGCTGAAATCCCACTCTTGAGGAAGCCTCCCGTGACTTCTGTGACTCGTGGTCAGCACCATTTAGGAGGGACAGCGCACCTTGTGCTGCAAAGGTTAGGGAGCAGGGGCACTAGGGTAGGGAAAGGCCCCAGAAAGCTTAGCAAACCAGGAAGTGCTTATTGAATCCTGGAGGAGACAGGGGAGTTATCTCCCAGTATCTGAAGGGCAGCCCTAGTGAGAGGCGTCAGCACCTAGCCCAGTGCCTGACTTCAGGCAGGAGCTTCATGTTGATCCAGTGACTGGAGAGGAATTTATCTCACTCTGTTTGGACCCAGAGGGCAAAACTCAGAGTGGGAGGGATGAACAGGGGCAAGTTTTCTAGGCCATAACCCTGAGAGGAGCCTCAGAATGGGGGGATGGGATTGAGCATGCCCTCCCTCTCAGAGGGTCCTCAAGCAGATGGTTGTTTGATGAGAACATTAGAAGGGTGAGTCATATTCCAACTCTGAATTCTGTGATCTGGATTCTGTGACGCTCCATTCTCCCAGGGAAAGGCAAGCTAGGATTTGGATGGGAGAGAGAGAATGGAGGAGGAACTCAGGATGGGAAAATGGCATAATGAGTGGAGGAATGAAGGAGCATGGTCTGTGTTAAGGGACACACAGTGAGGACACCCACCTGGCTGAGAGATCTGACCTTGAGAAGATGTGCTGCAGCCTCGTTGCTACTCCTGAGGCTGGATGGTCCCACAGCAGTAGCCCCAGGGCACGCACACCTTGTTGGAAAGGGACCAGTAACAGATATGTGCCCATGGAGTACATTGTCCATCACATCGACATTGTATGGAACAGAAATGCCCAAACCTGCACTGGGAAACATGGCAAAAAGGGAGAGGGCATTTGAGTGAGAACTGACAGAAGAAAAGGCAGCAAGGAGATGGGGACAGGGGGAATGCTGACAGAAATCCCAGAAAGCCAAGTAGCCACGGATTCTGGAGGAGGGAGCTTGGTCTAGACCTGGTCCTTTTTCCCGTTATTTTCTTTTATTTTGAACTTACCAGACACCAAATAAAATGAGCACATCCACATCCACAGGAGAATAGAAGAAGAGGATTGTGCCTGAAACTGCCAACTGTTCTTTTGGCCGTTCTTTTCAGAATCTATCAGTCAAACTTTCAGAGCAGTCCTACTGCTCTGGGGTCCCTTCCAGTCTGCTTTCTCTTCTGTGCAGCTTTAAAAATGCGTCAATGACTCTCTCTTCTTTCCTTTTTGGAGGGCTACCTTATCACTACTTCCCCCTCTGCTAGAAAAAAATAAAGAGAAATGAAATCTTTGTAACAAATGGGCATGGTTAAACCCAACAAATTCCCACATTTTGTCGTTATTCAGTCTTTTTCAATTGTGTTCGACTCTCTGTGACCCCATTTAGCATTTTGTTGGCAGAGATACTTAAGTGGTTGGGTATTTCCTTCTTCAGCTCATTTTACAGATGAGGAAACCGAAGCCAACAGGGTAAAGTGACTTCCCTAGGATCACACAGCTCAGAAGTGTCTGAGGCCAGATTTGAACTCAGAAAAGTGAGTCTTCCTGTCTCCAGACCTGGCACCGTATCCACTGTCTTATTGTATGTATGGTTCATTCTGCCCTTAACTCCGGGGTCTTTCTGTCGGGAGGTCATTTGTCCTCTGGTGGGTTACTGGGTTCATCAGAGTTCTCAAATCTTTCAAAGTTAGTTTTCTTGCCCATAGTTTTGCCATTATATGAATGTTCTCCTGGATTTAATTCTGACCAAGGAAGGTGGTGAAGTGGGTCTAACCAGAGCCTTGGTAAGCTATGTCCTCACCTGGTGGGAGCTCATGGGCCAGAACGTGGGAGCACCCACCCTAGCAGGCCCTGCATCCAGGACTTACATGCTCACAGCCAGCCGCTCAGAGATAGGACAGGGAGGAAACCACGGTCCCAGGTGGTTCCAAAGAGATGGGAGAGTCCCAAAAATGGAGTCCTGGGGAGGCTGAGGCCTGGGGCACCGGAGGTCTAGAAGCTTCCCTGGCCCCAGCTCCTTGTCTCCTTGGTTCAGGTGGTGGTAGAGCTCAGCTCTGCAGGCTCCTGGGTGATCAAGGGGAAAGCCGGGCTCGGTTGCCAGGCCAAGACTCCATGAGACAACAGGCCCTTGGGACCAGGAGGAGGATGTGGTTAGAGTTCAGAAGCACTGAGCCTAACGGCAGGGCAAAGCAGGCAAGGCTGTGCCAGAAAGCAAGGAATGAGTGGCAGCTCAAACAAGTGAGTTCTTGTGGGGAATCTGCAGAGGCAACGTCCTCATCTGGTGGCAGGATGCTGGCTCTGCCAGCCCCTGGAAGCCGAAGGCAACAGAGCTCCCGCCCCAGCCTCGTAAGCACCTACTGCATGCTGAGTACTATCCAAGGGGCTGGGGGAACAAAGATGAAAACCAGTCTCTGTCCTCCTGGAGCTTATGCTGTGCTGGGGGCAGAGGGGGGCGGGCACCACTGTGTGCATAGGAAATGACTACAAAAGAGGTGATTTCCAGTGGGACAGTCCTAACAAGGTGACCCCAGGAGGCAGCCTGGAGGAGGTGCTGCTTCGGCTGTGTCTAAAGGGGCTGAGGACTCTAAGGGCACAGGCAAAGGGGAGCTGATTCCAGGTGTGGAGGCAGGGGGCAGGCCAAGGTGGTCTAGCTATAAAGTGCATCCTCCTCTTGGCAAGGGAAAAGGCTGGCAAATGCAAGCAGAATGCTCATCTCCTCAACCAGCACGATGGTTTACCTGAGACACACAGGTCGTTCCCAAGGTTCCCCAAGGAAACGCCACGTCTGGCATACAGATGGTGGGCATGTGGAGTGGGGGGGCCCCCAGGAGGCAGAGGAAGGCAGAGCCCTCCCTGGAGGTTTCCAGGAAAGGCTGGATTTGTGGTAGACCAGCGGGGGCCAAGGCCCCTCCCATCTCTGAAATTCTGGGATTCTGTGACAAATGCTGGCTGACTGAGGACTGATGACTTCTCAATGGAGTGTCCAAGACCAGTTCTGTTCTTTGTGACCCCAACAAAGGGGTTCTTTAACTGGAAACCCAAAAGCCCAAGCAGGGAAACATCCTCTTCAAGCCCTCCCCATAGAGAAGGTGCTCCTCCCCACCTCCAAGTGGCATGGGAGCAGGGCAGAGGGAAGTTCATGGGAAACCCTCGGGCACTGAGCACCCAAACCATCCAGAACAGCTGTCCCAGCCCTGTTTCTCTTCTCTTCCAAGGAATCACTGGTCTTAGAACTGACAACAACCTCAGAGACTGTCTAGTCCAAACCCCCACCCTCCCCATTTCACATAAAAGCCTAGAGCAGGGAAACAATGCGTGCCAGAGACTATGCCCCATTTTTACAGGTGAGCAAACAGGCCTGCAGACAAAACGTGACTCCCCTGAAGTCCAGGGAATAAAAGGCAGAGCCAGGCTTAGTTTCCAAGCTCACAGTGCCCAGGCCCTCCACACTGCACAATGTCACAGCCAAAGGCAGAAGGGCACAGGCCTTTGGACACTGCTGACAAGTCCTGCCAGAATTCCATGAGATTGCTGTCCAAAGGCTAGCTCTCACCTACGCACCATCACTCATGTTCCCAAGGGACTGTCCGATTCCCCAGATCCCTCCGCGTGGCATCCCTTTCAAGCCTTTCCCCAGAAAAGCAAAGGAGGCCCCCAGTCCCCTTCAGAAGTAGTGGGGAAGGGAGCAGAGGCTCGAGCCACGAAGGCCTGGGAGTGTGCTCCATAGAACCCTCCCTCATTTCTGTCCCCCACCTTTACCCCATAGGAATACAGATGAGTCACCAGATAGGCACCCTCCAAAGGCTCTTCCCAAATTCCAAGTTGGAAAGGATTTCTTCCCTTCATGGCTGCCGAGGGCTCCCAGGGATGCTGTCACACCATCTCTTCAGAATCCCATTGTTGCCATGATGCTGGGAGGAATTGTGGGGAGAGCAGGCAGGGCAGGACACAGGATCCCTTCTGAAAAGGAGCCAGAGTCCCCAGAAATTGGCCAGGTTCAGCACAATCTAGGCCCAGAAGTGTGCCTTTCCCAAGATCTTCCAGGCTTCCTCATTGGCAGAATCTATTCCACTCATGCCCTGTCTGAGCAGGGTCCAAATTCCTGTGGCTGGGGCTTAGGGGCAGTCTAGGTCAGGTCACAAGAGGGCAGCCTTCCTACTCCTCCGGGCTATGGCGGCTGTATCTCCTCAGTCCATTGTTCAAGGCACCAATTAAGCAGGGTGAGGCAGTTTGGGAGAAGGCCTGTCTGGAGGCAGGGGAATGGACTCCTGTCTAGTCACAGCTCCTTAGACTAACCAACCACACTTGTGAGACTTGGAATCGAGTGGGGTAAGGCCTTCGTTTGACAGAAAAGGAGACTGAGGCCCAACAGGTGGCTTGATCAAAGTCAGTCAACGAGGCAAGGAAAGAGAAGCTGGTCAGAACCGGTCAGACCCCAGCTGGAGAACTGGGTGCGCGGCTAGGCGTTGCACTGTGGAAGGGACTCTGAGGAGAAGGAGGGCACCCAGGATGGGGATGGAACCCAGTCAAGGGACCTGGGGAGAGAAGCTGGGGGTGGGAGGGGCGCACGGAGGGGAGGAATGCTGCTTGTCTTCCAGTATTTCCAGGAAGGACTGGCCTAGGAGGGAAAAGGGAGAAGGCCCAACTTGTCTTTATGTCAGAACTAACTTCTGTTCCCAGCAGCGGAATGAGGTCGCATTTGGCCCCCGCGGGGAGACCTCAGCCCGCACATCGTGGGGGGGTGCGACCTTGCTCAGTCTGAGCTGGGTGGCCATCATGGAGATTCTGAGACCGCAGCGCCTGAGGCTTTGGAGTGCCAGGCTCCATTTGAGGAATGGGTGCAGGTCCCGAGCTAAGACCCATAAGGGCAAATAAGGTCCAGCCTACAATTTCCGCTCCTCTCATTCAGGACTCAGCCTGCAGTCAGAGGCCCTGCGCCCAGACCTGCCTCCTCCCTATGGTCCCTGTGGGCTGGCAGTGCTCTGGGGCTCAGTTTTCTCAGCTATAATGAATGGGTTGGATTAGCCAACCAGAGTCCCTTCCAGCCCCAAGGCTGTGACCCGGCTAAGGAATTCAGGTGGAGCCAATTAGCCACTGTCTTCAGCCTCAACCTGCCCAGACTACCTCCCCTCTGTAGATGCAGACTGAGCCCTCCTCACAGCCACCGGGACCAACTGAGAATGGCGTCTCAGATGAGGCTATGAGGCACTTTCAGGTGCCCCGTGGTTCCCCGCACCAGACTGGCCTCTATCCCTAGCTGGCATCAGGACCCTTCCCCCTTTGGCCGCCATGCTCCATGGGACCGATGGGGCTCCACGCTCAGACTGGATCCTCTCCCTGCTGACCTTGCTTTGATGGCCCATCAGTGGGCACACTACTTCTCCCAGGAAGGCTCAGAGATGACTCCCTCACGGCTCTGGAAGGGCTCCCTGCTCCCGGCGCTTCCTGATCCTTTGCAGACCTCACCCTTGCACCCAGGCCAGGGGCCAGACACTTTCCACCAGCTCCATGTAATGGCCCATATGAACAGTAAAATGGCTGGGGCTTTGGAGGAAAGCATTCCAAGGGCCTAAGGGCCAGGGGATGGGAGCCGTTTGGGCCATTGAAGCTGAACTGGCTTGAAATGCATAGGAGTTATGAGGAGGGAGAGGGAGAAGGGGCCTTCCCTTCCCTCAGTGTTAAGTCAATTCATTGGTTAATGGATGAAGGCTGTGCTTTCAGAGGACCCCCAATTATCCTGGGTGCAGCTGCTCTATGAACCCTGTGTCCTTGGCCCTGCTCTGGGCCCTTTCCTGACTGCCACCATCACTGCTGGAACAGAAGGGGGCCAAATGGGGTCCCATCTCCTCAGTGCCCCAGAGAATACACAGCTAGACCCTAAGGTGTCACTGCAGTAGAACAGGCTCCTCCAAAAGGCCCAAACCACTGCTGCCCACAGATGTTTGTGGGTAAAGGGAAAAGAGGATGGTGGCATTGGGGCAGGGCTAAAGATCAGAGGGTGATAGAAAATTGAGCTTCATGCTGAATGGGCCAAAGATAGGGGCTGTCACATTCAGAAGTCTGATGAAGGAGCCAATGCCCACCACCCCCTGGGTTGACCCACAAATCAGTCAGATCTAGGCAGCAAGGGAAGAGTGAGAACCAGCTAGAGGGGTGTGGGCCTGGGGGTCTCCCGGGGTCCCCAGTGACTTGAATCCCAAAGAAGGTCACCCAGGGGCCAGGGAATAGGCCATTTACTGTAGACAGCTTCCAGCCTGATTTCTTCTTTAGGGTCTGGACCCATGTGGTTATCTTGTTCTGTTCTTGCACCAGGGACCAATTTGGAATGTTTTCTCTTCATTTTCAGAAAGGTGCGTGGGACTCCATTGTAAACCACTCAGCCCTCAATCACAAGCATTTCTGTATGTTACCAACAAAACACAGTAGGAAACGACTGAAAGAGAAATTCCATCTAAAATAGCTACAGAATGTATTAACCAATTCAAGGTCTACCTCCTAAGACACACGGAGGAATTCTAAGACCACAGACAGGTACAGATCATGCCATGGAGATGTAAAGCAGCAGTTAAACCATGGGAGAAGGGCTATTGCTCTCGGGCTATCCAAGACGAAATAAAACTGACAACATCCTGCCAGAATTACTTGACTTTTTTTGATGCCAAATTAATCAAACTACCAAAGTATTCTTTTGTAGAGTTAGAAAAAATTCATCTGGAGGAACAAAAGGTAAAAATCTCAAGAGATCTAATAGAGAGAAGCTCCACGGTGGGAAGAAAGGGGCTCCAGCAGCACTGGGTCCCCAGCTACATTCCAAAGCAGTCATCGTCCAAACTAGGAGATGCTGGTTAAAAAGGAACAGACCAGGGACGGAGCTCCTGGAAGCCAACCAGCCACGGAGCCTTGTGTTCAGGGAACCCCAGACTCAGCTACTGGGAGGAGGACTCAGTGTTCAACCAAAACTCCTGGCAAAAGGAGAAAGCAGTCTGGGAGAAGTTGGGGCCAAACCAACACCTCACAAGGCCCTGTCGTAAACAAATTAGAGGAGCCAGGAAGAAACTACCTTTCCCAACTATGCACAGAAGAGCCCACAAGTAAACAAGGGATAGAGAGGATCATAGAAAAAAATGGACAATTTTTATAGCACAAAATCAAAGTTTTCAGAAAATCAAAACTAATGCAGCTAAAATTAAGGTAGAGATAATTTACTGAGAAAAAATTTCTGTAGCAAGTTTTCTCTAGCAAAGGTTTTATTTCCAAGATATATAAGTTACTGATTCAAATTCACAAGAATAAGGGCCATTCCAGGTGATTAATGGTCAGTTTGAGCAGACGAGTTTCATTCAAAGTGAGCAGAACCAGGACAATTCATACGGTAACAACAATATTGTAAAGAAATACACCTGAAGGATGTGAGAGCAGTGACTGATCAGCTGTGACTGGCCCTAACTGCACCTGCCTCCTGGCAGACAGTGGATGGACTCCAGATGCATCCTTACCTTTTTGGCCACAGCCAAGGCGACAGCTGGTCTTGCTCGACTGTGCACATTTGTTACAAGGCCTTGATTTTCCTTTTTTTTTCAACTGGTGGGCAGAGGTAGGAGGGTAAGAACACAAATGCTTGTTAAATGACATAAAATAAAAGCAAAAAAAAAAAAAAAGATACGAGGCAGCAAGGTGGCTCAATGGATAGAGAGCTGGGCCTGAGCTCAAATCTGGTCTCAGACACTGACTAGCTGTGTGGCCCTGGGTAAATCATCTAACCTCTGTTTACCTAAATGCACTGGACAAGGAAATAGCCACCTCCTGCAACATCTTTAACAAGAAAACCCCATGGACAGTGTGGTGCACGAGGTCTGGAAGAGCTGGAAATGACTGAAAGCTGAACAGCAACCAAAAAAAGGACATAATATAAAATCATTGCAGCTCCCAGGCCACTGAATAAGGGAGAAAAGGAGGACCCTGGATTTCAGGCCAGCCTCCATTCTGCCTGGACAAGGAGCCCAGGCGGCCCCTCCCCCAGCAGCCCAGCTGAGCTAGGTGTGAC
Source organism: Petaurus breviceps papuanus (assembly GCF_028583685.1). Lineage (NCBI taxonomy): Eukaryota > Metazoa > Chordata > Mammalia > Diprotodontia > Petauridae > Petaurus > Petaurus breviceps. Next base: position 75,362,834 of record NW_027185761.1, on the reverse strand, counting down.
TGGCTACAGGAAGGCTGGGGGCTGAGCTTCCAAACCTGGTGGTGGCTGCCAAGCTGTAAGCAGATCCTGGGGCTGCAGCAGAGGTGGGCTGCAGGGGCAGACTCCCCAAGAGCTGCTAAGCATGGCATGGAGCAGACAGATGGACAGAGCATGGAGTAAGCAGCTGCTGTGTGCCGGCCACTGGACGAAGCACTAAGGAGACAAATGAAAGGGACCAGGCCAGTAGTCCCTGCCTGCCTCTGTCTTAGCACAGACACGGAAGGTGGAAAAGGGGGGGAAGGGTGGGAGGGAAGGCGCACAAGTTAGAAGCAGATGCAGATGTGTGAGCGCAGCCAAGCCCAGGGGGCTCCAGGGCGTGGGGTGAGATGCTCCCGCTGGAGACCCTCAGACTCAGCTGGCCACGATGGGGACTTGAGCTCTCTAGGAATCTATCCCAGCTCCTGCTGCTATAAATAGAGGTTCCAATAAATCCTTGATTAGCTCTAATGATCATTTCATTATCTAAAGGGCAGAGAAGTGATGAGAGGAACGGCCGTTCTGGGGCAGATTTCAGCTCATCAGAGGAGCGGACGGCTCAAGGTGAAGTGATGTGAATCTTGAGACAAAATCAGCCCCCAATCTGGACCCTGTGTGGGTGAGGGGAGCAGAAGTCAGGGGCTAGGGTCTGCCTCAAACTCCTCCTCACAGCAGCTTCCAGCCCAGGCAGCCTCACTGCGGCCCAGGCGGCCTCCAGCCCAGGCAGCCTGCAGCCCGGGCAGCCTCCAGCCTTGGCGGCATCCAGCCCAGGACACTGAAAGAGCGGGCAGATGCATGACATCCTCATCTCTGCTTTGTTTAGAGCCTGCAATGGGCAGACCTGGTCCTGCTTTCCTAAAGGGGCAAGAATAATGGTTTTCAACGTCCAGAGCAGGGTCCTGATGAGGCTTGGCTTGGGAACACTTCTTCCCAAGAAGTCTTTCCCTGTGGGCACAAATCCTGGCTTTGGGGGTATCCAAGTGATAGACTGTGCCACACAAGACCCAGCTGTGCCAGGGGTGCAGAGGAGGTCCATCCCTGGCTGGTGGGCCCTGATGTGCTGGCTTCTTTGGCCACAGCAGCGCACAAGAGGGCACACAGTCCTGTTTCATCCCTTCTGCGCTCATGCCAAGCTAAGTATTTACCATGTGCTTACAATGTGTTTGCCTGGCATGGTGCCAAGTGCTGGCAATACAAACAGAAGTGAGAAGAAAGCCCTGCCCTTGAGGGGCTCCCATTCTAAGGGCGATACAACACAAGCAGGAAGCTGAAAAGGGGCTGTGGGGGAGGTGCCAGCCTGGAGAGCAATGAATGACTGTGTGAATGAGGGTAGGGAGCCTGCTACAAATGGGCCAGGCAGGCTTTTAGACAGGCTGTCTAAAGAAGAAGAGAGGAAGCCTGTCCAATGGCCAGGGAGTCAGCAACAGGCTCCTGGAGAATGGAGCCCTATGAATATTGACGTTCTGGCTATAAACAAAACCAGAAGACACAGGGAGCTCTGCTCAAGAGAAGCATTTAGCTCCAATCCCACAAACTCCTATGGCCCCCAGATTCTTGCTGAAACACAAGAGTTCACAGAGCTGGAGTCGATGTGTGCCCAGAGACAACAGGAACCACCATTGTGTTCTGGGCCAGTGGGTCCCATGAGGATCATGGCACCTTGTGTCACACAGGGTCAGAAAGCAGAGCCACATGCCTGGACTCTGGGACAGTGCCACCAACAAAGTAAAAGGGGCCAGAGGGAAGAACACTGACTGGTGTGCTGGGCAGTCAAGCTCAAGGCGGAGAAATGAAAAGGGCCAGAGCATCTTGAGTCCACAGAAGCCTGATGCTGACACATCATGAAGCCTTTCTTTATGAAGAGAGCTGGCAGGTGCTGGACATGGAGCCTCCCAAATAACATGACAGGAAATGAAGCTGTGCTTGTTCACTTGTGTCCGACTCTTTGTGACCCTAGAAACCATACAGTCTTTTCTTAGCAAAGATACTGCAAGGGTTTCCTATTTCCTTCCCCAGTCATTTTACAGATGAGAAAACTGAGGCAAATAGGGTGAAGTGACTTGCCCAGGGTCACACAACTAGGAAGTGTTTGAGGTTAGATTTGAACTTGGGTCTTCCTGACTCCAGATCCAGTGCTCTATCCACTGAGCCACCTCGCTGAAACTGGCTCTGTCTCAGAAGACAAAGAATGGCCGGCTTCTTATGTGGAAGTCTTCCAATAAAGCCCTGACTTATCAGAACAAAGGTCAAGCTCCCCACCAAACTGGAAGAAAGGGGACAGCTAAGAAGAGGCCAGTCATTGCAGGCAACTGCTACAGCTCCGCCACGATCGGTTCCAAGCTATTGGTGCCAACAGTTATAAATGCACAAAGGAAAAGACGTTGACGCGGATGAGTACCATTTCCTCAGGAAGTTTAGCGGATGCGAATCGGTTGTCACAGCAAGGAAATCACCAAAGCCCAGAAACAGTTGCCTTTGCCAGCAAGCCCTTTTTTCTTGCCAAGAGATGGCATTGGTACAGGACAGAAGGTCGTTTGAAAAACCAAGATGGTGCAGGGGAAGCTGGTGGGAGATGGAAAGTAGCAGGGAGCCATAGCATAGCAAGAAGTAACTGAGAAAAAAAGGATGGGTTTTCTTTGGCAAGTTGGGTACAAGACTCAAGTAAGGCCTGATCCCCCAAGATCATTTAAGGGTGAACCTAGAAAAAGAGCCCAAAGAGGAATGATGGAATCAATTTGGCAGTTTGGACAACAGCGTCATTATTCCTCAATGACAACAGAGCCACCCATTTAGATGTGAGCAGTTCAGTCCCTGACCTGCTCACTGGGAGGAAAGACAGTTAGGAGGAGCCCCAGGAACCCACTCAGGCCACAACCAGCGCTGGGAACCTGGGGGGCTTAAAAAGCCCCCCCTCCCATCCAAAGCCCACAAAGCCCTCCCTGCACTCCACCTGTCCAAATCGTACCCCACTAGATTCTGAGACTTAGAAGGTCCTTAGAGATTGACTGGTGGAGGAACTCAGTGTTTTTTTTCAGATGAAAACACTCAAGTCCAGTGGCACTGGTGTTTCTCAGAGGTCACACAGCACTCTCAAGGTAGGGGTGGGTGTGAAGGTGGCAGAAGGAAGGCCTCCTGCAGAAGGCAAGGCTTGAACTGGCTTTTCTAAAGTTATTTTTTAAATTAAGAAGCATTTATTTTCACTTCTTTCTCTCCCCCCCCCCCGTCTTTCCCTCCTCTCCCAACTGGAAAAAGGAAAACAACATCCTTGTAACAAACGCCTGCCGAGCAAAGCAAATCCCCGTATTGACCATTTCCAAAAGCGTGGGGCTCATTCTGCAGTCAGGCTTTGGCACACGCCCAGATCCCCTAAGCAGGAGGCACACGTTGGGGACGCCAGGGACCTGCTTCTTTGAGAAGACATTCTGTGCTCACCTACCACACGGATGGGAGCAGCCTCTGTCCAGGACAGCCAGGTGGGCCCGCAGACTCACCTTCCTGAGCTCAAATCTGCCTTCAGACATTCACTAGCTGTGTGACCCTGAGCAAGTCACTTCACCCTGTTTGCCTTGGTTTCCTCAACTGTAAAATGAGCTGGAGAAGGAAATGGAGATCCCCTCCAGTATCTTTGCCAAGAAAACCCCTAGTGGGGTCAGGAGGAGTTGGAGACAATTTAAATGACTGAAGAACAGTCACAACAAAAGCATTTTTCCATTGACTGAGTAGCTGGAACTGGTTGCATCTTTAAAATGACCAGACTGGAATAGTTACTGTGTCTGTCTCTGTTCTGTCTGTGTCTCTGTGTCTGTGTCACTGTGTTTGTGTCTGTGTCTTTGCGTCAGTGTGTTTGTCTGACTGTGTCTCTGTGTCTGTGTCAGTGTGTTTGTGTCTGTGTCTTTGTGTCAGTGTGTTTGTCTGACTGTGTCTCTGTGTCAGTGTGTTTGTCTGACTGTGTCTCTGTGTCTGTGTCAGTGTGTTTGTGTCTGTGTCTTTGTGTCAGTGTGTTTGTCTGACTGTGTCTCTGTGTCTGTGTCTGTATGTTTGTCTCTCTGTGTCTGTGTCTCTGTCTCCAGGTGGATCAGAGTTCTTATTTACCTACGGTATGGGTACCATGCACTAAGCTGGGTGGGGAAAGAAAGATACCTTCCCATCTCCTTAGGTCTCCTGGCCAACAGCCTTGAGGTTTGGGTCTGTTTCACCAGTCCTTTTCAGTTCTAGGTGCAGGGAGTGGAGTTGTCAGATGTGGGGGCTTGAGTCATGGTGCTCCCCGAGCCCAGGCCTCCAGGCTGGCTATTGCTGCCAGCCCAGCAGGCAAAACCTGAGAAGCCAGGCTCCTGAGGCACAAGCCCAGGGCTGCTTTGGACATGGAATCTGGAGGCATTAATGCTGTCAGAACTGAGCTAAATTTCGAACCTAATCTCATTTTCTCCCCTGAACCTGAGGTAGTTGAGGGGGGTTGTGCCCTTGGCTATTGGGGGATAGGTATTCCTTAGCATACATTCCTGCTATGTATGCCTCTGTTATAGATGAGTGGTGGTTGAGTGGTTAGTTGACACAGGGTGCTTGGACTCTTGAAATGGGGGGGCGAGGTTGGTGGGAACTTGGCCATGGGCGGAGACAAGAGAAACACCCCTCCCTCAACCTTCTTAAGGGCATGAAAAAGGGGGGTTGGCGGGCGGAGATGTGAAATGTAATAGTCCGGTTGGTCAAGGAGTCAGACCCAAGCAGGGACTCCAACAAGTCCATCCCCTTGGCTGAAGCTCAGTCTTGAAGCAGGCCAGGGAGGCCGTCCTGGGGCACAGCTACTTGGACGAAGAGGCCGGGAGGGGCTAGATGGAGAGCATGAAGAACAGAAAGAGGCGAGTGCAAAGAAAAATGTCCGCAGCCTAGGAAGGGGCCAGCCAGGTTGTGAAACAGCATTCTCTGTTTGGCGCCAGGCCCCATCCTCCATAAACTCCCAGTTAACTCGAGGCTCCTAGGCTCTTCTGACTTGAATGCAGACGCCCCACCCTCCCCTTCTGGCCTTCCAGCCCTCTGCAGCCCATCCCAACCAGTGGCAGGCTTGTCTCCTGTCTGCTGACTGGGAATGCTCTCCCACCTCACCTTCCGCTCTTGGAAGGCTCACGGCCCCCTTTTCTTTTCTTTTTTTGTTTTCCCTGCCCCTTTTCTGATCCCTTCCCCTAGCTCCCTCCCCAGCTGCTAGCGCCTCCTTCACCTGGAAAGAAAGAGTTTTCTTCTGTCTGCAGTCTGTAAACAATTATATGGGCACATGGCATGTCTCTCCCCATAGTGGCAGCCCCTTGTGACCAGTTTTGCTATTTTTGGTCTGTACAGTGCCTAGTGCCAAATGAAGTTCAGTTAATTGTCTGACACAAGGCTCAGCCCTTAATAAATACTTGTGGAATCAAATGAAATCAAAGCTCTCTCTTCCGTGGATTTTTGCATGTGGTGATTTGTGGAGAATGAATTGGGGAATGAAGACACTGGATGCTGTCCCCATTAGAAGGCCGCTGCAAGAGCCCAGGGGGGCGCGGTGGGTGAAGGTAGCGGGCACAAACAAGTGGTGGGCAAGGAGGAAGATTTAGGGGCGACAGAAGCAAGCTTCGCACCCAGATGGCCCGGGCTGAACAACCCCGAGTCACTTTGTATCTAGGTCACATACACTTTGTATCCACAAAGCCGGTTGTTTTCCTCCAGAGAATAGAAGCTCTTTGAGGACGAGAATTCTTCCTCGCATGCCCAGGACCTGGAGAAGGTCCTTCGTGGAGGTTTGTTGATTGACCTCTGCGGGGATCCCGGTCCAGACGCGGTGGACTGGAAACTCGAGTCATTCAATGGGCTCTGGGTCCACTCCCACTCCTGAGTTCTTTGCGCTGTTTAAACACTTTTGGGGAGAACTGCACAGAACCTCTCCAATTACTTTCTCTAAAAACTCGATTACAGATTTGTGCAGTCGCCTCCCTTCCCCATCCCTTGTAACGAAGCACTTGTCCCCGACCCCTCTTCCCGAGCTCTCGGAGCGCTGGCCCGCGCCTGCCTCCCGGGTGACTCCGGGCACGTTCTGCAGAACCGCGCCCTGGCCCTCCCCTTCCGCGGCCCCGCGGGCGCTGGCACCGCCTCTCCATGCGCCAGCCCCCTGGGTGGAGAGGTGGGCTCCGCGCGGGCCTGCCCCTGGCCTCGATGGGCCTCCGCCAAGCTGCTCTTCGGGCCCGCCACGGCCCAGACTCACCCCTTCCATGGAACCCCCGAGAACGTAACCCGGCGCGCCCCCGTGCACCGATCGGGGACGGGCCCGCAGAAGGGCAGACCGTGGGCCCCGGGCAGGCGGCGGGTAAGCGGGCGGGTCTTCCAGCTCCCCACGGACACGCCCGAGAGGGCTAGGGGCCTACGCCCACACACACATACAAGCGTCCGCAGACTCGGGCATTAGCGCACCCACCCCCCACCCACACGAGCGGAGTGACTCCAACCCAGCTCCCGCCCTCCCCGGCCGAGGAAGGTCTCGGTTCCCTCTCCCGCGCGGCCCCCCGCGCGGCCACCCCTGGCTCCGCCCACCAGGGGCCCTGCCCCTCCCTTCGAGAGCTCCCTCCTCCCACTCCAGGCTCCGCCCACGTCGCAGGCCACGCCCCCGAGCCGGCCCGCCCCTTGTTTACCAAGTTCTGGAGCTTCCTCTCTGCCTCCCTCCCCCAAGGCCGGGCCCGGGCCTCAGGAGCCCAGGGCGCGCAGGCCCCGCCTTCGCCCCGCCCCCGCTCGGCCCCGCCCCCCGCTCGGCCCCGCCCCCCGCTCGCTCGGCTCCCCGCTGCTCCCTCCCCTCCCCTCCCCTCCCCCTGGGCTCGGGGCCCGGCCTTTGGCGGCGGCGGCGGCGGCGGCGGCGGCGGCGGCGGCGGGGGCGCGGGCTCGGGCTCGGGCTCCAGGGCCGGCTCTCTGTCCCCGGCGGCGCGGCCCGGGATTCATGGTGAGGAGGCGGCGGCGGCGGCGGCGGCGGGGGCCGGGGCCGGGGCCGGGGCCGGGGCGGAGCGGCAGCGGCGGCGGCGACGGACACGGACGCGGGCACGGGCGCGACGACGGGAGCTGGAGGCCGGGCGGCGGCTGAGCGGGCGGCCGGAGCGGGCGGCCCAGCGCGGCCCTGCCGGGGCCCCCCCTGCCCGGGCCGCCGCGGCCGGGATCGGGGCCCATGGACGCCCCGTCCATTATCACCCAGGTGACCAACCCCAAGGAGGACGAGAGCAGCCCGACCCCCTGCAGCGGACCCGACAAAGGTGAGGGGGCGGGGGCGCGGGCCGGCGGGGGACGGGACTCCCCGGAGCGGCCGATCGCGCCGGCCTAGGCCCGGGGAGGGGGCCGGCCGCGGAGGGGGCCGGGGGCCGGAGGGGTCCCGGGCCGGGGCCTCCCGCGGAGGGGGCCGGGGGCCGGAGGGGTCCCGGGCCGGGGCCTCCCGCGGAGGCTTCCCAGGACGCCGGCGCGCCGGAACCCCCAGTTTCCCCAGCCTGGCCCCTCTAGGCTCTGGGGCGGAAACTGGCCAGACGCCTCCGGCCGCCTCTTGGCATCGGCCAGCGACCCCCCTCCCGGCCTGGTGCACCTCGGGCACACAGAGAAGGGGCCGGCCTTGGAACCCCCGGCTCGGCCCGGCTGTTGGTCTCTAAAGTGGGACGGGACCGGGCATCTCGTGGTGCCAGAATGCCCTCTGCTCCTCACCCCCTCCCGTTTGGGGGAAGAGCCACAGGATGGGCCCTTGGGGCTCTTCTAGGGTCCCCTTTTGAAGAAGGGCAGGGTGGGTCAGGCCCTTTCTCTACTCCCTGGCTGACCGACCCCAGGGAGCTTCTGAATCTGTCAGTGTCCCTGGCAAGTTTCTAAGTAACTGTTAGCCGAGGAGGAGGAGCTCGCCCCCAACCCGGGCTTTTGTCATGAGCGCCCCCCCTTAGGCACAGCGCCCGGGGGAGGGGGTGCCCCAGCTCCTGACTTCCAAGCTATGGAAAATCCTTCCTGCATTTGGGGGGCACGGAAGGAGTGCCCCCCCCATCACTTGGCATGGCAGCAGCTCTGGCCCTTGTCCTATGGGAATGTGTGTGGATTGTCTCCTTGGTTTGAATTCTCACCAAAGCCTTGTTGGTTTTCTTGGTGGCCCTGGGGAAGATGAGGCCGAGCCTACCAGGTGTAGGGTGTGTCTGTCTCCAGATGTGCCTAGGAATGGGTGAGGTGGGGAAGGAGTCCCCTGCCCCGTCCCCAGGGCCTGAGGCCTGGCCCTCTGCTCTGCTCCTCCCGATAGCTGGTGGCATTTCTAGTGCCCCTGGGGTGCTGGGTTCTCCCTCCACCCATAGGACAGCAGGTTGGGTAAATGGGCCAGGGAGGAAGGCACATGCAGATTTCAGGAATTTATGGCATCTGATGTGATTGAGGCAGGCCCACCAGGGCATGGCCCTGGCACTCTTGGCACATTGGTCTGGGCTCCCTGGGGGCCCCTTAGCCCCCACCCTTCACCACACACACGCAGGCATGGGAGATCTGGCCAGACTGCCTACTCAGCAGGAGCCCAGCACACCAAGCGACTCCTGGGGCCTGGGCTCGGGAGCCCCTCTCAGCTAGCAGGCCTTCTTGCTGCCGGAAAACCTTTTCCAGTGGGGGCTTCTTGGGCCTCTCACAGCTGCTCTGAGAGCTGGTGGGGAGAGTGGCTCTTGTTGGAAGGCCGACATTTATTTATTGAGGCCTGGGGTGGGGGGCAGCCACATGCTCTGCCCGAGTCTTCAGTGTGGGTTTCTGCAGCAGCCTTTCCTCATTTCTATCTCTTTAGCGACTCCCTAGGCCTGGTGAGGGAAATTCCAAACTTAGGCCTTTCCTGTTCTGAAGGGGGCTGGAATGACCCATCATCCCCAAACACTCAGTGTCTGAAAATCCGCTTGACCGGTGTCCTAATTAGATTCACTAACAATTTAGCTTCAGACTTTGGGAAGGGAAAAACCATTTTAGTTTGGGTGGAGAAGCCAAGTCCTTCTGCCTAGATGGCCCCAGGAACAGGCCTCTCTATGGTTGGTTGGGATGCATTGAATGTTCACCTGTGTCCTGGAGGAAAGTGGATACTTAGCTGACAAACTTGTATCACTTAACTTTTGGAGAGTGCTTTGGTGATAGCCCCCAGATTTCCCCAAGAAGAATGCTGATTTTAGTTTTGCCTTTGTTCTAAAGACTTTCAGAATTGAATTGTAGCTAAACCATGCAGGGTTATGCTGTTATCCTGTAAATTAAAAAAACAAACAAACAAAACTCAGCTTTTGAAAAGAAATCTATGTGCCATTTGCTAAGGAGGCCTTGAAGTTAGTTTGCAAGCAGCCAGGACAAATTACCTTTAGCCGAATGGTCTTGTTCCAGGCCGTTTCCACCAAGGCAGGTCAGCCGGTTTTTGGTGGGCTGTTCCCTTTGGAGGGGGGAGAAGGGGGCAGCAAAGCAGAAGAGAACTATGTCTGAAATACTTTTAGCTACCATTCCTCCTAATGACTGAACTTCTTCCTGGGCCCCCTAGCTTGTCAGCCTTATGAAATGGATGGGAACAGGCAACGTTGTCCTGAGTGCATGACCTTTCTTTGGATGGGATCAGGCCAGTCAAAGGGAGAGTTGAGGAGTTTTGCCTTCCCATCTGGCTCTCGAGACACTCCAGGCCAGCCAGTTGAAAAGCCCTCCTCAGTGGGCTCCATTTAAACCTCATTGTCCTTCCAGGGGAGATGCGGAATGGGGGGGGGAGAGATCAGCAAATGCTTAGAAGAGTGGGGGCCTTCTCTGGCAGGGCTGAGAACTAGCATTAAAGTCTGGGTTTTACACCAAGAAGATTGACTCTAGAATTCATCAACACTCTGGATTAAAATCTCTGTTTCTTTTTTTAATTATTATTTTTAAACATTTATTTTTAAATTTTGAGTTCTGAATTCTCTTGCTCCTGCTCCTCCCTCACCCATCCAGGAGGCAAAAAATGTCTCCATAAATGTCTCAGTCTGTTGTAGTCGGCAAATTCATGGGAACAGAAAAGGGTGAGTAGGAGCCCATGGCCTAGGACTGTAAAAGGAAGGGTAGTAAGTACAAGAGGGGTGAGATGCTCTCACAGACACATCCTTCCAAAACAATACAAATGATTTTGAAGAGTCAGAGAAGGGGGAGCTGTTCAAATAGGCTGATGTGGCTGCACATGGAACTCCTTTCACCAAGCAAGATTTTTAAGAAGATTGTGAGAATGTGGAAAGCAATAGAGGAAACTGAGGGTGAGGACAGAAAGGTGGCCTTGGCTTGTTAGAATAAGTCCAGGAAGGCTATAAAACCCAGAAGGAGTCAAGGCGATGGCCAATGCCAAGGAAGACAAAGGTGGTTTTTAAACAACAGTACAGAAAGGCAAGAAAAAGATCTGAAGAGATGGGGCTGATATCGGGGCTCAGGGGTTCTGACAAGAAGTGACTTCTGGGAATAGGAACCCGAGATGAGTGAGGAGATAAGTAGGGGAGCCCCTAGCTGCCCCTGAGGAGCCCCCAGGACCCGGAGATGAACAAACTTTCCCAAATGAGGAGAGTGTCAGCATCAGCTCTTCCCAGAGCCGTGGGGGGAAAAGGGGAGGTGCTGGAGACCTGAAAGCATGTATCTTCTGAAGCTGACCCGTTAGGCTTCACTTTGATTCCGAGAAAGACTGGAGACTGTTGTTAGTGAGATGGTTAGCGGGGACTTAGAAAAGTTAGCAGCGATCACAGGGAGCCAGCTAGTTCACCAAGAGCAGCCCCCCCCCCCCCCCCCAGCCAACCTGATTTCCTTTTTGCCAGCTGGAGTTGCTGCCCCTCTGGCTCTTCCTATCCACCCTGTTACTCTCCTGACTTTATAGGTGAGGAAACTGAGTTTAAGGGACTGGTGTCTGGGGGGCAGGATTCGAACTCAGGTCGTCTTGAATCCCGGTCTCTCCACTGGGCCACCCAGCTGCCTCTAGAAGACTGGAACACTCTAATGGAATGGAAAATTATTTCTCCAAGGAATATGAGAAAGGCTGTCATGTCATGATGTGGACAGTCGAGAGGATTGTGGGCTGGCTCATGGTATAATTATAAATGAGGGTTTGAGTTTTGTTTAATAGCCAGACCAAAGGAAATGGTGACTGGACCAGTGTTGTCTTGGAAGCCAGGCTCCTCATTTGCTTTATCCTTGGCCTCATGGTATTTAACCATTTTATCAATGACTCTTAAAATTTTCAGAAGATAGGGCAGGAGAGGGAAGGATGATATGTTAGGTTACAAAATCAGAATCCCCAAAGCTGACAATTGACTCAAACCATCAGCTGAGTCTGCTTAGATAAAATGTAACAATAAATGTAAAGTTCTGTACTTGGGGTTACAAAAATCAATTGCCTTCAGAGAGGATGTGTAAGAGGTGATGAATCAAGGAAGTATTCATAAGGTGTTTGAGTCTGTCTGCTCCAAACTCCATATGTTGAGAGGCTGAGCTGGCCATGAAAGCTATGGCAGAAAAGAATCATCTCCATAATCCTGCAGGCATCAGGCCGGTGGGCTCAGCCCTTGGGGGCAGCCTCAGGTGGAATGTGTGTGTTATCCCCTGCCACCTCATTGTAGGTAGGCCACTGGCCAGGCTGACCATGTCCAGAGAAATGCATCCAGTGCACTAAGAAGGCCTTGGAACCACGGCCCAAAGGATCACATTCAGCTGCTTAGTAAATGCTTATCTGGAGATAATTGGAATTTATCCTGTCTGTAGTCCTGTAGACACCCATTAGACTGGGAGCTCCTTGAGGGCAGGGACCTTGTTTTGGGCTTTCTTTGTGTCCCCTGGCACCTAATAGGTTCTTTGTAGATATTTATTGACTGGCTGGCTGCTCCCTCAATAGCAATGGACACTGGGGCTACAGAATGAGGTCTGGGACTTGGCCTGGAGAACGGATTGGTGCACATGCCCATGGCATGAGGTAGGTAGAGCTTATGGCTGGCATCTGCTGAGAGAGATCACATTGGCTCTGGAGAACTGGCAGAAAGGAGGGGATGGCAATCCAGGTGGGGAGCAGCCAGGTGGAAGAGAGAGACATCCCTGTCAGAAGTGGCCCAAAGATGGAGCTTTCCGGGGAGCAGCAAGACTTCCATCCCTGAGGGTCTGTGAGTGGAGGCTTGATGGTCATTTGGTTTTAGTTTTTGGTGGTCACTGGTTCCGGACATTTGCTTCAGGTGTGGGCCGAAGCTCCTATGCCCCTTCTTCTAGCTTTGACATTCTGTGATTCAGACTTGCCTTTCTGTCTTCACCTTGATTGCTTCCCTAATACCCAGATTCAGTTAGGGCTGGGAATCATAGCTGGAAGCCTTCTTTTTGGACCCCCAGGATCCATGGAGATCAGGTGACTTGCTCAGCAGCTCATAGGTAGGAAGTAGCAGGGCCAGGATTTGAAGGCAGCTCTGCCCTGCCTGTCAGTGAGAGGGAGGCCCCCACCTTAGAGAAGAGGTGTCCAAGGGCTAAGTAAGACAAATGCTGAGGAAGGTGGGTGCCAGCCAAGTCCCAGACCACATTCTGCATGTTGCCTTTCCTCAGTTTCTGAGAGAGTGGGTTTTCTGCAGCCTTAGAGAATGGTTTGCTATTGAGAAAACCAGGTTGGGCTCAGTGAATGCCTTCATGAGTGTCTGTGTCACAGCCTTGAATGACAACACTGAAAGCGATGAAGACCTGAAGACTGTTGGCTTCATCTCCACATTTTGAGAGCAAAGAAAATGGCCACTGACCACCTGGACTCGTTTTCCTGCGTGTTCTCTGGCTCAGAGCCTGAGTCATTTAAGATCTTCTGGAAGGGAGAGGCAGGGCAGAAGGGGGGCCCTGCCAGGGGGCCTGGGCTGGAGCTCTTTGGTGCCCATTGTAAGGAAGCTGAGACCCACCCAGGCCTAGGCATAACAGGGCCAGGCCCTGACTGGCTGAGTCTGTTTTGTCTGAGGCCTCCTGCTGCTGCTCGCCCCGCCTGTCTTTTAGGCCACCCTGGGGGACAGTTGGAAGAAGGCCGGGGAAACTGAGATCAGCTGGTACCCAGGCCCGTCCCTCCTTTGATAGCTGAGTAAAGTAAGGCCCAGACCATTGAGTGAAGAGTTCCCAGTTACCTGCAGGGGATTCATTCAGTACCACAGACCCAGCTCACCTGACCCTCCATTGGACGGGTAGGAGAGAAGACAGAACTCCTTTGAATACTGCTGGGGAGGTAGGGGACCACCCTGCACTGCTTTGCCTCAGTCTTACATTCTTCAGGCAGTGAGGAGGGGGAGAATGGGATCAAGGCCACGTGCCTCTGGTGGCAGGAGAAGAGGGGGCCGTGGGCCAGCCCCTCAGGAGGAGGTGAGCTCAGGACTGAGTAAGGCCTGATCAAGAGAGCCCTTACCATTGGGGGTGGGGCTTCCCTTTTAGCCCAGGATCAACTGGCAGATAGAACCAGAAAGCATATCCCTTGGTAGGTGGTACCCGTCTCAATCTGGTTTGGGTTTATTTAAGGCTGAAAACATTTCAAGAACCAGCACTTGCTGCGAGATGTGCAAATGGTTTCTAGATTAAATGCGTGTGAGCGTGTCTGTGGATGTATCCTCATTTTCAGATGGCTCAGAGGATGCCAAGCCTCCCTTCTCTGCACTGCACTTTAAGGGCAGCCCTGAGGGAGGCTGGGGCAGTTTTCTTCCCCATTTTACAGAGGAGTACTCTGAAGCTCAGATAAGGGAAATCACTTGTCCAAGGTCACGAAGGTGTCTGGGGCTTTCTGGTTGCCTTTGCCCACTGTACCACTCTTGGGTAAGTGCTGCGAATGACTTGCACGGGGGGGGAGGTTTTAATTCTGTAAAGCTCTGTGATTCCATACAGTTCCAAGACATTGGCCTGCTAGAGGCAGCCACTTTGCTTGTGGACATTTCAAAAAGTGGGGTCGAGAAAGAGGTCTGACTTTGAAAAATGAGGGCAGCCTGATTCATTTCTGACTTTGTTTCCCTAGAATCTCACCCAGGGCCTGGCACGAAGTACACATTTAATAAGTCCTTGATAAATTGAATCGGCATGTCAGACATTCATTTGCTAGCTGTGTGACCCTGGGCAGGTCACTTAACTTCTGCCTGCCTCAGTTTCCTCAAGTGTACAATGGGGATAATAACAGCAGCGACCTCCGTGATTGCTGTGAAGATCAAATGAGATCCTATTTATAAAGCTTGTGGCACAGTGCTTGGCAAATAGTAGGGCTAAATAAACGTTCCTATTAGCCCTGCATTTGAGTGTCAGTGAATGTGGCTGAGCATCGAACCGTGGCCCAGCCCAGCCTCGCTTATCCTACAGCCTGTGTGGGGAGGCAAAGCCAGGCCTTGCTGATTCTCATTGGGCTTCCCTGGGCCAGAAATGTGTGTGTGTGTGTGTGTGTGTGTATCCGTGTGTCTGTGTGTGTCTGTGTGCATGTGTGTCTGTGTGTATCCGTGTGTCTGTGTGCATGTGTGTCTGTGTGTATCCGTGTGTCTGTCTGTGTCTGTGTGTATCTGTGTGTCTGTGTGAGTGTGGTGTGTTTCTCTTTTTAAGTAGAATCCAGTGTGTTCAGGCATGTGTATGCAGCCGGAAGCCCCCAGCCCCATAATTCAGTCGGACCCAAGCTTAGATCAGAATAGGCAGAATTCGGCTCCTTCCACTCCAGTGGGAGGGGCTGCCTCCCATTCCTGACTGAATGGCCCCTTTGTATCTGCAGTCTGGTCTGCTCTGCCTTCCGGGCTGGCCTGCCAGGATAGATGCTGGGTGCAGATCTCTGGCCCCTTCCAGTCCACCAAGGTGCCCCTCTCATTGCTCATAGACTGGACTGATTTTCCCGTTCAAAATTCCTGTTGATGTGCTAGAGGCCAGGCTTCATAAAGGCGGCTTTGAAATGCCCAGAGATGATGGATTCCAGCAGAAAGCCAGGCTGTGCTTTTAAATTGCAGATAATACCAACCTTCCCAAATCTAATCAGTGCTCAGGCTTCATAATTAGCATGCCATAAATTTCTTCCAAATAACTTGGCTCCCTTACATTAAACTCACAATCCATTGACTTTGCTTTCAAAGGCTTCAGTGTACTAAAAGGAAAAGGAAAATTCTCCGTGCCCTCTGCTCACTCCTAGTCTGGGTTTATTCCTCTCTTCAACGCAGCTTCCCAGCATCTTAATCTTGGTGCTGGGGTATGAAGCGGGCAGGTTTTTGTTAGGACCCAGAACCTTCTTAGATTCATGGGGAGTCTGAGTTCTACCCAGTGGGCAGGCTTTCATTGGTTTATTACAGCCCTCCTGTGTGGCACATCCTGAGCTAAGCATCGGGGAAACAATCCTTGTCCTCAAGACCCTTCCGTTGTACTGAAGGAAAGCCCGCTGTCCGCCATACTACACTGCCCCCCATCTCCATGATGTATGGGTGCCTGTTAGAGGTCTTTCATTTCCCAATTCCTGAAGACAGATTCCAGATGACTGGAACTTTGGTTTCCTTCTCTTTTGGAGGCGGGGGGAGAGCTTTTTTTCAATTAGGAACGACCAGAGGAAGGTCTGTCTCCCCAAGGCACAGCTGGAAGCCCCCCTTCAGACAGCAGAGAAGTAGAGACGCATTGAGTACAAGGGACCTGCCCAAGGTCACCTAGATTAGATCAAGTGCCAGAGGCCAGACTCAAACATATCTCATTGAAGTTCTCATCTGTGGGGCCCCCTGGGAAGGGGCTTGGATTGGGAGTCAGCCCTCATTTGCCTTTGGAGGGCATGGAGAGAAGTTGTGATCCCAGTGCCTTTCACATCATCCATAGAGGAGGAAACTGGAGTGCTGAGCTCAGGTCAGTGAAGGAGGCCTCTGGGACATGGGCAGGGGGTTTAGTAGCACTTTTTTGTTGGTCTGTTTGGCATTGTTCTTATAAAACCCTCTGCCTCCTTTGGTCTTCCATAAATATTTATTACATGGCTACCGTGTGCCAGGGTTGCATAGACAAAGATGAACCAGCCCTGCCTTTAGGGTGCTCACGTTCTACTGAGATGCCAGTAGCCTGTAAACATAGAAGCATACTTGTGATCGTTTGAGGGGGAGGGATGGGGAAGGCCATCCAGAGAAGGTGTTCTGGAGCTGAGCCTTGGAGGAAACCAGGCTCTCTAGCAGGGGTGAGACCCAAGAGGGAAAGGAAGCCAGTCTGCCTAGATCCCTGAGGGTGTGCAGAGCAGCCCTGTGCTGTAGAGCTGGAAAAGGGGTTTGGTGCCAGATGGTAAAAGGCTTCCAGTAGCATGCATTTTCTCCTGGGAGTGGTGGGAGCCCCAGGAGGAAGGCCCTGGCACAGAGATTAGCGTTCATGACCTGACTTGATGTTTCATCAGATCTCTTTGGAGGCTGGATTGCAGAGCGTAGAGGCAGTAAGACAGGAGGCCAGGGAGCAGGCTATGATGGTAGTCTGGGTAAGGAGTGGACGATGGGGGCCAGGCCCCCATGGTAGCTCACCGTGAGAGATGTCCCAGTGGAGTCAGTAAGGCTTAGCACTGATCTGATATGGGGCTGAAGGAGAGGCAAGAGTTGGGGAGGGAGCAGACCTGAGTGACTGGAAGGATAATAGAGTTCTCTACAGAAAGAGGGGCATTTGAAGGAGGGGTGGACTGAGGATCAGATCCCCCTTCCCTCTGAGATGGGGCTAGATGGGAGTACACAGCACTCAGGCTCTTTCGGTCTGGATGCTAATCTTAACCTGCTAGCTGGGCCTGCTCAGCTCCCACTGGTCTCATGCTCCGTCCCATAGGGTTGGGAGGAGAAGAAACCAGAATTGTAACAGTCCCAGACCCTACTAAAGAAACACTTTTTTTCCTCTTAAATTTATTTATTTTTGGTTTTCATCATTCCCTTCCATAAGATTTTGAGTTCCAAATTTTCTCCCCATCTTTTCCCTCCTCCCACTAATAGACATGCAGTCTGATAAAGGCTCTACGTATACATTCATGTTAAACCTACTTGCACATTCGTTATATTGTAAAGAATAATTGGAACCAATGGGAGGAATCATGAGAAAGAAGAAACAAAATAAAGAGAGAGGAAATGATATGCCTCTCTCTGCATTCAGACTCTAACGTTCTTTCTCTGGTGTGGATGGCATTTTATATCATGAGTCCTTTGGAGTTGTCTTGGATCCTTGTGTGGCTAAAAAGAGATAAGCCTGTCAAAGTCCGTCATTGCACACTGTGGCTGTTACCGTATGCCACGTTCTCCTGGTATCTGCTCCCCTCACTCAGCATCAGTTCGTATAAGTCTTCCCGGGTTTCTCTGAAGTCTTCCTGCTCATCGTTTCTTATAGCACAGTAGTATTCCATCACATTCATATGCCACAACTTGCTCAGCTGTTCCCCAATTGATGGACATTCCCTCAATTTCCAATTCTTTGCCACCAAAAAAAAAAAGCCTCTATAAATAGTTTTGTCCATACGGGTCCTTTTCCTGTTTGAATGATCTCTTTGGGACACAGCCCTAGTAGTGGTATTGCTGGGTCAAAGGGTGTGCACATTTTTTATGACCCTTTGGGCATAGTTCCAAATTGCTCTCCAGAATGGTTGGATCAGTTCTCAACTTCACCAACAAGGCATTAGTGTCCCAATTTTCCCACATCTCTCCAGCATTTATCGTTTTCCTGTTTTGTCATATTAGCCGATCTGACTGGTGAGATATGGTACCTTAGAGTTGTTTTGATTTGAATTTCTCTAATCAATAGTAATTTAGAGAATTTTTTCATATGACTATAGAGAGTTTTAATTTCTTCCTCTAAAAATTGCCTGTTCATATCCTTTGACCATTTATCAATTGGGTAGTGACTTGTGTTCTTAAAGATTTGACTCAGTTCTCTATGTATTTTAGAAATAAGGCCTTTATCAGAGACACTGGTTGTAAAAATTCTTTCCCAGTTTTCTGTTTCCCTCCTAATCTTGGTTGTATTGACTTTGTGCAAAAACTTTTCAATTTAATGTCATCAAAATGATTCATTTTGCATTTCGTAATGCTCTCTAGCTCTTGTTTGGTCGTAAAGTCTTCCCTTCTCCATAAATTGGACGTGTAAACTATTCCTCACTCTCCCAGTTTGCTTATTATAGCCTTTATATCGAAATCATGTACCCATTTTGACTTTATCTTGGTATACAGTGGAAGATATTGGTCTACGCCCAGTTTCTGCCATACTGTTTTCCAGTTTTCTCAGCAGGTTTTGTCAGATACTGAATTCTTATGCCAGAAGCTGGAGTCTTGGGGTTTGTCAAACAGTAGATGACTGTAGTCATTGACTACTGTGTCTTGTGTGCCCTAACCTATTGCACTGATCCACTGCTCTATTTCTTAGTCAGTACCAAGTAGTTTTAATGATTGCTGCTTTATAATACAATTTAAGATCTGGCCTGGCTAGTCCATCTTCCCTTGCATTTCTTTTCACTAATTCCCTTGATATTCTGGACCTTTTCTTCTTCCACATGAATTTTGTTATTTTTTTTTCTGGCTCTAAAAAAACAGTTTTTGGTAGTTTGATTGGTGTGACACTGAATAAGTAAATTAATTTAGGTAGAATTGTCATTTTTATTAGATTAGCTCAACCTGCCCATGAACAACTGATATTTTTCCAGTTGTTTAGATCTGACTTTATTTATGTGAAAAGTGTTTTGTAATTGTGTTTGTTTTGGCTGGTAAACTTCCAAATATTTTATAATGTCTACAGTAACTTTAAATGGAATTTCTCTTGCTGTTGGTCTTTGTTAGTAATATATAGAAATGCTGATGATTTATGTGGATTTATTTTATATCTTGCAACTTTGCTAAAGTCTTTTTATTTCAAGTAATTTTTTACTTGATTCTCTAGGATTCTTTAAGTATACCATCATATCATCAGCAAAGAGTGATAGCTTTGTTTCTTTACCTATTCTAATCCCTTCCGTTTCTTTTTCCTCTCTTCTCTTATTGCTAAAGTTAATTCTTGTTTCACCTCCAATCTTATTAGAAATGTTTCTAGCTTATCCCTATTACATAGAATGCTTGCTGATGGTTTTAGATAGAGGTTACTTATAATTTTAAGGAAGATTCTTTATTGGTGGGGAATTCACCCTTTTCATTTTTTATACTGGTAATTTGATTTTCTTTCTTTTCTTAAAATCAAATTAACCAAAGGTTTATCTATTTTATAGTTTTTTCCCCATAAAACCAGCTTTTAGTTTTATTTATTAGTTCAATAGTTTTCTTAATTTCAATTTTATTAATCTCTCTTTTGATTTTCAGTATTTCTAATCTGGTAGTTAATTGGGGATTTTTAATTTATTCTTTTTCTAGCTTTTTTAGTTGCATGCCCAATTCATTGACCTCCTTAAAGAAACACTCTTGATGCTACCTCTGGGGACATGGCGTGCAGTCATTCCTCCCTTGGTGAAGGTTGGCAGCTCAACTTTATAAAGAGAAAAGGGGCTGGGGCAGTTCTTGAAACAGTTTGTAAATGTCTTCGTACTGGGTTTGGCAGAGGAATTGAGCAGCACTTTTACGGTGTGATGGTAGGCTGACTTCTCCCCTCTGCTTGCCAGTGTCCTCGTCCCCATCTGCGTCCCAGCCTCTTGTCCTGTTCCTTTGTCCTCCAGTACAGTACATGCAGCCTTCTTTCCTTCTCTGGCTCTAGGTCCTAATTTGTGGGAATGGAATCATCTCCACTTGTTGCAGGAGAATTCTAGAATGTTTTTTGATGTCATGGAAATTCATTAAGTAACAAAGCAAATGTTTCTCCATGTGTTCATTCCATTATAAGAGATGGCCAGATGGGTCTTCCTGGTGAATGTGCTAGGGCTGCTGTGGCTCTGTCTTTTGTGTTGGATTTTTTTGTAGGAATTTGTCAAGGGAAACTTAGTAAAGATGTTTTCCAAGCAATGTAAAAGGCTTTGCTGCTGACCCAGCACTGTTCCCCAGTGTTTGAGAAGAGCCAGCCAATTGGGCACTCCAGCCATCAGCAGGCATCATGCCAGTTCTGGTGTGGAGTTCAGGAAAGCTAGCTTGGTTTTTATCATGAGTGGACTGGCAATAGCATTTGGGCAAAGCAGGGAAGCCTCGGGCAAACTCAGCAGGATATCAGCAGAGTCCTGAGGGTGGGAGGGCCAGCCCTTCCCTACTTAGACGCTGGCTGGAGGATTGCTGTCCTTGCCGGGGGCCACTGTTTGGGAGGGACTGTGATAGTAATGGCAATTAAAGATTCCCCTGTATTGGCTTGGTTTTCAAATTGATTGTGTTAAAACCCAGAGTTTGTTAATCCCACCTGTGGGATGGGCTTGTTGATGTGAAAAGAAAGTCCTGAAGTGGGAGGAGCTGGTGACGTAGATTTGGAGAGACACTAGAGAGAGGCGGAAGATCTTTTTGGAAGCAGCACCTCGTGGAGAGAGAGAGAGACTAAGAGAATTGCTGGTGGCCGCTTTGAATTGCCCTGGACTTTTGAGACCTGCCCCCTGAGCTGCCAAGGACTGAGGAGACATGGCTGTTTTGCTGGTACTTTGTCTGTCTGTTTTGATGTTGTTTTGCCAGATTTGTCCACTGGTGAAAGACAGTCCTTTTGTTGAAGAAGTCCTGGAACCTGGCTGTTCGCTAAGAAGCCCTGAGACTGTCCTGCAGACAGAGAGTGAATACTGTCCACTGGTGAGGGACAGTACTGTTGTTGCAGGGGTCTGGAGACTGTCCTGCAGACAGAATGAATACTGTCCACTGGTGAAGGACAGTGCTGTTGTTGCAGGGGTCTGGGAGCCTTTCTGTTGGTTCGGAAGCCCTGAAGAAGGATTTTCTTGTTGTATGTTTACAGAAATCCTGGGAGAGGGCTTTGCTAATGTGTTCAGGGGTTCTAGGACTGTTCTACAGACAGAGGATAAATTCATGAAGGGACTGGCAATGTATCTTATGGCCTTGCTAAGCCTTGTCTCCCCAGGAACTAAGATTGCTGAGAATTTGCCTCCTGTCAAGATGAAGAAAAGACCTCCATTTGGGTATTAAGTGCTGTGCTTAAACTTGATGTAACTCTGGGATAGATTCAATTGTGATCCAGGGTGGGGAACTTTTGACCTTATTGTGCTCTGTGATTGACAAATGAAGGTACTTTACCTATGTTTGGAAACTAATCTCCATTAGAGAAGAGGGGCTTTGTGGTAGACCAAATGAAGGTATAGCCTAGGGGTGGAGAAGTATTTAGAACAGAGACTTTGTAATTGATTGAATGATTGGAAGGTCCTGGGGTGGGGTAGAAGTAAATAATCCTTGGAGATTATTTAATAACACTTAGTAAATGCTGTATTTGGAATGATGTCATGTTTTGATCTTCTCTGTTCTTGGTTTGTCACTGAGTAAAATGGAGAGCACCTATGCTGGTATTTTATACCTGGGAAGTTGCCTTTCCTTGGCATTACATTACAGGGACACAGACAAGCTTCAGAGAAGGTGACCAAGAGAGTGTCCAGGCTGTGCTGGGCGAAGGGCATCGAGGCCTTTGGAGTTCACGTAGCCTAGAGGTGAGAAAAGTGAGTTCTTGACACACATTTGAAGAGCCCTCCTGTCCTTGTTAAACAAGGCCCTGCTTCCTAAGAGTGCACCAGTCTGCCCTGGGAGGTCGTGGCTTGGGCCAGCTGACTTCCAGCCTTCCTCCCCATTCTGCTCTTCTCTCATTCTCATTCTCCTCCTTTCTAGCTGGGGCTTTGCTTCTAAATAAAGTGACTGAGATGTTTGAGTTCTGTTTTCTGGCAGGCAGAGAAGAGCCAAGAAATGTGTGCAATGCCAAAGTCAGGGTTTCCATCAGATGTTATTCCTGATAAAAACACAAGAACTGAGGGGCAGTGATTGTATTGAGATCGCATTGGGATTGACAGTCCAGCCCCTCAGATTTGCCCTTGCCATTACACATCCAGATGGAGGGTGTATTGGGGGCCTTATTTCAGCATGAGAGAGAAGCCTTTATAACATGGGCAGGGAGAGGAGGAGGTGCCCTTGTTTGGTGGGAAGAGGCTGATGGGTGGGCCGTAACATCTGGGGGGACTGGGCCTCCTTGACTGATGTGGGTGATTACCTCTGGGGGGGGCTGGGCCCCCCTTGTTCAGACTGTGAGGATGGTTTTTCTAAAAAGGAGTCATGAATGACCCAAAGAGTCCTGTTCCTGTTAGGCCAGAGTTGAACCTGACCCAGCTGGAGTCTGTGCCCAAAGCAGGCAGCAGGGAATGAGAGGAGGTATCTGGACACCAGCATTTGGGAGCAGGAGACTGAGACGCCCGTTCTCCTTAGGGGGCCTCCAAGTATTGGGGGCTAGGGAGGAGAGGGAAGGGCCAGGGCTGGGGAGGAGCTCACCTGTTTTAGCCACTGCTAAAGGAGACTGTGCGTGGGGCCCTCTAAACTAAATGCAGCACCCTTCCCCCTGTTTGGCTTTGCCTGAAAGCTGGGCACAGCTTTGCCTTGGGGGCTGAGCATGGGCAGCACCTCTTGGGAGGAGCCTAAGTAATACTTGTTGATTGATTGATGAAAAAGGGTCTGGTGTTATTTCTGCCCCAAATCACAGCCTGGGCAGGGCAGGGCCTTCCTTCATCCCAAGTACTTGCTGACCCTCAGTCAGATGGCCTCCCTTCCCAGCCTGGGACCTGCCTCTGCTTCATTTTGATTGGTGGGGGAGAGGGGTGTATATGTGTGTTTTTGTAGGAGTGTGTGCGCACGTGTGTGTGTGTGAGAGAACATGTGTGCACCTGGATGTGTACATGTGCGTGTGTGGAGGGAGAGATGCAGAGAGTTGGAAGGCCACAGATGAGACAAAGGGAAGTCCTGGCCACTCAGGGTCAGACAGGGCTTGGCCTTCTCCCGATGGGATCTCAGCCATACCTCTGGTGACCTGTCAGGTCCCTTCAGTACGCTGCCCTTGGGCAGGGGCAGAGAAAAGTCGTGTCCGCAGCAGCTTCCATGTAGTGTGTTGTGTGCCAGGCCCTGGCGAGGCTGCTGACATGATCTCACTTGGCCCCATAACAGCCTTGGGAGGAGCGTTTTACAGTTGAAGAAACTGAGGCAAACAGAGGCCAGAGACACACAGGTCAGAAGTGTCTGCGCCTGGATTTGAACTCAGACCCTTGGGACTGCAGGCCCAGCCCTCCACCCACTGAGCCGAGGATGACACACCTTGCCAGTTTGTTCTGTGATTATCTGATGACATAATGTCCACAGAGCACACTTCTCAAACCCAGCCTCTCTCTGGATCTGGGAAGGGACAGAGATCATCTTGTTCAATCCCTCGTTTTACAGACAAGGAGACTGAGGCCCGGGGGCTGAGCTGTAAGCCAGGGTCATCAGCCAGCTCCTCCCCAGGCAGGCAGCTCTGGTACATCACAGAGTGTGCATGGCCTCCACTCCCACCCTCATCTGGTGTCCTGGGGTCTCTGGGCAGCTCAGGGCAGCCCTCCCAGGCAGTCTGCCTTGTCACCCAGTGGGCTACAGGGCCTGTGCCTCCGGGGCTGTCATCAGCAGTGACTGCATGCATTGATTCACCTACCTGTGAAGGAGCCCTCTGGCCCTGGTGCTTGTGCTCTCAGACTCCCTGGGCCACACCCGGGGCTACTCATGATGACTGTGGGCGGTTGGCAAGGAGACTGCCTCACAGGAAGGATGTCCTGTTGTGACACTCAGCTTCGACTCGGGCGCACAGTTCACCATCACACCTCCGTATGCTCCTTCCCCTAATATCTCAGCAGTTCCTGAAAAAGAGTCAATAGATAAGGAAGATGGCTGTTCTCTGGTGAATTCATCAGGCATATATTAGGTGCCAGCACCAAGCAGTTCTTGCCCCCTGGGGCCTCACATCCAGCATTGCCTCTCCTACCTGTGCCCATGCCTGGGATGCCCTCTACCCTTAGAGTTCCTTTGAGGCTCTTGTCAAGTGTCACCTTCTGCATGGGAGGCCTTCCAAGTTCGCCCAGCTCATAGCACCATCCTTGCCACAGTGACCTTGGGTTCCCTACCTGGCACACATTTTGTGCTCCCTTGTCCGTATCACATCTTGCTTCCCCCGAGAGAACATAAGCTCTCTGAGGGTCCTTGCAGCTTCATCCCCAGCTCGCCTGTAATAGGCGTGTAACAGATGCGTCCTGCTGATGCAAGCCCTCTGTCTCAGCTGCTGGGGAGGTTCTCCCAATCCTGCCCTTTCAGTCTAGAGCCACAGTCCACATTCATTTACTTGGTAGTCACGTGGTGCTGAGGGAGAGGAGCTCAGCTTGGCCTTGGTGGAGTCTCAGGGCCCGGGATCCCAGCCTGCGGCCTGGCCCCATGACCTCCTCTGCCAAGTGGGTGCATCGGGCTCAACCCCAAAGACCTCTCCCAGCCCCAAAATCCTGCTTCTTCATCAGTAAATCAGATGGGGCGGACACCACAATGCACTGGGGTCTTAAAAGCCATGTTCAGGAGCCCCTGTGACTGACTGATGGCAGGACTGGGCCGCAATCTGCATTGCGCAGGGGTTGGCCACCTCATTGAGGTCCCAGAGCCATATGTCTCTGAGTCAGGGACCTTGCTTTGCACCAGAGGCACGGAGACCATTTGTCAGTTTCATTTTTTTGAGCCCATTTCTAGCCACCAGAGTGAGTTCTCTGTACCCAGACTGCCCATGGCAGATGCTTTTCCAGGGGAGGTCCCCTTCCAAAGCACCAAAGGCCAGCCTGCCTATGCCCTTCTGGCTGAGAGCTGCCTTCACCCCTGTGGCCTGGCGAGGAGGATGGCTCAGAGTTTCGGTGTGTGTGCAGAAAGGTCTCTGGAGGACCCAGCTGTGGGGTGGGCCCAGAAGGAGCAGGGGCAGTTACTTGCCTAGGACACACCCCCACTACCCCCCTTCTCCCACCTTCTTGGCACCCAAGGAATAGACTTTTAAGTGCTTTCTGCAGATTGCTGATCTCGGCACCCAAGTCACAGCAATCCAAACACACCAGGTATTTCTGATCACTTGAGGAGCTGAGGCCTGCGTAATTTAAGAAACCTCTTAGAGCAGCAGCTCAGTGTGGAAGGGCTGGGAAGGCTGTTGTTATAGAGCTGGCTGCGGTCATGTGGTAGGGGTGATGGGGGTGATGAAAGGCCAGGCTTGTCAGAGATTCATTAGCGGTGATGCAGGCATGCTTGGTAAGGGCCGAGGGGGGCGGTATCACACTGGACATTCTCTGGGTTCTGTGGAGTGAGCATTGTGCGTGTGGTGTATGGAATGTCTGCTTTGGGCAGAGCCCAGAACAGGCCCTTTAGAGGCTCCCTGGGGTCCTGTTGGGGACCTGGGGCCTGGGCTCAAAGGCCACATGAGGCAGAAGGTGGTCAGGGAAGTAAGGGTGGCCCAAAGGGAGAAGTTCAGGGAGAGGCCACTCTCAGGGTCAGCTCCCTAGCCTGCTGGGTGGTCCTGTCACTGCCTCCCCGAGAGCAGACAAGGAGAGGTGAAGAACGCTGACACAGGACTCAGAAACCCTTGGGTTGAGATCTGGCCTAGCTGCTGGCTAGCTGTCTTTCCCCTTCTCAGGACTTCACTTTCCTCCGCTCTTAAAATGAGTGTGTTGGACCAGATCCATCACTTGGAGATGTTTTCCAGCCCCTAGTATGGCACGTGCCCGCTCTCACCCTGGTGTTGGCTTCCAGATGTGAGAGCGGTGTCTGCATCTCCCTGGAAGGCATGGCCCAAAGGTGGCTGAGGAGGGCTTCGCGGGTTTATGGGTGAGTTAAATGTCTGCTGAGGCCTTTTCTGGGAGTGGGACCCTCTGGGAGCAGGGCCGTGGCAGCCGTATGCTCTGATCCAGTTTCAGCCTCCCAGATCAGAACCCTGCAGACCGTGTCCGCACAGCTGCAGTGTCAGTTGGCGGATTTTGGAATCGTGTGATGTCAGTGTAATCTGGAGAGGGGCAGGCCATCCTTGGAGCGGCACTCTGTGGAATCTCAGGCCCATCACACCCATCGTACTGGCCCTGCCCCGTTCCCCATCAGTTCTTTAGTGGAAGAGCTCAGCATGGCCTGGGTGTCTCTAGGTCGTTGGCCTGGCTGCTTCCAGTGTGGTGCCGTCCCTGAGGCCTCCACACATGGTTCATGCCCACATCTCCTGCTCTTTTCACACCTGGGAGGTGGCTACCCCTGCTCGATTTCAGGAAAGCTGAGAGCCTCTTGAAACAAAGTGGACGAGAAATGAAGCTGGGCATCTCGGTCCACTGTCCTCCCTTGTTTCCTCCACAGAAATGATGCACAGACCACCTGGCCCTTTGTTTTTGTGTCTTACTCACTAGGCAGACCTTGGCAGAGAAATACTCTTTGCTTAGGAGGCGGGAGTTGATCTGGTGCTGGTGTCAAAGATTTGGGAGCCTGGGTTTGGCCTAGGGTGGGGAGGCTTGGACCTGACCTGTCCCCTGTGCCGACAACCGTTCACTTTGTGATTCCCAGCTCTAGGAGCTGACTGGAACTGTGAGCTCAGTCATTCACCCTCTATGCACATGGGCCTGATGGGTGGCAGGCAGGGGTCAGTCCTGGGCTTGGCCTGGCCTCCGCAGTAAGAAGCTTCACCAATCCCCTTGGAAGCCTTTGGGCTTCCTTTCACGTTTCTTCTCCCTCCTCCCTTCTTGACTTCTCATCTCCCCTTGCACTTACACATTTCCTTCTGCCTTATTGATCTCTCTGCCCCTAAGGGGCTGGTCTCTGGCCTCCTGCCCCACTGTCCAGCTGCTCCCCAGGTCTTCTGGTGAGTCTCTCAACCAGCTGTTCCTGATCAATCCCTCCTACTCCTTTGTGACCAGGCCAACTGGGAGCTGCCATCTGATACTGGTGGGAGCCATAGGGCAGGCTGCTGTCTGGGCCTTTTCCCCATCTCTTTGCTGGCTCAGACACCACCCCAGACATCCTGGAGCTCTTGGTGACAAGGATACCCTGAGCTAGGTGGTAGTTTGCCCAGGGCTTTTCCTCAGGGGATTGAGGAGTGGGGGGAAGGCCACAGTTGGAGGTTTGCCAATGGAACCACCCTGGGAGAGGCTTAGGAAGTAGCTGTGGAGGTGGGGGGAGGCTGAGTGTGAGAACCCTTACAGAGTCCATGTTTTTAAGGTTCACACTGGAGGAGGTGTGAGCAGAGAGGCACATGATTAGGTCTGAGCCAGCACTGGGGAAGGAGACCTGGGCACTATGTGGGGCTGTGACAGGTGTGTCCTCGGAGCCCTGTGACTTGGAAACAGTAGGAGGAAATGAAATGGCCAGAAGGGAAGAGACCATGCTGTCAGATGTTGGCAGCATTCTGGCAGACCGGATGGCTTCTTGCCTCAGGCGGCACAGAACTGCAGTGAGAAGCATCTGGGGGGTCGGGCAGCCAGGCCGCCTTTATGGGCTCCCTCCCCAGCCTCCAGTGCCAAACGTAGCAAAGGTTACTGGGATCCCCTGGGCTCGTGTTCAGGGACTGCAGGGGAATGAATTATTCCAGTGACGATAAAGACATTACCCCTTGGCCACCCCTTGGGAGACCTTTCAGGACTGCCCTTCCCAGCCCATCTTGGGACATGTCCCAAAGTTCAGCTCTTCTCTGCAGAAGGGGCGCTTGCCAACATGCTCATGACTGAGAGTCTGGCTAAGGGCCAGCCTTCAGCGCCATTGAGTGCAGGAGCAGAGGATTGGCGTAGCCACCCAGGAAATCTGCATTGCATACAGAAGCAAGCCTTACCGTAGTAAGAATCTTGGGCACTTTGGGCCTTCACAAAGAGGGGAACTTTGAACAGATTTGGAGTGGCTCTCTCCCAGAGGATGGAATCCAAAGCCCCGTGCTCCTTCTGTGACTCAAATAGCTGAAGTATGGCTCAGAAGGTCCCAGTGGGAGTCTGGATCAGTTACTGGACCTCAAGAGAATTGGCCTGTCCCCAATGCTGCCCCCTTTGAGCCTGAGGACAGTACAGCCTGTGATCTGTTAGTTTATCAGCAAACGGCCATTGATTTTGGACATGTCTTGTCAGAGATGGGCTAATCAGGCCTGGAGGGAGGCTAAGTGACTGACTAGCCTAAAGCACTTGTAGCAGAGGGGGCTGGACCCTGGAGAGATTGGGCTCCCACTCACTGGCACAGACTTGTGGGAGCCACCAGCCCTAGGCAGGCACAGGCAGGCCGCTTTGTGCCAGAGTCTGGCGTTTGAGTTTAGGCAGATCTGTACCCACATTGGTGTGACTTGGCCTTTGGGCTCCTGGAAGCTTTTCCCTCAATGGGTCAGTACTTTCTGGGAGGAGATAAATGTGCTGATCTCTGGGAAAAGGAGGTTTCCCAATAGATAGAGAGCAAGAGGGAGATGCACGAAAGGCCAGGACTCGTGGCTGCCCACAGCTTCAGCACAGAGTGGGGCTTGAGGCCTGCCACTTGCATGGAGTGTGAAGAGGAAGGAGCAATCAGGTCTGGCCAGAGGAGGGCCAGGTACTGGTGCTTTGGCACATGCCAGCTTTTTTTTTAAATAGTATTTTATTTTTTTTCCCCAAGTACATGTTAAAATTTTTTTAGCATTAAAAAAAAAATTTTAAGTTCCAAATGCTGTCCCTCTCTCTCTCTCTCATCTCTCCCCTCCCTGAGATAGTAAGCAATCTGATATAGGTTATACGTGTGCAATCATGTAAAACATTTCCATATTAGTCATTTTGTACAGGAAGACAAGAAAGGAAGGAAGGAAGAGGTAAAGAGAAAGAGAGCTTCAGTCTGTATTCAGACAATATCGATTCTTTCTCTGGAAATGGATAGCATACTTTATGAATCTTTTGGAACTGTCTTGGATCATTGTATTGCAGAGAATAGCTACGTCATTCACAGCTGATCATCAAACAGTACCTGTGTGTCACTGTGTACAACATTCTCCTGGTTCTGCTCACTTCACTTTGCATCAGTTCATGTAAATCTTTCCAGGTTTTTCTGAAATCATCTTTGTCATTTCTTATTGCACAATAATATTCCATTACAATTATATTCCACAACTTGTCCATCCGTTCCACAATTGATGGGTGTCCCCTTAATTTCCAATTCTTTGCTAGCACAAAAAGAGCTGCCATCAGTATTTTTGTACTAATGGGTCCGAGTTCTCCTTTTCTTTTTAAATCTCTTTGGGACACAGACTTGCTGGTTCACAGGATGCAGTGGGTTCTTCAGGTGGAATGTAATGGGAATCCTCATTCATGGGAGGGTTGGACCAATAGGCACAAGATCCCTCCAAGTTCTGAAATTCTAGGGTTGGCTCTGCTCGGCCTAGGTGGGCACTAGACCCAAGACAAGATGACTCAATTTCAGGGCTTTCTAGCAAGAAACAAGATCCTTGAATGGGAAGGGGAAAAACACCAGAGGTCAATAGGGCATTGAAGCTGAAGGTGAAGGAAAGAGAAAGAAATCCCTTCAATATTGTCAGGTTGTGGCAAAGTGAATAGCATTGTCTTGGGTTTTAATCCTGGCACTGACGTTTATGAGTGACAGGACTATGGACAAGTCATTTGGCCTCTTTGAGACCCAGCTTCCTCCTCTACAGAATGCAGATGATGTCTCTAGTTCCTGCTTCACAGGGTTATGGAGGGGCCTAAGGAGACAAGAGACGCGAGACATTTTATGAACTTGAGAGCATTATAAATGTCAGCTATTATTCTCAGTGCTGGGCAAAGTCCTAGCCAGCCTGGCTATCAGATCTGCCTATAACACAAAACTGGAAAGGGCTGAGGAATCCTGGGGTAGCAGAGGCAGGATCCAGCAGGACTGGAGGAGTCAGGACCTTGGGCAGGGACCAGGGGTTAGGCTTTGAAGTCATTGGCTGGAGGAACTTCTGGGGAGGACACCTCTAGGTGTTCACACTGAAGCTTAGCACCTTCTCTGCCAGTTAGTGTTTGGGAGCGGTGTCCAGTGTGTATCAGGGGTGGGACTTGAACCCAGGAACTCTTGGTGCTTCCCTACAAGGCCCCCCACGACTTCTCCAACACTGAAACTTCAAAAAGTGAACGCTCCTGGGCCAATTTAAAAGAGGCAGAGAGCACGGGGTGAGAGCTGATGGCTCATGCTGCTGGGCCCCACCCATCACAGATCATAGCTGAAATAACAGGCATCCCCCTTTAGGATGACATTTACAGACTAGAGAGTGTCCAGAGGAGGCAGGAGGCCCATGAGGGCACTAGAGATCATGCCCGGGTGGAAAAGAGAGAGCAGGAGAGCTGTCCACAGCTGCCGGAAGGCCTCTCCTCGGGCACATTGATCTGCTCTTTTTGACCCCAGAAGGCAGAATCACATGGCGATGGGGCAAGTTTACAGAGAGGCCCTGGGAACGCCAGCATCCTGGCTTCCTTTATGTTGTGCCAATTAAAAAAATAGAAAAAAGTCTTTAGAAAAGCTCTAGTGATCCAACACATACTTTATATAAAGCTATAGAACATGAATAAAATAGGTTTTCATGAAAAAAACTTAAGCTATCCAAACTCTGGCCACAAATACTATTTCTTAAATGCCTGGAGAGTAAAGGAAGGAATAGAGAGAGACAGAAATGGGAGTGAGAGAAAAGGGAGAAAAAGAGAGAGAGGGAAGGAGAGAGAGAAAAGAGGAGAGAGAAGGCAAGGAAAGGAGAGAGAGAGAGAGGGAAGAGGAGATGAGAGGGAAGAAGGAAGAGAGAGGGGCAGGAGAGAGACAGAGAAAAGAGGAGAAAGGAAAAGGAGGGAAGAAGAAAGAGGGAGAATGGGGAGGGAGGGTGAGCAGCCCTTGAGTGCCTGGCACCAGTAATGCAACTTGCTTAACAAGTGTTTAATTAATTGATTGAGAATAAGGAGATGGGAGCTATAGATAACTGTAGCACTCAGTAGGCTATCCATGCGTGTATATACATGTGTGGACATATACGTACAGAGAGAAGCAGACCTAAGAGAGAGGGCTGGCCCCCATGGGGGGTGCTTTCTCTTTAGGCCTTTCCACCTTCTTGGCAGCACAGAGCCAAGGGCAGGGAGCCGAGCTGAGCAGTGCCTAGAGCTCTCTCCAGTTGCCTTTCTGCCCCTGGATGGGGCCTCTCCTCTCCAGGGCAGTGCCAAGTCCCTGAGCCGTGATGGGGAGCTGGCGGCTGGGCTGAGCACTGGGGCGGGGCAGAGCCGAGCTGGACGTGGGGAGGAAGCAGGGCCTTGGTTTCTGGTACATACCGGACCTCCAGAATGAGCCAAAAGGGTGATGGGACAAACAGCCCATTGCCGCATGGCCTCCCCTGTCATGCCGACTTCCTGCCCCGGGACAGGGCTGATGAGGGCCTGGGGTGGAAGCTGCCAGGGCCTGCGGGGTGGCTCCCAGCTGTTGTTTGGGATGGGTTGGGTTAGTGAGCTGGCACCCTCCAGGGGACTTTTCCCTGATTTTACAAGTCAGCTCTTGGACTCAAAGGACCAAAGCAGCCACAAGTGGTTGGTGGAGGGCTATTTGGGGAGCAAAAACGATCAGCACCGCCCCGCCCCCCACCTCAGCATCTTGGACCATCCCTTTAAGAGCTGGAGCAGGGGAGGAGATGAGGCGAGCCTGGGCCACACAGGAGCAGCAGTGATGGGCGGAGGCTGGGTCTCAGCTGTTTGGGTGACTGCCTGGCTCAGCCCAGGGCCTCAGTTTGTCTGCTGATGGGGTCGGATTCAAGGACCCCAGGGGCCATCGCAGATGTTAGTTACCTCTGTCATCCTGCTGCAGATGAGGAAACGAAGTCTGAGAGAGATGCAGCTTTGTCCAAGGTCACAGTTTCCAAAGTTAAGGGTAGTGTTGGGACCCCAGCTGCCCTCACACCCTGATGCTGCCCCAGCATCCTGGGGAGATACAGCCACAGCCGCTGAAGACCCAGAAAAGAAAGTTCTTGTCCCTAAAGGCCCTGGCCTGAATCAGAGACAGGTAGCATTTTATCAGGGGCCTGACGTGCACAAAGAGGGCTGCCCATCTGCTGTGCTGCTGTGCCCTGAGGACCAGGGGCCCTTGCCCTCTGCCCCACAGCACCTGCCTGGTTTCCCCGTGTTCCAGCAGTTGCTCCTGGAGCTTTTGGGTCCCCAAGGCTTAACCAAAGGCTTTCAGTCACTGGGAGGCCAGGAGACCTGTCTGAGCGCTCCCTATGGGCTGACAGGCTGCCTTTGGCATTGCCAAACACTCAGACCAGAGCTGATAACGGGAGCATTTTACTTTGCAGTCAGCCTGAATTTTTTGTTTGAAAGACTCATTTGGTGATTTCCAAAAAGAGCTCTCGAGTCCCTGAGCAGCCACCATGCCCCTGCCCTTGGAAGGCCTGCAGGGGTCTAGGTGCTGAAGGGCTCCATGACCCAGGCCTAGGCCCCTCGGCCTCCCCAAGTGCAGCGTTCTCCTCTGAGGAGTGCTGCAGCTCACGCTCCCAGCCACACACGGTGCCTTCGGCTGGCTGAGAGCGTTGGGATTACTGACCACCCGACTTCTCTGGAGGACTTGCAGCTTTCTAGGCACTATTTGGAGGGGATGGGCACTTGGGAAGGCAGGTCTGTAGGCTCCTTCTCTCTATGAGCTGCACCAACTAAAAGAGGAATTGCAGTCGAGTGCTGATTTAGTACCTGCTGTGTGCAGGGTGTTGTGCCGGTGTTGGCGTATGGAGGCAAGCAGGGCCTCTGGGCCCCCAGCTGGCAGTAAGGAAGTCAGGGCCTTTGCCTCCATGTCGAGGCTGCCAAGTAGCTGGTTGGGTTGACTGAGGGCTGGCCCTACCTACTGTGTGCATTTCGTGTATGTCTGTGCGTTTGTGGACAGAGGAGACATGGCATAGTGTGCAGAGAACTAAACACTATGGCAGGAGGCCCTGGGTTCGAGCCCCGCCTCTGACCCATTCTTGACTGGGTAACTACGGACAGGCCATGGCTAAGACTGCCAGCTGTGAGTGGGGTCAGTCCTGGTGCTGTGCCCACGGAGGCCCCATGTCTGGCCCTGTCTCTCTAGTGCTCATCATGCTTCATGTTGTGTCCCCTCCCCGAAGGCAGAGGCTGATGCTGTGGCATGGGCAGACATGGGGCTGAGCCTGGAGCACCGCAGGGATGCCCGTGTTCTCTCTTCTACCAGTAGGCCCGGTTAATGAATGGGTGAGGAAGCTGGGTGAGCAGAGCCTTGGGAGGCCGCAGCTCGCCCCTCAGCCCAGGAGTTCCACCACAGGCCGGCGCTCCAGGGAGGGCTTTGTCCCCTCCTCGGATGAGCCAGTGAAGCTAGACATTGTCTTGGCCATTGGATGCTTCGATTAACTGGCAGGTCCCCAAATTCAAGGCAGTGGAAATTTTTTTCATTAGGATAGAACATTAAAAAATATCTTTCTGGAAAGAAAGGCTGGGCCTATTTGAGCTCTTCAGAATGTTTTAATTTCTGTCTGGCAGAGTACGTGTGCGCATCTTTAGCCCAGCAGTTTGAAGAGCAGGATCAGTCTTCTTCAGATGCCCCCTGGGCAGGGAAGCCAGCCGGGCTAATGCTGAGCACCGCTCCCTCCTGGGCCAGAGGCCTGTTTCCAGCTGTTTCCAGCTGTTTGTCTTGTTTTGCCTCAGAGGGAAAGTGAGGGAGCAGTGACCCTTTTAGGTTGTTGATGGCTGCCATAAGGATGGCGCTGTACACTCACTAGAGCACTGCTGGCACAACGTCCTGGGGGAACTGAGGAACCGAGAAGGGAAATGACAGAGCCAGGGTGACACAGCCAGGACACGCTGGGGCTCCTTCGGTACTTTAGGAGGAGGGCCCCAGATCTGGGTACTTCTGTGATGCCCCCCAACCTCCCCCTTCATGAGAATTTTTACTCTTTGGGAACTCGGACTGTTTTCAGCCTTTCTTTTTGTGCCCAAAGCTTAACGCCATGCTCAGCATTCAGTAAGCGCTTAATAAATGCCTCTTGACCTCCTGGATCATCTGAAGGCCTCTAAGTGGCCTTCCAGCTTTTCCCATCACCCAGCACCCTTCACCTGGCCTCCCTTGCCCTCAGCACCTGCGCAGACTGGCTGCATGAGGCATGGGTGTGGGCCCCAAGGACTTCCTTCTTTGTAGAAGGAGAGGGGCAGTTGAGGAGCCTGGCCCAGCCTCCTGGTGCCCAGGTGGGAAGCCGCTTTTAAAGCTGGGGGACTGCTGGGTGACCTTGCTGCTTAGGCCGTTGCTGTGGCCGGTCAGTGCAGAGAGCTCTTGTGCCTTGGTTGTGTGATCAGGAAGACTGCACACTGGCCACCAATCATCTGTTACTGGCTGATTGTATGCCAGACCCTCAGCTAAGTACTCGCTGCCCTCAAAGAGCTGAGTCTAATGGGAAACAGCAGAGGGAAGCCGCTAGCACTGGGGATGTGCCCTAGGAGAAGCAGGTGAAGGGGCAGCCAGTGCAAGTGAGCAGAGTCAGGGGACGGCACCCACCTGTGTGCTGGAGAGGTGGCTTACGAAAGGCCAGGCAGAGGGTTTGGGCTTTGGTCTGGGAGCTGATGGTCCAGATGAAATCCACAGAGGGCCAGGGGACCAAACGTGGGGAGCAGAAACTTCCTGATGGAGTGCGAAGATGTGCCTTCCATCCACTGTGCTGCTCAGTGGGCCCTTCTGTGGGCCCTGGCAGGGCGTCCAGGGGAACCTCTGTTATGGTCCTTCCTGGAGGAGCTCTCCTGAGTTACTCACTGGGCCAGGAATAAAAGGGAGCAGCCAGGGGCCGGTGGTTTGGCCAGGTAACTCTGGGGAGACCTCCCTGAGCATCCTCCCTGAGATGAGGACAGCATGGGAGGCCTGCTGACAGCTGGGCAGAGAAGCCCAGTTTATGAGTCCTTCACCACCTGCCTGCCCTTCAGGGAGGCCCTGACTTCCCAGAGCCCTCTTGGAGTGGGAGCTGACTGCTCCTGCCGGCCAGCCCTGAATCCTGGGATAGGCATGCTGGGCGGGCGGGCACAGCTCTCTCCTCTGAGCCTGGGAGCATCTGGGCCCTTTTCACTCTGGCATCTCCTTCATCCTCCCTTCCTTACCATCCCACACTTACTTCTGGGCTCTCAGGGGCACAGACGCATCTTCCTCTTCTGCAGAATCCCATGACCCTCCCTCTCGTGGAGGGCCACATGGGTCCAGGTTGCACCCTCCTGACGTTGGCCTCCCCTTGGCTTCACCGTTTTCATGCCCACCATGGGTGCCTTTGCTCCCCTGGGCTCACAATCTGCTGTGGGCCCTTCTAACAAACACAGGTGCTGGGCAGTACTGGTGTCCAAGTCAGAGAAGACTTTCTGGAGGAGGTGGCATGAAAAGGCTTTGGAAGGCAGCTAATAAGTCAGCCAGTAAAGCAGGGGACTTTAAATATGTGTGCTAAGTATACAGTATCCCATTTGGGAAAGGTGAGACTGTGAGCAGGCGTGAAGGCAGGGCACATCAGACCTTCAGAAAGACGACCGCTTTGGCACATGGGGCATGCGGGTGCCAAATGACAGAGGGCCTTGAGTGCCAGGGACAGGGGGTTGCTCAAAGATCTTCAGTGGCTCCCCCTTGCTTACCAGGCCAGATCTCTGTGTACCTGGGGTCTGCAGGCAGACTGGGAAAGGTCCAGGAAAGGCAGCCAGAAACCTTTGAGGGCCAGCAGCCCAGGCAGGTGACAGGAAAGCTCATCTCTGGGAGTTAGGTGGTGGAGGGGGAATTCACATGAGCCAGAAGCATTGCAGGGCTGTAAGCACAAGGTGGGGTAGGAGGGGTGAGGCCAAGACAGAACCAAAGTCAGGGGGGTAGGAGATTGAGGCAGGAGGGCTGTGCTTAGAGGCTCAGGGGTAGGAGATGGAGGCTGGAGCTGAAGGGAGTGGGGGAGCTGGATATGGGAATGGACATAGAAAGGGAAGAGAAGGGTGGTATAGGGACTTTCAAAATGTCCTCCCCCTGCTTCTGGGATGAGGACAGGAAAGGAGGGTGGATCTGGAGCCCAGGGAGTAACGGGTGGGCCACAGCATCCAGTACCAACAGCAGGGCAGGCCATTGGGTGTGCTAGCGTTCAGAAAGCCCCATATGGTACACCTGAGAGATCTGGCCTACCCCCAAGGCCGTGCCTGTGTTACTCTGAGGAATAGGTGGGCAGCGGGCCTCCACTCCCCTGTAGAAGTCCATTTCTGGCTTTGGATGCAGTCCAGGCAGGTGAAGTGACGGCAAGATGTCAGTGTTGGCACGTGCCCATTGCCACCTGGTTCTCTTTATGTCAGCTAAGCCAACCCAGTTCCTGCTTCTCACATCTTACTCCCCCCTTGGACTGTCTGAGACTCCCAGCTCCTGGGGCTTCCCTGCAGGAAGTCTAGAGTGTGGTCCCTGATCCTCGGTTCAGTTTTCCCTCATTCTCTCGCACTTACTTAGCTGTACGTTTTCAGTGTTTCTTTTCTTCTTGTTGTCCACCTGCTCCCCAGCCCCTTTACAGTTAGGGCTAGGACTGCTGCATTGTTGTCTTTGGACACCCTCCCCCCCCCCCAGTGCCCAGCCATGTGCCTTGTATGTGGTCAGATGGTGTTTGATAAATAGGGACCTGGACTGAGGGAGAGACTACTCCAGGCTGGGTCTGGGAGCCAGGAAATTAAGGATTGACATGCGCAGGGGACTGAGGTGGGGATGGGATGGCCTGAACAAGGGACAGGATGGAGCTGGAGATGCCTTTGGAAAGACCTTGTGGCCAGGCTGCAGAGGGCTTTGAATGGCAGGCTCAGGAATGCGCACTCGGTGGTAAGGCCAGTGGAAGGGAGTCACGTGATAGAGGCATCTTAGGCAGCTTCATCCAGGGAGGCCGGGAGATTCAGGATGATGGCCAGACCCCAGGGCTCTTTGTCTCACAGGGACTATTGTTCAGGATGCAGATGTGGGAAAGGAGGACAGAAGTAATTTCTTCTTTAGGATAGAAACGTACCCCAAGGAAACAGGCCTGAGGGATTTAGTTTGAAAATAATTTCTCCTTTCAGCTATAAATGTCTGCCTCTTCTTTTCAAAGAAAGGCTTGAAAGATTCTGCCCATTGAATCTCAGAAAAATCAACCCCTCCCTCCAACTGCTCTGGGCAGTAACTGTTGCGGGCCTGACGCAGACCAACAGCTGTGTCCTGGGCAGGACCCTTGCGCCAGATGAGAGGCCTTCCCGGTGCAGGGCTGGCCTTCCCTGCATTCAATTTTTCTCCTATTTAGTTATTTGTATTTCCTGGGAAACGCAAAAACAGCTGCATGAGCGAGTGTGTGGTGAAGAATGAGCCTCCAAGTCCTGGGCTGGCCTGTGCGGTGGCTCGGCAGGAAGGCGTGGGAGGGAGCGGAAGAATGCCTGGGAACAGTCACTTGGCCCTCTCAGAATGCTGCCTTCCTCCACGTTCCATGACGGAGAAAGAAGTTGAGCATGGACAGGCACCTCCACGATGCCAGTAGCCTAATGTTGGCTGGTGCCTCGTAGGCCCTCACCATCCACAGACAGTTAAATGGTTAAGATGTGAGCCCTGTGATGGCAACCCGTTCTGGCCAGCTTGGCCGTCTGTTCCTGCAGTGCATGGAGTCAGGAATGAGGAGGGTCTGGGTACATCTGAGCAGAGAGAAGTAGCCAGGCCCAGGCCGTGAAGACCCAGGTCCAGCTCCCTGCCCATCAGGATCGTCTGAGCCTCAGCTGCCTCTGACAGGAGGGGACTCTCAGCTGTAGTGCTTTCCCTTGTGATTCATGTCCATGCTGTAGATGCTAGGGAAGCTGGGGGCCAGAGGCCAGGAAGGACAGTGTTTCAGGCTTAGAGAAGAGCCAACGCAGCAACAGAGAGTGTACGGACAGAGGGAAATGCCAAACAAACAGTGTGTTTGATGCTGGGGTAATAGGGAGCCATGGCGGGTGAGTGAACTCACATGTGTGTGGCATGGCCTCACCCGTACTGGGTGGAGGATAGCTCGATGGGTCAGAGAGACCCGGGAGAAGAGCCCTTTCCCCCTCCAACGCCCAGTGCCTTTGTGGGTGACCAGTTCCAGGCTGATGCCCTCTTCTAGGCCCCATGCCCGAGTCCATGGGCCCCTTTACAGCCCCACTCCCCTCCGCCTGACAGCAGTACTGTTTGTCCTGTGGTGAGGCTTAAAATAAGCCCAGCACGACCCACATGGGACCTTTTGTCCTTCTTATTTTTACTGTCCCAGAGTAGAAAAGTCTGTTAAGTGAGCTTGTTTAGCCATTGTTACAAAAGAAGTAAAAATTGTTTGTGAAGTCCAGGGTTTTACAGTGGAGGCTAGGGGAATCACTCATCCCTGAAGTTGGAAACCACTCAGGCTGGAGTCAGTGGCAGCCGGCGCACTGAGGCATCTGCCTGTTCTCTGCAACAGATAACTTCCAAGAATGCACAGGAGGGGCTGGAGAAGTGGCCCAAACTAGGCAGGCTTAAAGCACCCTGGGGCTTCTGTGGACTTTTCTGCCAGCAGGACTGGAAAAAACATTTTTTAAGCATAAACATTTGGGGCCAGATTTATTTTGGTCAAGCTCGTTCTAACCGTTTCTAAAACCCAGACTGTGTAAGAGTCAAGCTGCAGGGGCAGCCTGGTAGGCAAGGGAGCTCTTGTGGGTGATGCTGGTGTGGGCAATCTGACCATCACTAAGGCTGGAGAGGGGAGGCTACTAAGGCCCTGCTTCCATGCTCAACTTACCCCCTAGCTCTGAACAGCTCAGACGGTTTGTGGTATCCCAAGTCTGACTTTTATCATGGTTCGCTGACTTAGAAAACATCCATGGTTCCATCTTGTCTTTCAGGCAGGGCCTGGCATTTGGCCCCTTGACAGTATGGGCCCATTGATAGCCCCTCCCCAGTAGCAGAAAGGAGCTCCCCAAGGGCAGAGCGGCTTCATTTTGTTTGTGACCCCATTGCCCAGGCTAGGGCTTGGCACATGGACAGATGCTCACAGAGGGCATGAATGAATGCATCCCTCCTTTGCAGCTTCTCTGTAGGAATGCAGATTTGAGTGCTTGAATTTTCCAGGGGTGCCCTTTTTGGGGGGTACTGGGCCAGCCATTCTTCAAAGGTGGCAGGGTCCTTGGCTTCCTCCTCTGCCCCCCTCATCATGATCAACAGGTCAGCCGCTCACTAGAAGGCTGCCATTGGGAACAATTTGTTCCAGGATAGTGTTTGGGGATTCCTGCCTACAATGCCCCATGTCCTGACTGTGAACATCTTCTCTGGCTTTTCCCAAAGCCTGGAATCCCATCCCTCCTCATCCCCAGCTGCCAGCTTCCCTGGCTTCCTTCTAGGCTCAGCTAAAGTCCCAATTTGTGCAAGAATCCTGTCCTGGGCCTTCCCTCGGAGACCACCCCCCCAGTGCTGGCTAGAGCTCTGTCTGCTTAGCTGACAGGGAGCTCCCTGAGGGCAGGGACACTTGCTCTGGTGCCTGGCCACAAAGGTGCTTAATCAATGCGGATGCACTCATGTTGACCTTGCCCAGTCTCTGGCTCTCGGTCCTATTGTTCTATAATGCCCTCTATACCATGCCATCTCTTGTTAGCAGTGATCATTAGGGGAAATACTCGTGGTATGGGCTAACATTTAGATAATGTTTACAAAGCACTGCAGCTTATTTGATCCACCTAACAATTGTGTCAGCTAGATATTGTAGTTAGTATTATCTCCATTTTATGGATGAGGAAACCGAGGCCCAAAGAAGTTAGACGATGAACTGGTGGGGTGGGGTTTAAACCCAGGTCTCTCCTTCCACACTTCTCATTTTTTCTGGCCCGGTTGGCCAGTGGTATCTTGCTGGTCCTCCCCAGTCTTTCCTCATAGTGTTTGTCCCTCTCCAAGATTAAGGGGTGGCTCCTCCGTCAGAGGAGAAGCTTGTGAGCAGCTGTGTTAACACACAGATGTGTATGTGGACTCCCCCACCGTCCTCAGACCTGACCTTGTCCTGGCTCCTGGGGAGAGAAGAATGGAAAGAATGTTGGAACAGACAGAGAGCACTGTGGGGAGCTGGTGGACAGGGCCCGCCTGGAGGCCGAGAGCAGACCTGAGGCACACGAGGCCCTGTCATAGCGCTGCTTCCCCAGTGGGGGATCTGGGTAGATGTCCCTAGGCTCTTCTCCATAAAAGACCACATCTCCCCTTCCTAGACCCAAGAGGGCTTTCTAACAGGTCCATTTCAGCTCAGTCAATAGTAAAGCAGGTGATGACTCTGGAAGTGTGCTAGCTGGTGGAGTTACAAAGATGGGAACGTCATTGTGTCTGCCCTCTCTTTTGTGGGGTATTATCAGGAGCAGCTCAGGCAGCTTTCCCCTCACCCGTAGGAGCTCCCAACCTAAGGCCTATTGAGAGAAACAGTCAAGATGGCAGAAAGGCCTTTATGGGAAAAAAACTCCATAAGAC
Organism: Petaurus breviceps papuanus; assembly: GCF_028583685.1. Lineage (NCBI taxonomy): Eukaryota > Metazoa > Chordata > Mammalia > Diprotodontia > Petauridae > Petaurus > Petaurus breviceps. The sequence goes on along the minus strand of NW_027185761.1, from coordinate 75,322,554 downwards.
ATTCCAAGAAAGCTAGATGTTTTTAAAGCAAATGTTCTGTGGGAACCAGCAGATTATATCATTGCCTTGCCAAAAGGAAACAAACATGAACTTGGCAATGGAGACCTTTTCAGGTTTTCAGGCCAACGGGAAAATCCCTAAGTGGAAGTTGAGAAGGGCTCACCAAGGCAGGGTGAGAGGAGACAAGGTAAGGATTGGAAAAGCCAGCATGGAAACAGAGTCAGCTTGCCAGAGAAGATGGCGGGCACTTTCCGCAGAGTAGGAGCCGTGGGAAGAAGCCATGTGGAGACACATTTCAAGTCTACATCAGAAAAAAAACAATAGCAGACGTTGCCTCAGAGCCTGAGCTGGGCCGCCCTCCCTGCAGGTCTCCCAGGTGAGCTGGTTGGCTCCGTCCCTGGTCCAGGATCCTTGGTCTGGGAAGTCCTTCCAACCCCAAGCTTCCCTGAGCATGTGACACCAGGCAGGAAGGAAGTGCAGGGAAGATGCAGCCTCTTTGCCAGAAAACACCCAGGGCAGGCAGCTGCCCTTCTTGGTCTCTACAGTGGTTGCACAGTAGGACCGAATTGATCCAGCACCTTCGACTTCGATAGTGGATGGTTCCAGCATGCTACCAAGGGAGACTGCCAATTCCTGAACAGCAGAGGCTCTTATTTTTCCTCCTCAGATCATCATTGGACAGCCCCCAAGCTCTGCTGATATCCACAGTGTCACATAACCTACAAAGGCCCACCCCAGCAAGCTGGGGGGACTCGCCAGGGAAGAGTTCCAGGAGCACAAGCCACTCAGGATGAGAAAGCATGAATGGATTGAGATCTGTTCCATGGAAGGGAATGTGTCCACACTGGAGAGACCAGTGGTTCACTAAAGTGTCATTGAAGGGACTTCAGAGGCCGAGTTCCACACCCCAATTTGAAAGGTGAGGGAACCCCAATCCCAAGGCCCCACAGCTCCTTAGTGATAGGGCCAGGCTAGAACCCAGGCTTCCTGACTCCTTGGCTAGAGTTCTCCCACCTAGATTACATTATCACCACCCTGAAGTTAATTCTGAATTTGATCAGCCTCTTCATCTATAAAGGGGAGGGGGAGGGAGAGGTTAGACTGGGGGCTGTCTGACCTTCTTTGACTACCCCTGTCCCTTCCCTCAGATGTCTGAGGCTTTGGATGGCAGCACCAAGCTCCCTTGTGTGTGTGCTTTAGAGAGCTCACACAAGAGGCAGCTTGGTCCCAGACACAGAGGGTCAGCCTTGGAGTCAGGAACATCTGGGTTCAAGTTCTTCCCCAGACATCTCCTGGAAAATCCTTCACCCTCTGTGCCCTTGGAAGCTCCCTGAGATGGACCAGATGGATGCTGATCTGCACCTGAGAAATGTCACATCTGAATTTTCTTCCTCCCCAAACCAAAAATGAAATGCAGACATCCCTGAATTCTGGACAGACTCAGAGGAAATCCTCCATCACTCCCCCCTACCCCCCTTTTTTTTCCTCTCAGGGATAGGGGAGATGAGCCGTGGTGGTTTGGACAGCTGACCTTTGATAACTGGAACATGTTAACACAGCTCCAGACAGGTCTTTGGAAGCCTTTGCCGAGCTGATCGCCTTTGGCTGGCCAGAGCTGGCCAGTGTGATCCTGGGGCCAGAAGCTCTCTGGTGGCCTGAAAGCCTTCAGGTGTGGCTGGAACACGGAGCCCTGGAGGCCACTCAGTCTACGCTCAGGCATTGAAGGTCCCGGCCCAGCCCACCACATTTGGGCCAAAGAGGGAAGATGCTGGCACAGAGTGGGCTGCTGTTCTTTCTAGAATGGCTGTTGTCCTAGTCCCTGCTGTTAGCAAGGCCTCTGTGCAGAGTAGTGGGCTTGGAGCTGAGTTCCAGTCTAGCCGCAGACACTTGGCAGCTGCGACCCTCAGCACAACCCCTAAACTGTTGCCCCATTTTCCTTATCTGTAAAATGGGGAAATAATGGCACATGCGTCCCAAGGTTCACGCCTGAGAGTTCTCTCTGAATGCCGGCTCTGACCCTTTTGAGGCTCTAATAGGATGCTGGCCTGTTGATAAGAATCTCTGGTTTCTGATGACGTGGCAAACATTCGCTCACTGGGCCTCTGGAGCACAAAAGAGGGGAAAGCTCGTGGAAAGGTTTGTCTTTAAATTTCCACTGATTTAATGGGGTCTAGAAAACGTGAATGAATCCTTAGTGATGGTCCCTGGCTTTCTGTGTCATGTGAGAAAGCCTGCGTGCCTCCCCCCTTCACAAAGGAGACAGGGTGCTAGAGTGGGGCTGGTGTGGGCCGGGGTCACAAGGTACTCCCCTGGATCTTGGTGTCGTTCCCTTCCTTGGGGCAGATCGCAGCCTTCTGCCCCTTCTCATGCCATGTTCCTTTGGTGCACAGTCTCCCACCATCCTGGCTTTACATTCTGCTGCAGCCCTTGGTGGCCAGATTCGCTTCCTCCTCTTGCGCTTCACCCACTGTCTGTGGCTGAGGGAGTGTCCACCCAGGGAGTGTCTCTGCCGTGCTGCCCTTTAGCCTCCCGCAGTTTTCGTCCCCTGGGGGTCGTGGCATTGGATGATTCCTTGAAGCACCAAAGGAAGAATCTTGGGGTTTGAAAGCCAGGCTTTGATCCCCAGCCACATTCCTCCTCTTCCTCCTCCTGGGATTAATTTTAGAAGCCTCCCCTACACTTCCTGCTTTTCTGTGGCTCCCCCACAAATAGCCCTTAACCCTGCCTGCCCTTCCTCTCCGCGCCACGAGCCCAAGCTCAGGCCTCTACCGCCACCTTTTTGGGCAAGGAAGCCCCATTCCCTTCATCACCTGCGTGGGGACCGCTCTCCTTCGGACCCTCGGGAGGCAGTAGTCACAGGCAGGCTTTTGCTTGACTCACTCAGGGCCTCTCAGGCATTGTAATCATTTATAGAGCACCTGCTGTGTGCCTAGCACCATGCCATGTGCTTTGAGGTCCCCTCAGCAGCCCTGGGAGGATGGGGCTCTTATGATCCCTATTTCACAGTTGAGAAAACAGGCAAGCAGAGGTGAAGTGGCCTGCCCCGGGGCACCCAGCTGGCCATGGTCTGAGGCCAGATCTGGACTCGGGCCTTCCTGAGCCCAGGCTCAGCTCTCTAGGAGCTGTGCTGCCCCTCAAGTGGTCTCTCCTGGGACACAGTCCAGGCTGTGGCAGTGATGCAGGCCCACAGAGGAAGGAGCCAGGCGTCCCAGGCCTTCTGCGTCCAGCCAGGGGCTGTTTGGACCTGCAGAGTCCCGGGGCGGGGGACAGACGAGTCAAGTCTGGGGTGTCTTGAGCTCTCTGTGAAATGAAGGAAGGTTGGAGCCAACTGTGGGCAGCCGGCCTGATCGTTCCCCACAGCACTGAAGAAGAAACCTAATGTGCTGAGCTTCTGTGTGCGCTCTTGTCCTCAAGCTGAATCACTCCAAGAAGACTTCCTGCCATGCTAGTGACTGCGTCTTTGGAAACATGTGTTTGCAGGCCAGTGGGAGTGACCTCTGTGGCCTCAGACCTGGAGAGGGGAGATCCAGGCCCCGTGACGGAAAGGCTGAGCCCAGAGCGATGGGGTCCTGGCAAAGAGCTTGGCTTGGATCAGAACTGGCAGCCTGGTCCAGAAAGTGGATTTAGAGCTGGGAGGGCCCCCCCCCTTATTTTACACATGGAGAAACTGAGGCACAGAATGGGAATTGACTGGCCCAAGGTCACCACAGATAAGTAGCCTAGTCAGGTTTTGAATCCAGGACCTGTGATTCCAAATCCAGGGCTCAAAGGAGAATTATATTTAGATTGTTTTCCTCCTGAAGATTTCAGGATTGGGGCTTGTGTACATTCCCAGACTGGGAAAGTGAGGTAACTTTCTAAGTCTAAAACTCTGTTCAATCCAACAAGTAGCCTGTGTTCCCAACTACATGTCAGGGGTGGTCCCCGGAGCTCTGGAGCAGGGCCGCTGGACAGCAGGCAGATGCCTCAGCTGAGCCTGAACCAAGGGCCCTTTCTGGAGTCCCCGCCTCACCTGCCCAGGCGGATGGGAGGCTGTGAAGAGGCTGGACGGGCTGGTGAAGGAATGCAAGAATTAGGAGAGGAGAGCAGGGGTCAGCGCACCCAGGGAGGAAAGATGCCTGTGCTCTGTGGGCAGCCGTGCAGCGCTGCAGCAGGAACAGAAGGGAAGCTGTCCAGTGGCTTCGAGCTTGGGATACAGTTGCCTGGGAGATGGGCTTTCTCTTCGTTGTAGGCAGTTAGGGCAGTTAATCCCACATAGCTTTCTTCTGTGCATCTGGGAAACTGAAGGTAAAGTGTTGTCCAGAAAAGGTCCTTGTCCCCAGAAAGCCATCCCGACCCCTAGCCATGAGGCTCCGAGGGGCCGCATTACTGAGGACAGTGTCCTTCCTCTCCTTGGGAAGGCGTGGCCCAAAGGAGCTGTCTGGTCCCCTCTTCAGGTCGTACTGTGTCTCCAGTCACAGCTGCCATTTGTGGTCTTGTAGAAAGGACAAAGGTTTAAACACAGACACTTCAGGCCAACAGGAAGCTCAGAAAATCAAGTCTGTAGAGTTGCAGCCTTTCAGATAAAAAGGTTTTCATTGATGATAATGAAATTAAAGCTTAGTTCCTTTTGAAATATGTTTTGGTCCTTCAGGGCTCCATGAATGGTCAGGGTGGCCTCATCTCCGCCCTCGGAGGGGGCAACCCCTTGATGATGTGGTTCTGCATTTAGGCAGGCTGAGTCTCAGCCAAGAGACCCCAGGCCATCCACAACACAGAGTGAAAGGCGCAATAATGGAGCCTTACTGGCTACAGTGTATCTGGGCAGCTTCCCACCTTGGTAACCCCCCACCCCTGCCTGCTGCAGCAGCCAGCAGGGTCGGCCCCCTGGATCCTCTCCCAGCAGCCTGCCCTTTTGTCCAGAAGAACATTGGGCTGCTTTGCCTCCTTACTTTGAAGAATTTTGTTCTAAACTTAGTTTCGACAACACAAACCCAGCCGGTCTGGTGTAAGAGAGCCACAGCCCCGTTCCATTTCAGGAGGAGAGAAGCAAGACTTAGGGTTAGGGATCGCCCCCGTGCAGCTTGGGGTGGGAGCGGCAACGCACAATGTCATCTTCGGTGGCCTTTGGTCGTCCATGGGGGTGGGGGGGGTGGCGCGTTTACGGTCTGCCACAGCTCCCCCCCCCCCCACACACACAAGGTGGGCTTTGGTGCCATTCCTCCGGGCGGGGGGGGGGGGGGGGCTGCCCACGTGGCTTGTGGTCCAGTCCATCTCACTTGGGCCCCCCACGTGGCTTGTGGTCCAGTCCGTCTGGCTTGGGGCTTTGCCAGCCAAGCCTTCCCTCCCTTTGACCGTTCCTGGCCGCACTGGCCTGTGGCGCCGTTTCCCCAGCAATTATTCAGACTTTTCTCCCATCTGACTGTCCCTTCTTCCATCAGCCGCGGGGCTTTGTACTGGGTTTGTGCGTTTTAACCCCTTCCTGGGGGGCCTGACAGCGCGGGCCTCCACCCTTGGTTCTCGGTTTTTCCCAGTTCCGCTGCTTTACTCTTCCCCATTCATTTCCCCAAAGCTGAACGTCTTTATTAGGCTCCTAGAAATGTTGAATGGATCTGAGCTGCTTGTCTCAGCCGGACCACAGAGGCCTCCCACCCCTGCTCCAGGCTTTATTCTCCCCATTTTGCAGATGAGGAAATGGAGGCTGAGGGAGGGGAGGGCCTTCCCCACAGTGGCAGAGCTGGCGCAAAAAGCAAGATTCAAACCCAAGGCTTCTGCCTCTGAGGCCAGCAGCGTATTCACTGCACTCCCTGCCTAGGCAGGGGGCCCACAATCCTTCGGCCAGCTTATTGATTGAGTAAAATTGTTTTCTAATCTTTCTTGCCTCCGTTTTGTGAGCAGTGTAGAAAAAAGCACATGGTTTCTGGCTTCCCCAGACGTCTTCTGAAGGTGCTGTGGTCCCTCCTTCACCAAAAGAGAGAAGTTAGCAAAACTGCGGGGGTCAAACAAGTGAAGCCATTGGCCAGGGGACAAAGTGAAGGACGCAGGACTTGGAGGAATCACATGGCATGAAGGTTTCAGGGCCTGGGAGGCTTGAGATCTCGTGGAGGCACTGGCTTTCTTCACCAACTCTGGCTCAGAGGAGTGATGATGCCTGGGCCCGGGAGCAGGCTTCTTTGCTAGGGCATTGCTGGGCTCTCATGGGGCTTTTTCTCCTTTTAGCTGTGTGGTTTGTGCATGCAGCAATAGTGATTAAGTGACCCTTGAGTGCCAGGAACCAAAGCTGGACCTTGTGGGCCTGACACTGGGGCACAGAATGAAGCATGATCCCGTCATTGGAAAAGCACAGGACAGAGTACCAGGGGGTGGCATTGCCCAGGGCTTCAGTATTCCTGAGAGTCCAGGAGGTGAGGAAGAGGAAGGGAGTTAGCTTGGGCAGAGAATAGCTCCAGCAAAAGGGCAGAGGGTGTTTGGAGGCAGTGGCCCCAGGCTGGCAGAGTCTGCCAGGGCAGGGCAATGCCAGAGGGAAGAGGGCCTTCAATGCCATGGGAAGAAAGTTGAACTTTCCTGAGAGACAGCAAGGAGCCCCCGCCCCTTGGGGTCCAGTGGGAAGCACCCAGTTCTTTGTCTCTGCTGCGGACAGACCACTGGGATGACCCTGGGCAAGACCCTTGACATCCTGGGGCCCTCCAGTGAGTGGCTGGAGTAGACAGCTTCTGAGGCCCCTTTCAATGCCAGCCAGAGCACCGCTGTGCAGTAAGAAACGGCTTAAGGAATGAGACCTACTGCTAAATAAACGATTGCCGAGGGGTAGTTGGCAGTCTGTAGATGGCATCAGGTGGTGTGGAATCCCTCCTTGGACACTCACAGATGAGGCATTGGACCTCGTGGAGCCTTGGCTTCTCCATCTGTAAAATGGGGACAGCGTCCTTCCTCCCTCCCAAGGTTGTTATAAGGCTTGGAGGGCTAAGTCCCGGCTACTCCAATAACAGGGGCCAAGAGCTGACGCTAGCACTCAAGGCTTCCACAGAAGTCATTTCAGCATCTGGGGAGCCTGGCAAGCTTACCTTTTGTCCATTTCATAGCAGAAGCCCTTGGAGCCAGTGGCCCTGGTCCCAGAGAGTACCTGGGAGACCCAGAAGTCAGAGCCGGGCTGAGGGCATGGTGCCTGCCCACTCTCACCCCCAACTTCAGCTAAAGTGGTTTTGGGGAACCCAGAATAGCTACCTTAGAACTCTCAAAACACATTTTAAAAAGAACTTGAAGGAGAAGTGAAAAGTCCAGCTGTTAAATTGTAACCCCAAAGAGTGAGAGTGTGACGGGGCAGGGGGCTCCCACATAGAGCCACACCCCAAGTATCTCGAGTCAGTGAGAACGCAACTTCTCCCCAGGCTCCTGCTCCGTCCCCACCAGCTCTGAGGCCTCCTGTCTACCTGAAGCGGGCAGAGGGAAACCTCAAGGGCCAGGTGGCACAGAGGTGCCAAGTGGAGCCAGGCTCAGCCTCAGTTTCCTCTGGCCTGTGAGGGGCAGAGTTTTCTGGGATGGGACGCCCTGTGCCCCCAGAGCCAGGACTGGGACCAGGTTTTGAAATGGTGGCTGGCCCCTCTCAGTCCGAACTTATTTTCCTCAACTGGAAAGGACGTTTGGATTTCTAGATTCCCCATGTGTTGTTGAACTTTGTGCCATTTGCCTTTTTTTCCTAAAGAGAAGAAAGGTTTATTTGTTTGGCCACTCCTTTGGAGGGGGGAAAGAATGTGATGTATGCACGGACTGCACAGAATTTCCTGTTCCAGACCCATTCCAAACCACAGCCCTGGCAGGAATTCCAGAGAGGCTAACCAGAGTCTTCCACAGAGAAGAAATGATGCCTTCCTTTGACCCCTTGAAGCATTGGGCGGCCCTGTGCTCGGCTTCCAGGACTGTGGGTGGCCTTGGGACTTTGAGATGTCACTGCCAATGTCCCCAGCCCCCACCTGTGAAGTAGATCAGTCAGGGGTGTGCTAGACACCTCAGAACGAGGGTGTGGGGTCAGAGGCTGTCCAGGGCTTCTTTGGGGTGGCCATCAAGGATGCTGGGCTAGTGCCAAGGCATTGGTGGATTTCTCAGCTCACCCCTGGCCCATCTGGGGCTGTCCACAGGGATTTGACCTCCTGGATGTTTGTGAGCTCTCTGCCTTTCCCAGCTTGACTCTGGGCCGAGGCCAGGTCCTTGGTTGGCACACATACCCCCTGGCTGCTGTTTACAGTATTGGTCACCTTCTCCCTTCACCATTGCCAACGTGTGATTTCTCCATGAGCACTTGAGGCGTGAAATAGAGAAGCGTTTATGGACACTTCCCTGCAACCCTCTGCAAGTTCCCTGGGGGCAGCCTGGTAGCTTTGTCTCAAGCCTAGAGTGTCCCCAGCCCCAGTACAGTCTCATGGGGAGCCAGGTGGGAGTAGGCTGGTCACTGGGCAGCTAATCCATCATCTTCATTGAGACAGGACATAGGGTCCTCGAGTTGGAGGGGAAGGGTCCTCAGAAGCCATCCGACCCTGTCAGGGGTGAGGTTTGAAACTTGCTCTTTTAAATCCAAAGCCCCTGATATTTCCACTGTACCCTGATGACTCTGTGTAGTTAGGGTTGGCTTAAGGAATTGTTGTAGGCTGACTAATGATTAATGGGAAGATATTTGTAGATCCTGTATTCGAGTGCAGGCCGCCATGATGGGGGGGAGGGGGAGAAAATTTGAAACTCAAGGGACTGTGGAACTGAATGTTGTAAAATAAAATTAAATAAACAAATCAATTAAAAGAAAAAAGAAATTGTTTTAGGGGTGACTAGGTGGCTCAGTGAATAGAGCCCTGGCCCTGGAGTCAGGAAGACCTGAGTTCAAATGTGACCTCAGACACTTAACACTTACCAGGCGTGTGACCTTGGGAAAGTCACTTAACCCCAATTGCCCTGCCTTCCCCCCTCCAAAAAGAAAAAGAAAAGAAATTGTTTTACTATCAGAATCAAGGAAGGGCCTGAGAACCAGCAGGTAGCTCTTTGTCTGCCTCACTCAGCTGGCCTATAGGAAGTTGAATCCCTCTGCCTGCATCCCTAACACATAGGGGCTTCACCTGCACTTGGAGGCAGCCTGTCCCATGCTGGGACTGCTTTCCCCCACAGGAAGTTTTTCCCCAATGCAGAGCCTTAGGGTTCCTCTCTGCTCCTTTAGCCTCTCAGAACCAAGCAATACCTCCAACTTTCAGATGCCTTGATATGTCCAGGAGAGGCGGCTCAGGAGGTGTGTCAGGGGCCGCTCAGAGCCTTCCTCCCCGCCTGCCTATCTGTGCGCATCAGTGGAATGGAGCTCTGCTCCCCTGCTTCTGGAGCCAGGCCATCCGTGGCCCCCTCCTGCCATGCTTCATTTCTGGTGTTCTCGGGTCGTTGTCTGCAGGCGTCAGCTTTGGCTTCTTTAGTTTGTCTGAAGAGATGTCTGGAGAAAACCAGACCTTGTATTCCTCATACTAATAGTGTTCTTGGCATCCCAGAAGGGGGTCTGCTATGGAGACCCCTCCCTAATGCAGATTGCCAAACTTCCCCTAGTTCCCTAGCCATGTTGCTGACGATACCAAATTGAATATTTCTGTTACGTTGTGAAGGAGGTGGCGAACCTGGTTGTGTGACCCTGGACTGGTCTGCTGATTTTTCCATGACTGGAGCTTTTCTCTAGGATATCTAGGTTACAGAGGAGGTGCCAACCTGCCCAAGAGCTGTGTGTGGTCCACTCCAGGACCCTTGAGACAGAAGGGGATGGAAGATTTGCCAAAGCCTAGTCCAAAACAGCCTTTTGTCCATCTTTGTCTTCTGGTCAGGACATCCTGGGGTGTTCTGGGATGGCAACTTCACATTGGCATTGCCAGCTCTTTGGGGACTTAAATCCATCCTGGGAAGAGATGTATTTGATTTCTGGTTGCAGCATTTAAGCCACTAGAGCAAAAATGGCATCAGGGGAAGAATCTGGGCTTTGGGGAAATAGTGTCGTTGGTCAGAAATGCTTGCTATTCACTTGTAACTAGCTCCTGCACAGCCTGGCTGTATCATAATGGTGGAAATGATAGAGTGGCATGTACGTCACAGGGGGTTTGCTGAGTGATTCAGTGACATGTCGTTCAGGGCTCCCAGTAAGCCTGTGTGTTCTAGGCCCAGCAGGAAGTTACTGTCCCCCTTTACAGATGAGCACACTGACGCTCACCAGGGAAGTGACTTGCCTGGTCATTTGACAAGTAAGTGACCAGAGTCAGAGTTTGAACCAGGTTTTCCTGGCTTCCAGGCAAGTAATCCAGCAGCTGCTGCTCCTTCAGGTGGCCTTTTGTGATCTTGGAAACCTCTTCCTCCCTCATTGTGCTGTGCTAGGCAGGCTGCCCTCCCAGAAGACCCCCATCGAGCCGGGCTGGTCAGAGAGGCCCAACCTGAACCCTGCCACAGCTTCTGTCTGGTGCTTGTCAGCTAGTTGCTGGGGAGATGGGGCTTGGGAAGGTGGTGGTTGGGACTGGGGGTTTTTCCTTAGAGCTAATTTGGGGGCTCATTTGCATAGGGAAGAAAGACTTGGGGGCGCTAAGCTTCAGAGCCCTGGAATTTTGCAGAAGATGGGCATTCTCTCCTGCTTTCAGATTTGCTGGCTTTTCTTAGTACTGTGAACTTGTGTAGGTGACGTATCCTGGCGTCACACTTGACCTCACGCTTTGCTGAGCCCCCAAAGTCTGGGAGAGATTCCCAGGAGCAGTAGCAGAGACCAAACCTCAGGCTTTGCAAACACTGGTCTCTGGTCCAGATAACACAAGGGCAGTTAGTGGGGATGGGCACAAACCCTCCAGATTCCAGCCACGTCCAGAAATCACAGCATTGAGTGCTTGGTGGCCTGTGACTTTGGCCCCAAAGGGTGTGACAGCCGACATTTAGTGCAGAGTTGGAGAGCCAGACAGCTGGATAGAAAGCCAGAGCACACGCGTGTGTGCGCGTGTCAATCTTTATCTCGAGGACACACGTGTTTGTGTGTGTTACCCAAGGGTCTGTTTTATATGTATAGGTAGCAGCTGTATAGCACACAAGTGTGTATTCTCGTAACTCTGTTGTGTGTGTGATGATATGTATTGTGTGTAGATAGTGCACGTCTGTGTCTGCATGTTACAGGTATCCTTGTGCATGTAACTGTAGGTACAGGAGATGTGTGGCGAGTCCACACACATACATGTGGTCTCCTTGTGAATTTTGAACAAGCCCGCCCTGGGAAAGCTTCCAGAGCTGACCCCTTCTGTCGAGCCTCACAGACGTCCCGCTCCTGTCTGTCATCGGTGGCTGGTACCGCATTTTGGGTTTTTCGAGGTGGGTCAGTCCGACACACTGGCTGGGGATTGGGTGAGGCCCCCAGGATGCTCACGTGCTGGGGGATGGGCAGCCCCAGAATGTTTACATTTGCTTTTGCTCTCTGACCTTCCTCAGATTTGGGCTCCTTTGGATCGTGCCCCTGATGTCCAGGCACTGCCCCTGGCCGGCCTTCCAGGGTCCCGATGCTGCCCACATTCCGCTTGCACACACACCCAGTTTTCCTTATCATTACCGTGCCTCACTGCTCCCTCCAGGGCCAAAGGACCCCCAGCCCTTGTCATTCATAGTCACCTTCACATGTGATATCTATGGGCCCTGGCACAGACGTCCTCCTAGAAAGGGCCTGGAAACAACCTAAGAACCCAGCAGGCGGGAAAGGGTGCGCCAGCCTGGGTGTGATGGCCGGGCCCACGGAGGCTGGGCCGATGAGCCAGAATGCTGGGACCCACTGCACGGGCACGATGATGGCGAGTCACTGCACCGGGGAACTCAGCAGCAGTGGGATTTGGCTGATGGACGCTTGTTGAGGATGACGCCATCTATCATTCTTAAATTTAGAAAAGGGCTTGTCATATGAATGCACCTTTTATTTTCAATGGTGTGTGTGTTTGTCTACGTCTTCTCCCTACATGTCTGTGTCACCTTTGGATTGTAAGCTCCTTGAGGGCAAGGAGTCTCAGGCTCCTCTTGGCGCCCCAGTGCCTGGCATACGATAGCTGCTTAGTAATTATTGTCTACAATGAGTTTTGAAAGTAAGTTTTTCGGGGCGGTCAGGTAGCACAGCGAGTAACAGCACCGGCTCCAGTGTTGAGAAGACCTGGAGATCGAATCCCAGGCTCAGACACTTAGCACCCACCCAGAAACACCTGGCCGTGTAATCTTGAGCAAGTTACTTAACCCCAATTGCTTAGGGGCAGCCAGGTGGCTCAGCGAGTAAGAGCACAGGCTCCAGTGTCAGGATGACCTGGATCAAATCTGGGCTCAGATACTCAGCACCACAACCAGAAATAACTGGCCGTGTAACCTTGAGCAAGTTACTTAACCCCGATTGCTTAAAAAAAAAAAAGAAAAGAAGTTTTTCTTCATAGTTTCTGTTTCTTACATCATCATAGTTTTGCCCAATAGCCCTCCCAGATGCCAAAGGATATTTTTAAAGGGCAGCTAGGGAACGCCATGAAGCCCTGAAGTCAGGAAGACTTCTCATTCTGAGTTCAGATCTGTGGGACCCTAGGTAAGTCACTTACCCCTATTTTTGCCTCAGTTCCTCATCTGTTACAGGAGCTGGAAAAAGCAGTGGCCGGCCACTGCAGGGTCTTGGCCAGGAAAAGCCCAGAAGTGGTCTTGGGGAGGGGCTGAGTGCCAGTGAATGGGCGTCTCCTCTGGGTCCCGTGCATGCCTGTTCTATGTGTGAGGACTTCCTTCTTGTCCCTGGCTTCCTTGGCGTCTGAGCCCAGCCATGGAGTCTCTAGATTTCATTTGGTGGCATGCGCTCTGTATTCAGAACGAGGGAAATAAGGAGTGCCCAATGCTGCTGCTTCAGACTCTTACTCTCATGAGGCCTGTGAGTGACCTGCTTCCCAGATGCACACCTGAGTCACGCCAACCTCTCGGGGCACTTCTCTTTGCTTGTTTTGCCTGGTAGTTTTAGTGGTGAATAGTCACTGATCACTCCATGTCACAGTACTCGTCATTTGGAAATGCCCCACCAGGAGCGCCACCCTTGATTTGCTTTGGTGGACCAAAACAATTTTGGGCGAGGCACAGTGTCTGGGGAGCTCAGGCAGAACCAGGATTAGAGCCTTTTTGTGCATGGCTTTGTGCATGGGGTTGGGGTCCTCGCTCCTTTGGCTGGCTGCCGGCCAGGTCTGCAGACTTAGGCCGTTTGATTTCTCCTGGGCCCTCACCGCAGCAAGGTGATTCCAGTGCTGACCGACTCTGTGCCCCGCTCACCACAGTGTGACTTCTCACACATGGCTGTTTGACCCTGGCCTCTCCTTCCCTTCCTCAGCTCACCCCTGTAGCTGAGTCCAGGGTCAAAGAGAAACTCTCCTGTTGGGCATCTGAATCCCCCCCGGCCTGGCCCCTTCTGCCCTTCCCAGTCTTCTCTACACATTGGGCCCCAGTGCCCCCCATGGTCTGCCAGGCAGGAGTACTGGGTGTGCCGGGCCTTCTCCCTCTCTTACCTGGGCTCTGGTAATGGTGCGCTGTTCAAAGGGCCTTTGTCCCCGGGTTCCCAGAGAATCGTTTCCTTTGCGGTTCATTGCATTAGAAATGGTCGGTGGACTCTGCAGGGGTCACCAGCCTGACTGGTCTGTTTTTATGCCTTTTTGCTCTGCCGTGCCTGGAAGGCGCTCCCTCGTGTGGCTGCCTCTCCGCGTCCCTGACCTTATTCGAGGTTTGACCCAAACCCTGCGTTCACGGGCTCTGACCCGATGTTGTACCTATGTAGATGGAGGTTTTGTCCTCCATTAGAACAGGAACTTCTTAAGGTCCCGGGCTTCACATTCCCAAACCTCAGCTCTGTAGCTGGTCTGTAGTCAATGCTGGATTCATGCTTGTTGATCAGCCTTGTATTTCTAATGATCCTGGTCCCTGGGAGCAGACAGTGGGATAAACTCTGCCTTGTAATCACAGGGATGGTGGGTGATGGGGGCAGAATGGGGCATACATTGTCTGACACAGACACCACTAGATCGATTGGTTTGGGTTTAACTCTTCTTTCTTTATTACAAGGGAACTTTCCATTTGGGGACTGGGGAGGGTGGGGGTAGGGGAGAGGGTATCCCAAAATGGCTCAGATGTGAAAACAAAAGGAATTGATAACTCTTCTCTTCTTACCAAGTACAAGGGGGGTGTCTGTGTGGAGCCTGCTGCTCTCTTCAGTGCAGGCCGTCCCCACTGGGGAGGCACTGTCTTCCCCAAGCCGCTTTCTTCAGGGCTCTGTGTTCTTTCTCTCTCCTCCTGCAGCGTCCCAGAGCAGCATCAGCCTGAAGAAGCAGAGAAGCCGAAGCATCTTCAGCTCTTTGTTCTGCTGTTTCCGCACCTACCATGTTGACAGCACAGCCATCCATGCCACCAACGTGCTGCCCCCGGTGGTGGAGGAGAATGGGGGGCTCCAGAAGGTCAGTGCTCAGAGCCTGGCTCGGGCCTCGGGCCTCGGGCCTCGGGCCTCGGGCTTGTGCTCAGGGGGCTCCGGGGGCTCGGGGAGCTGCTGAATTCTGAACCACATGTGGTCTTCTTGGCTAAGGAGAGAATGTGGACAGAGGCGGCTGGTGTTCCCGCTCCTCATTCTTCCTTACCTAGAAGTGGATCGCACACAGGCTTTTTCCATTCCTTCAGTGTCTTGTGTTAGAGAATCAGGATTGTGGAGTTGGCCTCCCGCCGTGCTGTGTCACCCCAAGATGCCAGTCCCTTCAGGCAGTGGGGCGTCTCCTCCCCGCTGACGTGTGAGGCTGGGTTCCAGTCTTCATCAGCACTCATCTGCATGGCTCAGCCAGGACATGGGGATGAGGGATGGCTGTCTCTTCTAAGGAATTCTGATTCCAGGCCTGCTCCCACACCACCTCCTTCTCATCCGTGAGGTTTTCCAGAAGGAAGCTGCCACCTGTCGCCCCGGCCCAGAGCGGCGGAGCTGCAGATGAGAAGCATCCCACGGGGCAGCTGCCTTTCTTTCCAGCTGCCTGGCCATGAGCATGTGGGCAGCTCAGTCTTCAGAGGCCAGCAGCCACAGAAGCGCTTTAGGACAGGGAGAAGCCAGCATTTCTTCATCATGATGACAGGACGTTTAGGGAGAGGAGCACCCCCTTGACTCGTGTGTCAGTGGCATCTCGCTTCAGGTGTGATTCTGCCTTTGCTGGGATCCAGTGCCAAGGAAGCCTTCCCCAGGGCTGGGGGGCCCCATACTGATGGACCACACAGACCCCTTCTCATGGACATTTCCAACAATTGGAAAAGAGTGTTCTAAATCATCCACGATGGAAAAACAACGTGGGTGAAACTTGCGCTGCTGCCCCTCGTGGGCCACGGTGGCTGATTGAACTAAGCAGGAAGCACTAACTCTGGGGCACTGGGGAAAGTGTCCAGTCTCAGTGCTTCCTTGAGCCTTAGCACAGGTATTCTCCTGGCAGGACGGCCACATGGCCGCAAGTCATGGAACATCACAGTCTAGCGAAAGCCCAAATGATATGTGGGGAGTGTGAGCAGATTGCCTTCAGGCCCCACGTGCAACATATGGGGAAGAAGGGGCAGAAGAGACCTACTGTCCGAAGGACACAAGGAGCTAGAAAAGAAGCCGGGCTCGTCACAGAGCAAGAAATGGGGGGACAGTAGTCAGGGGGTGGGGGGGCAAACCGGTGTTGGGAAAAACGTGCTGGAATGGCCAGTTGGAGGAGTCACGAGTCAGCGGGGGCCCAGCCGTGTCTCTGAGGGCCTGCCCGGCCCAGGCCAGGCATTAGCAGGCCATGCTGCCCTGCGCCTCAGGTGGAGGTGATGGCTTCGAGCATTTCTGATGAAAAGAACAGTTTTGAAATACCAAGTCAAGAGGCACCAAGAGAAGCAAACCTGCTTGTACATGTAGTGCTAACATTCTAATGAAGGGGAACCAGTGTCCCGTCAAACCTCTGAACAGATATCGAGGGAGCTAGACAAGAAAAATCAGGGGGTGGGGAGGGTTGGGAAGGAATAGATGTGTGTGGAGAAGAGGGCAGAGGTGAAGCTTACTGTTCTCCTCACTGAAGCAGGGCCAGGCAGGGGGCAGCAGATGCACCTGTCCCAGGTGAGGGGAGGAGAGCAATGGCCAGGAATACTCACTAGCAAAACCTGGGGGCCGTGGAGAGGGCGGGAAGAAACAAAGGCCCGTAGACTCCTGGGGAGCGCTTCAGCCCTTGGCATGTGGGAGTGGGATGCACCATCAAAAATGGTCAGAAGAGAGAGTTTCTGAAGACCCAGGGTAGAGCCAAGTGATTTGGAGTGAAGCGAGCAGAATCGCCGACAGAGACGATGAGAGAGATTGAGGAAGACCAAAGCAAGGAGGGGAGAATGCCCCAAGAGCGCCCTGAGTGCCCTGAGAGGGCCTGCCTGGTTCCAGCAGCCGCCAGGACAGACGCCAGGCCAGGAGGGGCTGAGCAGATCGCTTGTGTTTTTAAGAGCGCCAAATGGAGATGTTGTTTTATAAAGAATCTTTCCCATCCACTTTGTAGATAGAGAGGAAGGCTCTCTTAGGGCCTCCTTATCTTGGTCTCCTTGAAAATAAGAGATACGGATCAGAGCCATATCAGCAGGAGAGCCACAGAAGGCTTCCTGGAGGCAGGGGCACCTCCCAGAGCCCTCACAGAAGCCAAGGGCTCCCAGAGCCAGAAGGTAGGACAGTATGAAGGGGAGTTAACGCAGAGAAGCTTGGCATCAGGGGCTTGAGCCACATTGTGGGGAGCTTTGGATGCCAAGCAGAGAAACATGTCCTTTGTGATGATCAGAGCCTGAGGAGCTAACCAGGAAGGGGTCAGGCTCGGGCCTGAGGATGGCCAGGATACGCCAGCGGGGGGGTGGGGCCTCAGCTCCTCGGCAAGTCCGACTAAAGACTGGTGACGCTTGAGGTCATTCAGCAAGCGCTGACTCAGGGCAGCAGTCTGGCGGAGCCTCTCTACGTGGACGCTCTTGGGCGCTGAAAGCTGCCCGTGCTCTTCTGAGCGGTGGGCCTCGGCTAGGGCATTGGCCTCACACCATTGGTGGCAGCAGCTTTGGTTAGTGTCCTTTAGCCAGGGGATGGTGCAAGAAGGACCTTCTCTGTGCCCTTAGATCCCTGGAATCAGTCAGTCACCAGCATTAATTAAGCACTGACTATATATCAGGCACTGTGCTAAGCAAAGAGGATATAGAAAGTGGCAAAAACTTGGCTTCAGGATCTCAGTGACCTCATCTGTGGAATGGGAGACAGGCCTTGTTAGATTGGTTCCCGAGGTCCTGCCTGGCACACAGACTCCAACATTCAGTGACTCTCCCTCTTGGAGGCTGCCTTGCCTATTGAATGCAGTGGCCACATTATAGCAGCCCACAGTCAGGCCCCAGTGAGGGACGGCATCCGTCCATCAGGGTGGCCCAGAGGACCCAGGATCAGCCGTGTGTGCTGGTGTCACAATTAGGCACCCCCTGTGGAAGCTGGTTGTGTCATTGGCAGCCTTTCTGTCCCTTCTAACATCCCAAGGCAGGACCCCACCCTCCAGATGCTGATCATGGTTTATCAGCTCAAAGCTATCCCTTGGCAAGATGGCCAGGGTTCCCTCAATGTGCACGAGCAGGGCCGGAGCCTGTGCCTCCAGTCCCCCACCCTCAGCTCCCCTGGGAACCTGAATGATCTGAGGAGCCGGTGCTGATGACCACGGCAGCCTGGCCTTCGAGTGCCAAAGGTGGCCCTAGCCCTGGAATCCAATCCAAGGGATTCCCAATCTGAAGTCGCACTAGGGCACTCTTCTGCCCAAAGCTTGTGAATATGTGCCTTGATCGCATCGTAAATAGACAGATATAAGAGAATTCTCCCTTTTCTCTTTTTCATCCTAACTTGTGACTTTATTCATGTGGGAAACTCCTTCCCCTGGCGCTGATGGGCACAGCTAGGCAGCACCGTTCTTAAGGAGCATGCTGAAGTGTGGTGACCTGCCCTGGGTCCCTAGATCGGAATGTGACAGGGATACTGCTTAAAGCCAGGCCTTCCCCCTCCACCTGCACTGCACAGCCAGCGTGTCCAGAGCTGTGTTTTCAGGAAACAGGAAACAAAAGCCCTTTTCAGAAGGGCAGGAGGCCAGTGAATGTCTTTCTGGCTCTTTGAATATACGTTGAGTGTTAATAAGAGATGTCAGCTGGCAAGGCAGAATCAAGCTGCAACCCCCATGTGGGAGCTTGGAACCCTCATGGACACACTCCTGAGACCCAAGTTGCCCCACCTGCCTGCTGGCCCTGCCAGCCAGGGCCCCCACTCAGAGATGTTATGAGCTGGGGCAGCCGTGGCCCCAGCACCTTCTGCCACCACTAAAGGCATGGGGAAGCCTTGCAGGGTCCTGCTCACGTCTTCTTCCACGGCCACCGTTGGGGTATTGCCATGTGGGAGGCACAGGGTCGAGGAAGCCCCAGATCAGCCCCAATGTGCATCTGTGCTTCCTCCGTTCAGTCGAAGGGAAGTTTCCTGGTCTTCTGGAACCCCAGGAGGCTCATGGCTGGGTAGGACACACTCAGCCTTTGGAACCCCTGTGTGTACCCAGGCCCTGATGGGGCATTAGGGTCTTGTATCTGGGAGGAAGGGGACACCACGACGTGGGGGAAGGAACTTCAGACTAGGGCCCAGGAGTCCTGGGTTCCAGACCTGGACCTGTCTGCCACCCGCTAGCGATGTGACCTCAGACAGACCAGCTGGCTCTTCTCTGAGCCTCAGTCTCCTTATCTGTGAAAAGAGGGAGTGGCACTAGAGGCCTCTGAGGGGTCTCCCAGCTCTACATTCTTACATGGCTGTAGTTCTTTCAGGAACAGAGAAGTGCCATTTGCTGTTCATTTCTAAGGCTGCACCTGGACCAAGGCTTTTCCCACCATTGCTCAGTCTCTTCTCATGGACATGTGGGGCTCACAGGGTCCAAGGCACACGGCTGTTGGGGCTTGGGGGAGGCACTGTTTTCCCCATAATCCAGGGCCATGCACTGGGCCAATCTAAAGTCTTTCCAGGGATTGGGGCCCCCAAAAACAGTGTGAAGAGTGCAGGATGATGTGCTTATGGACAGCTTCGCTTTTTCACAAGTATTTAAGCTTAAACTCAGCAGCCCCCAAGACCCTGGCTAACAGTTTTCGGAAAGGTTCATCCCCTTGGCAGGAGGTTGGCCTGTTAGCCAGCCCCTCCTCAGACCAGGCAGGGTCCCTTGGCATTGGTTCAGGGAGCTGTGCTTCTATGTCCTAAGGGAGGGTCAGGGATTAGGAATCCTTGGTGATGCAGGCACCAGGGCAGGGAGCCTGCCTGGGAGTGGGGGCAGGGGTCCTTAAACTGACTCAGAATTTCTAAGTATTTCTAAGTTTGCAAAGCCCTCTAATCTTCATGAGGACCTCAGAGCCTCTGGTGGACTGACACTGCTGAGGCCCAGGCCAGTGTCTTTGGTGGGAGGAAAGGGGACCATTTTCCAAAGTCCAGCTTGAAGATAGTGCCCCTCCCCCAAACCAAGCAGCCCAAGAAGGGCAGGAGCTGAGGAGTCAGTTTGTCCATCCTCCTGCCCAATGCACAGCCTTCCAGTGCTGGGGTCCTCCCTGTCTCCCAAGGCAGCCCATGCCATTTCCATTCAGCTCTCCTTGTTAGGGGCCCCAAGTTACACTTGAGAATAGGCCAGTGAGTGGCTCCTGGTGCCACCCCCTCCATGGGTCCCCGCCTGGCTTCTCCTGTGTCTGCTGAGGGATTATTCATTAATCTCCTCCATCAGTCAAGAGAACGTCAAGGTCAGCACGTTTCTGTCCTCGCCTTGATGGTCCCAGTGCCAACGTCCCTGACGCCTGTTCTCTGCTCGCACCCTCCAGCAGGCCCACTAGGGTGACCGCAGTCTCGTTTGCTCTCTCCACAGGGCGACCAGAGGCACGTCATCCCCATACCGAGCGTACGTATCTCCCTCCTGTTCCTGGGTTCCTGCCAAGAGTCCACCCCAGGCAGGCGGCTCACTCGGGGGCTGTTGTTTTAAACAGGGCCAGGAAGGACAGCCAGTTCAGGACTCAAAGCCCAGCCCTGGGCCCGAAGGGCCACCTGCCTCACCTCAGCATCAGCCTCAGCCTCAGCTTCTGCATCCAGAAGTGCTCGTACAGGCCAGGCCATGCTCTCTTAGCCCTCAAGAGGACAGTTCGGAGGGAACACTCACGAGACAGGCCAGTCATGCTGGGCTCCCCTAGAGGGTGTGTCCCCAAGGTGTCGTGCCCTGGAGGGGCCCTTTAACCAACCCTGGTCCTAGGCATCCCCATGAGGTCAGGGGACCCTGGGTTCCAGGCTATGTGACAGCAGGCAGATTGTGTGCTCTGCCACAAAGTGGGGCCGAGACCCCTGGGGGACTCAGGCTCCCCTTCAGGAGGCCCAGCAACATCTCATTGTCGTGGTCATGACTTCTCTAGGGCTGTGCCGTGGCCTACTGGAGGGGGCAGCCGGCCTTGTCACATTCTTCTGTAAGCCCCAGGCTCTCTCCAGACATGGGAGCTGTCATCCTCATCAGGGGAACTCCCGGGGGAGAAGGCTCCCTCTGCCCCTCTGCCAGGGCAGGCCCTAACTCCCCTGCTTCTCAACACAGAGAGGTTAAGTCACTCAGCCAGGATGTGGCAAGAATTGAACTCATATCTCCCTCACTCTGTCCACCAGGGCCTGGCCAGGCCACCCATCTTATCACTGAGATGGTCATCCTTGCTCTGCCTCCGGCTCAGGGGACAGTCCTTGGAAAGCCCAGCTGGCTGTTTCCTGTCTTGGGCGCTGAGAGCGTTAGGACAGCCCAGTGGTACAGGCATATCTCCGGTCTGGGCCTTAGGGAGATGATCCGGCTTTGCGTCCCTTCCCAGCCACTTACTAGCTGTCTGAAACGGGCATGGTACCACCTCTCCAGGCCTCAGTTTCCTCATCTGTAATCTGTCAGGCCGTGTGATCTTGGACGAATCCGTTCACTTCATGGTCTTCAGGGAGCGGACTGAAAACAGTCCCTTGAGAATCCTTCTAGCCCTGCATCTGTCCGTCACTCACTCCCCAGGCCCCCTGTAGGAGCTAAGGGGCCTTCTTCCCCGTATGTCAAGAACCGCAGGGGGCCTTTTCGGCCCAAGCTCTGGGTCCTCTGGGCTGCCTCAGAGATCTGAGCACTGACTTTCTGCCCTCGGTAACTGAGTGGCACCCTGGGAACCAGCCCCTGCAGGATCTCTGGGGCTCAGCAGCAGCCTGGCCTTCCTGCCCTGTCCTCGTATGTCCTGAGGCCTCCAGTGCATCACTTTGGGCTGAAGACACAAAGTTAACTTAAAGGCAAGAGGCTCCCTCCTGCACCATAGGGCACAGCTTCTCTTGAAATGCAGAATCAATGGCATGCTGAGGGGCATGGCCCCAGAGAGCAGAGGGCAGTCCCACGATAGGGAGGACCCTCCTCGGGGAGTGAGGGCTGAGCCCCGCCTGCACCAGCGGCCTTTGGGCCAGTTCTGACCCACAGACGTGGTTCAGGCAAGGCCGAAAGGCCTCTGAGATGCTGCGGCAGGCGGGCCCTCCTCCTCTGGCAGCCTGCTGAGTGTCTGCTGCGCCCCAAGCCCTCGTCCCCTGCTCTCAAGCTACCACATGTCATCTTATTATTCCTATGAATTGGCTGTAGAATGTCCCCCAGACTGGGCCCTGGGTGCAGGCCATGGAGCTCAGATGGGGAGCGTGCCCTGATGTCTCCGCCCGGCCCCAGCCCCGGAGGAGGCCCTTCCCCTCTCTGGCCGGCTCTTGTCATCCTCGGGAAGCCTGACTCTGCCCTCTGGCCCGTCCAGGCTGGGCTTAGGACCAGCAGACACCCTTTCCTTTCCCTCCTTAACAACTTGCCTGGTAAATGAAATGGCTCCTGCCTCCTTAACAGCCAACAGAAGGAGGCCCCCAGGCCACAGCGGGCCTGGTCAACAGTGGCTGGTCCAGAGAGATCCCTTCATTTCCTAGCTGGGGAAACTGAGGCCCGGGAGGTCATGTTCACCACATCTCTTTCCAAGCCCAGTGTTCTTTTGCCTTCACTCAAACACATGAACAGTGACAGGAGTGATAACTTGCCTTCCGACAACACTGGGTTTAGAAGCCTCTTGACTTGCAGCAGCCCCAGAAGAAGGGTGGGGCGGGCATTTCCACCCCCATTTTAAGATGAGGAAAGCAAGGCTCAGAGATGAAGCTCTGAGTATGTGTATGTGTCTGTGTGTGTGTCTGTGTGCATGTGTATATGAGTGTGGTTGTGTGTGTATGAGTATGCTTGTGTGTGACAGTGTGTGTCTGTGTATGTGTGCGTGTCTGTGTATGAGTGTGCTTGTGTGTGACTGTATCTGTGTGCATGAGTGTGTGTGTCTGTGCATGAGTGTGCATATGTGTATGAGTGTGTGTGTGTGCGTGTATGAGTGTGTGAGAGTGCATATGTGTGAGACTGAGAGAGTTGTGTGTGGGCGTGTGTGTGTGTCTGTGTATGAGTGCATGTGTGAAACTGTGTTAGTGTGTGCGTGTGTGAGACTGTGTGTGTGCATGTGTGTATGTGTGCGTGTGTGTGTGAGTGTGTGTATGTGTGTGACAGAGAGAGAGAATGACCCCAGGCAGAGAAGGGCCGCGGTTTGCTCTGTGTACAGGCACTGGGTCCACTGGCCGGAGGGCACTTGCTGGTGGCAGCGGTGAGTCCCACTAAGTGGCCATCCCTCCACACTGGGGTCCCCAGACTGGCGGCCAGGGGGCAGACTGGACTTGCTTGGGACTCTGCTCAAAGTCGCGATGTTGGAGGGAGGGTTATTTCACTGTTGGGTGTTTCTCTTTCTTTAGCCATCAGCTAAATACCTCCTCCCAGACCTGAAGGTACCAGACTATGGCAAGAAGTGCATGGTCATTGACCTTGATGAGACCTTGGTGCACAGCTCCTTTAAGGTAAACGAGGAAGCCAAGCGCGAGTCTGTGCTGCTGGGCCGGGGGGAGGCCTCTGAGGGTGGCTCAGAGGGGGCAATAGATGGGGGCAGGCCCACTGCTTCCTGGCTCCGGATAACAGGATTTTCTTTGGAGTCCTGATGCCAAAGCCTCTCGACCATCCCTCTGATGCTTCTGGATGGCCTGGGCCACGAGTTGTGCTCTGGGGGAGCCTGGGAAGCTTCTGCCCAGGAAGTTCTCAGTCTGCCCTGGGGGGGCCATCCAGCTGTGAGAGCGGCAGCCCATAGCTAGTAGGTATTTCCCAGCTTAAATGGGCTGTTGAACGTCTCTTCTCTGAAGCATCAAGGGTCCTCACTGCCATCTGGCTAAGTCGGCTCAAGCCGTGCTCACGAACACCCTGAAAGCCGGGCCCATCTGGCCTTTAGCACCCATAAGGAGGTAGAGGTGGACGAGCTGAGGAAAGGCCTGAGTCTCTACGCCTTGGGTCCTAGCCTCGGACACCAGGATGAGGAGGTTAAAGTGGAGAAGAGAGGTGGACCAGTCACAGGTCAGAAGGTTTCACAGTCCTTGTGGGGAAGAAAGGTGGGGAAGAAAGGGAGAAGCTGGCAGAGGAGGCCCCACTCTCAGCACTGGCAGCCTTGTGTAGCTTCTGCCCATCTTCCTGAGCAGGGATCGCTCACCGCTGCGTCCCCCGTGATGGGCTGCGTTAGCAGCCAGCCTGAGAGATGGACTCCAGAGCCGTAGGCCTCACGGGAGGCCGGGTGAGAGCCAGTCTATTCCCTTGTCTTACATCTCCAAGAAAGCTGAGGCCTCCTGAGGAGCTCTTCCTCAGGCCTACTCCTAGAGGAAAAAAAGCCTTCTCTGTGCCCAATGCACGTGGGAAAGCCTCGACAGAAGGGACTCAGTAACAGTTTCCTGCACCTGGAAGTTACTGCCTCCCTTGCAGGGAGGTTTCTGGGGGACGTGGTAACAACAGGCTGGCCCCAGCTCGGCCCCAGGTGGTGTTAGAAGCCTTTCTCCCAGGGCCCCTCAGGGAGGTGTTAGTGCCCCCCACAGACCAGTCACCTTCAGAGTGGCAGGTGGAGAGATGCAGCCCTGGAGGAGGGCAGGAATCAGCTGGCTCCCTACACAGGCCCCTTCACCATCTTCACTGGCCAGAGATGCTGGTCTCTGCTGCGTCATCTCTGCCCAAGGGGCTGTCCCCTTTTTCTTTCTTCCCACAACCTCGATGGACAGGGCTGCTTCTCAGAACCAGCCAGCACCCAGAGGCCCGAGGCCAGGGTGCTGGTGTACTGGCTGATCCCCTTCCCAGCTGACTGCTGGGAAGGGTTTGGGCAGGCTTGGCTTTTCCTCCTTATTTCTTTTAGCCATGAATCTTTATGGTTAAATATGGTGCTCCAATGATGAAAAAAACTCTGCGTTTTTGTTTTGGGGGGTGGGCGAGGGCTCAGTGGTGAGGTCTCAGAGCTTCCCCCTCCAGGCTGAGAAGAGCCAGCATGGCAGGCAGTCCCCCTGGAGCTGCTGGTGATCTCTAACATCTAGTCGGTGTCCTGATCCTGGCGGGGCGGCCCCTCGCTGCACTGAGGCCTAGTGGACCAGGGGGATTTCCCAAGCTCAGTGAATGTACAATGGCAAAAAGGATCTGGTTAGAGCCCTCATGGTTGTTAACCACATAGGAATGGTGGAGAGTCCACGTTGGGGACCCCCCGAGTCATTAACATCTCCAGATGGTCAGAAGTCGATGGGCCCTGATGGCCTGCCCCAGTGAGATGAGCTCTGACACACAGTGGGGCACGCCAGGCTGCTGGTGCCTGGTCACTCCCTCTCTTTCTCTGGATTGGCCCCATCTAGCTGCCCTGAATGCAGAGGGGCTCTCTGCAGCACCCCCAGGGCCTAAATGAGCCTCCAAAGATTGCAGAGCCCCTCTTGGCCCCTCACCCCTCCCAACCCAACCTCCTGTCTGAGGGGGCACAGAACTGCCAGGGCATCGCTTGGAGATGGTCCTAGCTAGAATTGGGGTGGGGAGGGGGAGACACGTGTCATTTGGACAAATGCTCTCCATCTTGTGCCCAGAACATCCTAGGCAGTCCACAGCCCCCATGGAATTCAGCACTCCAAAAGTCAGTCAGCAAACACTTACATATCAAACACCTACTCTGTGCCAAGCTCCATGTAATGAAGGAGCAAGAAAGGGCAGCAATAAATGACTTACAAAGGGGAGAAAGGGGAGGGAGAGAGAGAAAAGAGGAGAGAGGGTGGGGAAAAGGAGGGCAGGAGGAAGGGAGAGAGGGAAGGAAAGGAGAAGCAGGAGAGAGAGGGAGGGGAGGGAGGGAGAGGAGAAGCGGGAGGGAGAGATGCAGTTGCAAAGGGCAGGTCCCAGTTGAGGTAAGTGGCCACTGGGAGCTGGGGGGAAGCATGCTGCCCTGAGGCCCTCCTGGGTAGGGCATGTGCCCTGAGCTTTCCTGCCCTCCTGTTAGCTTTGAGGTGAGATCTAGAAGGGGCCAGAGGCCTGGTCTTGGACTTCTCTCCCTCAAGCACCCAGAACTGAGCTCCACCACTCGGGACTGTTCATCTGATGTTTTTGCCTTAGATTCAGTGGGCTGTATGGGGCCATCCACGCTTTTAACTTGTTCCCTGATGGCCAGAGGTACCAAGATAGTTAGGCTCCCCCACCCAGGGCTGGAGGAGAAAGCTCCCTGCTCTGAAGGAGGTCTTGAGTTCTGTCTGTCTACACCTGTTCTAAAGAGCTGAGCCCATCCACACCCATGTCTGCAGGGAACTACAGACATGACCAGCTTCTAAGGGTACATCCCCAGGGGACACTTCAGTCTCCTCTTTCCAAAAATGGGGAAAGGCATCCTTGGAGGCCAGGAAGATCTGGGGCCAAGTGTCTCCTCTGCTGTGTCCTGGCAGTGGGACTCTGAACCAGCTGTTCATTGAGAAGTTCCCTGGGCAGCTGCCAAAGCTCAGAGGGAGAGGAGAGGCCCCTGACCTGGGACAGCCACAGCTGATGTCAGCCACTGAACAAGTGGGCAACATCCCTGCCCCCCCCCAGAGTAAGAAGCGAATCCACAGAATCATGGGGAAGCCCCTGATCGGGGGAGCTTCTCTTCTAGGGGCAGCCTTGGCCAGTGTGTGGCCTGTCCGCTTGTGCGCATGTTTCTGGCTCTGGTCCCTGGGAAACACTGACCTTTTTCTCATTCTCTCCAGCCTATCAGTAATGCTGATTTTATTGTTCCGGTTGAAATCGATGGAACCATACATCAAGTAAGTATCCCTGCCGGGCAGTCACCCTAACAAGACTGTAGAATTTGTTAGCTGTGGAACGTTGTTGCCCCCAGCCCCGCCTCCCCTGGAACCCCCATGGCAGGACCCTCTCCTTTGGCCTGCTGGCCCAGGGCTTCATCTGCTTGGTGGGTCCCATGCATGGCTGGCTGCTCCCTCTCCTTCCCTCCTTGGGCCTGGGAAGAGTCCTACCCATCTTGGTGAAAAAGCAGGCTGCCAATGTGAAGAGTTAGAGTCATTCTGGAAGAAGGCACGGGACGGCCTCCCCATACCCACGTGCCCACAGCCAGCTAGGACCCCCAGCTGCTGCCCAGCTCAGTGCCTTCAAGCCTCTGATCAGCAAACCCCGCTGCATCTCAGTTCTTCCTGGCCCTCTCAGGGCTCTGGCCTTCTCTGTCTTGTTTGCTCTTACACATCCCCTCCATGCCCAGGCATGACTGGCTAGCTCAGCCCATTTGGAAGTATTCCTGCCCCATCTAGAGACCCTCCTCTCTGGGGCACCCTTCTTCCCACGCCCACACGTGTCCCAGACTGAGTTACAGCAGCTTCCCTGGATGTCCTCTCCCCAGGTTCCCATTTCCAGGGCCCAGTGTCTGGTCAAAGGTCAGTGGACATCTTTCCTTACTGCCCCATTGCCCACTCAGAGCCTCTGTCCTGCTGCCCTGCTGTCTCAAGGCAGTGGTTTCCTCAGCTCCAGGGGCCACAGTAAGGAACAGAGACCTAGAATTGTTTGGCATAACCTAGACCCATGGGCTTTGTCCATTCCCTCACCTCCAGAAGGCACCATGAGACCTGTTGGGCCTTGGTCCCAGTGAGGTTAAGTAGGACTGAGGGGGGCCTCCCCTGCTGCTTTCTAGAAAAAAAATCATGATTCACTTGTTTTAACCTGCTTTTAATAGACCTTTTTTTGGCCTTTTTTTTAAACGATTTAATGACTGGGTGCTGGCTAGGTTTTAGGCCCTGAGAAGTGCTGGGCCTGGAGTTCAGAAGTCCTGAGTTCAGATCTAGCCTCAAACACCAGCTGTGTGACCTTGGACATGTTTCCTCACCTATAAGATGGGTGTAATCACAGCACCCAGTTTTGTTGTGAGGATCAAACGAGAATGTTTGTAAAGCCCTGAGGATAGTGCCTGGCATTCGACGAATGTTAGGCAGTGGGGCCTGAGAAGAGCCCCCTGCCCTCCCTGAGCCGGGAGTGCGTACTCTGTCTGGGCTGTGGGGAGCAGGGGCTCCCATCGCTGTTTCTGTGTGTCTCTTGAGTTCAGTATGGGGCCTGCATCTTCCTGGGAGGCAGGGGGGGGGGGTCACTGCAGGGGGCCTGCAAAGGTTGCTCTTAGAGTCCTTGTTAAACAGCATCTGTCTCCATCTCAGCAGCTTTAGAAGGGATCTTGTAGGCTCTCCCTGGCGTGGCTCTGCCGAGGGTGGCAAACCTGGGTCATTTGAGTGGGGGGACAAGGACCCCAATGACTGGGGAGAGCAGACAAGGAAATCTTCCTGCAGGAGGTGGCTCCTCTCACATCCTAAGAGGCGGAGGTGAAGAGAGAGCGCCTTCCACGGACGGGAGCTGGTCGGTGCTGAGGATGAAACCAGGAATGTGCCCTCTCTCTGCTGATAGAAAGGGATGGGCACAAAGAGGGCCCAGGAGAAGCTGAGGAGGCTCCCGGCTGCCTGGAGAGGGCCCGTCTGGGTGGTGGCCAAGGCCAGGGGTAGCCGGGAGCTTCCTTCCAGCTCAGGGCCAGGTGATTGCGACTGGTTTCAGTTACATCAGCACTTGGTGCCATCTCCTGCCACAGTGGGCTTGGCATCTCTGTGGGGGAAGGAGCCTTCAGACAGATGCAGTCAAGTCTTTTAAACTATGCAGTGGGAGACTTCCCAGAGGTTGAGTGTGTGTGTGAGTGTGTCTGTGTCCGTCCTCATTTACTTCCAGACCTCTCAGCAGCCTCTGTCTAGGCCACGGCCAGCCTTCTTGTATCTCTGTTCCTCCTTTGCCTTTTCTAAGCCCTTAAGACACGTTCTCTTATTTGGAACTGCCCAGAGCCCTTTGAGGGCAGCTGACAGCTCCATTTTACAGAAGAGGAAACTAAGGGTGAGAGAAACTGGGTGACTGGCCAGCCCTTGCAGTGAGGGTTGGGGCCTTTCAGGCAGGAAAGGTTGGAGTGAATCCTTGGAGGGCACCCAGGACTGGATCCGTCAATCAGATGTTCATTCCATGCTGCCTGGGTGTCCAGCCCTGTGTTACACAGACCATGTGAAAAAGGCCTTGCGTTCCAGGCGCATAACCAGACAGGATGCATGTGCTTTGTGGAGGGTAGAGAACAATGGGGTGTAGGGCCCCAGAAGGCCTCCCTTAGTGTTGGCGGTGGGGAGGCGCAGTCACTCCAAGGACTGAAGGAGCAGGGAGGCAGAGGCAGGGCTCTGGCCATAGGCGCAATGATCAGAAGAATGTTCTGGACAGAAAGGAGACAAGGAAGAGGCTTGTGCTGTGGATGGTGGCTGGCAAAAGTTCCTGTGGAGAAACTAGGAGTCTTTGGCCACTGGTGGAGAACTGGCTGTCCTCCCCCTTGAGAGTCGCTGGCATGATTTCATCTTGGAGGTACAGCTTAGGCCCCCCACTAACTGTGGGGGAAAACATGGCCCCAAGCTCATCAGAAACCCACTTTGGTGTTTGGAGCTTTGCTTTATCCCTCAAATAGAACTTGGAGAAATTTGAGCGATGCAGAGGGAGTCAGAGTCCTTGATTTTGATCTTAGAATTCAGATCCTATTTTTTGAAAAAGCCTTTGCTGAGCCAAAGCCCGCTAGGGAAGGCCATTTCCATTTCGCTTGTACTTTATAAATTTCCAAGCTGCCAGCAGGGGATAAGAATTGTCAGGCCAGAACAAAGAATGCCCGTCTCTTGGCCTGTGCTCTCAGTAGTGGGGCTTCGGGGCGGCTTGCCATGCTGTGACACCAGGCCCCAGTCAGCATTTCTCCAGCCTGGCTGCCCCATCATGTACTGCCCAGGCAGATGGGGATACTGCCTGGGGGACCTTTGGGAGCCCAGCCAGGGAGCTGGAGGAGGTAAGCCAGAGTGGCTACCACAGACCCTGCTGGCCCCACCTATTTGGGCCATGGGTAGGTGCTACCTGTCTCTGAGGAGCTTCAGACATAGACCGGGCTGCCGCGTTGGATGGACAGTCTTTGGGGAGGGGCTGTATGAGCTCTGCTCAGGGATGCGCTAGGGGGTGCCCCTGTCCAGTTCTGAGCTGGAGGCCCAGCTGGCTGCCCTGTAAGGTGCAGGTCTGGACTGTCAGTGGCTGCGTCTCCTCATGCCCAGCCTTTGCATTGACATGGCCAACATAGTCCTATTCTTGTTAATGGGTGCTGTGCCCAATCGTTCAGATGGCCCAAAATGCCCGGGTGTGGGCACAGAAAAGCACACGTCATGGCACGTTGGCAGCAGGAGGACTCACCCAAGAAGCTGCTGCTTTCTCATCTGCTTTTCTCGCTGAAGATGGTTCCTTTCCTACGCACAGTTCAGCAGGAGCACTCCCTGGGTGTCCTGGGGGGAGCTGGGCCTTCTCATGCCAAGCAGTGACCGCCCGCCCCCCTTTGTGCCTCTCCTTCCATCAGCTGGACATTCGGGGTGGTGCTGTGGTAGAGCCATCCTTGGGGATGGGGAGGCCAGGCTTCTCCTGGCCTCTACCTAGACAGAAAGCTAAGCATTAGCACAGAGACCGTGGGTTCCAGGAGAGGGAACAGGTCCTAGCAAGTTGAGTCATTGGGTTTTCTAGTCCCCGGTGGAAAAGCACCAGTCACTCTCAGGGAGGTTGGGGCTACAGGGGAGATGGTCACCATATGGCCAGCAGCCATATCAAGATGGGAGACAGGCCCCAGAGGCACCATGAAAAGGCTGGATTGTGGTTAGGGTCTGAGAAGAGAAAGGGCTTTGCGAAATGTCCATGCTTTCAGTTAGCTGAAAATTCACATGCATTGAGCCCCTAAGGATTCAGGCTTGCCTTCTACTGGGGAAGGGGAAGGGTGGGGGCAGCACCACCTGGACTCAGCTAAGCAAGTCCAGACTCAGTTTCCCAAAGGCGATGGTGAATGTGCAGGATACATTCTAAGTGGGAGGCCGGTGGCCACATTTCCCGGGGCAGAGGGTGCTAGTGGGTGGCTAGCCCCTCACACACTGGGCACCAGTCAGGGCAGGGGTGCAGCATAGGCCTGGGCCAGCCGTGGCTCTCCTTAGAAACGGGAACCCTGGGAGGGCCCGGAGCGTCTCGGAATGCAGAATCCCAGCTTCCCAGGAGTTAAGCCACGTCGGTGATAAAGCCATGGGAGCCGTCCTCCTGGAAAAGGCAGTGACCTGGTTCAAGTAATCCAGGATAGGCTGGACCCATTCTCATTGGCCTATTCTCGGTTACTTGCACTCGGGCACGGCCACACTAAGCGGCACCAGCAGCGGGAGCCCTAGACGCGCTAGAGGATGGACGGCCCTGCGGATGCGGAGAGACAGAAGCCGGCCTTGGTGAAGGGCCCGGCCCGCCAGGCAAGCCTCCCCAGGAATGTGTGCATTCAGAGCCTGAGCTGCTGGCTCCCGGCCCTGCCCAAGCTGGTCCCGTGGCGGAGAATGGGCAGGACCTCCCAGTGTGAGCAGGCAGGCCGCGGGAGGCTGGGCCGCCATGGCAGATGGCATCTCGCCGGCACCCTGTGGCCCTGCCTCGTTCCCCTCCTGTCTGCCTGGGCCCCAGGACTCCCTGGCACACCCCAGAGACCCCCGGATGGCCACACTCTTGGAAAAGGACTGAAATTCAGTTTCTAATTTCAGCAAATTCTGGCATTTGGGGGAGGTTTGGGTTTGGGCTTTTTGCTTTGGTGAAGTTTTCTCCTGTTTTTAATAAGAATTCTCCCCCTTTAGCTGAGGCTGCTCTCCTCTCTACCTGAGCACATCCAGGTACCAGGTGTGACCCCCTTACCTGCCCAAGGGAGCCTTGTATAGGCCCTTGAGGCATGGCCCCCTTCCAAGATGGGAAGTATCCCTATGGCCCCACACCCAACCTTGTTCTGGAAGGAGTCCAGGGAATAGGCCAGGAAGGCTGAGGGTGTGGTGGCCTGTAAGCCGGGCCAGGGGGCTGACACGCAGGGAGTCCCTCCCCAGTGCTGACAGCAGAGCCAGGAGCTCCCCCCCCCCCAGCAGTGGAGGGGAGGCAGCCGCAGGGCCTCCCTCCCCAGGGCCGTGGTTGCCTGCCACTCCAGGCTTGTGTCAGTGACGCCTTTCTCACTTGGGATGCAGGATGGTGACACCTGGGCGGGGCAGCTTGGGGCATCACATAGACAGAACTTTAAATGGGGAGCCAAAGGACCCAGGATTTCAATCCTGGCTCTTCGACTTAGTTGCTGTGTGACCTTGGTCAAGTCAGCTTTCTGGTCCTCGGTTCCCTTTCCTCCATGAACTCAGTGGTCCTATGCAGCACTAAAATTATTCAGTATTCAAATCTCCAGTGGATTTGGGAGCTCCATCCATCAGTCCTAGTTACCACCCATCCTTGCCTGCCATCCCATGGGACTATCGTCCACATTTTCCACAACGTGCCCTGGCACAAAAATGAAACAAATGCTTGGAGCTTCCTGGTCTTCATTCACTTTTAATTTTCTTTCCTGGTGAGGCAGTTGGGGTTAAGTGACTTGCCCAGGGTCACACAGCTAGTAAGTGTTAAGTGTCTGAGGCCAGATTTGAACTCAGGTCCTCCTGACTTCAGGGCCGGTGCTCTATTCACTGCATCACCTGGCTGCCTCTTTGGCCTTCCTTCTCTGGACTTTCAGTTCCATCATTTGAATTGTGTGTCTTGGTCCCAGGAAACCTCAGGGCAGGGGCCAGGATGGAGGGGAAACTTAGCAGGAGCAGTGGTGGTGGCAGTGGCTGGAGGCTATAGCAGCAGCTTCCTCTAAATATCAGGAGCATTGAAGGCGGAGCTCAGCCTGGTCCTTCCATCCCACTGTCTTGGAGCCCTTTGGACCAGGCCCGTCAGCAACAGCCTCTGCTGCTGTCCTCTCCCCCTTAGGATATGAGCTGTGGTGACGGGATGGTGTCACCCACGGCAGGCCGCCGTCGGCTGCTTGCTCTCTTGTCCCCGTCGGTACCCCAGGGCCCACGGGACTGGGCCTTTCCTGCAGAATAGTGAGGGCGGCCCCAAGGGAAACGAGCCAACGTCTTTTTTAAGCCTGCCCCCTTCCTCCAGGAAAGCTCTCTAGGCACAAAGCTGGATGATCCCCGTCCACCCCAGCCCCAAGGTGCTGAAACCATCACCTCTGAGCTCCCGCCGAGGCTTCCCTTTTCCCAGCGCTGTTGGCGGGGCTCCCCGCTGGACCCTCGGGGGTTACCGGCCGGCCCCAGCAGGCCCCCCCCTGGAGCTCAGCCTCTCCAGGCAGCAGTCAGCAAACAGCCTGTCTTGTTCCAGGTCTATGTCCTGAAACGGCCGCACGTGGACGAATTTCTTCAGAGGATGGGACAGCTCTTTGAGTGTGTGCTTTTCACAGCCAGCCTGGCCAAGGTTTGTGGCGGGCCGGGAATATATTGAGGTGGGGCTGGATCCCAGAGGGAGGGCCCTGTACCGCTCCAGGGGGACTGTCTTAATCCCTGCTTCCTTCATCTCTCTCTCCCTCCCTCCCTGCTTCCTTCCCTCCCTCCTTCTTTCTTCCTTTCTCCCTTCCTTCCCTCTGCCCCTTCCTTTATCCCTCCTTCCTTCCCCCTTTCCTCCCTCCCTCCTTCCTTCCTTTCTCCCTTCCTTCCCTGTGTCCCTTCCTTCATCCCTCCTTCCTTCATCTCTCCTTCTTTACCCCCTCCCTTCTTCCCTCCCTTCCTCTCTCCCTCCCTCCCTCTTTCCTTCCTTCACTTCCCTTCCTCCCTCCCTCCCTCCCCTGTCTGACAAGGGTGTTTTCTGTCACGGGGTGACTGGAAGGTTTCCATGGGGACTGGATCCCAGCCCATCTGGGCTGGGCTTACAATAGAGCCTCTGTTTGTGCTGGGGGCTCAGGATACCACAGTGAGAGGTTTGTGGTTGCCATGGTTATACCCAAGAGCAGATGAAGGAGGCCCGAAGTTCTGGGACTTGAGGGAGTGTCAGAGAACATGGCATGGGAGCTTACAGCCCTTAGTGGAACCCAGGTATCTGTGTGTGGCCACCTGCCCCTGGGGCCCTCTGGGGTGGGGAGGGGCCCTTAATCAGGACAAGCTCTTTTTTTGCCGACATCATAAAGTTCACACGTCAGGGTGCTGGGCCTGCGTCCGCACCAGCTTCTGACCAGAGGTGACTGTGTCATGCTCCCACAGCTGACACAGAAAAGCAGCCTAAAGAGGTGACTGGCTGGCCTTGGGAGCTGGGTGGGGCTGCTGTGCAGGGGAGAAGCTGGGAGCGAGAGGCACCTGAGCTAGGGGTCCACTGGGGCCTGGCCTTCAAGAACCCAGGTCAGCAGAGATGAGAGCCACTCACCCACTGGGGCCACAAAATTCCAGTCCTTGCCCTCCCAGAGCTCACAGTCTACCACGGGGGGGGTTCAACATGGACACACATTAAGACAGTACAAGGGGGAGAGGGCAGACAGCAAGGCCCCGGCCCAGGGCCGCCCACCAGCCCCATGAGGGCAGTGTATGCTGCGTGGAACCCTCCGGCCCCTCCCGCAGGCCCCTCTTCCATCACAGGACCTCAGGAGCTGGGCCCTGTCAGCGGGCTCTTCTTTGTCCTATGGCGGGCAGACCCCCAGCCCCCGCCACCATCACTGCCCCCCCATCTGACTTTGCTCCAGCCTTCGCGGTGTCTTCATGTTCCTGGGCCTCAGTATCCTCAATGCTGCCCGGGGCAGACCCTCCCAGCACCCCCACCCCCTCCTCCTCCCTGCCTCCCTTGCAGGCCTGGTCACACCTGAAGTCACACTGTCACCCATCACTGCGCTGCCCTCATGGTCCAGAACTCTGAAGTCCCTTTGTGGTCCTTACATCCCCTCCTTCCTGCACCTTCACCTCCAGCCTCACAGCAAGCTCGGGCCCAGTGGCAACCCTGTCTTTGGTCTTGTCCTCAATGATAACCCACCACCTGGTTCTGCGAGAACAGCTGCATCTGGGCCCTTTTCTTCTTCTCTGTTGCCCCTTCCATGCCGCTGTCCCCTCAAGCTTCCCCCTCCCTCTGTCCTCACCACCAAACTCCTAGAAAAGGGGTCTCTGCCAAGGCACCTGAGGGCCTGTTGCAGTCTGGCCCTTGACCCTGCCAGGATAGCCCCCCACCATCAGACTCACAAAGGAGGAGGGATGAAGGGGAGACTCTCACAGCTTGTAACCAGTGCCCGCGCTCCCGAAACCTTGCTCTGTGGGTCGGTGAGCTCCTGCTGGACCCCTCTACATCCCCACCACTCTGCTGAGACCACCGTGCCCAAGTCTCTTCCCACTAGACTCAGTGACCTTTCCTTGGGCCATGACTTGCCAGGGTGGGGTTTGACAAGCCCCTCCCCCTCCAGGATAATCTCTTTCCTGTCTCGGTGACCCCCATTTCCTCTGCTGTCCCCGGTCACCATCATCAGCTCCCTTTAGAGAGCCCTCCTGTGGTCCTTCCCATGGGCTCAGTGATCACTTGGGGCACACTTCAGCCCTCTCTGGCCTAAGGTCCAGCTCCACATCTCAGTGACTGCTGGGCCTCCTGGACACCTGGGTGTCCAATGTGGCAGCCGAAGCAGAGTCCATCTTTCCTGACCTCCCAACGTCTGTAGGAGGCTCTTAAATGATCCCTGGTCCCACGGGCCATTCGGACAGAGGCAGGCCTTGCACCATGATCTGACTCCCAGGTTGGTGCCAAAGGCAGGCACCAAAGGCAGGCACCTCGGTCTTGGAGTCAGGCTGGGCTCCTCGTTTTCCCAGTCTTCATCGCCCCTCACCTGGCCATCTTTCCAACAGCTCCTCCCCTGACACTGATGAGCCTTGGTTCACATGCCCTCCCACAGGCTCATAGGTCACTCTCTTCTCACCCCCTGCTTCTCAGAACACAGATCTTCAGTCAGTCAGCTAGCCAGTGTGTATTAAATGCCTACAGTGTACCGTGGGCTCTGGTAGGCCGGGGGTACAAAGACAAGATAGGAACAGTGCTTGCCCTCAGAGAGCTTCCTTTCTGCTGGGGGAGGCCCCGTATGCCCATAAATGTGTACAAAGCACCCACCAGACCAATGTCCTGGGGCCGGCCTTCCCTTCGCACTGGGCTCTTTGCTTCTCTGGCTCAGTGGGCTGACTCCCTCACTGGGGGCATCCTCAGCACTGGACCCACAGAAATGCGCAGAGAGCCTGATGGGGCAGGAAGCCCCAAGCACAGTGTGATAAGAGCCAGCAGGAGCCTCCGGCCTCCCACCAAGCCCCATAACAGGAGCCAGGCCAGTAGGGGGGGAGGGGGTGGGGACTCACCTGGGCCCTCCCTGGAAGGCTGCTGAGCCTGAGATTCCTTCCCTTGTTTGGGCAGCTTTTCCCAGGCCAGCCCCCTCCTACACAACTGAGGTGAGGGTGTCACGGCTGGCCAGGCATCATCACATATGTGGACTGGATGGATCAGACCCTCAGGGCTGAGGGGGAGGGCCCATGCTGTCCTGGCCCTGCCCCTCCTCAGGAAGCTGGCTGGTCTCTGGCCTCGCCTGGGAAGTGAGATTTTAGTGACCCTGGGTCTGCTGATTTTTCTCTATTCAGATTGGAAGGTCTGATTTTTCCCTCTAAAAGTTGAATGTTAATGAGGCTGGTCCAGCCTAGGCTCCCATGACCTCTCTGTGCTTGCAGATAACAAGCTCCAGGCCTGAAGACTTGGCATTGTCTTGTCTGGGAGCCTCTTCTGTATGCCAGACCCTGTCTTGGGCACTGACCAGTAGAGAGGAGGGGAGTACACCCAAATGTACCCATTGTCCCTGCCTGTCCCTCCATCAATCCTCGTTCATGCCAGCAGCTGAGATGAGGCCCTTCTGGGGGTAGCCTTCCCCTCCCCAGGCAGGTCAGTGAGTCTGGCAAGCCATGCCTTCTAGGGGGGAGGGCCTGTCAGCCTTATCAGTCTGTGGTCAGCAGGTATCAGTGTCTGGAGCTCTGGGGCCTGCTGCTCCCCCAGGCTTTCCCTCAGGCCTTGAGCCTCTCATGTGAGGTCAGCTGTGGGCCTCTGGGAAATGTGTGAGGTCATTGGTTCAGGCTCAGCAGGCCGTAAAGGCCCAGGGTCAGGATGGCAGGTGGCAGGATGGGCTAATTCTGCCTGGGCTCTTGCTTGAACTCAGGGCTCAGCAGCTGATTCCAGCCCATTAGGGACAGGCAAAGACTGTGGTAGCTGAGTCCCAAACCTTCCTGGACCCCTCACTCACATCTGCCTCGCTCCCCAGGGGCCTCATTCCAGCCTCTCGCATACAGACTTGGCAGACCCCCCTCTCCCCAGCACTACCACCTCCACACCCCCACTTCCAGGCTGGGGATTAGAGGGGAACAGGAGGGAAACTGTGCTGGGGCTCTGGCTCCATCCTGTGTCTCATCTCCTTGGCCACAAGGCCAATGATAGAAATCAGGAGAAGCCATGGAAGCATGAGACCGTTTCCATACAGTGCCATGTTGGTGGAGCCTGGGAAATGGGAATTCTCTCTTACATCACTTCAAGAGGGGATGATGGATGGGCAGGTAACTGTGTGTTGGATGTGTGCATGTCTCAGCCGAGCTCCTGCCGCGGACAGCCCGCCCGGCGCCCCTGGGTGATCTCTTCAGAATGCCGGCGGCACCCTTGGCCCTACCCACATGCCAGGGCTAGGAATCGCCTCTTCTTTCAGCTCCCTCTTTGTCTCTAAAGTATGCAGATCCTGTGGCCGACCTGCTGGACCGCTGGGGTGTGTTCCGGGCAAGGCTCTTTCGAGAGTCCTGTGTTTTCCACCGAGGGAACTATGTGAAGGACCTTAGCCAGTTGGGGCGGGAGCTGAGCAAGGTGGTCATCATCGACAATTCTCCTGCCTCTTACATCTTCCACCCGGAGAATGCAGTAAGTGCTTTCCAAGGATGGTCGTCCCCATCCCGAGCCCGAGGGCTCTGCTGAGCCGAAGGTGTGGGCATGGTTTAGGGGCCGCTCTGGCCAATATTAAAGCAGACTTCCCTTCCCTTCCTTTCCCCGAGCTCACTCCTCACGGGGCAGCAGCAGCAGCTTGGGCCATGCCCATGCCTCCTCTTGGCTGTAGGCTCTGCTGTGGCCAGAGAGGTTCAGCTCATTGGGTCACACTGATCTCGGGAGTCCCCGGAGGGGCACTGCTCGGCCTGCTCTGGCCCTCTTCCTCCTCCCCAGCCTCCAAGGCCAGGGCCCAAGGAAAGCAAGGTACAGATGCCAGGATTCCCATATGACAGTGGAGTAAACTGAGGGTCACAGTGAAGGGACTTGACATGGTGGTTACAGAGGAAGGGCCAGAGCTGGGCATTAGACCCAGGTGTCTTTGCTCCAGGTACTTTGTCCTTCCTGCCTTGCCCACTGCCTCCCTCCCTGCTCCCTGCTTAGAAGGGCTGCAGATTGGGGCAGGGGGACGCAGGGAAGAGGGAGAGTCAGTGACCACAAACATGGCCCCTTCTCCACTTTATAAGACCCAGTCCAAGGTCACAGAGGCTCACCAGAATACAGAAATGTAGAAAAATAACTTATGTCTGGAGAGTCCCTGGGAGGCCTGGACCATCTCAGAAAAAGGAAGTGTCCTAGACTAAGGGGTCCCCCAGGCCCAGCCTGGGGCTGCACGGGATGTGCCCAATGTAGGAAAGGTTTTCCTGACCCAGCTCTGGCCCAAATCTGGCTGTGACTCTCATCATGATGAGAGATGTGTCTGTAACGTTAAGAAGCAGCAGCATTTCATCACCCGGTGGGCTTCAGCCCCAAGCCGCACCAGGACACAGGCCTGCAGGTGATCTGTCCCCATAGCCCTGACCAGGCCTTCTGACCCTCAGCAGAGTGACCTGGTTTTCTTGTTTATGCCACTAGCTTCTGCCTGCTCTGGAGCACCCTGAGGATGCCGCCCCCCTCCCAAATTTAGAAAAACGTGAAATCAGAAAGAGCTTTGTACTTGGTGCTTGATGAAGTTGAAACTCTTCTGTCTAATGGCCCCCCAGGAGGAAGGTGTGGGGGTGGGTAGGGGGCCTGGGTGGGGTGAAGGGTGGGCCCGAGGTGGGATTGAGGCCCAGGGATTCCTGATTGCGTTTCCCTAGCACCCCGTCTGCTTTCAGGAAGCAGCAGTATCAGAAGGGCTGGTTGTCACCAGGCTCTCTACCATCGCAACAGAAAGCACCCGAGTTTGTCAGCAAGGCAAATAAATAAGAGACCCAGACTGCCCCATAGCGGTCCCCTTAGAATCACAGGCGTAGAACCCAGAGGGACTTTGGAGGCCCCTGAGCCCACCCCCAGGAGTGTGGAGGAAGCGCAGCCAGAGCACACGGCTGAGCTGGGCGCTGGAGCCGGGCTAGGTGTGGATGCGCGGCCTGCGGGGCTGCAGCCTCCATATCCCCGGCAGTCGGTGACCCCTGGCCACTCTCTTTTCCAGGTCCCGGTGCAGTCCTGGTTTGACGACATGAATGACACAGAGCTGCTGGACCTGATCCCCTTCTTCGAAGGGCTGAGTCGCGAGGAAGATGTCTACAGCGCGCTTCAGAAGTTCTGCCACAGGTAGCCTCGGTGCTGTGGCCGAAACCGCACCAGGCTCCTGCTGTCTCCACTGTCCACCCTTGGAAATGGATGCTGGGAGGAGGCAGTTTCTGCCAGACCTGGAAGGAAGCTGAGCAGGGGCCACGTACATCCGGCCCTTGTGGCCCTGGGGTCCTCTCCACCAAGGACGGCGAGGGTGGCCGGGCCGGCCCTGCTGTGCTTCCTGTCTCCTAGAGTGTGGTTGATCATGCCTCTTTTTAAAAAGGAAAAGAAAATCACTATTTTCAAAGGAACTCTTTTCATGAATTTCATAAACAGAAACACGTTTTACCAGATCACTTTTTCTTAAAACACACCAAAAAAAGGAATGAATCTTGATGTGTTTCAGCGGTTGAAGCCTGCTCCCTACTGGCCTTCCTACAATGCCCACGTCCAGACCTTCTCCCTCTTGTTCCTGCTTAGAGCAGTTGAACTGACTCTGACTTTCTTTCCTACTGAATGAAGTGCCTTTGGAATGTTATTTTGAGATAAAAGTTAATTTTTGTATACTGCGTATTTCTCAGACATCTTTTAATCTTTTATTGTCTAACTGCTTTAAAAAGAGAGAGAGTTTCATAGAGCACTGTAATATATGATAACTAACGCCGTCTGGAGAAGGGGCGGCCGAGCTGCCGGCTCTGCCCCGAGCGCCACCGGCTTTGATGGCTCCTCACCCGTCTCCACGTTGGGCTCCAGATCCTGGAATCTTGGGGTGTTTCCTGTGGTTCCATGTTTGTCCTCATTGTCTCCATCCGCCCTGACAGCTCTGAGGGTATCTGCATGTGTGTGGCCTAAGCACTCTAGGAAATGCTTCATGTCATGGAGGTTTGGGGTTGGTGTTTTTTAAGTGGTCACAGATTGGTCTTTTAGTCCCTTCCCCCGCAGCGGTGCCACATCTCCTCCCCTCTCCTGCCCAGCTGTCATCCAGACATCATTTGTAATGCGATGACAAAAGCCCCATTCTCTTTGGAGGCCAAAAACAAATCCCTAAAAGTCTTTCCTTTCAAACAGCCCATCGGGGTGAGCTGGATGTACCCGTCAAGCTGTTCTGGGAGTTTTCATTGCTGCTACTGTTCCGTCAGATGAGGGAACTGGCCCCGGCGGCTGTGATACCGTTCTTTTGCCACCGTGCCTACACCAAAAATCCACTTGCTTTGATCTGCCAATATGGGAAATCTCATCCCTGAACAGGGGCCACGCACTGGACCCAGGAGCTCTCTCATCTCAACTTCTGGGGAAAATGGTAAATGACAAAATAAAGCATCACTACATGGTGGTCATTTTGTATTAGAGAGAGAATCCTCAGCACTGGCATCAGCTGGCCAGCCTCGTGCCAAACAGTGGGAGAAAGAACACACCTGGAGAAGTGCTGGCAGCTGGGCACCTCCCTTGATCAGGCCTGCGGACGGAGTGGAGGGCAGGAGAGGGCTCCCGTTCCTTGGCCGGCATTCGCAGTGAGGTCTGAGCCTCGTTGCGGAGTAAGACCCTCTGGACAGCATTGCTTAAAAAAGGACCAGCCAGTGTTTCCTGTAAGCACTATCCTCACGTCCTGTGTGTCTTCTCCAGCAATGGCCAGGTTAGGCGCTCAAAACTGGTTTTTTGCTTTAATTTGTATTGGAATGCGGAGTGATGAAACCCAGCCTCCCAGAAGTGTGGCCTTGGCCCGAGGAGCAGTGTGGAGGGAGGCATCCCACGGGGCCTGGGGCCTGGCGGGCAGAGGCATCGTTCAGTGCTCATTCATCAAACCAGTGATTGATCGAACCCATTTGCCTTAAATGTCTGTGAAGGAATGTCGATCCCAAGTGTCTTTTCGCGTCTCCAGTCCCCACGTACAATGTTGGACCTTCTGTTCTGGCCTCTGGCAGACAGATGAACTTCAACAAGACACAACCAAATCATGTTCTTTCTTGGCACCCTGGACAGCCTTGAAAGAGGATCGAGAGCCTTTAAATGCACGAAGCAGGGAAAGCCGGTGCCCCAGCGTTGTCTGCCTCCTCCAGCTGGGGGGGACGGAGTATTTCCTGAAGCCACCAGAGGTGTTGACTCATCAGGCCAGAGCCAGGTGGGGCCACCCTCTGCTGTGCCTCGAGATTCCGTCTTCATTGCTGGCACGTCAGCCTGTGCCAGACACACGTTGTCTAAGCACCCACACTTTAATGAAGCAATAGCATTGGAACCTTGAGGCCAGAAAATGAGTAGAATGTTTGCTTTAAAAAGGAAAAATGGATACGGGTATTTTTAATTATTGCCATTAGGTAATTTGTAGGCATTCAAAACAACAAAATGTTAAAAATATTGTATCTACATGTGCCATATGTCTTCCCCCCCCCCACCCCCATCGCCAAAGCAACCCTGAGTTCAGTTTTCTGTTGAGCCTAAGAAAAAGGGTCATTTGCCCCTATCTGCGGTCCTCTGCCTTGCTGGGCTGCCAGGTGCCAAGCCTACACTCCACGTCACTGGGCAGGATGCCTTGGGTTCTGGAAATCCAAGGAAGGGCAGCCAAGTTGAGCACTGGTAAACGGAGGCCCTGATGGGAAGCTGCCCAAGGTCTCTGGAGTGTCAGGGCGCCCCTGTTGCTGTTTCTCAGCTCTGGGAGAGCACATCTTACTGCTTCACCCCCTGGTTTTCTGAGCAGTGTTTTTGTTCATAAAAAGAAAGGTCCCCTGCTCTGCTTGGCCGGGGGAAGGGATGATCCCTCCATCCCACCCTGGCAGATGGCGCGGCCTTGTAGAGAAGAGAGCTCTGGGCCCCAGCTGTGTGGTGGACAAACTACGGTCTTGTCTATTTTAAAAGTCACTTTCTAATCCGGTGTCAAGCTGCAGCCCCCGCAGCCCCGGGGAGCCGACTTGGGGCCACAGATTTCCACGGTGCTGGGATGGCTGGGAGGAAGCTGCTTGGGCTTCTCTTGGTTAACTATGCAAACTAAGCTGGCTGCAGGGGTTCCGTTTTGCTGTGAAGTGGGTGCCATCTGCCTTTGGCCTGTGCTGAGGGAAGCCTTCCGTGCAGATGGCGACCCGTCAGCAGTGGGTGATCTGTCGGGAGGCATGTGGAAGTGTGCCCAGGGGGCGAGGGGCCGGGAGGAGTGCCGTGCTTTCCTCACTGTCAAAAATAAAGTTTTTAACAATGGATTCACCTGGTGCCTGCGAGTGGTCCCTGGCGCTCCCTTCTCCCCCTCCCCCCGCTGCCCACCTCCTTCCTCCCTCACTGCCTCCCATTTTAGCAGAATGGAGAGAGGTAGGTCTTTTATCTTCATTCTTTGTTTGCTTCTGCTGATGTCCTTTGCACTTCACCTCTGTGTCCCAGTGCCCTTTCCCAGCACCAAGCAGCAAGCCTTCTCTTGGAACACGGAGTCAGCTGGGGAGACAGCGCCAGGCACCCAAAGTTTACCGCCTGCCTCTGCAAAGCAGGGAGGGGTGCATTCAGTGAACATGGTGCCAGCCGTTACTACAGGATTGGCCGGTGATGGGCACTTGGCCCGTCCAATGAGGTCCCAAAGCCATGACTCATTTTAGCTTCCAGGCTGGGAATGGCCGGTTTACAACACCAAGCTAACACAGAGAACACTTGTGCCATGAAAGGCGATCCTGGATAGCGCACCTCCCCCCCAACCTGGCCCAAAGGCAGGTCATCTTTGCCCCCAGGTGTGCGAGCCCCTGGCCTTTCAGTGATGCCAGGGCTCCCTGTCCTGGGATGGCCATGGGAAGGTGGAGCTCCCCTAAAGAACAGTGAGATGATCTCATTTGAATAACCCACATCCCTCCCCCCCCCCCATCTAGTTCACCTGGCTCAGTCTCTAGAGATACCAAGGGAGACCAGGGAGCTTGAGTTCAATGATGGAGCTGAGGCCAGCCCAGACACTGATAGCTGGATGCCCCCTCCTCTGTGCCACCCCCTGACATCCCCGTCTGTAGGAGGAGGAGGCTGGAGCAAACCGTCTGAGGAAGGTGGTGGAGGGTAGTGGTTAGAGCCCCCCCTGGGCTTCATCCTCCTTACTGTCCCAATGAAGCTGGGCTAGATGGCCACGGAGGTCCTTTCTGGGACTGACATTCTAATCTACACTCTGTGTCTGTCACAGGTCAACAAGGCAGAGGGGCCCCTGGGAAATGGCAGGCAGGAGGGTCCACGTCACAGGTGTCCGGGCCCCAAGATGGGCCCCAGACTTCGAAGGAAGAAAAGGACAAACCCAAGATCGCACTGTGTGCCCCAACCACACAGCACGGCTACCACAGCCTTGGCATTGAGGCTGCTTCCTCCCCCGCAGCTCACTCATTCTGTCCCTCCCCAGTATTTCCAGAGCCATCTGTCACCCCTGCCCAAGGCGGTCTGGCCACAAGACCACGTGCACAGCTCGCCACTTTGAGAACAGGAAGGAAAACTGATGGGATTCTGTGGCTAGCTGCCGCCAAGCACACAGGCTCAGGCGGACCGGGACGCGGACACAAAGTGAGCCTGCCCCTGCCCTCGAGGAGCCTGCACTCCATCCCATCCACTTCTGGGGGTAGCAAGAACACAGACAAGGGGGTGGGGTGGGCGTGGAGGCGAGGACGAGGGAGAGCAGCCAGCAGGACGTAGAAGGTGGCAGTGGAGGGGTCCTGAGAGGCCGCGGTGAGGTGTGGATTGCAGGAAGGAGCCACACGTGGGCCGATCTGGCCCGGAGGGGAGGGATG
Source organism: Petaurus breviceps papuanus (assembly GCF_028583685.1). NCBI lineage: Eukaryota > Metazoa > Chordata > Mammalia > Diprotodontia > Petauridae > Petaurus > Petaurus breviceps. The sequence continues at coordinate 75,278,984 of NW_027185761.1, read as the reverse complement.
TCTGGGAAGGCTGGAGAGGTCCCCTTCTAACACACCTCACCCACTGTGCTCCTCTCCCAAGATGGTCCCTATCTGCAATCTTCATCCTGACCGGTCAGTCTCTGGCTTCCCACATCTGTAACATCAGACGCAGGAAACCAATCAGACAATTGGGTGCATCTCAGCAAGGCCCTGAGCCTCCCAGCAAATCCCCACAGCCCTGGTCTGCTCCTTTGTGGTCCCAGTGCACAGGCTGTCATGACAGGCCCATCCCCTGCCTGAAGAGGAATTCCCACTCAAACATCCCTGAAGCTGGCTTGTCTAGGCTGCTCACAGACACACTTCCCAGGTAGCCTCTTCTACACCGGGACTGCTCTCCTGCTTCTAGGTTTTCCTGACAGCCAGGCCCAGCCGGTCTCTTGGCAGCCGCCCACCACCCCACTGTGCTAGGTTCAGCCTCTGGGGCTGCACAAGAACCATAAACCCTGCTCCCCCCGGAAGCGCCCAGTCCCAACCGCCTGGGCTTTCCTAAGGTGGGGAAGGGATGACCCCCTATTTGGTTTGGGAGGCAGTCTCCCGGCCCAAGAACTGCTGCCCAGCCGGGTGCCTGGGGCCTTGGCACTGCCTCCCCTGCTGTCCTCCATTAGATGCTTCCTCAGCCTCAAGCCTCTCTCGAGGGTCATGTGTGGCTCACAGAGAGACTATAACAGACCTCTCTGGTGACATTCTCCTTCCCCTCCCCTTTCCTAAGGGAGTGCTTAGTTCCTGACCAAAGGAGAGGAGGTTGGGGCCAGAGGCTTTCCTCAGAGCGGGGACCAGGCTAGAATTATATCTACCTGCTGCTTTAGATATTGTCAGTCCAGAGACAGTCGCCTTGGGTTGGAGCCAAAGTCCTGATTGCTCTTCATTAACGGGGACAGAGAAGCCCCCCAAGCTTGACATCCAAAGCTCCATGCTCTTCCCCCCAAACGCACCAAAGAGGAAGTACCAAAGAAACCCACCCAACCCGACTCCAAAGCAAACAGCAGAGGATGAGAAGCCAGGAGAATGGGCACAGACAGCGGGGAAGGTGCTCTCCCCTGAGGAGCCAGGCTTTGTTGCTGTTGAGTCTGACCCCATTTCGGGATTGTGGCTGTGTGGGGACAGGGACGTGACAGAGCCTCCCAGCCCCCCTCACGCTGCCTTCTTCCCTTCACTGGCCCCAGAGCTGGCCTTGTGTGCTTCTCTCTTGGAGCTGCTCAGCCCTCAGGAACCCCACCTCGCTCCTCATGCAGGGATAGGGCACTGATCTCCACCAAGGGGGAGGGAGCCCCCTAACGAGGGGCTCTGGGGCTTGGCTTCCATGCCACTCCTGGCCAACTCCTCATAACGTGTTTGCCTTCCCTGCCGGTGCCAGCAGGGCCCAGGACTAAACACCTTGTAGGGATAGATAAGTCCATGCCTGGGTGAACTGAGGAGACCTGTTCTTTTCAGTGCTGGGATGCCCCAGCTACTAAAACCCGGGATTCACTTCCCCCCCGAGTTCTTGTCCATACTGAATCCAGTGCCATGCTTGGGCTATGCTCACCACACATTACTGAATGACGGAGCCAAGTGTGTCCGTGTGGAGATCTCCTGAGGCAAAGGGAGCTGACAATTGGGGGGGGGGGGAAGGGGGGGGGGGATCTGGCACTGGGCTGCCCTCTGGCCACAGAGATGTCTCAAGTCTCCCCCTGTTCCAAGATGCCCTCCACACCACTGCCAAAGTGATATCCTCAGAGCCCAGGATGCCCGCCTCACTCCCTGCCTAAGAAGCTTCAGGGACTGACAGACACGTTGGGCATTTCCAGCTGATCACACGATCCTGCTGGTGTCACTCCAGCCAAACTGGCCTGTGTGCCCGACTTTCCGTCCCCTGCCTTCTGCCTCTGTCTGTCTGTCCCAAGGCCTCAGATGCTTTCTGTCCGGCCATCCTGACTCCCTTAAAGCTGTGGCTCCAGCATCCCCTCCTTCTGGAGCCTTTCCTGAGCTCAGTGGGCTGGAAAAGACAAGGATGTGATCAGAAATGATGGTGTACAAATGAAGGATATCAGATTTTTAAATTGCAAATTTTTTAAAATCCACGTTAAAAGAGGCCTTTTCCTGGTTCTCCGAGCTGTTGGCTTGCCTTTCTTTCCTGAAGTCATTGGCCTCGTCTTGTGCACATCAGGGCTGCCTCGGGCCCCACCCCCAGGGTTCACTGGAACCCCAAGGAAGTCAGGGATCCTCTCTTCTCTACCACTGGCTCGAGTCTCACTGGCTGTGCTCCCCACACGTGCAGGGGCCCAGACCAGTCCTCCACTCACACTGATCTACCTTAACTGGATTCCTGTGAAAAAGGAATATTTACTTCAGAGTCCAAGAACAAATGGACAAACATGCTCCCCAATAACTGGGGCAGGGCATGATCTCCCTGATCACCTCCTCCCACCTTCCCAAGGGAGGGCTATTAGGCCTACTCACAACTTTGCCCCATTCCTACCTTGCATTAGAACCACCTAGTTCAAGGCCCAAGCCCCCCTGGTTAGCGCCGGGTCCCTCCACCCCCAGGGTTTCCCTGCTGCCTTGGACTCCTGGATCCTTGCAGTATGAGTTTCTGGGGGGACCTGGAATGAAAAAAGACAAAGGGAAAGGCCTGAACTCCAGGCCACTTGGCCTAAGGGTTGGTGGGGAGGAGATGATGGCCTTAGGGACCCCCCCTTCAGCACATCATGTCACGGACTGTGAGTGAAGGCACCTTTCACCTTCAGACAAAATGTAGGAAAAGGGCCCCCCCCCCCACCCCTCCTGGCTGAAGCAGCGTGAAAGGCACCAAGTTTTATGCTGTGACACCAGTGGGAGGTCCCCACACGGGCCGGTTGTCCCAGATCCCGGCCTCTTCCACGTGAATAACCCCATCTCTGGTGATAGAGGTGTTGGCCAAGGCCTTCCACACTATATAGCCTGTATCTACTTGTCTGAGAACACTTTCACTCTTTCCTGTAGAATGCAAATTCCTGGAGGCCAGGGAAGGTCTCACTCTGCATTTCTGTCCTTAGGACTCAGCGGAGGTAGAAAGTGTGTACAAGCACGCAGCTGCAAGTGGGTCCCTCTCTCTCCCTGTTCTTCCCTCAAAGGCCAGGCTCCCTGAGAGGGGCTCCTACTCAGGGTTCTTAGGAATGAGGTAACTGCTGCTGCTGCCTGGGAACCTCCATCCATGTGCTTTCCACCAACGATCAGTCAATAGCCGCGATTCTCTTTTAGCAAAGGGGTTTACGAGGCCAGTATGGTAAGGCTGCCACAGAATACTCCCCCAAAAGCCTGATGCATAAGGATGAAGCCCAGGGTGAGGGCCGGCTTAAGTGGGGTCAGGCCCATGTGTAGAGATGCTGCATGAGCAAAGGCTCATTTCTTGTGGGCCTCGAATTCTGAGTCTGGAGCCAACACTCTTCCGATGACTCACACTTCCTGAAGCTGCTTCCTCCACCAGCCCGCTAGCCCTCCATGGCCTTTGTTGTCCTCACTGTGTATCTCTCTGTTCCCAGGTGGGTCTAATATCTCCCGCTGGTCCAAGATCTCTAGTAACATGGGCAGTGGGAAAAGGGGGATTATCATCCTCCCTCTGGACTCCCTCCCCCTCTCCTCACTCTCCTCTGGCACAAGCCCTAGGGGATGCCTCCTCAAGATGTTCCCAAGACAGGAGTCCCCCATTAGTCAGCTGGCTTTACAGCTGAACTGGACTGCCGAAATTTCTCCCAGTTTTAAAAATCCACCAGAGACATTGTCAGGGAATCATTGTTAACTTCTTGACCTACTCACCTCATATAAGGTTCAAAGGATACAGACAGTTGTTTTTTATAGGTTACACATGTGAAGTCATGCTAAACATGTCCACATTAGTCATATTGTGAAAGAAAACACAGACCAAAAGAAGAAAATTAAGTTAAAAAAAGTATTCTTCAATCTGCATTCCCCCTCCACCAGTTTCCTCTGCAGGCAGACGGCATTTTTCATCATGAGTTCTTTGGAATTGTCTTAGATCATGGTGTGGCTGAGAAGAGAGAAGTCATTCACAGTTAATCACCTGTTACAATGATCTCCTGGTTCTGCTCATGTCACTTTGCATCCGTTCATGTAAGGACAAGTTTTCCTGAAAACATCCTCATCATCATTTCTTACAGCATAATAGTTTTCCATCACAATCATATACCACAACTTGTTCAGCCATTCCCTAGTTGAGGGGCATCCCTTCAACTTCCAATCCTTAGCCACCACAAAAAAGGGCTGCTGTATTTTTGTACATATAGGTCCTTTTCCTTTTTTTTTTTTTGTCTCTTTGGAATATAGATCTAGCAGTGGTATTGCTGGGTCAAAGGGGATGCATGTTTTTATAGCCCTTTGGGCACAGTTCCAAACTGATCTCCAGAATGGATGGATCAGCTCACAACTCCACCAACAGTGCATTCGCGTCTCAATTTTCCCACATCCCCTCCAACACTTGTCATTTTCCTTTTGTCACGTTAGCCAATCTGATAGGTGTGAGGCAGTACCTCAGAGATGTTTTAGTGTGAGTTTTTATAATAAGTAGTGATTTAGAGAATTTTAAAATATGACTATAGATATCTGATTTCTTCTTCTGAAAACTGCCCATTCATATTCTTTGATCATTTATCACTTAGGGAACAGCTCTTATTTTCCTAAGCTTGACTCAGTTCTCTATATATTTGAGAAATGAGGCCTTTACCAGAGACACCCGCCGTACACATTTTTTCACAGTAATAGTGTGTTGGATAATCATATTTACAAATTTAAAACGCCATGTTCCTGCCAGAGGTGGAAGTGTCAGACTCCCCTCACTCGCTCAGTCTCAGAGTCTGGCCAGGCTCTGGACGCTCGGCGAGCTTCTGGAGTCGCCCCTTTTCAGCATCTTCCCAAAGCGCCTCACGGAGAGTCTCGCAGAAGTTCACGTGGCGTGTGGGAAGTAGCCTTGTCTGATGCTCCCAATATGTGGCGATGCAAGTTCTCGTGGGTGACCCCCATGCGTCTCTCTTGGTGCTGACAGAGGCTTTCCCCAACCTCCCCCCCAAAAAGGAGGAGAAGACGATGAAACCTCCCATTTCGTGGGAAAAGCTCGCATTGACCGGCAGTTTTTCAGCTGTATCTGACTCTCTGTGACCTCACCCGGGGTCTTCTTGGCCACGACTCTAAAGCGTTTGCCGCGTCCTTCTCCAGCGCGTTTTACAGATGAGGAAACTAAGGCGCACGGGGAGAAGAGACTCGCCCAGGGTCACCCAGCTGAGAAGGGTCTGAGGCCGCATCTGAACCCAGGAAGGGTTCCCCATCCCAAGCCCCGCACTTCGCCCACCCCGGGTCTGGCGCCTCTGCCCGCCTGCGCCCTGGCCTTCCCCGCCGCCCCAGACCTCCTCCCTCAGGCCCTCCTACCGGGAGCTTTCCAAGGTCAAGGTCTGCTCGCTGGCTCCCCGGGCTCAGACCGCGGCTGACGCGGCCCGTGCGCTGCCTGTGTGGGTGTCCTTCATCTCTACACAGCAAAGCACCGCGCGTCCGCCCGAGCCAAGCGGCCTCTGAGGGGCACTGCCACCCCCAGTGCCCGGGGGCCCACGCCCACACCCCCCCCCCCCCCCGCTGATCACTCCTTCACTTCCACCTGCCATCCCCTCCTCTCCCTTCTCCACCCCCGCACACACAGGATGCTGGTAGGGAAAGAACAGGCCACACACCGCCCTCTAGGTCCTCAAGTGCGGGCCTCTGGGTCCTCAAGTGCGGGCCTCTGGGTGCTCAAGTGCGGGCCTCTGGGTCCTCAAGTGCGGGCCCCTGGATCCTCAAGTGCGGCCCTCTGGGTGCTCAAGTGCGGGCCTCTGGGTCCTCAAGTGCGAGCCCCTGGATCCTCAAGTGCGGCCCTCTGGCTGAACCCAGACCGTGGGAGGCGGGCGGCACCGCACACAAGCATCTGGACCCGCCCATCACGGCATCCATCAGCCGGCCTTCCGGGCCGCAGCTGCACCACGGATCAGCAGCGGGGGCTCCACTCCCCCCCCTCCCCCGTGTCCACAAGCGCGCCCAGGGCAGCGTCACCTCGCCTCCAGCCCCTGCCCTCCCCGGCTCACACAGCGCGGTAGGAAGGGGCGCATTTATTAGACGCCTGCTGTGTGCCAGGCACACACCCTGCAGGGCCCCTCCTCCAGGGACTGGGGCCCAGCGCCTTCCCCGGTCCTCGGACCCCGTCCAGCCTGCGCTCGGCTCCCGGACGGTGGGGAAGCGCTTCTCTCGCCTCTCTCCGGCCCCCGGCGCTTGACACGGGGTTTGGAAGACAGTAGGCACTTAAAAACTGCTTATTCATTCTCGTGTGCCGACGGAGGGGAAGTGACTTGCCCAGGGTCACTGGGCTTTCCCGACTGCGGGCCTCCGGCGCCCCCCAGCGGCCCCGGGAGAGTCGAGCCCCTGGCCCCTCTGGCCCGCCCGGCCTCAGTTTCCTCCCGCTCTCTTCGAAGACGCAGCTCTGCCGCCCCCTAGTGGCGGCGGCGTGCGCCGCGTGCGCATGCGCGCAGCTCCGTTCCGCCCCGCCCCACCCCGGCCGCCATCTTCTGAGGACCGGGGGGTATGCTCGGTCGGTGCCCCCCACCCCGAGCCGTCGGCTGAGTGGAAGCTCCCCGAGGGCAGGCACACAGCAGGCGCCTAATCAGTACTCCTCTCCGGGGGCCTCGAGAGGACGTGGCCCAGCGGGCCCCAGGAGGCTCGGCGACGGCCCCCTCCCACCTCTAGCCTTCCTCAGTTTCCCAATTTGTAAAAAAAAAAAAAAAAGGGGGAGGGCAGTGAGCGGGACTGGAGGAAGAACCAGCGAGAGGCTAGAGGGGCCCTACCGACAGCCCAGCCTTAAGAGCTTCCGGCTCTCAGTGCCTGGGAGTGACGCACTTCCGGGAGGGGGAGAGATGGAAGCAGGCGTGCGCAGGCCGCCCGGGGGCGGAGCCAAGGCCGGACTGAGGCGGAGCCCGCGAGGGAGGGGAGGGGAACCTGATTGGTCCCGAAGCGATGACGTTGGTAAAGCCTAGCGGGGAGGAGGAGAAGGTTTTATCGGGGTCGCGCTCCCGGAGCCTCGGCCCCGCCCCCTCCTGGGCACCTCCCCTTGGGCTCCTCAGACTGGCCAGGGAGGCCGCGGAGTGGTTTCCACGCGTGGGCTCCCGTCCAGGACTTGGCGCCCTCACCCCCGCTCCGTGTCCAGAGCGCCTCCCTCGTGCCGGGCGCTGTGCCGGCGTGGGACCGGGGAGGGGGTCGTCTTACAGAGGGGGAAACTGAGGCAGGGCAGAGGTGACTTGTCCAGGCCCGCCCCGCCCCCTGCAAAGCTCTCCCGGGGTCCCGCCCCCGGGCCCTCCTTCACCCTCCGCAGCCCGGCTCCCGCCCCCACGATCCGCCGGCCCTAGCCCGGGTCTCCCTCCCGCCAGGCCCGGGGGGCCGCCGGGCCGCGGCGCTCAGAGCTCGGAGCTCGGCCCGGCCGTGTGGTCCTGGGCGAGTCACTACCCTGCCTGCCTCAGCCTCCCCCTCTGTGACTTGAGCTGGGGAAGCAGGGGCCCGCCGCCGCAGTGTCCGCCGGGAAACCCCGGGGAGTGGACACAAGTCCGACTGCGCCCCGCCCCCGGCGTGTCCCGCAGGGGTCCCCAGTGGTCAGACCCACGCAGGAGTAGCCCCGGGGGCACCGGTGGGAAGAACCCCCAGTGCTCGGCTGTGCCCATTCCCAGCCTGAGAGAGGGCACAGAGCCAGGGTGGGACGGAGAAGAGAGGGCCCAGGAGCGGTCAGCGGGAACCGCTGCCACTTCTCAATGGGCCCACCTCAGAACCGGTGGTGGTGGCTGCGAGTGTAGACTGGCTGCTGCTGCCCAGGGGACTTCAAGCGGTCATTATACCCCCAGTCATTTTACAGGAGTCCTGAGAAAAGTGCCTCTGGCCAGTCGAGTGCAGGGGGGAGGGGGGGGCAGTGGGAAGGCTAGTGCAATAGTCCAGGCAAGAGGGGA
>NW_027185761.1:75263364-75270974 GCF_028583685.1 Petaurus breviceps papuanus | reverse complement strand
GGAACTGGGCTGAGAATACAAAGATGGCAAAAACAAACCCAGCAACAAATACCCAACCCCAAAGTCCTGGCGCTGCCATCCTAATCAGTAAGACAGCATTCAACAACATGCGGTATATGTGCGGTATAAAGGAGAGGGGCTCTGAGGGAAAGCTCTGGGGGCTGGGGAGGGATCTGAGGCTGGGAGGAAGTCAGGGATGAGGAGAGAGCACCCCCCACCATGGGGACCATGCAAAGGTTTTGAAGGAACTTGTAGGAAACAGATTTTACTGGCCCAGAATGACGTTAAGATGATGTCGCTAAGAAGGGCGCGGTGTCGTCTGCATCGTGTTCAGAGAACAGCGCTACCCATTTAAGCTGCATATTCAGAAAAATGTAAGCACTGCGGGCCTTCAGAACTTGTCTTCGTGGACTCTGGAGTGAGATGAGAATATAAATGGTCTTGTGGCACTGCTGAGTTTACCTGGCATGTGCAGGTGTGCCCAACCAGGAAGCAGCTGCCTTGCTTGATTAAGAGTTTGGAGAGGTGTTTCTCAGTTTATGGCACCCCTGCTGTGATCCATTCCAACCAAGGCAGAGAAAAGGTCCTAGAACACCCCCAGGCATCCCGGAGTGGACCAAGAGCCTGAGCTCGTCCATCACCCACCGTTGAACATGTCAGAAACCCGGAGATCGCCAACAATGCATCTCTCATCAGAGAAGGAAACCTCCAGTCTACTCAGCAGCTCTGACTTCAGCTCAGAAGAGGGCCAAGCATGGGATGCCTGTGGTCATTGTCAGGACCTTAAATAAAAATGGAGACCCGTTTTGCTGAGAAACCTCACTGTTTAAGGGAAGTAAAAGTTAGCAGATTGGTAAGAAATGCCTGATGACTAAAAAAACTTCTCTGTTCGCTCCAGAGAGGGGAGGGGCCTTGCCCACATCCTACTTCAACCACCTGTCATCTAGTGGCCTCCATTGATCAGGAGGGCAGAAATGATGGCTTTCTGTTCAATGGTTGTACAGTCTGTTGGAGCCAGGTTCTGAAAGCCACGTTTCAATGAAGATGCTGAACAGCCTGGCCTTGGACCGAGATGAAAGTCAGGCTTCCTAAGTGACTTATTGGCTGCCCTTCCCCCTTCATCCTCTACGCCTTTGCCCAGGCTGTTCCCCCATGTCTGGAATACTCTCCTTCCTCACCTCTGCTTCTTATGTGTCTGGTACTGTGCTAGGTGCTGATGATATGAATGCAATGAATGAAACTGTCTGCTAGCAAGGAGCTTATCTTCTGAAGGACTTCAAGCTGTCAGGCATTCCCCCAGTAGACTGTAAGCTCTTTGAGGGCAGGAACTGCTTTGCTTTTTGTACTCAAATCTGGCACAATGTCCAGCACACAGTAGGCTCCTCACAGATGCTCATGGGTTGACTGATTAATCCAGTCCTGCCCCTCGTTTGTCTGGAGCTGGGGCCTCTCCTAGAGTCTCTTATCCTCCATATTTCCCTCCTTGGCCCCGCCTCCCTCCAAGCTGGCATTGAGACAGAAGGAGTCCAGGACAGCCCCCTGCTGGCCTCGGGAGGCACCCAGGACACTGGATCTGCCATAGGTAGGAAGGGTCCATGTATGCCTCTAACTGACCTGGACCTTGGTGAAGGCAGAGAAATGGAAGAGTCTCTGGTCTGAAAGCCCCAAGAGTCTCCTGTGGGCATTCCATCCATGCCTGCTGGGAGTGGGGGGGCGGGGAGCGGTGCTGCCTGGGAGAAAGGCTCCTCACCCTCTTTCCTCCTCACCTGCAGCCCTTCCACATTCCAGGAGCCAATGTCAGGAGTTTCTGTGGCTAAAGAAATCCATCCCTTGGAGGCCAAGCTACCGGCGAGAGTCCAGTGCCCTTGCTTGCCCTCTGCCACACCAAGCTTTTGTTTCCTTGGCCCCATCTTTGAGAGTTGGGGTCACCTTGGGCCTGAGATGAGGAATGAGAGTGGGGCCCCACCCTCCCCAGCACTCTGCAGGAATGAATGAATGAATGAATGAATGAATCTTTACAAGGACATTGTCTAACTAGGACTTTGTGAACTCCAGCCTGGAGATGGACAATGGCAATCTCCAGAATTTCAGACTGGCAGAAGAGGCTCTGGACAGCCAGTGGGAGGGGCAGGGAGGAGGTCGGTTGTTCAGTGAGGGAGGGGTGCAACCCTGGTGCTCCCCACAGTGTAGATGGGGCCTGTTGGCGCCCTGCCCTTCTCCCATCGTCTCTTGCAAGGGGGTGAAGACCCTTCGGAACCAGAAGGAGTCTGGGAGGAGGATGCTTTGGAGACCCAGTGACCAGACACTGTGCCTTGGGAATGCCTCACCCACTTCATTCATTCATTCACTCATTCATTCAGTGACTTGCCTAGGGTAGTGGGAAGATGGGTCAAAGTGATGGAGGAAGAAAGCACAAAGAAGTGGGGAGAATGAGCTCGAGTGTGAGATTGGAGAAGGCTGAGGATGAGAGGGACAGGGTGAGGATAAGGGCACAAGAGAGGAGAGGGCAGAATGGATGCAGAAGCAAGGGAGAGAAATGAAGGCCAAGTATGAGAGGACAGAGGAGTCACGGGGTGGCAGCCAGAGGAGGCCCAGCATCCACCGGCCTCAGACACTGGTGGTGCTCACGTAGTAATCACTAGAGAGAAGTTGTCTGTTGTCATTATCAGGCCAGGAGGGGCTTCCCCTGAATGGGAAGGAAAGGGGCTCCCAGGGCTGAAGGTCTCTTTGGAGGAGAATGGGGCTGGGGAGGACAGTGGGAGGGGGCAGGCTGGCCTAGGGCCCTGAGCTCTGAGTGGTAACTGTTGCAGAACAGGTTTTTCTCCACAGCCACCCTCTGCCTGGTGCCCATTGTTAGGATGGCTGAGGAAAAGGAGGAGGAGGAGGAGGGGGCAGCATAGGGCCAGCTCCTTGGGTTCCCACGTCCCTGATGCTGCCACACCACAGAGCCCTCCCCTTTGTGGGAAGTGCACCAGATCCTCTGTCCCCTGCCTGAATCCCGGCCTGAGCTGGGGGCCAGGGGGCTCAGATAGCTCTGAAACTAAGATCCCTTCCCCCTCTCTGGTCACACAGAGGCCTTTGTTAATATTTACCAAGAGCTGGGAGCTGGGAGGCCATGACTCAAAGATAAGCCAGAGGGAAGGGAACAGAATGGCCAGGCCGGGAGATTGCTAGTGGCCGAGCCACCCGTAGTCCTCCTCATAGGCCTCAGGGTCACAGGAGCCTTTCCCAGGGCCAGGGAACTGCCTGGGGCCCTGAGAGCCATTCTGGCCCCAACTCCCATGTTGTCATTGGTGATGATGATGGAAGACAACCCAGAGTATGGACCCATTCCTCAGGCACCACACCAGCCACGTTGACAGCTTGCCCTTGAAGCAGTGGCTGGAGCCCTGGGCCTGGACTCAAGAAGACCCAAGTTCAAATGTGGCCTCTTAATAGCCGTGTGACTCTGGGTAGCTCACTTCCCCTATCTTTGCCTCATTTTCCCCAACTGACTGTAAAATGGGGATAATAATGGCACTCACTTCCAGGGTTGTGAAGAACAAATGAGATGCTTATAAAATGCTTAGCTCAGTGCCTGGTACACAATGGGTGTTTAATAAATGCTCATTTCCATCCTGGGGTCCAACTTCACTCCCAGGGAGCTCCAGGCACCAACATCTACCAAGGGGGGAGTGGTGGCCGATGATGGGACTCCTCTGACCAGCTTGGTCTTGGCCCAGGTGCCCCAAGGACCTCATGGTATTGGGGAGAAGCAGGGCTGAATCCCCACAATCCCAAAGCACTGTTGGGTTCATGCCTGAAGGAGAGGGCAGGGCAATGAGTGGTAGGAGCCCTGTCCTGGGGGGAGGCAGGACTTGGGGGCTGGTTTCTCCCTCCCAGGAGAAATGTGGATCAGTCTGTGGTGATCAGGGCTGAGGCCAGCCTCCACTGGTCTCCTGGGGGCAGCAACTTTGGAGCATACACCAATGGCTGGTCACACCACCTCCACATGGCAGTGCCCACTCATTCATGCCTCTCCTCTTCTGCCTGCTTGTTCTGTCTTCCCTGAGCCCTAGGACCCTGATGCTGGAAGCTGAGCCTCAGATACCAACTAACTCAAAGTCCTCTTTTTAGAGAGGAGGAAATGGCAGCCCTGAGAAAGAAGGGACTTTTCCAAGGTTACCTGGCCAGCCAGTAGCAGAGCTGGGAGTAGGGCCACAGCTCCTTCCAGTCCTGCCACCACCTCATGCTTATTACAACTGGGTGACCCAGACAGAAACAGCCACACTGGCACTGACTGAGCTTCCCCAGTTCTGCCCAAGGAGAATGAACACCTGCTTCTGCAGGGCAGTGTGAGCAGGCAGATATCTGTGACTGACAGGTTTGGCCAAGATGCCCGCCTGGCCCTGAGCCCCCATTCTGCTAGTCCTATCTGCGGTTCAGACAGAATCAGCCACCAAAACCCAAGATGTCCTGAAATGTGCTGGGGGGTTTGGGTCTCTTGTCTTACTCTATTCACTCTCCCCCTGGCACTCACCAGATTCCAGCTTGGGGGTCCTTGGGAAAAAGTTTTTTCTCCCTGTTTTTATCTCTGTAACCCCAAGATATGGTAGCACTTGAACCATGGAGTTGGTTTCATGTCCCTTTCCAAATGTCTGGGGTGTGTGTGTGTCTGTGTGTCTGTGTCTGTGTGTGTCTGTGTCTGTGTGTCTATGTCTGTGTGTCTGTGTCTGTCTGTGTCTGTGTATCTGTCTGTCTGTGTCTGTGTGTCTGTGAGTCTGTGTCTGTCTGTGTCTGTGTGTCTGTGTGTCTATGTCTGTGTCTCTATGTCTGTGTGTCTGTGCGTCTGTGTCTGTGTCTGCATCTGTGTCTGTCTGTGTCTGTGTGTCTGTGTCTGTGTGTCTACATCTATGTGTCTATGTCTGTGTCTGTCTGTGTCTGTGCGTCTGTGTCTGTGTGTTGGCGTCTGTGTCTGTCTGTGTCTGTGTGTCTGTGCATCTGTGTCTGTCTGTGTCTGTGTATCTGCGTCTGTGTCCATGTGTCTGTGTCCGTGTGTCTGTGTCCGTGTGTCTGTGTGTGTCTGTGTCCGTGTGTCTGTTTCTGTGTGTCTGTGTCCGTGTGTCTGTTTCTGTGTCTGTGTGTGTTTGTGTGTCTGTGTGTCTGTGTCCGTGTGTCCATTTCTGTGTGTGTGTCTGTGTGTGTGTCTGTGCACAGACAGGGAGGATTGCTATGGGGAGAACTTGGGGGACAGTTGGCCCTGCTGGGTGTTCTTAGAGAGGTGACTGAGCTCCCCTGTGCCGAGGTGCCCCATCTGAGAAAGAGGAAAGCGAAAGGGCAGGGTACCCTGGGCAGCACCACCTTGCAGAGCTTTCTCATCATTCTCATCATCCAACTGAACTCAATTTCAAAAGCATCAATTATATGCCCGCTGCTTATCCAGCACTGTGCTAGGCACTCAGGATACAAACAGAAAGTGCCCCTGCCCTTACTCACTTACATGGCCAGGAGAGGGCGGTTCCTGCAGGGACACAGATAAGTTTTTGTTAGAAACAAAGCAATCAACAAAAAGTGGGGAAACTCTGCCTGCCCCTCCACACGGGGATTCCTAGATACAGAGCTGGGGGAAGGAGGCAATAAGCATTTATCAAGTGCCTACTATGTGCTGGGCACTGGGCTTTACAAATATGACCTCATTTGACCCTCACAACCCTCTCAGAAATGAGGCTGTTACTGCTCCCATTTCACCATTGAGGAAACTGAGGCAGGCAGAGGTGAGGTTCATACAGCTGGCTAGGAAGTGTAGGACGTGGCATTTGGAGTTTTTCTGACCCCAGGCACAGCTCTCGACTGATGGCCCGAGTGGCCCCCTTACTAGAGCCAGAGCAGATTTGATTAGAGCTGCAGAGGGGGGTGCAGCCAATAGTAGTCCTGGGATTGAGTAGACCCAAATCTTCATCAAATCCAGCTCTTTTCCCTGTGCTAGTCACTTCTGTGTAGCTGGAGCCATGGCCCAAGGCTCAGCCCTGGATGCCCCTCCAAACCAATGCCCAGGATCAGGGCTCCCTGGCTCAGGCTTCAGGCCCTCACCCTCATCCAGACTTTTGAGACTTTTTACCTGTCTTGCCTGTCCTGTGCTTCCCCATCCTGACATGCCACTTCCAAGCTACCTGATGCAGCCTGACCCTGACTCAGCCTGTGAGCTACCCATGCCTCTTTGGCACTGTCATTGGTGCCCCTGGTCACTTTGTTGGTGGATAAGAGAGCTGATGTGGAGGGCCAGGCCGTCTAGTGGTCAGGCTAGGAGTCAGCCAGTGCCTAGAGGTAAGGACTAGTCCCTGATCAGGTGAAGGTCAGTCTATGGGTGAGGGTAGGACTAAAGGATGATCAAGTTAGGGCTCAGTCTTGAGCCCAAGTTGGAGGCCGGCATCAGCCTTCCTTGGTCAGGGTCCATGGCCACATGTGCCATAACCTTTTCACACCTGCTCAAATTGTCAACCCTAGTTACCCACTGGGAAATGGCACGGCCACGGCCCTTAGCTAAGGTCAGAGCCCCGAATTTCCTGCATGGATAGGCCTGTCACAAAGAAGGGACATGGGATGAGTGCCCAGGGGGCACTGGCTCAGAAACCCTGTGTGTGGGTGTTTCCAAAGCTCCTGGGTGAGTGAAGGCACTGCGGATTGGCTACCCTGCAGCCCGGGTAGTGCCCAGGGCTCTGCTGCAGGCAGGAGCAGCTGAACGGAGGAGGAGGAGGAGGAAGTGTGGAGGAGGAGGAGGGAAGGAGGGAGGGAGGGCCAAGAGGGCCGGCCACGGGCGGGGGTGGGGGGGACACCGGGACGGGGCCAGACGCCCAGCCCAGCCCTTCCCAGTGCAGACCTCAGGCGCTGCTGGCCACGGTCAAGACAGGTGAGGCGCTCCAAGGTGGGTCCATGGTGGAGATTGCGCCACCGGCAGGTGCCTGGGGAGGGAGGTGAGGATCAAAGTCCTAGACCACCCCCCTCCTTTCCTCCCCAGTTTGGCCCTGGTGGGCTGTGGTCAGGAATGCTGGTTCTCACGAGCCAAGGCTAGGAGAAGGCTGGGATTCTTGAGGGGCGGAGATGGCAGCCGCCCTGGAGCCTGGAAGGGCAACGTTGCCGCTTCAGGGGCTGGCCCCCCGACTACCTGGACCTGCTTGACCGCCCCCCACTCCCGCCCCGGCCCCTGTGGGCTCGTCCCGCCCCGGCCCCTATGGGCTCGTCCCTGGCCTGCGGCTCCCTGAAGGGAGAAAGGCAGGTGTGTGAAACATTAACTTGGGCAAGAGGCTGGCAGAGGCCGGCACCCGGCTCCTTGTAGAAACGCCCGAGGAGAGAGCCTGAGGGGAGCCGCGGAGCAGAGAAATAGCCGGAACCCGGGTTCCTGGTGGAGGAGCCGAAGGGGACCAGGGCGGGCTGGGGGGAGGGGGGGAGAGGGGCGTGCGAGGCAACCTTTGCATCCTCGCCTGCGAATCCCGAGGGCCCGAGAGTGGAGGCACCCTTCCCCTCTCCGACCCCCCGGCTCCTCCAGCCCGTGAGCGGGCCTCTCTCCCCTCCCCGGCCCGTGAACGTTCCCCGAGAGAGTCAGTGGAGAGGGAAAGGCTAGAGTTCGAGCGGGG
>NW_027185761.1:75240342-75263264 GCF_028583685.1 Petaurus breviceps papuanus | reverse complement strand
CGCGCAGAAGAGGAGGAAGGGGGACTCTTAACCAGAGGAGAATCAGGGGATGGAAGTGAAGGGGGTGTCGGGAGTGGCTGAGGGACGAGGAACCAGGCAGAGGTTTGGGCAAGGCGAGGAAAAGCTGACTCCCGTTTTCCTTCATGGGAAATGGATGGAAAGGGGCGTGGCCCATTCCCCCGCCCTCCCCGAAGCCCACCTGAGCTCTGGGTAACTCCCACTGCACTTCCTAAAGTCTCCCAGCATCCCTCCAGTCCCCCTGCACTGGGTCTCTCCCCACTGTCCCTAGAGAGCGTCGATCACACCGCCCCAGGCTGGGTGGGCAGTCCTTTCCTGACTCTGGCCAGCCTAGCCTGGGATTCACCTGAGAGAGCTTCCCCAGCCTAGAGACTGAGCAGCCAAGCATGGGAGAGGGAGCCCGAGTGGGAGTGGGCATATGAGATAGAAAATAGGGGCTGGAGCGAGCTGCCAGGTCAGGAAATAGAAGAGGGGTGAGAGGTAGAAGGAAGAGAGGCAGGCAGGCAGACAGACAGACAAGCAGGCAGGTAGACAGACAAGCAGGCAGACAGACAGATAGACAAGCAGACAGACAGACAGACAAGCAGACAGACAGACAAGCAGGCAGACAGACAAGGAGGCAGACCCCCAGGCAGGCAGTTCATTTCTGCTCCCCTACCAAACCTACCTCTGTCAGGAGAGACTGGCTGACAGACAGCTAGAAGGTGGCTATCTGCTCAGGGGGGTGGGTGCAGAGCTGCCCCGTCCTTTTTGCAGAGCTGGCTTTGTCTCCTGGTTGCAAAGGCAGATATTTGGGCTTGATAGAAGGAAAAACTCTTTACCCAAAGGGGAGGGGCCACTACAAATAGCAATGTGTCTTATCTTAACCCGAGGTCCTCAAACCAAAGCTGGTTTGGCACTGACCAGCCCAGAACTCCCAGTCTGTCCCATAAACCTCCCTTCTCTCCTCCAGCTTCATTGGGCTCATCGAGTACTTTACCTGCTGGTCTGAGTGGACCCCAGGAGCCCTCCTGGTCTTCCTTGGTCCCTTCCTCTTTTACTCTGGGCTTTGAGAAGGAGGTGGACCAAAGGCAGCCTTGCTTGGGCTCTTGGCCACACCTCTCCTATCTTCCATCATTCCTTACTTACTGAGCCATCCTGGTTTCCTCCCAATGTGACCAGATGTCTTTACCCCAGCGTGTGTGCTCATGTGTATACACACACACACCTATCTTTTCCCTTGCCTCTGGCACCCCCTGCCCTCCTTGGAGCAGAGGATGGCTGATCTCTAACTTCAGATGTCTTCGTGGGGACTCCTTTGGCAGGTGTGTATGTGTCCGACTACGTGCAGCTTTGGGATTCTGTGATTCTTCCTTTCACAAACTCCTAAGAAGAGCTGCCTTTCCTACCTGGCCTTTGTTTCTTCCCAGGCCCTTTTCAAATCCTTGCACTTGGGCTTAGACTCCCTTTCTTGGTCTCTCTACCTTCTCCTTGGGTCCTTCTTCATACACATGGCTCCACATGCACAAATACAGTCCTACTCTCTCTCCTGATTTAATTCAATTCAACCAGCACCTAGTCCGGCCCTCAGCATGTGCTTGCACTCAACAGAAATGAATGTCAGTCCCTGCCTTTGAAGCTGTTCCCTTTACAGTGACCGCACTTCCCTGGTCTCCCTTCATCCATCCCCTCTCCTTCCTCTCGCATGAATAAAATAAAATGTATATGAAATAGAAGGGACTGGAAGAGTGGGAAGAAACCCGCCACCTGGGGGCGCCAGGCAAGGCCTGAGCTGAGCCGTGAATGGGGCAGGGGAATAGAGAGGCTGCTGCTGTCTGGAGAGCCATGGAGGGCTTGGAATGCCAAGCCGAGGGGTCTGTACTTTATCTGGGGAACCATGAGAGCTTCCTGAGCAGGGGAGTGACTTGGTCAGACCTATGCTTTAGGAAAATCCCTTTGGCAGCTATTGGAGATTAGACTGGAAAGGAGAGAACCCAGAGTCAGGAGGGGCTTTAAAAGATTCCTCATAGGTGGCAAACTTAGGAGGTGGAAAAGGACAACAGTGCCCTCCCCAGGGGCAAAGGAACCTGGGGAGGGATGAAGGTGCCCACCCCAGGGGCAAAGGAGCCTGGGGAAGGATGAAGGTGCCCACCCTGGGGCAGGGGAGCCTGGGAAGGACCTTCAATGCCAAGTCTCCTACTGTCTGGCACATGTCTCTGTCTTGGAGCCCTGCAGACAGCTCAGACTCCATCTGCCCTAACCAGGACTCATCCCGCTTCCTTTCCCCATCCTCCATTGAACTTTTTCCTCCATTTCTCTTGGGGCCACTGGAGTCTGACTCTGGTGGCCTCCCCTTCCAACATGCTACATTACTCAGTCAGTCAACTGTAGTTATGTCCCTCCAATGTGTCAAGCTCTGTGCTAAGGCCTGGGGGTACAAAGAGAGGAAGAAAGCAGGTCTTTCCCTGAGGAGTTCACAGGCTAATGGAGGAGATGTGGTACAGATCCACGGGGAGAATCAACAGAGGGCCAGCCCACCTGAACTGGCCTTTTAGGCACTTCTCGAACTCAGGACTCCATCTCCTCCTCCTGTGCCTTGGCATAGGTCACAGACTCACCCCCATTCCTCACCTCGATTCTTACAGTCCTGAAGTTCCTTCCAAAGCCGCTTCCTCCAGGAAGCCTTCCCTGCTCCCCACTTGCCGGGATGCTTTACCTCCTACGCTTGCCTCTTACTTTCTCCTCCGTTACACGGTGCAGAAGGGCAGTACCTGACTCCACCTGCCTCTTCCTGGGGGCCCAGTGTCTGGAATGTTCACCCTTCTCCCCACAGCCCTGGCTTTCCCCTTCTGTGGGCACCCTTTCTGGGCAGCCCTTTAGCACAGCTCCCCGCTGTGGTTACCTCCCTCGGTCTCTGTCTCCGTCTCCCCCATGAGGCTGGCAGCTCATTGAAGGCACAGACCAATGTTTTGCCTTCTTGGTCTTCCTGGAGTTTAGGGCCACAGTGCTTGGCACACAGCCGGGCTCCATCAATGCCTGCTGAATGGAGTGTGGGCAGGCCAAAGACTGGAGCAGGTGACAGGTGGGCCTAGGATGTCCCTGACAGTCCTGGACAACTGCTCTGCTCTTGGTTCAGAAGGCAGGGCCCGATGCCCGCCCCAGAGTGGAGGGATGTTGGCAGAGCCTGCCATGCCCCCAGGCTCTCAGCAGTCTTGTGGAGTCTGGGATTGTCTGTAGTCCCTGCTGCTCCTCATAGACCTTGGTGGCTGTCTGTAGGGCCTGGCGGTCTTTGTTACCAAGCCTACCTGCCTTGGTAGATCTTGGGTACTGTTTGCTGAGCCCGGTGGCCTTGGTTCATGAGCCCGGCCCCTTGGTAGGCCTTGGTTGAGCCTAGGCCTCCTGCAGGATTTGCCCCTGTGTGCAGATTGTCGTTTTGAGAGATTGCTTAGCAGCTGTAAGGGAGGCTAAGGGCGTCTGCCCCAGTGAGCCTTCCCTGCGTCCTCCCAGCAATCTGCTGCTGCCTCTGACCCAAGTTTATACCTGCTGCCCCAGGGCATCCCCAGCTCCAGCTTTCTTTAATGTGGGTCTTCAGAGAATTCTGTTTGTCCCCATTCCAGGGCATATATGGCCCCTTAGCTTCTCTGTAGGACAGTGGGAATCCTGCCTCTGAGAACAGAGGGAAGGAGCTTGGGTTGGGTAGGGACATGCAGAGATGAGGCCAGGTACCAGCCACAGCCTAGGGAATGACTCTTGGTCCCTGCGGACACTGGGCAAAGGATTGAGGAGAAGACCTGACCTGATCCTCCCCTCGGTCTGCTTTGCCAAGGCTGAGTCAGCCTGGCCTCCGACAGGGCAGGTACCCCTCTGGCCGATAAGAGGCCATCTGGGAACAGAGTCAGGTCACTCACTACAGGCTCTCTCCAAGGCACTTCAAGATTCCTGGAGAAGCTGAGCCTCTTAAACCTTGGACTGAGCCCATTCCCCAACCCTTCTTCTCAAGGGGAGATAGAAGTGGTCCCAGAGAGGGGAGCTACCCTAAGCCAGGGAGACCCCTGGTCTAGCAGCAGAGATGTGGCCCCTTTTCATGGGCGGGGGGCAGGGAGGTGGAGGGCAGCCAGGTGGGCTAGTGGGCATGAGAAGAGCCTTCTCTTGGGGGAGTTAGAGAGTCCCTGGCCCTGTCACCTCTGTGGCCCAGGGCAAGTCTTCAGATAAGGCACAGGCAGGGGACTGTCTCTGAGATCCCTCTGGGCCCCATCTGCCCCTTGTAACTTCAGTCAGACCCAGATTCCACAAACATTAACTGAGTGGTCAGCTGTGGGTTGTGGGGCCCTGGGGGAGGTCCAAAGATTAGGTTAGACAGAGTCCTGGCCCTCACGAAGGGACTGCACCAGCTTAGCAGATGGTGAGCATCAGAGTAAGAGCAAAGAGTCATGTTGGGGAAGGGGCAGGAAGAGGGCACCAGGCAGGGAAATCCAGGAAGTCTTCCTGAAGGAGGGGGCATTCCACGTGAGCTGGGGGGGGGGGGGAGGTCAGTCAATGCTGGGGAAGGGATTTGTCTGAACTGTGGCATTGACACAGGAGAATGTGTAGGAGGGTGGCTGGGAGCCCCTCTGGGAGAACATGGAGGGGACGCCGGAAGAGGTAGACTGTTACCGGATCATGCAGGGCAGGAAAGGGCAGGCTGAGGAGTGTGGGACCCTGCCCAGAGAGGATGGCAAGGGAGATCAAGGGTCAACAGTGAGCCACCCATTGGGTCTGTGCCGTTGCATGGGGGAGAGGGAGAAGGCCAAGGCCATTCAAGCAGGCAGGCAGGAGGGCCTGTGCCTAGATGGCAGCTCCTCTGGCCCTGGGCTGCCCTCGTGACCACCAAACCTCATGTTTCCTTCGGCCTTGCCTGGATTTCCTGGGCATTTCTTGTTACAGTTTAGCAGACACCAAGAAAAAGGAACATTTCATGTGTAAAGTAGAGCAGAGGAAGAGGACTGCCTGTGAAATCAGGAATTCCTCCTAAGGAGAAGCGGTTAAATACACTCCAAAGTCAGCATGGAGCTTCCAGGCTACCCTGCTCATTTCTCTCTCCCTCTGTTCTCTTCAGCAGTCCTCCTTTTTGGCAGCTGATCACTACGTCCTTCCAGCAAAACAGACCCTGGCGCTGGCTGCTGAAAGCAGAAAGGGGGAGGAGGGGCTTCACCCCCTCAGGACGTGGGGCTGGGCACTGAGCACAGCTCTCAAGTCTTTCAAAAGTGCTTTTCTTTACCACAGGGCTGTTGACTGCGGCCATTGTCTTCTTGGTTCTGTTCACTTGACTGCATCAGTTCATACCAGTCTTCCCAGGTTTCTCTGAAATCTTCCCCTTCATCATTTCTTATGGAAGAATGAGATTCCATGCCATTCACAGCTGCCGGTGACCTCCCTAAAACTCATGTCTGACCGGGTCACTGCCACTCTCCTCCAGGATCATACAGAAAATCCTCTGCTTGGCATTCAATGCCCTTCAGAACCTGCCCCTTCTACCCCTCCAGTCTTCTTGCACTTTACCCTTCCTCACATGCTCTTATATCCAGTGCCCTGGTCCACGAACAAGATCTTCCATCTCTCAGTTCTGGGCATTTTCTCCGGCTGCTCCCTCTGCCTCCTCTGCGCCCACTCCTCACCTCCTTGGCTTCCTTTACATCCCAGTTAAAATCCCATCTTCTGCAGAAATCTTTCCCCATTCCTCTTTATTCCAGTGTCTTCCTCCTGCCAGCTCTC
Organism: Petaurus breviceps papuanus; assembly: GCF_028583685.1. Taxonomy (NCBI): domain Eukaryota; kingdom Metazoa; phylum Chordata; class Mammalia; order Diprotodontia; family Petauridae; genus Petaurus; species Petaurus breviceps. Next base: position 75,257,516 of record NW_027185761.1, on the reverse strand, counting down.
TCTCCAATGTGTCCTGTATATAGTCTGTGTGTCACATAGGTACTTGCCTGTTGTCTCCCCCATTAGACTGGGAGCTCCTTGAGGGCAGGGACTGTTTTTCACCTTTCTTTGTGCTTAGCACATAGTGCTGGCACACAGTAGGTGTTTAATGTTTGTTGACTGACAAAGAGAATGACTACAAATATTTTTTGTCTTTTTCTTCTTCTTTGATCTCTTTTGGGTTTATATCTAAGGACTGGCATCTCTAGGTCAAAAGGCAGAGTCGATGACTTTGGGAGCATGCCTTCCAGTTGCTTTCTCGAATGGCTGGGCCAATACACAGGTCCACCAACAGTGCATCAGTGTGCGTGCGTTCACCCCCAGCCCCTGCACACATTGGCATTTTCAGCTTTTGTTATCTTGGCCAATCTTGTGAGTGTGAGGCAGAATCTCAGGGCTCCTTTCATTTTAATAGTTCTCATTTTTATCGGTTTTGAGCACTGTTGAAAGCTTGGATTTCTCCCTTTGAAAGCTGCCTCTTCCTGTCTTTTGACCACTTGCCTTTTGAGGAATGACTCTCACCCTGATATGTCTGACTCAGTTCCTTACATTTCTGGGATATTAAAGGCCACCACTTCCATTTGTCCCTCCCAAAATGAGGTCTCCAGGGGGTCCCCACACAGCCCTCTCCTCATCATCTCTTGTTTTATGATTTTGTGTCTCCAGGAACTCCTGGGGCGGAGCTTCCTTATCCTGATATTTAGGGTCTTAGAGGGTTGCGTGGGGGCACTGAGGGGCTGAAGCTAGAAATGGAAGAAGCCTCAGGCCAAGGTTTTCCTGGTGCCCAGGCCCTGGGGCCTCTCGCTCTCTCTGTTCTGCCCAGAGTAGATCCTTTTCAAAGACTTGTTACTCTGAGTCTGTTGATGCACTTGACAACTCAACTGTATTTGTCTCAGTTGGCCAGATCCAGGTCTGGGGAGGAGACCTCCAATGGGCAGCCCCTGAGCAGTGGGATTCTGGGAGGAGGGACAATATGTCTTCGAATATATGCATGTTCTTTCTTTTTTAAAATCTTTTTTGTATCCTTCCATCTCCTTCATTTCTGTATACATCCTTCTCCCTTCCCCCACTTGGTGAGCCACACTTGTCATGAAAAGTCTAAAAAGGCAGGGAAAAAGCCATTCAACAAACCCAAGTCTCCTGGCCTGTATGGGAGTATATGCCACATTCCACACCCTTGGCCCCCCACCCCAGCAAAGAGAAGAGGGAGCTATCCGTGTCCGTGTGCTGCATCAGAACCTGTGACTCTCCACATCTGTGGATTTGTTTGGGGACGAAGGGAACATGTGCCCATCAAGGCTCTGAACCCCTGGGCCCGGGAACTCTCAGCCATGAGGCAGGCAAGGCTGCTGGACCTTTGGCAGCATCTGCTTAACAAAACATTTACAGGCTCCCATGTCATGGGCAGCCTGCGTGGGCAGAATCACTCTAAGGGAGAGAACTCCTGGGCTGGGGCGGGAGGGACATAGCCTTCCCTGCAGAAGGCGCATCTACTTTTGGAGTCCTTCTGGGAGAGGGACTCCTGGGGTCTGAAGCCCTCAGAAGGGTGGGATTCTTAGGGCCCTGGCGCACAGGGACTACAGTCCTTCCTGCCTGCCGGGAAGAAGCTGTGAGTGGGGCGGATTGTTGGACGGGCGCAGGAATCCAGGGGGGGCAGCTTCGGTTTGAGACAGGGTTGGGGGGGGCCTCCACTGCCCCCACAACAGTTTCTGCTCTGGGGCAGCTCTGCTGAGCGGAAGTTTTCCTTTGCATTAAGGTGGGCTCAGCGCAAGCCCCGTGACAGCACTTCAGGCCCTGGAAGGGGACAGCTCCCAGCCCAAGCCGAACTCTTCTCCAGGCTCAGCACTCCTGCAGCCTTCCACAAAGCTCCCCTCGGCATCCCTGCCTTCCTGGCTGCCTTCCTGGCCCTCCTTATTGGTTACCTGGCTTCCTCCAGACCCCTAAGGGTGGCTATTCTTGGGCCCTCTTCCCATGTCTTTACTGTGGCACTTGGGGTCTCAGTTCTGCTCAGTTCCAGACTACCTTGGGCAAGCCACTGGGGGGCACATGGACAGCAAAGCCTTTCTAGGACCCTCTGCATAGACCACTCCCAAATCAACCTCCTTTCCTGGTACCCAGATTTCTCACATGCAACCACCTGGTTGTCCTTGGGCCACCTCAAAGCCAGCATGCACTAAGCTGCCCCTGTGCATTCCCCACTAGAACCTTGGAGACTTTCCAAGAGGGAGCCGCCAGCCCCCCCCCCTGCCTTTTCTTTTCCCCTCCCCCAGCTCCAGTTAGTTGCTAGGTCTGTAGGGTCTCTCTCCCCAGTACCTCTTTGTAGGCAGTGTTTCTGTAGGCTACTATACCACCAGCCACCCCCCTGGTTCAGGGGCTCCTCATGTCTTGTTTGGAGCCTCCTAATCTGGCTTCCAGTGTCCCTCCTTATCTCTAGACCACAGTCACACGGATTCCAAATCTATCTTCTTAAGGCACAGGGCCGACCATGCCGCATTGCTGCTCAAGGGCCCTCTGTGGCTCTCCCTTGTCTCTAGGGTAGAGAGCACCTTCCTTCTCTTCCTGGCATTCAAGGCCAGCCAGTCTTCTTCCAGGCATATTTCACACTCCCTCAATTTGCATATTCCCCTTTCTGGCTCAAAACAGCAAGTCACAGCTCTTTGGAAAGATGGTCCATAGAGGTAGAAGGAATGTCTCTGAAGAGAGAGAAAAACAAAAACACCCCCTGCCCTCAGGGGGCTTTCATTCCAGAGAGGGAAACAATGAGAAAGACATGGACATACCAGGAAGGCCTGTCTGAGTTAACATTAGAGCCTAGAAGGGAGTTGGGAGCTCTGAACTGAGAAGGCAAATGGGAAGGACATTGGGAACAGACAGCCTGAGTGAAAGCCTGGAGAGAGGAGATGAGAGAACAGTAGGTAGGCCCAAGGCCCTGGCACAGAGCACTCCCATCTCAGAATCTCCGAGGGCTGCCTGGGGCTAGACTCTAAAGACCAGGGGTTTAAATTTTAGCCTAGAAGCCCTGGCCAGCCCCAGGAACCTTTACAGAGGGAGTTCTGAGTCAGATTGGTTGTGGGAAGGGTCTCTCAGTAGCTGCATGCTGGATGTATTGGCCTGGGGAGAGACTGGAGCCAGGGACAGGGAGGTCCAAGGGATTGTCCAGGAGAGGGGCACCCGAGGACCTGAAGGAGGGCAGTGCCTGTAGGAGGGCAGAGAAGGGAGACTGAGGGGAGAGATGCTTCAGTCTCAAGAAAAAGGAAACTTGGCAGCTGACCGGTCAGGCTGGCCACCCAGTGAGAGGGGAGGCCTGAGATTTCTCCTTTGCAAACTCATTGTTGTTCAGTCATTTCAGCTGTGTCTGACTCTACGTGACCCATTTGGGCTTTTCTCAGAAAAGATGCTGGAGTACTTTGCTATGGTTCATTTTAGAGGTGAGGAAATTGAGGCAAACAGGGTGATGTGACTTGCCCAGGGTCACACTGCTAAAAAGTGTCTGAGGCTGAATTTGAGCTCAGGTCTTCTGCACTTTATTACCACCTAGCTGCCTGTGAGCTAACTCAGTTTGGCCCAATATTCTACTTACTGTGAAGAACTCTGAATACCCATCCTCTGCACTGTCGCTCTGGCTCCCTATCACTTGCCAATTTGATCAGCATGTGATCTCTTCCTTTATCCAAATGATTGGTGGAAACATGCCACAGCCCAGGGTCCAGCACAGACCCTGGGGCACTGCACTAGGTGAGCCCAATGCTTCCCCTTAGAGCCAGTTTTACCCAACGGCAGCATTGTCAGGAGCTTGTCTCTCTTGCTTCACAGTCGTAGCATGAAAAGCTTGATGAAATGCTTGGCCCAAGTCTAGTGAGTTATGGCCACAGTATCCCCTGACCTGCCAGCGTGTAACTGTCCAGAGAAGGGCATTTCTGCTCTGGCTGGTTCTTGAGGAAGACCCATGGGCTCTGGGAAGTCACAACTTTCCTTTCTAGATGTTCAGTATTCAGTCCTTTAATTGGACATCCTGGAATCTTGGCCAGTCTCACGGGCCTGGACTTAACAACTTCATCCCCTTCCCTTTTCAATAGCTGGGAAAGCCTGTGCCCTCCTCCGGACTGCAGGACTTCTCCTGCTCCCCTGGCCCCTTCACAGCCATTGACCCCAGGAGCTCAGCCAGCCCCCCTGCCAGCTCTCTGAGGAGCCGAGGATGGAATTTCTTGGGACCAGAAGACTTAAACTCACTAATGGCAGCTGGTCTCAGGAATCATCAGCGCCCCCACCCTTATTCTGCCATTTTCGTTTCCAAGGTCAATGTCCATAAGAAAGGGAGCAGAGCACGGGGGAGAGGGAAGCTTCTCCTATCCCACTCATCAGTTATCGCTGTCCCCTCCATGCTGACCAAGTGGCTCCTCCCTCCTCTGAGCCCATCTTCCCTTCAGTGTCCCTTTAACACACGCAGCCACACACACACGCAGTCACACACGCGCAGTCACACACAGTCACACACAGATACACATGCAGTCACACACACGCAGTCACAGTCACACACACAGTCACTCACACACATACAGTCACACACACGCACAATCACATACACACACACACTCTCACACTTTCCTTTACTTTAGCCTTGGCTTTCCTTTACCCCTTTAGCTTACTCTCTCATTTGGCCCCCTTCATTCTTGGACCCCCATCCGCATTCATTGCAAGTGCAATGAGCTGACCCTGGAGGTCGTGGTTCTGGCTCCTCGGAGGTCCCCAGGCAAAGGCCGATGTGGGGATTTCTGCATGGATGCTGGGTTGCCCTAGAGGGCTACTGAGGTCCTGGCCAACTCTCAAATTCTGCAATCCACCCTCTGTTCCTCACTCTTGCTTCCCTCTAATCAAATATCTTTTTGTAACCTAGCTTGATTGGTGAGTTCCCTGGGTTGGGATGGGCAGAGAGAGTCAGCAGCAGGCTGTGGCTATAGTCCAGACAAGAGGTTATCAAGGCGTGGATGGGGTCGGTGGCCTTGTGCAGGAAGAGAAAGGGAGGTGTGAGAAATGTGGAGAAGGTAGAAATCACATTTTGCAGCTAATGGATATGGGGGGAAAGAGAATGAGGTGTTAAAGAAGACACCAAGATTCTCACCTGAGGACACTGGAAGGACGGGGGTGCCCAACATTCAGAAGGGGGGAAGGAGAATGATTTCTGGCTGGGGTTTCCCAAGTTTCAGATACCCATGAGACATCCTGTTCAACATGTCAGTCAGGGAGTTGGAGAAGAAGTTGGATATTTAACTCTGGGAGTTATTTGCATCGAGATGATCATTGGACCCTTGGGAGTTGATGAGGTCACCAGGCAGTGTAATGTAGTGGGAAAGGGTAAGAGCCCAGGACAGAGCCTTGGGGACACTGATGGCTACAGGGCAGGATATGAATGATGCATGTCAGGTCAGGCCTAACTTTCGTCTCCTTCCCTGGAAAAAACTCCCCAAATGGGAGGTCCCTTCCCTGCAATGCTCCCATCATTTCCACCCAAACCCCCTCTCCCCCCGCCCCCAGTTCTCCCTGTTAGAAAGAATCAGGGCCAGGAGAGAATTTATCTTTGATCATTTAACTTTCAAAGGATAAATGGTCATTAAGGCGGGCCAGGAAGTTCTTCCTTGTTCCACTTTGTCATTTCCAAATGAGATAGCATTTGTAAAATGCTGAGCACAGTGCCCAGTACATAGTGCTGGCGCTCAATAAATGCTTGTTCCATCCCTCCCTTTCCCTCTTCTTGTGTGTGAGAGACAAAGACAAAAGAGAACACAGAAATGCAGAAACAGAGAGACAAGGAGAGACAGAGAGAATAGAGAAACAGAGACAGACAGAGAGAGAGAGACAAAGAGAGAATGGAGAAACAGAAAGACAGACAGAGAAACAGAAAGAGACAGAGACAGGCATAGAGAGAAAGGGAACATTTATTAAATGCTTGCTGTATGCCAATCCTGCCCAATAATATTGTCACCAATCTCAGGGATGTGTGTAAAGTCACGTAGGTTTCCTTGTGTCGGGGTCTCTAGCTCCCCTGGTTTATTACCCAGACTCATTATCCAGAAATTTCTTTGGTTTTGCCATCGTGATCCCTCCCTTTCTCAGTCTGGACCTTCATTTGACACCCAGTCTCCAGCCAGGTCAAGGCCAGAAGCCCTTGGATACAGTGGAGACCGAAGAGGGTTGGGGGGGGGCGGGCTCTTGAGCCCCCTCACTGTCCCGTCCACTTTCTCTAGGGCTACTTAGCCTGGAGAGCGGGGCAAGTGTGGGGCCGCTGTCTAGTGGGATGTTAGGTGTCTTCTGCTTGGCCCTAGGAGGTGAAACCAGAAGCAATGGGTGGAGAACAGAAACAAGCGGCCCAGAAAGGGAAAACCCATCTCCATGAGGTCCCACCCAGCTGGAGTGGGCTCGGGCTGCTCGGGTCCTGGTCCCCCACAGCACTCAGTGAAGGCTGAAGAGCCCCTGTGGGCAGAGTGGGAGCGGGACCCAGGGCAGCCTGGCCTCCGGAGGGCCTCCCCAAGATTCTGCCCATCCCACTGTGGCCCGGGCGAGGGAGCAGAAAGTGCCGGCCACACAGTCTGTCTGGTCATTCTTTGGTCTGTTTCCACAAAGAGGGCTGTTGGCCATGCTTGTTCTCCTGGCATTGTGAGGGCACGCACAAGCAGTCCCTTGCTTAGCACTCACTGGCACAGGTGACCGGCCCTGCTCTTCCTCCTCCCCCTGACCTTCCCCCTCCCCCTGTTTCATTGGTCTGAGGCTGGAAAGGTCATCTAGCTCAACTCCCTCATTTTACATAGGAGGAAACTGAGGCCCGGGCGGGGGAAGGGACCTCTCCAAGGTCACAAGGGTTCTTTTCTCCGCTTTTTGTCTGTGTTATGGGGCAGCCTGCTCACACACCACCTCCCCTAGCATCATGATCTCCATCTCCCTGGGCTGGGAGGCTGAGTGACCTCCCCAGGCCCCGAGGCCAGATGGCTGAAGGCAGGCCTCTGTTGGCCCTCTACTGACTTCCAAGTCCAGCCCCACTTCCTCTGGAAAGTCACAAGACTGACCCAGTTCAGCACCACTCACCTGTAACATGGGCCTACTGGTCCCCGAGCACACTCATCTGGGATTCAGAGCCGGGTGTTGGGAGCTGTGACCCCTAGGGTCTCCCCAGCTGCTGCCCTACCCCAGATCACCATCTGGCCACAGCTTGGCATATTAAGGCCAGGGAGAGGGAGAGGACCATGCCTCCATGGCCAGCCCCTCCGTGCTGGGAGAGCCCCTGGGGGCTGCCCATGAAGGGCTGCAGGGAGCAGGAGGGTGGAGGGCAGCTGGATGAAGGCCTATGTGGTCAGGCGGGGCTCTGGGGGTGGGAGGAGGGTCTGCCCTGGAGGATGTTCCAAGAGTTGCCTTCCCTTGCCATCCAGCTGGCCAATTGGCCGGCCCTCTCTGTCCGGCTGGCTCCTTCCCTCTGTCTACTCACATGCTCGGGCTCCCCTAGCTTCAGAAGCCCTCCCTCATCGCAGCTGTCCCCACTGTCCGTCATCCCCATCCCTCCTCCCTCTTTGTGGCCAGGCTCCCTGCCAAGGCCGTCTACACAGGGGCCTCCACTGGCTTCTCCCGTTTCCAGCTGAAAGTGCCTTCTCTACACTTGCTGACCCCCTCTCAATGGCCAGATTTCACGGCATCTTCTCAGACCCATTGTCTGACCTCTGCAGGCTGTCTATCTCTCTCATCCCCTCAGCCCTCTCTCCTCAGCTCTCCTGAACCTGCTCTCTGCTGCTCCTTCCCAGACTCCTTTGCTGACCCTCACTCTGGGGCGTGCCCACTGACCAGGGATGCCCCCCAGGGCTCTGCCCTGGCCCACTTTTCTTCTCCCTCAGTGGCCCACCCACTCCCACAGTTACGCTGACCATCTCCATGCTGTTGATTCTCAGACCTGCCCAGCCTGCCCCAACCTCTCTGCCCATCTCTGGGCTCACATCCCCAGCTGGCTCTCAGCCATCTCCCACTGGATGTGGTATAGACGTGTCCAAAACTGACCTTGTGGTCTTCCCCCTCCACCCTCCCTGCCCCTTCCCTTCCCCAGTAGTCTAGAAGTACCCCCTCCTCCCAGCCCCCTGGTCCCCAACCTCAAGCCATCCAAGCCCCCCATCCAATCTTGCTGTCAGGGCCTCATTTTCCCCTTTGTCCATCTCTGTCCCCAAATCGCCTCCCCTCAGCTTCTGGGTCCTGTGGTAGGGGAAGGAGGCTCTGGGTGAGTGTGCCCTTCTCTCCCCCCATGCGTATCCCTCTCAGGAGTACACAGACCCCCAATAACATTGGATTCCATGCCCTACCCCAGCCCCAGACTCAGTCCTACCTTCCTTTCTTCCTGGAGGCCTTGGAGATTCCCTCAGAATCTGACTCCCAGCTACAGGACCTGGGGTGAGCAGAGGCTGCAGGGATGTCCATGGCCCTTACTTTCTCCCTCCCTCCTGCCCAGGTCCTCCCTTGTCTCCCTGCCAAGTTCAGAGGCCCTCTTCCACCCCCTCCTCCACACTAGCCCCTCTCTTTCTGTGTACATCTCAGACATGGCTGGCATTCTCCACAGGGAACCTTGAGAGGCTAAGAGAACAGGGACCCTGGAAGCAGGCTGGTTCACGGAGTCAACAGGAGCAGAAATGGGAGGGGTAGGCAGGGGCAGCTCTCTGGCTGGGACTGGTGAACAGCCTTCCTAGACTGGCACACATTCAGCTCTTTAGAGCCCTGAACCCAATGGGGAGTGGGGAAGGGAGAGGCCATGATTCATCTTCATTTTGCAGGAGAGGAAACTGAGGCCCAGGGAGGCAGCCCAGCTTTGACAGGATCACACAGCTAGCAGGAAGCAGGGGCAGGATGTGAGCCTGGGGCTCCTTGGGCCACGAGGCCCCTGCTGAGGTGGCATGGCGGGAACGTGGGAGGGAGGCTTTGACCCATCAGTGCTGCAAAGGAGGACTTCTCTAGGGGCCTTGGCGCCTTCCCCAAGGATCTCTGCCCCACAAAGACCAGCTCTCCCAGCTGGAGGTTGGCCTGGTATCCTCAGGCCACCCCAGGATCCCATGGAGGGCAAGGCCTGATGGGGAGAGCAAGGATACTGCGGACTGGACTCAAGAGCCAGCTAGTGGTCTGAGCCTGCCCTGAGCTGGGGCTGGGAGGTGAAAGGTCAAGGCCTTGTTTGCCCAGCCCTATGGTGGAAGGTCAAGGCCTTGCTGAACCCCTCACCCCACTTCCTTCTTTGGCACAGACAAGGATCCTGAAGAACTCCCATTTTGCTCTTCAGGGAATGTTGTGGCTGCAAAGGCCCCAGTGTGACCTCCTGGCCTTCCCGACTCTGCCCTGGCCAGGCTGCTCAGGGCCTGGGCTTGCTCTGGGTGCCAAGCTGTGCTTGGTGGTGCCCTCCTGGGCAAGGCCCATATGTCCCTTCAGAGGGCACTGGATTCCTGGGGGTCGTTTGCTAGGCCTGTTCAGGGTCTGGGGAATTCATGGCATCAGCTACTCCCTACCGCCTCTCACCAATTGTCCGTTCCATTCATTTCTTCATTCATCCAGCATGCAGTGAGGGCCTTCTGCTCTCCAGGCCTAGGATGTTTAGAGAACCTGGCAGCAGAGAGAGAATTCATCCTGCTGGCACATGGGCTCAGGGGCATTGCTGATGGGCCCAGAAGGCGGGTCCCTGGGGGTCAGCCTTGTCATCTTCCTGCCCCACCCAAAGGGACCAAGGGCCTCGCACATCCTTTCCACTCCCTATCTGGGCTCCAGATTCCCCAGGTCCCCTCCCGCACTGCCCCACCCTCACTTCTTGTGCTTTCAGCCCAAACCCAGGATGGAACTGGACAGTAGCCTCTCCTCCATTGACAAGGTGCAGGGTCTGCAGATCTGGGCCATTGAGGTGAGAGCGCCAGACCCAGGCAAGGACTGGGGCAGGAATGGGAGAGGCATGGAGGGGCCTTCCTAGGAGGGAGAGGTGTGCCCGGGCTGGGGTGGGCAAGGTGCAGTCTGCACCAGCCTGTCACTGCCTTCTCTAGAAGATGAAGATGGTCCGGGTCCCAGAGAAGGCCTACGGAAGTTTCTTTGAGGGTGACTGCTACATCGTCCTGCACGTGAGTGGTTCTGTAGCCTGGCTCCCAGCTGCCTGTGTCCCCTGGAGCTGGGCCTGGGCACTGGGGGAGGAAGCAGCCAGAGTCCAGTCTCTCCCCTCTCCCCCACCACAAGCAGCAGGGCCACTGGTGCCTTGGACCACCCAGATCTGAGCCCCTTTTCCCATTATCTCACCCAAACCTGGAGACGTCACTTCTTCTGTCTAGGGCACTATGAGGGCTGGTTTTAGAGTCAGAAGACCTGGGTTCGAATTCCACCACCTACTGCCTATGTGACCTTGGACAAATCCCTCAGCCTCCCTGGGCCTCAGACTTTGCATTTGTAACACAATGCCCTCTGCTGCCCCTTCTGGCTCTCAGCCTGTGGTCTGAGTTCCAATCTCGAGGGTTCTTTTTTCCTCTTCTGTCTCCCTCACTTCCTCTTATCCAGCCCATCTCCCAGGTCATCAGTTTCTCGCAAAACTGCCTCCCCTGTAGCCCCACTGCCCTTCCCAGTCCTGGCCCTCCCTGGCTGCCCGCCTGGACCAAGGGCTACCCACCTCTCCTCTCTGCCCCTCCCAGCCCTCCTCCACACAGCACCCATCAGCCTTGGCTCCACCTTGCTCAGAGCTGGGAATTGTTCCCCACAACCTCCCCAGTGGGATGCAGGCTGCTTGGCCTGGCATCCAAGGCCCAGCCTTCACTCTACCTGGTGCCCTTCCCACTCTGGAGCGGCCCCTGTTCTACATTCAGCCTCTTAAAAAGCAGCCCACTCAAGGCCCAGCTCAAACATCACCTTCTCCACAAAGCCTGCCTGGATTGTCCCTGGGCGCAAATCCAATCCAATCCAACAGGTATTTATTGAGTGCCTACTGTGTGCTCATACCAAGATAAGTAAATATGAGAGAGAAGAGAGAGACAAAAACAGAGAACAGAGACAGAGACAGACAGACAGAAACAGAGAATCAGAGAGAGACAGACAGAGAACAGAGAGAGAGAGAGAGAGAGAGACAGAGACAAACAGAAACAGAGAGACAGAGACAGACAGAGAGCTAACAGCACTCTGTCCTCAGTTTCTTCTTCTTCCATGGACGAGGAGACTCACTGACCTCTATGGTCCCTTCCAGCATGAAGCCTAAGACCCCTTGGGTCCTCCCAGGGTGGGCAGCAATCAGGAAAGGCTTCCTGCAGGAGGGGGCCCAGGAGCAGAGCCTTGAAGGAAGCCATGCCTTATGAGAGGCAGGGATGAGGATGGCAGCAGGGGGCCAGTCTTTGGAAGGCCAAAAGTTGGAGCTGAAATGTCATGTTTGGGAACAGGAACGGGGTCAGTTTGAATGGAGTGTAGACGCCCAAAGGGGAGCAATGTGCATCACACAAGCTGGAAACCTGGTAGCAGGGAGGCAGTGAGGGCGCTTGAGCTAGGGAGCTGCATAGTCAGGGGTCAGAGCTACGTTAGCAGCTGCATAGAGGAGACCGGACTGGAGAGGCGAGAAGCCAGCAATCACGATGAGGAGCGAGGACCTTCCTCTCTGGGCCCTCGGCTGGCATCTGAATGGGGGCCTCATAAATACAGACAGGAGTCTGGGAGGTCATCTAGCCTTCATTTTACAGATGAGGAAACTGAGGCCTGTGAGGGCAGTGACTGGCCTAGGGCTACGCGGGCAGTAAGTGGTGAGTGGGGATTTGAGGCCAGCTTCCCTGACTCCGGCTGTGCCCTGTGCCCCTTGTGGAGTGCTCCTGAATCACACTGGGCAGGATATCGCCCCTCCTGGGATCTGGCGAGTCCCACATTACTACAAGGCTAATGGCCAGGGCTCACCCTTGGGGTCCCCCAGGGGTCTCAGGTGGTGCCAGAGCCCCAAAGGAGGGGAGCATGGGCTGGGCCATCCTGCTCCAAGGAGGTTCCAGGACTCAGAACCCCATCTCCCTGAGGAATGGCTGTCCCTGGGCCTTTCTTCAGTTCAGGGGGACGCTTACTGTTCCCTAGAAACTGAACCAGGGGTGGGAGCCGACCCTTGCCGTTATTTGCCCCAGGCTATAGCCTAGGACAGCACTGGACCAGTGTCCCCCAGGGACCTTGCTTTTCCTCTGCCTTGAGGGGCTTGGTCATGTGCCCAGGGGAAGGAAAGGAAAGGTGATGGGAGGGAGGCTGAAAGCTCTGCTGGGCAGAGCCAGCAGGCACCAGGTAGGGCTGCCCAGTCACAGGCTGAGGAAGGAAGGTTGTGTGTCCCTTGCACAGAGAAGGGGCCCTTCTTCTGGGCAGGGAACAGGGCAGAATGCTGGACTTGGAGGCAGAAAGATCTGTCCCAGGCATCTGACGGGCCCTGGCCATCCTGGGTTGGTTTATCACCATAAAATGATCTCCCAGGTCTCTGCCAGGTCTAAGTCTCTGGGCTGAGGAACCTGCAGCATCTTCCAGAGAATGGGCATATTTCTGTGATCTTTCATTGCCTGAGGGGTGGGGGAGGAGGCTGGCCCTCTGGGGGCAGGGGCTGATCAGCTTAGGGTGTAGCAGGTGGGTCCTCAGAGGAGTTGGGGAAGGGCTGGCACAGGCTTCTCTGTACCCCATTCTGTTCAGGGGAGGAGTCCCCAAATTCTAGGGCAACTGGATGGACCCAAATGAGCAGAGGGCTAGGAAGCAGCCTCAGCCCCTGCCCTGGCCCTGAGCCACTGGCTCTGGCTGAGCTGGGAATGAGGAAGAGGGATGAAAGAAGGGTGTCCTCCTATGGGCCTGGCTCCCAGCCTGCACTCCTCCGTGTCCACAGAACAAGAAGCACAGCCGAGGCCTCTCCATCGACATCCACTACTGGATAGGCAAGGACTCGGCGGTGGATAAGCAGGGGGCGGCTGCGGCCTTCGTGGCCCAGCTGGACAGTGTCCTGGGCGACATCCCCGTGCAGCACCGTGAGGTCCAGGGCTACGAGTCTGATGTCTTCAAAAGCTACTTCAAGAATGGAATCATGTGAGTGGGGCCCCGGGCTGGGCCGGGCTGGGGTCACTGGTGGGCACCCCCTTGGTTGCTGTCCCTGTCTGGCTCCATCATCACGATTCTGGGCTGTAAACGTTGCTGTGATCCCCAGTGTTCAGAGGAGGAAGCTAAGGCCCAGGGCCTTCAGAAGTGACTTGTCCAGGGCCCACAGGCAGGAAAGGGGCAGGATTGCCCCTGGGGGCTGCTTCCTGGCCCTCGAGGGTATCGAGCAGATGGTGCTGGAGTGAATGGCCCCCTCCCTACTCACCGCTGCACCCTAATCAAGTGACCCACTGGCGGCTGGTGGGACCTCACCCACTCCCTTCCTCCTTACCCCAGTTACAAGAAGGGGGGTCTGGCCTCTGGCTTCAAGCATGTGGAGACCAACATGTACAACATTCAGAGACTTCTGCACATCAAGGGAAAGAAGCCTGTGTCAGCCACAGAGGTGAGGAGGCCCCTGCAGCCCCTGGGGGAGTGGGGAGCCCTCTGCCCAGCCCCCCAGGGCATCCTGGGCTGAGCCATCCAGGGAAGGAGGGCCTGGAAGGGGACAGGAGAAAGGAGCAGGGGCTGGGCCTGACTCTGCCCCCTCGAGCTCAAATGCATCTGAAAAGGAGCAGCAGCCCAGAGGTCCCAGCTCTGCTGCTGACAAGGCCCTCCCCCAGCCAAATCTCAGCTTCTTCTCCTGCAAAACCGGTCTAATAATGCCCGCTCTCTGCCCTGCTGCTGCTGCTGGGACATGTGGGAGGGCCTTCCCAGCTGTGAGCAGCCTGACCCAAATTAGCCTAGCAGGAAGAGGGTGGCCAGATGGAGGGGACAGTGGGCCCCAGCTCCCCAAGAGAACAGTGTAGGCACCCTGGGCATGAGGTACAGGGATGGGAGGAGGAGAAAGGCCGCCATGTTGGGGCCCTGGGCCAAAGCGTCCTTGGTCATGTGGAGCTCCTTACCAGGTTCCCCCCCACACACACACACACACCCACACAGAGTGCAGTAGAGGCCAGCATCCATCACCTGGGGGCCGAGGCAGGAGTGGGGCTGATCGGCACATTGGCATCCCCAGGGTGGCTGCTAGCACAGCTTCCTAGATCTGCTTTACTAAGAAAGATAGTTGTTCGAGGGGTCAGCAATCTTTTTAATGACATTCAGTAGTTCAGGGGAAAATCAGCCCCCTGGACTTCAGGGAAAATCCAAACAAAGAAAATAGAGAAAATACAAGCAGAGAAATAAAGGCCAACAGACAGGGCTTCTAACTGTCTGAGAAATTAGCACAGACCAACAGACAGAGCCAACTGTCTGACCAAGGCAATGCATGCACAGTTACCAGAGAGAGACACACCGACCTCTGGGCTTTTCAAGGCCGGGGGCTCTTTAACGGCTACCCAGAGTCTCATCTGGTCAAATCACAGGAAGGCTCTTCCAATGAGCGAGCCCCAAAGCAAAATGCTACCTCAGAGTGTATCTGTACCCTTCTTCAGAGCCAGAGGGCACTGTGAGACTCTGGGCCTAATCAGACATTAACAAAAGGTGTGAAAGCCTTTCCACAGCAAGCCTCCCTTAATGGGGCTCCTCAGGAGGCCTATTGATGGGAGGGAGGAGAAGATCTTAGAGCCCATTAACATTATGGGGCCCACACTGGGAAGGACTCCATGTACAGAGGCCAAAGGAGACATCTTATGGAGATCCAGTGTGTGTATGACGGAGGACATTCTCCTCACTTGGAAGACCATTCCTTATACACACACACGTCATATACCCACAGTCACACCGTCCCCTAGACCCCTGCTCACAATGACACAATTATCCACACTAATGCATGACCAGACAACATCCCACACACAAACACCTTCACACAATTACACAGATACCCATGGGATCCTGGCCAGACATCTGAACTCAGTGCTGCAATCACACACAGGCATGCAGATACATACTGAGGCAGTACCAGAGTCCCACACGGCCCCCTGTCGTCAGCCACAGCCGCACACAGACATCTGAACACAGTGAGAATGAGCCAGTCACCAGCCCCACAGCTATGATTCCTCCCCTGTACACAGTAGAGTGAATGTTCTTGTAGCCAGTGGGACCTTCCGAAGGTTGGAAGTGAGGGGCTGGTGGACTTTCTGGAGGAGGTGGGACCTAGTTTGGTGGGGAGGGCAGGGGGGTGCTTTGTTCTTACACCTCCTCCTCCTTCCCCCCCCAGGTGGACCTGTCCTGGGACAGCTTCAACAAAAGAGATGTCTTCCTCCTGGACCTGGGGAAGGTGCTGATTCAGTGGAATGGTCCTGAAGCCAACTTGTCTGAGAAATCCCGGGTCAGTGTCCCAGGCTGGGGACCCAGCCCTATACTCGGCACCCTGGGAGGGCAGCTGGAGGAGGAGAAGGAGGCCCTCAGGGAGCTTGGGGTCTGCTTAGGGCCAGAGGTTCAAGGACAGGCTGGGGAAGTGGGATTTGGCTTGTCCCTCTTTGCCTGGGCAGATGGTGCGTGAGACTCGCCCACTCAGCTGAGAGCTTGCCAGGGCAGCGGGGAAGCCCCCCTGGTTCCTTCTCTGCCCCTCCTCTCCAGACTGATATTTGGGGGCTCCTTTCCTCCCACATCTGCCTGCTGTGCCCCTGGTGACCTCACATCACCTGGATGCAGACTCCAGGGGCAGGGTGAGCTAGTTCTGCAGAGATAGGCCAGGGCCCCAAGTGCATCCTGAGGAGGGACATCTGGCCCCTGCCTGGCCCTGCTCCCACCTCTGAGGAGCCCAGAGCAGAAGCAGGAAGGTTTGGGGAGTGGCACCCTAGCATAGGTGGGAGATGGTGGGGGGCTATGGGCCTTCTAGGGCTGGTGGCAGGTGCCAGCTCTGCAAGCCTGCCCTGGTCTGTGACCCGGCAGGGACTGGCCTTGGCTTGGGGCATCCGAGATGGGGAGCGGGGCGGCCGTGCCCAGATTGGGGTGGTGGATGAAGAGCACAGCTCTGCAGACCTGCTGCAGATCATGGAGACGGTGCTGGGGCCGCGGGCGGCCTCACTGCCGGACGCTATCCCCGAGGAGAAGGTCGATGAGTTCCAGAAGGCGAACCTGCGGCTGTACCAGTGAGTGGCTGCCCATGATCGCAGGCTCTGGAGTTGGGTGTCATATAGTCTGGACGAGGGAGCTGAGGTCCCAGGCAGGGAAGGCTTTGCTGCAGGCCCTGAACACTGCTCCTCTCCTTCAAGGCGTTCCCTCCCCAGAGCCCCTTTGGTCACTCACAGTGCCTCTCTGGGAAGGGAGGGTGGCCCCTGGGAGCCCACCTCTAGCCTTCTCCCAGTAAAATCCCAGGTGCAGAAAGGCAGGGCCAGGAGCAGATCTCATTCACTTGCAGGATGATGGAGCTGAAAGGAATGCTTGAGGTGGGCTAGCCCCTCTTTGAAAAGGGAAGCAAGGGAGACCCAGAGAGAGGGAGGGCCCTGTGAGAGGCTGGATGTTTCGGGGGGAGCCCCATGACCCAGATTCTTTCTGTGGAAGTCAGCTTCTCCCAGAGGATGAGGATCTTGCCTGGGGGGAGGGGGCAGGGTATGGGCCACAGGAACAGAGCCAGGCCCATCCTGATGAGAGAGAATGGAGAAGGGAGGAAGGGGAGGGAGAGGCTGGGGAGGGGGACGTTCACCCAGGCCTGCCTCCACCAGTCTTTACGAAAAGGATGAAGACTTGGTGGTCCAGGAGATCGCCACCCGGCCGCTGACCCAGGACCTCTTACAGCATGAGGTGAGCCCTGAGCCTGAGGAGGAGATGCCCCTGGGGTTTGGTGTGGGAAGGCAGGCCTGACAGCAGGTGCTCCAGCCTGAGGGAGGGTCCGATGCCCAGGGCCACACACCTCCCACCCCATGGCACCATTCTCCAAACTGGACACCCATCCTCCAGCCTCCCAGGCATCAGTCTCCTCATCTGGAAAATGGGCCTTCACATCCTGACCAAGCTTAGCTCCCGGCCTTGTGGGGCAGCCCTGAAGCATGACCCTTCCTGGTCATTCTTCTCCTAGGCCTGTCACATCCTGGACCAAGGCGGCTTCAGGATCTACGTGTGGCGGGGCCGGGACTCCAACAAGGAGGAGAAGA
>NW_027185761.1:75224640-75240332 GCF_028583685.1 Petaurus breviceps papuanus | reverse complement strand
ATATATCAAATATATACTTTTAAAAGTCATGTTAAAGGAACTTCCCTCAATTCATATATGGGGGGGTGGGGTGTTACAACAATGACTGGCCTTCTCTGCTTCTAGTGATTTGATCATAGACAGAGCTAGAGTTGACCCCCAGGGGCTCCCAAGTCTAACACCCCCCATTTTATGGACAAGGGAACAGGCCAGAGAAGTGAATGATTTATCCAAGGTCAATAGGCAATAAGTAACAGAGCCAGAATTGGCCTGAGGTCCACATTCTTTCCACGATCCCCTCAGCTTTACTTTTCTCTCGGTTCTATGACTGACCGCACTGTCTGCTCTCAGCTCTTCCCCACTTCCCTCTGAGATTGCGCTCCATTTACAGTTAATACAAACAACGCTCCCCAGCAATTACATGGGGCTTTAAGGTTATTATCTCCTTTGATCCTTACAACAACCCAGGGAGGTAGGAGCTCATATTATTCTCATTTTACAGCTGAAGAAACTGAGGCGGGGAGGGTAAGGGACCCATCCAAGGTCACACATCTGACTCTGGATTTGAACTTGTCTTCCTGACTCCAAGCACAGCTGCCAGTGTGTCTATCCTGTAGGTGCCCAATTAATCTCATGTCGTCTCCCTCATTAAAATATGGGCTCCCTGAAGACAAGGAACGTTTGACCTTTTTATATTCCTAGCATTTATTAGCACGGTGCCTGGCATACAGTAGGTGCTTAATAAGAACTTGGAGACTTGCTGACTTCTTGGTCATCAGAAGGAATGGGGTGTGTGTTGCTGCATTTGATTTTCGAGTTCTTTTACCGCTGTTTTGGAGGCACAGCTGGCCTCGGTCAGGAAGACAAGTGTTGACTGTGACACCACTTCGGGCAGAGCCGGTGCCCACCTGCCATGACCCAGGGAGGTTCCCAATGGGGGAACTTCACGATATTGAGAAAATGCCGAGTCTGGACTAAATAATTTAATGATATTTGTCTATGATTTTCTCATTCAGTCTGAGCCTTGTCATTTGTGGTGTCAAAATGGGCAGCCTGGGCCCCATCTCTGCTGACATCTAGCCTGCACAGTCCAGGGCTGGCTGGGCTTTCAGAGCAGGAACAGAATGCCCTTGGGATTCTGTCTTTGGCTTTGTCTCTTCTTGGGTCAGCGGCTGCTGGAATTCTCCTTCAGACAGTGGCTTCCTCCTGGTCAGTCTCCAGTTCTCACTGGGTTACTTCAGTTAAATGCGTGACTTTGTGAAGTAGCCATTGCTTAGCTTTACAATTCTGTCACTGACTGAGTGGTGTATAGGGAGGGATCATGGTTGGGGCTTCTTTTGCCCTGTTGTGATCTTGCTTTGTTTTTTTCAAACTTTGTTCATTTGAGTTTAAACCTTTAAAAACTGGAGTTGTTATTAATTTATTTATTTAGATAGATAGATAGAATGGCAGACAGACAGACAGGTAAATAAATAGATAAATAGACAGATAGAGTATTTGTTAAGTAAACCCAAGGAATATAAATGAAAACAGAAAGGAAGATAGTCACTGACGTCAAGGAACCTATGTTGGATAGAAGGTGAGCCCAGTGTGCAGAGTGTCGGGCTGTGGCATAGAGGCCTGGGTCCAGGCAAGCTAAGGTGAAGACTGGCTTACCCCAGATTCTGACGGGGTGAGGGAGACGATGAGAGTGATTGCTGTGATGCAGGCAGGCAGCCCGGTGTGCAATGAGGGTGGGAAAAATCGTCCCTACTGCCGTCACTGGGAAAAAATCCTCATCTTATTTATTGATTTGGGGCCTTTTTCATCTTCAGACACATCAATTTGGATATTTGGATTTGGGATATTTTCCTTCTTCCTTTTATCTGTTGGGATCGCACTTCATTCCTTAGCAAAGGGAGGAGTCAACTCAATTCCTTCCCCTTCTCATTAACTTAGATTGCCCCATTGCCCTACAGCTGGGTTCTGGCTGCAGTCCAGAGAGTCTGATGAAGAGGGCTTGGATTACCCTTATCTTTGCTTTAATCAGCTGGGCGCTTTTAAAAAAATAAGTAATGTCCTCTTACCCCTTTGACTGACTGAGATCCGTTACTGATTCACTTTCTTGGATTAGAATCCTTAAATCCGGGCAAACAATCATCAGTTTTCATATGTATCTTCTTTGTGTACCTGAGGGGAAAAGGGATATCATTTCCCCATTGAATTCTCTCTATATGACTATTCATGAATGAATGAAAAAAAAAAAAACATGCTTCTAGGGATACAAAAACTAAAACAAATAGAAATATGGCTAAAACCTGAGCCTAGATATGGCATCTAGGTGGGAGTTCTGGGAACTTTTAAAAGGGTCTTTGCCTTTGTATTCTCACTGCCAAACCTAGTGCCTTGTATTCAGTAAGTGTCTAATACATGTCTGTTGAAGTGAAATTAATTGAATTCAGTTCTATAATCTCTGTCTCTTTCCCTCTGCCTCTCTGTCTCTGTCTCTCTTTGTATCTCTCTCTACCACTCTCTCTTGCTTCATGGTCTAGTAGGAGAGAATTAATGTCCAGTTAGGAGGGCTTTAGGTAAAGATCTCTCCTGTGATCCTCGGCTGCTCAGTAACCAGGAATGAGTCACTCATAACCTCTCCAATCCGGGCTCTATACTATATCTGTAAAATGGGAGTGATGGTGTTTGTACCTAAAACAAAACTAGGACTATTGGCAGAATCCAAGGAGATTGTAACAAGGAGCCTCTTAGCCTTATCTTTTGGTTGAATTTATTAGGGTCTGATAGTGAGGTGTTAACCTTTCCTACTGTCATCCTTCTCCCTTATCTCCTCTTCTGATTCTTGGAGCTGCCTGTTCTGCTGCAGACCTCTTAGGTGCTCACAGATTTTAAATGCATAGACTCTCATTTTAAAATTCAGCATTTAAAAAATTCTGCTTATCTCTCTCAGTGCTTTCTGATTAAAATGAGACTTTGCCCAGAATTGATTCCTTAGCTTGCTGTGGATAACAGCAATATCATAACATTTAAACAAACTTTTCAAGCTGAGCATCAATCTTTCTGCATTGCAGGTGCTTCCTGTAAGCAATAGATTATAGGATCCTGTTTGTTCCCTTCTTGACTAACTAATTTTCTTATCAAGGAGTTCAGTTTATTAATATGTTTCGATACAATGGTTCATTTGGTCTTTTTCCCACCATCCTTTCTTAAATTATTGTTTAATTTACCAATATGGAATGCCATCTTTCTTACTGTGAGAATCCGTAGCTAACATAGATAAAGTACTAGGGGCGATCAGGTGGCACAGCGAGTAAGAGCACCGGCCCCTGTGTCAGGATGACCTGGATCAAATCCAGGCTCAGACACTCAGCACCACACCCAGAAATAACTGGCCGTGTAACCTTGAGCAAGTTACTTAACCCCGATTGCTTTAAAAACAAAAACCAAAAAACAGATAAAGTACTTTGCATGCTTTGAAGTACTCTAGAAGTGGGCTCTGTGCTGGTCAGTTCTAATCACTAGTTATTCATAGAAACTTCACCAAACTCATGTGGTTTGAGAGGTCCAGGGACCCCCAAAGACTGGAGCGCTGGACAGAGTCATCTGGAAAGAATTCACAGACTCAAGCTTTCTCCAAGGCAAGGTGGCAAAGGTTTATTGCTATGCCAGTATGGTGGGCAGAGCTCCTTAGGGATCTTGCAGCTTAATGAGAATGATGCTAAAGCTGATATAGGAAAAGCAGTGGATTATCTGGCAGATTTGCTGATTAGGTGATAACTTACAACCTCAGTCACTGGTCATTCACCACTGGAAACCAGGGGAAGGGTTTCTCAGGGTGTGTTTTTGGTCTGCTTTGAGAGTGTTTATAGCTAGACCTCTGGACTGTATATGATAATTTTGGGAATCAATACATGATAATTCTGTGGTTACAAGATAGTCCTGTTTTTACAAGAGAATTTCCTCAAAGGTCAGTTTATTCTTGTGAGGGGGAATGGGAGTTTGTCTTACTGGGGCCCACTCATAAGTTATTGTGAGGCCTAGTGTCCTTGGACTGGGGAGAAAACTGTCAGGGATAGTGTTCTGAAGGCAGGGAGAAATGTGATCTTGGAATTGGGATCCAAGCACCCCATCAAAAACACCTGCACGTGATCCTTATGAAGGAAGCCCTGACCAAATCTTCTTTTCTGAATAGCTCCTTGAGCAAAGATAAGGGCTTGGGGATCACTCTTTCTCTTTTCCACCCTTTTTTTTTCTCTTTTTTTAGTCTGTTGTGTACTGGGAATAGTCTCCACTGCTTTTGGCTGGTGCTTCATCTGATCAGAAAAGTGTGAATTGTTTCAAGTCCTTCTTGTTTGGGCTTAGCCTGGCTGGTTTTCCAAAGTCCTTTGTGTCTCTCTGGAAAGATGCTTCCTCTTGATAATTCTGGATTTAAGGCTCTGCTTCCTAATTTTGTGCATTAGATTCCAATTAATCCAAATGCTCTGCTTCTCTTGAATCTGTCTTTGGCAATTCCCCCATCTGATAGTGGGCCTGAAGGGAGGGAGGCTTAGCACATAGAGTAGGTGCTTAATAAATGTTCGTTAGCGGCTAGCTACTAACTCCGATGGTGTCCCTTGGCATGCTGTTTCAGCCTTCTTGCAGCTGGTGAGATATTTTTTTCTGTTGCTGCAGTGTTCCTATCTGACTGCTGTGTCTAGGAGACTCAGCTCTAAGTTTTTCAGGACTGAGTTTCACGGATTCCCTCTGTTCCTAGGTTGCCACTTGTTTTCAATCATTCTCACATTTTTCTTGGATGATTTTCTGGAATTCGGTACTTGGATTTTTCTCTCTAACTTTTCCAGGATGCCAGTGATCTTGAGGCTGCTGTATCTTGACCCGCCCTCTAGGTCTGTCACTTGGGATCTACATCATTTTCCATCCTCTTTTTGGAAATGGTCTTTCTGCCTTATTTCAGTTGTTTCCCTCCCCCTCTGAATGTGCTTTGCTTCTGTTGAACTTTTCAAATTTTCGATTAGATTCTCCTTAGCCTTCATATCATTAATTTCCCTTACTGCTGTCCTTTGAAATCCTGTTACACTGTTCCTGATTTGTTAATGGCTATTTATCCTGGAATATCCAGAGGTTCCCCACTGAACAGGCTACCTACCAGCTGACCCTGTTTGGAGTTAAGGCTTTTCCCTCCTTCGAATGTTAACCCCTCTGGGGAAGGGGGAATACAGGCAGGCCCTTGTTAGTCATTAATACCTTAATGAGGATTAACCTCTCTCCTGGGACAGCTGTTTGTCTCAAAAGTGGGTCCAAAGTTGTCTTCAAAGAACTGGAGCCCAGACCTGTCTTGGGAGGGGCCTTGAGAAGGTCTGGGGAGGAGCTCCTGGGGCCCAAAGTCAGACAGATCACTCTTATTTTACTAAGGGAGGCCTCTGGCTCTCTGTCCCCTTTTAGAACTTGGGAAATGTATTAGGAAGCTGGGTCACAGAGAAGAGAGAAGCTGGAGAGTGGGAGGGAGCAGGATGGGAGAGGACAGCCGCAGGACTGGAGTCAGGCACAATCCCCCATGTCCCCCAAGGGCAGGAAGAGCAGGGATAGAGGGAAGGCCGGGGGAGGCACCAGTCTGGAGTCTCCTTCCTTCCCTGGGGAGGGGGGAGGATTAGAGGCCATCTGGGAGGGAGGTTTCTCTATCTCAGGGCCACTGAAGAAGCTAGAAGAGTTGTCCCTGCCTCTGGTGCCTGGGTCTGAGAGGCAGGAGGGGAGGCTGGGGAAGGGCCTTCAGGGCTGTCGGCCGCCTGGCCCCTCCTCGAACCCCCATCTCTGGGCTCCCCAGGTGTGGCGGATCGAGGACTTGCACAAGAAGCCTGTTGATCCCAAGAAGTATGGGCAGTTCTACGGGGGCGACTGCTATCTGGTCCTCTACACCTACCAGAAGTCTGGGCGGGCCCAGTACATCATCTACATGTGGCAGGTGAGGCTGCCCGAATGGCGGGCACCCATCCCTGGCCCCTTCCCCTTGTGCCAGCCATGCCAGAGCCCAGGAGGTTGGGAGCAAGGGCTGCAGGTCAGAGCCCCATGACGGTGGGGAAACCAAGAGAGCGAGGGTGTCCTGGGGTCCTCAGGGTGTGTGTATGTGTGTATCTGAGTATATGGGGGTGTCTATGGGTGTGTGTGTATGCATGTGTGTTTATGACTGTGTGTATGGGTGTGAGTATGGGTGTGTGTCTGTGTGTATGGGTGTGTGTATGAGTGTGCAGATGGGTATGTATGTGAGTGTGTTTATGCCAGCATGTGCATGCGTGTGCATGTGTGTCTGGGTACTTGTGCGTGTGTGTGCATGCATGTGTGGGTATGTGTGCTCATGTATGTGAGTGTGTGTGCATGCGTGTGTGGGTACATTGCTTGTGTGTGAGTGCATGTGCATGTGCATGTGCGTGTGTGGTATGTACATGCATGTGTGGGCACACGTGCTCGTGTGTGCTCCTGGGGGGGCATGACTGAAGTCTCTCCCACACGGAGCCTCATTTGGTCCTCAGGAGAATGGAGGAGGCAGGTACCCCATCTTCTCATCCCCATTTCACAGATTAGGAAGTTCAGGCTCAGACAGGTTGACTTGCCCAGAGTCAGCTGGACATGCAAACTGGAGGCCCGATGCTCATCCCATTGTGTTTGAGACAGTGAAAATCATGCTGCTCTTAGAGTCAGATCTGAGTTCAAATCCCACCTCAGCCTGCACCTAGATATATGACCTTGGACAAGTCACATCACCTCTTTGCTACTCCCTTTAAAGGCCTATGAGTAAAGTGCTTTGACAGCCTTAAAGAACAATGGAGAGGGGAGTTCTTATTAGTATTAAAATTAGGGAACCATCTGGGTCATGGGCTGTGGAAGGAATACTCCTTCTAATCAGGAAAGGGCAGAGAAAGGGGCCATCTCTGTCTTGAAGGGCCAGGGAGGCTTCTGTGGCAGAGCTGGGTCCTACAGGATGGGAGGGGGAACTGGCCCAAGAAGAGGGCATTGCAGGCAGGGGCACCAGACTGAGCAAGGATGTGGAAGGGCAGGGGACAGTGAACAGATCAGCCTGGCTGAAGCACATACTGGCAGAGAGGAGGCTGAGAAGAGGAGGCTAAGGGGGGGCCTCTTGAGTGCCAGGGTGAAGAGGCAGCTGGGGAGAGGTCAAGCAGCTTATAAGAGGTCACAGGCACTGGGCTGGTAGGGCTGGAATGTTTAGGACATGAGCAAACCAAAAAAAGTAGAAAAGAGATGTGATAAATAGTTTAGATCAGAAAAAGAGGGGAAGGAGAGGGCTCCTAGGGGAGGGGAGGCTGGATCAGAGATGGGATGGGGAGACTGTTACTGAAGGCTACCAGCCCTAGGTCACGTGGCAGGCATCCCCAAGCCCACCAGCCTAGGCTGATGCCTCCTCCCTGCCCTCGGCCCTGGGCATCAGCCCACTGTGACCCCTCTCTTCCTGCCCTGCCTCCTCTTCTCGGGACCAGGCACCGGGCCACCCTCACCCCTCTCTTTCTATAGGGACGACATGCGTCAGTGGATGAGGTCACGGCTTCCGCTCTCAATGCCATTGAGCTAGAGTACACATACCAGGAGGAACCTGTGCAGGTGTGGGTGACCATGGGCAAGGAGCCTCGGCACTTCCTGGCCATCTTCAAGGGCCGGCTCGTTGTGTTCCAGGTGAGGGCAGAGGGGCTACGCCTCCTGGGAGTACCCTCCACTTTGTCATCTGTCAGATGATGTGTGGGGCAAGGGGCCCTTTGGGAAGACCATGGAGGAGCTGGCCAGCATCCACAGGAGAGCAGCCAGGACAGCACAGGGCCCTGAGGTCAGAGGAGAGAAGAGGATGGCTGGAGCTCCCAGCCTGAGAAGCAAGGGAAGCAAGGCTCTTGTGCTTCCTTAGCAGGAGATCACTAGGCTGGCCGATGATCAGATCACAGTGTCCTAGACTCTGAGCTGGCAGGACCCCAGCGGCCACATAACCCAATCCAGCTCGACCAGCAGACGCTCATTGGTCACGGCCTCTGCTTGCAGCATGGGGGGCTCATGGCCTCCAGTGCTCCTGGCCGCAGCAGAGGCCTTCAGGTGGCGCTTGGATGGCTGTCTGGAGATGCCGCAGAGGCTGGGGCTGATGGAGGCGTTGGCCATTGTTTTCCAGAATGGCACCAGCCGGGATGGCCGAGCCGACCCCGAGCCAGCCATCCGACTCTTCCAGGTGAGGGGCACAGATAAGTATAACACCAAGACTACTGAAGTGCCCGCCCGAGCCTCGTCCCTCAATTCCAATGATGTTTTCCTGCTCGCCACCGGACAGATCTGCTACCTCTGGTGTGGAAAGGTAGGCGAGCCCTCCTGTAGCCCTGGAGTGGGCTGGGGTGCAGGGGCCAGGGGGAATGGAGCAGGTGGGGGGGGCGGCATCCTGACCTGGAAGGCTGATTTCAGGCCATTCCCCCAGGATTTGGCTAGCCAGTGCAGCACAAATCCAGTCCTGTCCAGTTCCACATCTGCTTCTTTCTAGGGTGGGCTTCCCAGGTCTAGTGACTTCCCTGCCTCAGCCCTGGGTGACCTCCCCTACCCACTTTCAGGGCAGTTGGCAAAGCCAAGGACACGGTCATTCCCTCCCTTCTCTTCCTTGATGACACTCAGACACTCGTTGCCTTTTGGCATCTTTCTCCAGCTGCTCTAGGGTTCCCTTCTCTCTGCCCCCTGTGCAAGTGGCCTTCCCTTTCCCTCTTCCTGCTCTCCCCTCTGTGCCACTCCACTCCCCTCCTTTCCCTTCTCCTCCCTTCCTTTTCCCTCCCCCAGTCTGAACATCAGCCCCTGGGTGTGAATGTATTCCCAGTTCCACTGCATTCCAATGTTGAGCTCCTTGTGGGCTGAGCAGGCTGTAAGGGAAGAGTGTGGTGGGGTGGAGTGGGGCTACTACAGGGACCCAGGGCTGGGGACAGAAGCAGGTGGCTCCCTCTTGGTCCCCTCCAGGGCTGCAGCGGAGATGAGAGAGAGATGGCTCGCCTCGTGGCCGACGTCATCTCTCAGAAGGACAAGCAGACGGTGTCAGAGGGGCAGGAGCCCCCCAGCTTCTGGGAGGCACTGGGGGGCCGAGCCCCGTATGCCAGTGATAAGAGGTAGAAGAAAGTGGGAATGGGAAGAGGGAGAGGAGAGTCCAGCATCCCGGAATTCCCGGGTCAAAGGCCTTCTCAGCCCCACAAGGGCTTTCCTAGGCAATGCCTTGTTTGATTGACACTAGTCTTGTACAGTGACAGAATCAGTTACTGATTCTGTTACCGATGAGGAAACAGAGCCCAGAAAAGTTCAGTGCCTTGCCTGGAGCTCACACATGAAGCCTAGAATGGAGCCCAGGTCTCCTGATCTCCAGGTCTGGGTCTCTGGACGTGGCCTGAACCAGCCAATCACATCGACTCTGTCATCCATAAAGACCTCCTCGGCTCTCCCAGCCTTGGTGGGAGGGAAGAGAGAGAAGAGGAAGAAGGATAAGCAGTGGCAGGAGTCCCCCACCCAGCCTCCCATTCAGTCAACAGGCCTTTCCATGCCTCAGCCTCGTGCTGGGCTAGCCAGCAGGTGACAGTGAAGGAGCACGGCCCCCATCCTCATGGAAAAGAACAAATAGGGACTGTATGTGAGCAAGCACAAGGCGGTCTCTTCAGTGGCAGCCCACAGGGTGGGCCGGGCCAGGGAGAGCAGAGAAGGCTTGGGGAGAGACCTGGCTTCAGGAAGGGGCCAGTGTGCGTGCTATCCAGAAACAAGGTGGGACTTGGGCTTCACAGGAGCTGAAGGGCTATAGGAATGGGGAGACTGAGACAAGATTCTGGAGGGCCTTGAATTCCAGGCTGCTGAGCCTGAGAGCAGTGGGAGCCATTCACGAGAGTGGGACAGGGGAGTGACCAGCCAGGTCTGTAGTTTAGAAGGATGATGGCCCTGAGGGTAGGAACACAAAAATGTTGATCCAGCTGTGGTCACTTCACTGTTTGGGTCTCTGTGCCTCCCTCTATGAACTAGGGGCTGGGGGGGGGGGTTCCTACGGCTTCCCCTTCTGGCCTTCTGTTCAGAGAGGCGATAGAGTGAGCAGAGAAGGGACTGGCAAAGGGGAGAGCAGCTGCCCTGGCCAGTGCCCAGCTTGCCCATCCCCCATGCTCAGGCTAAAGGGAAGGAGTGATTCCTTTCCATCTGAAAGAAGGAGGATTGCAAAGGGTCCTCAGGTCTGGCCTCTCCGAGTCCCTGCAGAGAGCATCTGCCTTCCCAGAGATGAGGCTGGGCCCACTCCCCTAGGACCCCTCGGAGCTCCTAGCTCACCTTCCAATGGCAGCCCGTGAGCCAATGAGATTTCCTCTATGGCATATATAGCGATCCTTGCTTGGTCGCATCTCTTGGGGAGACCAAGGGAGGCCTGCAGTGAAGGCCGATGGGGACCTAGAGTAGAGGCTGGCTCGGAGCAAGCCAGGGTTAACCTAGGAGGGCTTCCTGGAGGGGGAGCCAAGTTTAGAATTGAGTTTGGAAGAAAAGGGTCAGGCATGGAATTAGCAGAAGGAAGTGAGGATGGGGGCAAGGCCAGCAGAGCCACACTTAAGGGTGTGTCTACATGGCTTCTCCCTCCTCTCCCGCTGACTGTCTCATGCTCCTGGCACCCCAGACTCCAGGAGAAGATGTCCTGCTACCAGCCCCGCCTATTTGAGTGTTCTGATCAAACCGGCCGATTCTTCATGAGGGAGATCATGTTCTTCGGTCAGGATGACCTGGAAGAGGATGACATCATGTTACTGGACACCTGGGAAGAGGTGCCCTCACCTCCCTTTCTCTCCTCCCTCACCCCCCTCCCTTCCCCCCCCCCCCCCTCCCCTTCCCTTCCCTTCCCTTCCCTCCTCTTCCCTCATCTCCTCCTCTCCCCTCCTTTCTCCTCCCCTCCCCACACTCCCCTCTTTTCCCTTCATCTCCCCTGTCCTCCCCTCCCCTTCCCTTCCCTCCCCTTCCCTCCCCTCTTCCTTCCCTCATCTCCTCTCCCTTTCTCTCCCTTCTCTTCCCTCCCCTCCCCTTCCCTTCCCTCCCCTCCCCATTTCCTCCCCTCTGCCTTCCCTCATCTCCTCCTCTCCCCTCCTTTCTCCTCCCCTCCCCACCCTCCCCTCTTTTCCCTTCATCTCCCCTGCCCTCCCCTCTTCCTTCCCTCATCTCCTCCTCTCCCCTCCCTTCCCCTCCCCTCCCCTCCCCGTCCTTCCCTCCCTTCCCCTCTCCTCTCATTGAAAGTAGTGTGGCATTATGGAAAGATCAACACTTGGCACGTCCACACCGCCCCCCCCCCCGACACCATCAGTAGGAAGGGTATATACACAGGGGAACACAGTGAATGAGCTTGTTGTCGGGATTCCGCCCCCCTCAATCCGCCTACATCTGAAATGCTGCCAGCTGATGGAAGCCTGGGTTGGGGTGTGGAAGGCTGACCCAGCCATGTAAGAATAGTGTCAGAAGCACTAAATGAATGAAATGCTTAGCTCTGAGGATAGAAAAGCCAAAGTGGGCAGTGTCTCCCTCAGGGCACTGACCCAGCCCAAGGGACAGTAGCAGTGAGGGAGGCATGCACTGGCCGAGGAAGTCGCTGGTTGGTGAGGGGAGCCATAGGGCAGTGGGCTGACTCATTCTTCCCAGAAACAGAGTATTGACTCAAGTCTAGTTCTGAGAGCAAGAGATGAAGAGTGAGGATGGTCAGAAAACAGGCTGACTGCCCAGGTGGAGGCAGTGGTCTGAGTGGTCTGGCCAAGGGCTGGCTGGAGAGGGGGGCCCAGGAGCCTATGTTCACAACCTCTGGGCAGGAGCCTCAGAGTGAGCAGGACACAGGCTCCAGAGGCACAGCTCAGAGAGAGCCATGGCAGGGCAGGAGGCAAGAAGCTGTCCAGGGTGGGCAGCTCGGTGGGCGAGAAGCCCAGAGACCTGAGGCTGGCCAGGAGGATGATGACACGGACTTGGCGCTCTGTTTGGCTTTATTGGGGGAAGAGAATAAAGGTCTGTGCAGAATTGCTGCTGGGGGTGACTGGAACTACAATATCCTGGGGATATTAGGGAGAAAAAGCAGAATGAATCAGTCCTGACTTTGCTTCTGTTTTCTCAGCCAAGAGCCCATCCTTGGGGAGGGAGGGGGAGGAGTTCTCAGATGAGCCGTGGGGGGTGCCACTAATGCCAGGCTGAGCTTGGCCTCCTGGCCGGGGCCTTCACCCCTCCCCCAGTCCAGGGGAGCAGCAGTCTTCTTCCGTCTCAGGTGTTCTTGTGGATTGGGAAGCACCCCAACACATATGAGAAGGAATCAGTGGCTATGGCCCGAGAGTACCTGAAGAGACACCCAGCGGGCAGGGACCCGGCCATCCCCATCATTGTGGTCAAGCAGGGCCACGAGCCTCCCACCTTCATTGGCTGGTTCAGTGCTTGGGACCCCTACAAATGGAATGTGAGGCACAGTCAGCCCCTCCCCATCTCTTCTGTCCCATCCCCATCCCTACCTCAGTCCTAACAGCTCCCTCCCCCCCCTCAGAATGGCAGATCCTACCAGGAGCTTAAGAACAGTCTCAGTGATATGTCAGCCATCTCTGAGATGACCATGGTGAGTGACCTGGTCTGGACGGGTTTCATGACCGAGCACAGACTCGGCGACTCTCCCCAAACTGCCCAGTTTGCTGGCCTCAGATCAAGCATTACTTGGTCAGGCCAACTCCCCACCTGGCAAACTGAGGCAGGGGAGCCAGCCAAGGCTCCGGCGTCTGCCCAGGTACCTTCCCCAGGCTCAGGCTGGGTGTGTTTCCCCTCATTTGAGAGAGGCACCGGGGGAGGCAGGGTTGGTCTCTAGGGAGTGAAGGGAAAGGGCATGTCACAGTAGCTCACCCCGTGGGGCGGGCAGGGTGGGAAGAATTTGTCAGCATTTGACAGGTGAGGAAATTGAGGGGCACAGCAGAGCGGGGCAGGGTTTGGTCCAAGACATACTTGACTGGCGAAGGCAAAGGCAGGGCAGCAGGAGCAGCTCCAGCCTCCAGGTGTGGTAATGCCCAGACCCAGTTGAATGCCCTGCCCCTGGCCCCGGGCCCTTCCTCACGTGCCCCAGGTGGCTCAGCTGCTCTTCTCCTGGGGCACAGGAGCTGAACAACATCAGCCTGCTTCAGTGGCAGCCCGGCACCTCAGCAGGGAGTGTCCCCCCTGCCGAGGCCCCCACTGAGGCCCCCAAGCCCCTGAGCAGCAGCTCCAGCTCCAGCTCCAGCCCCAGCAGCAGCTACTACAGCAGCAATAGCAACTATAACAGCGGCGACGTGTCCCTAGTGCCCAAGTGCCCCGTGGCAGCAGCCGCCATGACCACCATGCCTATCCCCCGGGAGCGCTTGATCAACAAAGCTGTGGAGGATCTGCCTGAAGGGCTGGACCCGTCCAGGAAAGAGGTGGGGGCATGGGGGAGGGAGCGTGGGGAGGGGGAGGAAAGGGCGAGGCTCCAGGCATGGTGCACAGCCTGGGCAAAGGTGAGGAGGTGGAAGATGGCACAACTTGTGGCCAGGTGGACGATAGCTCCTAAAGGGATTGACAAGGTCGATGGCTTTGGGAATGTGGCTTTGGGCACCCTCGGCCAGCAGCCAGAAGAGGGCTGTACAGCGCCGGCAGAACTGCCCCCAGAACGTCCGATCAGCAGCACCAGCCGAGCCTGCGCCAACCCGAACCCTCCACACCCTTCTTGCCCCTCCCCCAGTACTATCTTTCAGATGCTGACTTCCAAGACATCTTCGGCAAGTCCAAGGACGAGTTCTACAGCATGGCCAAGTGGAAACAGCAGAGTGAGAAAAAGCAGCACGGCTTGTTTTGAGGCGCGGGCCAGAGCGCTCCCCTGCGTGCCTGCACTCCCTATTCTCTGCGGCCAGGCCCCCCTGAAGCTGCGGGCCAAATGCCCCACCCCCTCCCACTCCTCCAGAACTTCCTGTCCCAGCAGATTGGGGGCCGGTGGGGGCGCTGCTCCCCCCTGGAGTTCGGAGCCAAAGGTGAGGGTGGTCAGTCCTGCCCTGGGGGTGCCCTCTGCAGAGCCAAGACCAAGTGAGCTGTGCTGCCCACTCCCCATGCCCTGAACTCTGCCAATAAAGGCTTGCCACCACTTCCCGGGAGGCCACGAGCCTCCTTTGTTAACCTGAATGGGGAGACTGGGTGTGGGGCCCCAGGCGTGTCAGTGGGAGGGAGGGGAGCAGCACAGGCCGGACTTCCGGCCTCACAAGCCCCGATGCGGGCATCAGAGCCAGTCTGCACCCTCCTGCTCACCCAGCTATTGACTGCCACCATGAGAGGGTGGGAATGGGGTGGAGGGCAGGCTGGGCTCCCTAAGGGGTAGGGGAGCGGAGACTCAAGTTACATGCACACCTAAGTAAAACCCTGAAATCCTGAAGGTCATACGGGGAGGGGCCAGTGTGGTGTAGTAGCTAGCAAACAGAGCTCCAAGTCAGGGTGAGCTGGGTCTGAATCCCATCTCAGACACCAGTTAGCTGGGGGAGCCTCTCTGGGCCTCATCTGAGAAATGGGCATAATGGTATGCATCCCCCCCATCTTGAGGACCCTCTAATGCAGTCCCCAGAGGGCCCTGGCGAAGTGAGCTGCTCTTCTCTGGTCTGACGGCCTCATTGTACAGACGAGGAGACTGAGCTCGGGGTTTGGCCCCCGCTATGGACACTGGGGGACACTCATTCCTCCGGTCTTGCAGGGAGCCCTCCAAGCTGTACTTCATTTCCCCCCAGGCTCCCCCAGCAGAGCAAGCTGGCGGCACACCTGGGGCTTGGGAGACAAGTGGCAGGGTTTGGATTATCCGTGGATCTCAATTATCCAGGCTCTGTCCTTTCCCTTGGCCAGATGGAATCAATGGGAGGGATAAGACCAGAGACTCCATGTCCCAAACCATGAATTTCCAGGACCACCTCCCAGCAAAGAGGGCCTCCAAGGGAGGCCCGGGGCACCAGGGAAGAGATTCCCGGAGGCTCGTTCTGACTGGAGGAAGCTGCATGACGGAAGCAAGGCGGACAGGTTCTACTCGCTTGAGCATGTGGTCATTCTAACTTTATTAAAACCCAAAGCTGGTGTCCAAGCCCAGGAACAGCTGTAGTGTAACTTGGTCCTACTGGAATTCACCGAGACAGAGCGCGGACCGGAGCCCAGGGGGACATCCTCGGTCTGGCTCTTCCCCTCACCTCTAGGCCTGGAGCCCAGATGGCCAGGAGGCACCGCCGGGGTGACTGGAGGCAGACCTCGGATTCCTTCTGGGAGGAGGCAGGCAGTTCATCTGAGTGAGGGCGCACGGGGGTCTGATTGGTTCACAAAGGACCCTGTGCTCCCAGGTCCTTTGGGCCATCGGTGTCCTGGCCCCTTTAGCTCAGCAGTGAGACGTGACCCAGGCTCATCCGCAGCAGTGAGACCCCCTGGGCAGGCTGACAGGGATCCCCAAGGTCTAGTTCCCCAACCCAGGGCTCTTCCAGTCATTGTCAGGACCTAGTGAGGCACATTTTCTTCTTCCAGCCTCCACCTTTCCCTTCTCACTGGTCCCAAGATGGCCCAGGGCCCCATTGCTGGGAGATCTGGCAGGGCCCCAAGTGGGCAAAGGGTGGCTGGTTCTTTGCAAGTTACAGCCTCTGGTCACTCCCAGGAAGGGAGGCTGTCCAGGCTCCCTCTCCCTCTCCCCTAGTCCTCTGTGTTAATCTTCACAAACAGCGTAG
>NW_027185761.1:75217148-75224630 GCF_028583685.1 Petaurus breviceps papuanus | reverse complement strand
CTGTTCATCCCCCATATGACTTGTCTGCACACATTTGCCTGCTGTCTGCCGCCATTAAATTGTGGGCCCCTTGTATCTAGAACAAAGTTCCAGGAACTTAGTAGGTGGTTAATAAAGGCAGAATTGAGTCATGGGTAGCAGGTTCAAATCCTTCCATGTACTGCCTACATGACCTTAGGCAGGTCCTTTCCCCTCCCTGGCCTGCCTCAGTTTCTCCAATCATAAAATTGTCCAGAGGGTTCGTGTGGATGGCATCCAACGTACCTCTCAGTTCTGCCCCTGATATTTTGGCCTGTGTGAGTGTGGATGGTTCAATAGAAACTGCCCAGGTTCACGATGGAATTAGTGAAACAGGGAGAGGTAGGGAGAGGGCAGCGATCTGGGGGTGAAGGCCTAGAAGGGGGAGCACCTGCCAGCCCTTGTGACCTTGAATACTTGGGCCTGGGGCCTCACCTTTTTTTTGGAGGGGGGAAGGCAAGGCAGTTGGGGTTAAGTGACTTGCCCAGGGTCACATGGCTAGTAAGTATCAAGTGTCTGAGGCTGCATTTGAACTCGGGTCCTCCTGAGGGCCAGCGCTCGATTCACTGCACCACCGAGCTGCTCCAGCCCTCACCTTTCTTGAGGCTGAAGAAGGGGATGGTACATTGGCCCACGAAGTCATTCCTGGAAGATGCGTCATAATCTTCCACCACGAATCTGAGCAGGGCAAGCTCAGGGACACCCACCTCAAACTGGAACTCCTCGTCCCACCTCGGGTTGAAGCCTGCAGAGGACCACGGGAGGGCGCCGGATGAGGCGGACACAGGGAAGGGGGGAGGAGGGGTCACTGCCCTTCCCCCAGCCTCCCACCCGTCCCCTGCCCCCCACGCCGGCACTGTGTGGCCTTTCTAGGCCTCAGTTTCCCCGTTTGTAGAGGGGAAGGTTGCCAATCGTAGCACTTCTCATGGGGTCACAATGAAACGCTACCAAGATGGTTTGGCTCCAGAGGGGAGGTTTTAAGGCCCCATCCCTTCACCCCAAGATCACTGCACGGGGGCCACACGGTGACCTGCTCAAGGGTAGGGACCTTGTCTGAAAAATAAGTGTGATCCCAGGTTGTGGGTGGGATCATGGAGCCTCAGCCTGTGTAAGCAGCGAGCGGATAGTGAAGGCAGGAGGACGCATGCCCAGATCCCTGCGGCACTGACACGGGCTCACGTGCGCACACATGCACGCACGGACACACACACATCATACACACCATACACACACAAATCATACACACACCACACGCACATCATACACACATACACACCACACACACATGCCATACACACACAAATCATACACACACCACACTCACGCCATACACCATACACACACCACACACACAAATCATACACACACCACACGCACACCATATACACACCACATGCACACCATACCCACACACCATACACATACAAATCATACACACACACACCATACACACTCACAGGCCACACACATGTTACACACGGTCTTTGGCTATGACACTGCCTGGCCCCCCTCTTCCAAACACTTTCCAGTTACCTCCTGTCCTTCCCCAATATGGGGTTTCCAGCTTCCCTGTCCCGGCCCCTCTGCAGCCTCCATCACTGCCCAGCTCTGCCCTCAGGGCCCAGGCAGGACCCGCAGCCTGAACAGAGGGAGCCACAGCCGGACCAAATGAACAGTTGAGTCTGGCCCTCCTGGGCCCCTGGAGTGTCCTCCTCTCCTGCCCAAGTGCTGCCAGCTTCTTCACCCCAGGAGGGCACAGCATGACCACCAGGCCCTTCACCTTCTCAGTCACCTGGCCCTCCCCTGGATGCTCTCCAGCTTACTGGTGTGCTTCTAAACCCATGGTGCCACAAGCTGTGTGCCCACTACCCTGAGAGGGTAGATCCCCAAGGGACTTGCCCTTCCTTCCTCCTGGACTCTCTCTTCATTTGTTTTTTTGTTAGCAAGGTCCTAGAGCATCAGGCCAGCGCCAGGTCCTAGGGCACCAGCCCACCCTGCACCAGGTCCTAGGGCACCAGCCCACCCTGCACCAGGTCCTAGGGCACCAGCCCACCCTGCACCAGGTCCTAGGGCACCAGCCCACCCTGCACCAGGTCCTAGAGCACCAGGCCAGCCAGCACCAGGTCCTAGGGCACCAGGCTACCCTACACCAGGTCCCAAAGATGCCCTAGCATGGGCCTTGTGGCTGCTACCACCTCAGCCAGCCCTCCCCACCCCTACCCAAGCCTGTGCTCACCATTGTTGCTCACCACGGCAGTCTGCGAACTGGCATTGTCCCGGGCAACCCCATGAATCTCCACAGTCACCTTGGGGTCCACAATTGAGTTTTTGTTCTTATTCACTTTGGGCAGCTGCTGCCCAGAGATGACCTAGATGGGAGGGTCAGGGGGGTCAGACTAAGACCCCTTGGAGATGATGGGCAAAGGGGCCACAGGAACCCAGAGCATGGAGGGGCAGGAAGCGTGGCCAGAGCCTCTCCAGAGATGCCTGTGTAGTCAGGCCAGAAGCAGGGGGAGAAGGGCCAAGGCCAAGGGCCTGGGATGGGGGAGAGGCCCCTTGGGAGGACAGGGCAGGGCTGAGCAGGGCAGCCTCACATGTCCCTCCTACCCGGACTCGAAGTTTCTTCCGGTTCCACCACGGCCCCTCAGCCACAGCACGAGGGTTGAACTTGGATGTTGGGTCCCGAAGGAAGGCAGGCTTCAGAACATAGCCAGAAAACCCATTGTCCTGGAAACGGCCTTGGTATATGTCCATCTCCATCCCTGGTGTCTGGAAATTCAAGGCCACTAGAAGAGGGAGGGGCAAAGGCCACCATGAGGAAGGTGCCCATATGTCTGGGGATAGATTAAGCACCTTGGATGTCACTTGGTCTGACCCCATTGCTTAACAGAGGAAGGTCAGGCCCAGAGTGGGAGCAGAGCTACCCAAGGTCACAGAACAAGAAAGTATCAGAGCTAGGCCCAGGCCTTAGGCTCTGGAACACAGTGGCCTCTCAGCTGACCACAGGCTCTGGGCCTCAAGGGAATCCTGAGAGGGAGGGATAGGAGGGAGCTCAGGGGCACCCAGAGGTGAAGGGCGTGGGCTTGTGCCCAGATCCCACTTGCCCAAGCTGCTTATCCTGCCGGCCTCAGTTTCCTCATCTGCAAAAAGGGGGAAATAAGAATGCCTGCCTCCTGGGGTTGTGGTACATGTGTGAGTGGCTGCCCAATGCTACAAGGTCAGCTCCCTAAATGCCAGCAGGCATCATGAGATCTGCTGCTCAGCACCCCCTCTCTTGTCCCTCTGGGAAATAGGAAGGATGACCAGCTCCTCCAGGGTGGGCTCTGCTCCTGCCTCCCGAGGGACCAGGGCAGACTTCCCTTAGTGGTGTCTGGGTTGGCTCTGTCCTCCAGGAGAAGGTGACCGCCTTGAGGGCAGGCAGGCCTGTTTGCTTTGGCCTCTGTACCTCCAACACCACTGGGCGCTCTAACATGAGCTAATGGAATGGACGTGTTCATTGCACGTTCCGATCCCTCACTTGGAGGAAATAGAGTGGCCCAGACTTCAGGCCCTGTGTTCGGGGAGAGGGCAGGGGGACAATGCAGAGGGAGACGTTTCTGGGCCCTTGTGGCCTCCCCATTCACTGGGGTTCCTCTAAGTCAGTCCCAGGGCCTGTTCTGGGCTCCCCAATGTCCAGGGCCCCCTCCCCCCATGCCCCCCATGCCTCACCAATCTGGCAGCCGACGTTCCACATGTCTACAGGGCTGTAATTGGAGGAGTCAGTTCTCCAGCCAGCAGGGTAGATTCTACTCAGATGCTTGATGTTATGACGGATGAAGCTGTTTCCTGATGTGGAGCAAAGAGCCTTCCTCACACCCATCCCCACTGGCACCTTTGGCCCTGCCCGAGAGATGGGACCTTGCTGCTTCCACACCAGTAATGCAGGCCCTCCCTCTTCCTCAGGATGGGGAAAGAAAGCTGGCCAGCCAGAGGCCTCCAGCCCCACCAGACACACACCTCTCTGGCTGGTCGCCAGCCTTCCAGACCCCTTCCTCTCTGCCTAGTCCCTGGGCCTGGCTGATGGTCACCTTTCAACCAGTCGAACTGGGGCTTATTCCTGGTGGTCCCTGAGGCCCAGGTTGCCATCTCTGCCTGTTCCCACCCCCCTCCCTCCCTCTCCCCACCCCATGTGGCAAGACATAGCCAGGTCCTCTAAGTCTGAGGCAGGCTGAATTCAGAAGGAGAAATAGACCTTCACGGGCTCAGCCATGAGCCTGTCCTCTGGGGGAGGGGCTCTGCCACTTATCTCTGTGGGACCCCTCGCTGGCCCTGGGGTCCTCCTCTAGATAGCGAGGGGGGACTGGACTGGCTGCCTCTGCCACCCCTTCTGGACAGAAGTCTGGGAGTCTGTGAAATCAGACATTCCCTGTAAATCACAGCCAAGCTCCACTGCCCTAGATGGCAAGGTATTGTGCAGGGGGAATTCCTCTCATCTGCACGGAAGTCTAATGGACTTCAGTTATAGGAGACATTTCTAGAGAGCCTTGCAAAGGTTGACAAAGTACTCTACATGTACCATCTCTTTCGAGCCTTGTGATAATCTGCAAAAGATACTCCAGACTTTAAGATACCCATTTTGCAGGCAAGGAAACTGAGGCCCAGAGAAGTGGCATGATGGAGTGATGATGATAGCTAGCTAGCATTTATAGAGCCTGAAGGGTTTCTGACTCATGGGATCACTTGACTTGTTCACAACCATCTAGCTAATAGATGGAAGAAGGGATCCTCTGGGGGAGGGTTTGACTTCCATTCCAGTGCACTCTCTTCTCCTTCTCACCAGAATGAGGCAGTCTCTGAAGTCCTGCCAAGCAAAGGGCCCACAGAGCCCTGTGGGAAAGCTCAGAGGCCACCCACAATATGCAGTGGACAATGGTTTTTCTGGTAACCTGCAGAAAACCATACCTTGCTCAGATCTGGCACAGCCCCCACAAGGTCAGCCACAAGCCTGACGGCCTCCTCCATCCATCATTCTCCCCCAGAATTAGCCAGCCTGCATCCCAAGGAGCACAAAGCAGTGGGTCCTGGCAGGGAGCTCTGCCTGCAGGAATCCCTTTCTTTTGAGGGAGGCAAGGAAGGCTTAGACACAGTTTTGAAAGTTCCTGCTTTTTGGTTCTCCAACCCACAGTCCCCATCAAGCATGACGGTATGAGGGGCTCAAGGATGTTTCTCAGTGGGATGCCGGTGCGTGGCTAAGTACCTGATTCCTGGGCCAGTTTGAGAGCGCGGTTCTCTGTGAAAGAGGACATCTCATAGAAGGCGAGATGCTGGAAGCCTTGGAAGTGAACGCTCTTGCAGTAAACGACCAAGTCAGACAGCTCCTTGGCCAACTTGAGCTTGTCATTCTGGGAGGGGGGAAGTGCGACGGAGACTCAGAAAGGATGAGGAGACCCAGAGCCTGAGGGAAACATGGAGATGGAAGGAGAGACAGAGACCAAGAACAGGGACAGATGGACACACACACGGGCACATGCACAGACCAAGGCAGAAGAGATAGACGCAGAGACTCAGGGGAGAGAGCGAGAGGCAGAGAGAAAGGCAGAGAAGTAGAAAACATCCGAGACACACAGAAAGGGCGAGGGATTCGGGGACTGGGAGAGAATCGGAGATAGGAGGAAAAGAAGCACCGAGACTGAAAACAACGGGGGCCACACACATGGACCAAGAGACACCACAGGAGAAAGGGACGGACAGCAACAGTCACGCGAGATAGGGAGGGACAGAATGGGAGCTTCTGAGAGCGGACACTGCCCAGGAAACAAGGGGATGATGGGAGAGCTGCCCTTCACAATGACCTGACCTAACCGCCTGACATGCATGCACGCATGCATACATAGCATGTGTGGGCACACACACGTACCCACAGCGACACACGCACATTTACACACGGTGTTGCACGCACACGCATGCACAGTGTGCACATACAGGTAGCACAGCATGCACACACATGTAACAGCACGTACATACAGCTATGCGTGCGCACACAGCATTCACACACATGTACATACAACATACATGTATGTAACACCGCACGTGCACACGACACACACGCGTGTGCGCGCACATGTACACACAATGATGCACCCACATCGTGCACACACATGTACACACAGCACGCACACACAGCGATGTACACACATCATGCACACACATTGTGCGCGCACATGTACTCATAGTATGCACACAAGTGTACATACAGCGATGTACACACAGCGATGCACACACACGCACTCGCTGTTCCCGGCTCTCCTTCCTACAAGCAGCCACAGCTCTCAAGCAGGAGCATGGGGACTGAAGGAGCGCAGACCCCCACCCCTCTCCCCTGACCCCGCCCCAGGGGGCTCCCTACAGCCAGCTTCTCCTTCACTTTCATCTTCACCGCGTCGTCCTCCATCTCAGCGGCTTCATCCTCATCCGAAACATCGGCAACCTCCGAACCCCCCAGGCTGGCCAGCAGACCCCCCAGCTTCTTTCCCTTCACCAAGATCTTCTTCTTTAGTTGCTGGGGATGAAATATGGCGGCTCAGGCTTTGCCCAAGGTTGCACCCATCGTACTGGCGAGGTCAGACCATCCCTGCCCACTTCCTATCTTTCCTGTTGCTACAGTTATCTCGAGGCTTGGGGACAGGGAGGATGAGGTGACCATCCAGGTTCTCCTGTCTTCTGAAGAGTCTAAAAATGAGCCACCCACAGCATGGCACAGTTTACACCTCATACCCCCATTGCTCAGCCTGTGTGGGGCATGTCTCCTTGCTGCAGGTGCAGAGGCAGTGAGACCTGGGTTCGAATCCCACTTCAGACATTTACTAGCTGAGTGACCCTGGATCACTCCTCCTCTCTGAGATTCAGTCTCTTACTCTGTAAAATAGGGATCGCAATAGTATCTGCCTCACAGGGTTACTGGGAAGATCACCTGCCCTAATGTGTGCAAAGCACTTCACAAACCTTAAAGCCAACCATCAGCCTTGTGAGCTCTAATGAGGATTTCAACCCTGTGGGGCCATTGAACAAAGAAGGCAGCCTGGCTCACTCACATCTGGAGTCCCTGAAGCTCCACCACATGTGTCTCCTCCCTTTTGCCATGGCCAGGGGGCTCAGAGCTATGCCAAGTCAGCTGGCATGTCTGCCCAAGAATCCTGTTCCCAACCCCAGAGGCAGAACAATTTCCAGGGAGGAGGGTGATGGAGAAAGTCCTGGGCTTCAAGCCAGAGGAGACCTGGGTTTGAATCCTGACACTGCCATTTACTGGCTTGGGTCAGTCACTTAATGTCCCTAAAGACTCAATTTCCTTGTGTGTAAAATAGGGATAAATAACAGCCCTTTCTGCTGCATCAGCTTGTCATGAGAGAAATGTGAAAGAAGAGCATCAGGAGGGTTCTCCTCCTCCTCTTTCTCCCCTCTCCCTCCTTTTCCTCCCCCTCTCCCTCC
>NW_027185761.1:75211970-75217138 GCF_028583685.1 Petaurus breviceps papuanus | reverse complement strand
CTCTCCCTCCTTTTCCTCCCCCTCTCCCTCCTTCTCCCTCCTCCTCCTCCTCCTCTCCCTCCCCCTCCTCTCCCATGCCCCTCCCCCTCTTTCTCCCCCCTCCTCCAGGAATCCCTGGGCCAGGTTGGAGAGTCCTCTTTGTTCTGCCCCCGGAGCTCACCTCAGGGGAAGGGAAGTCTGTCACTATGTCATCCACGGGTCTGTCGAGCAGTAGGTCCCCCAGGATGGTGCGGAGGTGGTGGGCCATGACTCTCTGCTGCTCTAAGCTGCAGTGATTCTCCAAGGAGATGATGACTGGGTACGGGGACACCTGGGGGACAAAGCCACGCATGGCAGGTAGCCCAGGCCCATGATGTCCTCATGCAGCAGGCCTCACCCCAACCCAGGGGCTGGTTCAGCAGACCCAGGGAGGCACTGCCCTTCCTCCTCCTCCTCCTCCCAGCCCTACTCCTCTTACCTTAAAGGCGTAATTCTTGATGGCCCTGATGACGTCACAGAAGAGGACCTTGGAGGTGAAGGTGTAGCCATGGTAGATCACAGGCTCCATGTTGGGGCCATCCCAACAGTCCAGTTCTACGCAGCGACACCCTTTGGACAATGCCCTGGGGACATTTGAAGGGGAGGGTTGCAGACTGGGGGTTCCCTGGGCTCCCTCCCTCTGCCCGTGGCTCCAAGAGCAGCTCCCTCCCCAGGCTCATACCGGATGTAGGCCTCTGTGCTGCTTGGCCCGGTGAGCTGGTCCTCCATCAGGTAGGTGTTATGGGAGGAGGAGATGAGGTAGTAGCTGAGAGGCTGGCTCATGTCCTGGTAGACTTCCCGATGGGCCAGGCTGAAGGCGCTCCCATCAGCAGATAGCAGGTAGATGAGGAAGCCATCCTTGGTCATCTGCTTCTGTTCCTTGGCTACAGGAGGACATGCCCCCCACCCCCAGCCCCAGAGAGCAATCAGGCAGTGCCCGGCTCAAGCCCAGCCTGGCCTCGCTCCTGGTGTGGTCTCCTCCTACATCCACAATAGGAAGAGAGGTCTTGAGATCAGCCTGGCCAAGGGCAATCATTTCCCTTTGGGCTTCATGCTCCACCTCCAGAAAATGAGGTGAGGCCACTGTGGGCTCCATGGTTCCAAGCATAAAGGGCATCAGATCCCTGGAGGACAGACCATGCCTCTGGCCCCTAGTCCCTACAATGCTCACCAGCCTCACTGGGCTCATATCTCTGAATGAGGGACAGGGCCAGCTGGGGCCCAGCTTCCTCCTCCTTCTGCTCCTGCTGTAAGAAAGTCACCAGTCGGTCCACAGACAGGGTCTCCTGGGAGCCTGAGACGGCCTCAAAGAGCTGATCAATCTCCTCCCGCTGGGTTAGCATTCGGTAAAATATCTCAATCTCATCATCCTCTAAGGATTCAGTCCGGGATTTGTCACATTCCTGCAAGGGTTAGTCCTGGCTCAGAGCCCCCACGAATGGGGGGTCCATGGGCCACATGACTCAGGCTGCCCCACCCAGCCCAGTATAGAGCCTCTCCCCTGCAGCCCACCCCCCCAGCATGTGGTTTCTGGGGATGGTGAGGACGTGGCAAGCTGGATGACAGCCCAGACCACCAGGACCCCAGGCCTATGTTTCAGGGACTGAGCCCTAAGCCAGAGCTCCAGCCCCTCATCCCAAGTATTACTGGGGACTGAAAACTAGGGCTGGGAATTGTCTGTAGACCCAGGCCAGGCCCAGCATTTCCTGTTGTTAATAAAAATAACTTTTTATTCTTCTATATTTGTATTATGCATGGTACTTATGGACCTGCATCAGGTATACAGGCTCTCCCCGCTGTGATCCCAACTCCTCAAGGGCAAGAGGTGATTTTGTTATTGTTTCTTTGTCTCGGTATGCCCAGGGTCCAGAACCTAGTGGGTGCTTTATAAACTCTGGGGGATGAATATTGCATTTCTGACTGGCTCAGGCTGAGTGTGGGGGAAGTAGGCTCAGAGCTCTCTATCTGAGGTTCCCTCTGGCTCCCTCCCTGGGATGGCAAAGCCCCCAGACTCCCGGGAAGCACTGCCATCCCACCTTAAAGATCTTCCGTGCATAACTGTCGTCCATCTGGATGTTCACTTCCTTCAGGAAGCTTTTTAGCTCCTTGAAGCTCATCTTGTTGTCTTTGTTCTTATCTGCCTTCCGAAGACACGAGTGAATCCAGCTGTGGCCAGATGTAAGGAGAGTGGGAGAGAGCAACCCGGCCCATGGGACCCTGAGGAAACTCCGCAGCTTCTTGGGGACTTTGACCCCTCATCGGACCCCCCAGAGCCTTCCAACCTTGACATCTCTGAACCTGTCTGTCACCATCTCTCTTACCTTCCATGTGCCCTGGGACCCAGGAAGAATGAGTGTGTGTGTGTGTGTGTGTGTGTGTGTGACAGAGAGACAGACAGACAGAGAGATGAAAGAAGACATGAAGAGTCCGGGAGATGAGAGAGACAGAGACAGAGAGATAGAGAGAGACAGAGACAGAGAGGGGTGGGGAGTGGGGGCAGAGGAGAAGCTTGGAGCACTCAGACAAGAGGAAAATGGCAAATGGCCGTTTTCCAAAAGGGAAGAGAAGAGAACCCACAAGCTGTAAGGCAGCAAGGCTCCATTCAGCTCCTGGGAACATCCTCATCTAATGGCCTGGAAGGAATCATTAAAAAGTCAGTCATCTAACATCAGGAAAGGGAAGCAGTGATGCCAAAGGGCCAGCACAGCTGCAGCAAGGCCAGGTCTTGCCAGGGAAACTAAACCGGGAAATGAAGGCTCTGGTTTACCTCAGTTTTGCAAAAGGTTTTATGAAATGTCCACTATCATTCTTGTTGTGAAGATAACAACAGCGCACATTCATACAGCACCTGCTACACTTCATGACGGCTTCCTTTGATCCTCACAACAAGCTAGGAAGGAAGCGCTATTGATAACCCCATTTCACCGTTGGGCAAACTGAGGCAGAGGGAGGTTAAGTGACTTGCCAAGGTCACACAGCTAGCTAGTGGACCAGGTTGGATTTGAACTCAAGTCTTCCTCACTCTAGAATCAGTGTGCTGTCCACTGCACCACCTCAACGCCTGGATGGAAAGTCGTGGACAAGATAATAAGACAGAATCACAACTGGCCAAATGGCTGGCTAGACTCAAAAAGCAGTCATTGTTGCCTTGATGCCAGCTGGGAAGGGTGTCTCCAGCAGAGTGCCACAGGGCTCTGTTCTAGACCTCGGCACATTCATGTTTTATCAAAGCACGGATGCCTACTCATTAAATCTGCTCATGACACAAAACAGAGAGAGAAAGCCACCCCACGGATGACAGAATGAGGACCCAAAGAGGTCTTGCCAGTCTAAAGCATTGGACTGAATCTAACAAGATGAAGTTCAATAAGAATAAATTTAAAGTCTTACATATGGGTTCAAATAGTCAATTACACAAGAAGAAAGGAGACCTGGTTAAGACAGCAGGCAGTCTGAAAAAAAAGATCTAGGGGTCTTAGTGGGCTACAAGTCAAACATAAGTTGGCAGTGGAATGAGGCAACTCAAAGGAATCTTGTATGGGAGGCTGCAAGTGATAATCCCTAGACATTGTGCCTTGGTTTCATCATATCCAGAACAATGTTGGGTGTAGACATCATGGCCAAAGAGAAGGAGATAAGTGGCCAGAGGAGGGTGACCAGGAATGGGATGGGCCCTGGGTTTGTATAATGTAAGGAGGGTGTGAGGGAGCTGGGTAGATAAGTATATAAGACCCAAGCTTTATTCAAGTGTTCAAAGGGAACACTTCCAATTTGGTCCCCAGGGAGAGGGGCAGGAGAAGGCTGTGTATGGAAGGAAGGACACACAGACTTAAGGTTAATGTCTGGAAAGATTTCCTAACAAGGATTAGAA
Organism: Petaurus breviceps papuanus; assembly: GCF_028583685.1. Taxonomy (NCBI): domain Eukaryota; kingdom Metazoa; phylum Chordata; class Mammalia; order Diprotodontia; family Petauridae; genus Petaurus; species Petaurus breviceps. The sequence continues at coordinate 75,213,249 of NW_027185761.1, read as the reverse complement.
CTGGCTTCCCTAAGGAAGTGATGGGAGCCTCTGCCTGGAGGTCTCCGAGCAAAGGCTGTCACAGCAGAGAGCCAGGCTGGACTGGGCTTGTCAGTTACATGAGCCTCGGTTGGACCAGGCAGCTGATGTCCCTCCGAACTAACATGTGCTGTAGGTCAGCTCTGAGGTCCACTGAAACCGCTGAACCTTTCTCCTATCTACTCCCACTGCACTGTCAGGCTGTCAGAGGTTGGCTGTTTGTGCCTTTGTGTCCCTATTTGTACAGAAAGCCCTGCTGGGGAATGCCCCCTTCAGCACAGTTGTACCCTAAGGGCCAAGGCAGGAGCCCTGGCCTTGGCCTGCCTCTGGCCCCAGTTTGCCTGTGGTACCTGCTGTTTGTGACTGGCAGCTTTTATGGAGCCTGAGGCTCTGGTGGTGGACTGCTGGGCTCTGCTTCTTGACCTAACCTGATATCCTTCCCATCCAGACACAGGCCATCCTCTTCCCGAGGTCTCCCTCCTTTCATCCCATTGGCTCGGGCAGCCTGGGGCTTTCCCAGAAGGGGGTAGGAAGGCAGCTACAAAGGCCCAGGGGAGGGAGCGCTCTGAGGACGCCACTGCTCAGGTCTTCCCAGGGTTTGAATTCTCAGAGCTTCCATTGGAATAGGTCTGCATGACATACGCATGAACCTTGATGGTTCCTTTGCCATCTCTAGGCCTCCTCACAGTGCCCCTGGGGCCGCCCCTGCCCATTGGGTCTCATCTCTCAGCCCCAGTGCCCAGCAAGGGGCCGGGGACAGGCCAATACCGCCTGCAGCCTCGGCGTCCCCTCTCCCCTCCTCCCAGGTGGCAGCCCCTCAGCCGAGAGGATACTGCTGCAGCTTCTGCCTCTGGCTCATGGAGCCCGCGTGCACCATGATTTTGCAGAGCCCATTCACCCAGTGCTGGGCTTCTGCCTCTGACTCTGCAATCAGGTCCAGGTTGTTTCTGTGATCCTTGAAGACGATGGAGAAACATCGGCGTTCGGGGGCGTCTCTGGCGAACTTCTCCATGCCCTCAGTCTGGTGGCCCCGCCTCACTTCCTGGATGTCCTCGATGGAGACTGGAGATCAGAGGGGGGAGGGGAAGAAATTGGCATCCTTCCAGCTGCTCCCCCCAGCTGCTCCCCCAGCTGTTCTCCCCAGCTGTTCTCTTCAGTTGCTCCCCCCAGCTGTTCTCCTCAGCTGCTCCCCCCAGCTGTTCACCCCAGCTGCTCCCCCAGCTGTTCTCCTCAGTTGCTCCCCCCAGCTGTTCTCCTCAGC
>NW_027185761.1:75211561-75211960 GCF_028583685.1 Petaurus breviceps papuanus | reverse complement strand
CCCAGCTGTTCTCCTCAGTTGCTCCCCCCAGCTGTTCTCCTCAGCTGTTCTCCCCAGCTGTTCACCACAGCGCTCCCCCCAGGTGCTGCCCCCAGCTGCTCTCCCCAGCTGTTCACCCCAGCACTTCCCCCCAGCCGTTCTCCTCAGCTGCTCTCCCTAGGTGCTCAGACCTTCTGTTTCCCAAAGTTCTTTCTCAGTCACCATCTCACCTGCTCACCCAGTCTTGGCCTGCCCCACACAGGAGGGAGGGAAGAAGAATTTATTAAATACCTACTATGTGCCAGGCCCTCTACTAAGTGATTTACAGAAGTAATTTTATTTAATCCTCACAGCACTGTGTATGGGAAAGGTAAGACTGTGTGCTAAAGTAAGTCCTTAGGCCTAAGTTTTCATTTTTCT
>NW_027185761.1:75187023-75211551 GCF_028583685.1 Petaurus breviceps papuanus | reverse complement strand
CACACAGTGTGGGGGCTCATGTACTGGGATTGCGTGACTTGTGGGGAACGATCGCCACCCCTATTTGGAGGCAGGCGTCCATGGGACATTTTGTTCCTGTAGTCTCCGGAACAGGGTGGTGTTCCCTCCTCACCGAGCAAAGTGCCCTAAGTGGAGAAACTCAGTGAAGGAGGAAGAAAGCAGAGAAAGAAAGTGATGGATCCGCTGCTCCGCAGATGGTAAATGAGCACTCGCAGTCAGTGAACTACACTAGTGTGGCCCGAAGGTAAGGTTACCAAGCAATTCTCAAGAGTCTGGGAGCCAATTCGGCTGGGCAGAGGGAGACCCGAGAGGAAGAGCCTCTCACATGAAATTGTGTGGTGAAATGGACTGCAGGCTCCAGGATGAAGGACTCTTTGATAAAGCTATCGGGTGACTGCTGGCAGGTGGGTGACCCCTGTTGGAGAGAAAGAGCCTCTCACGTGAAAATGGGGAAAGTGCAGTCCAAACCCCAAAGAAATTCAAAGCAGGAAGTGCTGGCTAATAGTCCCTTGGGAAGTAGATTACAAAATTGGAATGAGTTACCAAAATATAAAGGGAAAGATAAAAAAAAATGATCAAGTGAAACTGGCTTGTATATTAGTTCTTTCTGTTTCTGTGTAAAGTGTCTGTCTGTGTAATTAACAGCCTCTGTGTGTTCAAGGTCAGGAAGAAAGGATGGGCCAGTGTCCCCCTACACCTGGGGATCTACACTTAGGTTATCTTAAAGTAAGTCTTACCTGGCCTCCATTAGATCTGGAGGCCAAGCAAATATGTAATTTGTGCTGAGGATTTCTGACAGTCCTCTGTGAGTTTTTGGAACTTTCCTGTCAGTTTCTCTATCTGTTCTGTTTTTGTGTTGATGTGTGAATGAGTGTGAGTGAGTAATCTAACACCCTGTAAGGTTGGAACTGCAGATGGACTGCTGAACATTTCTTTGGAATGCTGTTATCTCTCTCCCTCCTCCTCCCTTTTCCCGCTGCTGAATACAGGCTGAAGAGAGAGAGAAAGAGAGGCAAATATTGTCTTGTTTAGGTTATATGATGGTAAATGCAAGTCAAGGAGTGTAGGAGAAGCATCAGGTCAGAATTAGAAAGAAATAAAGTATGTTTGGTTTTAAAGGGGCTTTAATCAAAGTCCAACAGAAAGATGAGTAGAAAAGGAAGAAAGTTTAAGCATGTAGCAAAGGAAAGAGCAGGGTAAGAAGTTAAGAGAGGGATGTTATTTGCTATTGAAAAGTGTGACAGAAGTTTTAAGATTTTTAAAAGTTTTAAAATCTTCTTCTCTTCATTCCACTCTGGCCAAGTGGAGAGAGGAGAAGGCAAGAAGAAAGGGAGAGAATCTTCTCCCCTCAGATCAAAGAGGCAAGCAGAAAAACATTTAACTATTTCCTGCCTCATCTAAAAGAGGAAAGTTTTGTGTATCAGAATGCAACTGAATACATTCTGGTCATTTTTGAAGAGTGTCACTCCTGATTCAATGCTAAAGATATATAGTATTTGGCACTGAGGCAAATTAGGAAAATACATAAATCTGTAAAAGACACACCTCAGAGGTGAAGCTTTGAGCTCTCCAGCATAGAAGGGGACACCAGGGTCCCACTTACTCGACTGGCAGATTCAAAGATCTCACTTTCAAAGAAGTTTTAAGGAGTGGACACATAAGTGAAATTTATGGGAGTAAAAGTTAGAACAGCTAAGACTGCTGAAGAATAGAGGGAATTTGAGTTACCCTCCCCCACTTGAAAGCCTTATCGAGGAGACCTACTGGTAACAGCCCTGGGCCCCTGGGTATCCTTAAGCCCCCACTTCTAGGAATGCAGATGACCCTCTTCCCTTTCAAACCCCTGGGTCCACAACCAGACTTTGCAACTGTGGGGAGAGGAGAAAAGCCTCTGCACTTGGTAAGGTTAATTTTCTATCAATAATTTTTCTTTGTGATGATTTGGAAATGCAATTAATGTCATTGTGTTGTTATGGTATCTCTAGATTGTAAAATCCTCTTATACTATAAAAATTGAGTGACCATTGTGAGCCAGAAATGGTGTTAGATAAAGCAGTTTTCAATCTGAATTTTGTTGAAACTAAAAAATGGAAAAAAGATGTGTAAAACCAGTTATGTTACTTTATCAATTCTGTTAACCCCATTTTATAATGTTTATTTCATTTGAATTGGTTTTTTATGTTATAAAATCTGATAATTTAAAACTGTTACATTTGGGATACAAACAGGTAGTAGTAATAATAATAATAAACTTTTTAGAAGATATGAATGTGTAATTGGAATAGCAAGGAAAGAAATAAATTTGTGGATATATATTTCCTTTCTGAGGACCAAGTGTGTTAGAACTTAGAAATATATGGTTACATGATAAAAAGGTACATATTGTTATTAGGCATTAAGAAAGTGATTCACTGTATGTCCCCCTTCCTCCTCCCCCCAAAAGTTTTATTTACCTTAGTTTACTGTTCAGTAAGGGGATGGTGGTGGAATCCTTGAGACTGATAAAATTGTAAAGTACAATTGGTACAATGCCTGGTACAAAACAACAGTGCTATTTGAGTGTAAACTGGGTAAGCTAAAAATTAATTGTTTCATGTTTGTTCATCTTATGTGGAATTTTCCTTAAGTGTGAATTTGATGCCAATGGTAATGGGATGAATGATTTTCTGTGCAAAGCAATTTGGAAATGACTAAATTAAGATCACCAGATTGGTAATTACTTGATTTTGGTTTCAAAGTCTAAATTTAGGTACATGATACTTATGTATGATATTGTTACTGGTAAATAGTTGTATTAAAGAAAGTTTCAGTTAAGATTGTTAAGCTTGTAAGATTGTTAACCAAGCTATTTGGAGTTATTGCATAAATCAAGTATTTACAAAAGTATGCTTGTGAAAGGTAATTATTGGTAATTATGTGAAGAAAAGATCTGTGAAACCTCCTTGTATAAATTTTGTTAATTATTTGGGAAAGATTTTATGACCAGAGAATTTAGGAATTGTATAGTAGTTAATGATATCAGGATAAACTGCTTTTGAAAAAGGGAAATATTCTTATGAAGAAATGTTTTGTAAGATCTTTGGTATGAGATGATGGGGAACAGATTAGCAGACAAGAAATATAAGGAGACTGCCCTGTCCATAGAATCTATGAAGAGGGATGTGTTGAATCCCCAAGTCCCTAAAACAAAAGCAATACTTGTCTTCATAGAAGCTGAAAGGGAAATTTTATTTAAGTTTGGGAAGACTAAAATTGAGTAAAGCTATTGGTTATTGCTTGATGGGAGAGAAATGGTCAATCAACAAATCTGTGAAGTGTCTTATATACAAGGAAGTAAGCAAAAGGGTAGTAAGAAAGCAGTGTGAGTCTCCTGGCAGAAAAGCTAGGAAAGGCAGACCCTGAGATTTAGAGCGGTGTTTATGGGTTCCAGAATAGTGAAGTAGTTTCAGAGGTTTTATGGGAAAGACTGAGAACAAGATGGGAGACACAAAATGAGAGAGACAAGGAAAATTTTATAATCCAGGATGGGGAAGCAATCTCATTAGTTTTGGGAAAGGAAGCAGGGAGAGAGGGACAGCAGGTAGAGAAGTCTGCCCATTAGTGTATTGAATATTATCTGTAGTGAATTGTTTATAATCAGAATAATTTGATGAAACTGTGGAAATTTATTTTAATGCTAAAAACTAAAATTGTTAACTGATTACTGTATGTGGAAAGGGGAAGACTGGATGAAAACTTTATTTTGACTAGTTCTGCTCATTCAGAACAGTCCTTCTGCTACTGTATGATGTTGTAAAACTGCCAAAGTCCCTAGAAATTATCTCTATTAGGCAAGGTCATTCAGCCTGAGAAGAGAGCTTGTTTTAGTTATGAAGCTCCTAAACAATAAATTTGACTTGCTGAGAAGTAGCAAGTCTATGTGCAAAAAAAGTAAAAAGGATCTCTAACAATTGGCTTTACCAGGATGAATTCAAAAATTGTGAAGGGAAAGATGTTAAAGGGAATGCTTTATGTATGTGAGTCCTGGTAAATCTTTGTGGTATATTGCAACTTAATGAGAGTAAATTAATGTTGAGGTAAAAAGGTTTTGGGACTATAGTGTATGTGGATGCTTTGTCCAATCAGGTCCCTATTTTTCATCTTTATGGCAATTCAATGGAAAGTTAGGCATAAGGCAAATTATGAAATCTTGCTGTTTTAAGGACATCCTTCCAGAATATTTTTGAGAATAATTGGATACAAAAATAATTGGCTTGTGAGGTAGACATTAACTTCTTTGTTTATTTACTCTAGGATTCCAGTACATAACAGTTAGTAATAGAGATCAGAGGATTGAGTAGATAATTGAAGTTGTTTTTTTTTTAAGCAATTGGGGTTAAGTAACTTGCTCAAGGTTACACAGCCAGTTATTTCTGGGTGTGGTGCTAAGTATCAGAGCCCGGATTCCATCCCAGGTCATCCCGACTCTGGGGCTGGTGCTCTTACTCACAGTGCTACCTGGCCACCCCAATAATTGAAGTTTTGATTAGAAATATGGAAGGCAGAAAGATTTGTAACTTGATTTTATAATTAATAGCTCAATCGTATTTGAGAAGAAAAGGAAATAAGGACACAAATGCAATATTGAATCATTATCCTATGGACTGAGATTAGGATTATAAAGTTACTGTAGGAAAGTTATATCTGTGTATATGTAATGGGGTCCCAGTGTATTTCAAAGTGTAATTGGGTATTAATGCAATTGACTGAATTAATTGTTGGGATTGAATCAGAGACATTTTTAGTTGAGAGAAAAGAAATTTTAGTGTGAGATCAGATTAAGCATAGTTCCAGAAAAATAGTGAAGCTTGGGAAGTAGATGCAAATCTATTAGAAAAATAATTTATAATCCTGATGAAAAATTTGATTTTTATGAACAAAAATAAATATAGAAATGAATACAAGTTATTTGAAGCTCACTTAATCTCACTTAGAGATGCTTCTTAACCAATGTGAGATTATAATCATATCTTAGACTGATTGTTGGAGCTTGTTATTTAAGATTTGATGGGATTGTTAACTGACTATTCCTCTGAGTCTAACTACAGGAATGAATATTAAAAAAGGCTTTCTAAGCTATCTGAGCCACCGATCCATGATGCCAGACCTATGAGTACAGATATGGAAAGCCTGTGAAGTATAGGTATGGAAGGTCGGGAGAACGACTGTTCCACATGAGCTGAGGTAGGATTCTCCTGACTCGACCCTCCCAGTGACACATGGCAGACTCTGAGCTTGGCTCAATGCAGATTGCAGCTTGGTATACATTTTACCTGGAATTAAGATTCTGAAGTTGGGGAAATATGGCCCCCTGATTACAATTTTGTCCTATTCTTAGTGACAAGTTTCAATAATCAAAAGTTTTGAAAACACAACAAATTTATTAAATACTTGATTCTGGAACATCTGAAGTTACTATAAGATAAGGCTATTAGGCTTAGGATTTAGCATAGGTATTCCTGTGTAAGTCACGGTCCTTTAGTTCTTTGTGATAATGTGAGGACAAGTAGGTCAAGGATTGTGGGAATATTATTCTGTTATTTAGTTAGTATCACACTTGTCTCAGCTTTCTCATAATAGCTAATGTTAAAAGGAGGATAGTTTTTGTACTTAGTAAATAGTTTAATTGTAATTGTTCGTATAATGTGAATCCCTTAGTGAAATCTCATCCGCCTGGTGGAGGAATTGATGATGGATTAATGCAAAAATATAAGACACTGGTTTTAATGTGTGATCATGACGATTGACCAGGACTCCAATTTTAATTTTGTAAGAATGATAAGGGCTCAGGACAGGTAATTTACATTGCTTCCAAGGTTCCTTTTGTAGGAAAGTGAATGAAAGAAGGCAGGAGAGAAAGAGCCTGGAATGTGATGCTGAGGATGGATGGACGGAAAACAAGCAGAGGACTCCCATCAGATGGTGTAAGCCCGCCAGACAACAGCGCGAACAGAGACTTCTGGACTTTGGAAGCGACAATTGTTTGGTATTGTTTTCTTTTGAATCCCTGTATCTGCACTCATGAAGGGGACTGCCCCCTTGTATGTTGTCAATGCAACAACATACATTCTTATTACTTGCTTGTATTTTGTAACTAAGCTCAGTATTGTTTCCCCATATCACTAAGATGATACGATTAGACATAAAAACTCTGGAAGGGGTCAGGTTGATGGTGTCACAGAATAAAAGATAGGAGCCTGTACCCGCAATTACTCAAGATGAAATGGGACCAACCAGAGACTTAGAAAGCCAATGTGAGGCCATGCTCAAGATATTTGAAGAGAGAGTGAAGGATGTTAAGAAATTTCAATGAGAAACCACAGTAGGCTAAAAGAGAGAAGGGATTGTATGGGAAAGGTAAAAGTGTGGTTTCTCAGAGACTGTGTGCTAAAGTAAGTCCTTAGGCCTAAGTTTTCATTTTTCTAGAAATTATGTGACTTTGAAACTTTAGAAATCTTTCTATATAGTTCCTCTATTTTAGTTAGCCCTTCTCACCCAGCTTACCATAAAAGAGTTAAGTTTCTATAGAACTGCAACAATTGCTGGACAAGGCTGCTGATAAGGAGGAACAGGCAGTAAGTAGCCTTGGGGAGAAGCGCAGTCCCTGGTTCTCAGACTAAAACTCCTAGATAATACTGAAAATAATGAAGAATGGAAGGAGCGGCAGCAGCAGGTGCATTTGACCAATCAGGAAACAGACAGTAGCCTTGGGGCACTCAAGTCCAGATGAGAATGTATCTAGGGTAGACTGAAAGGGGGTTCAGTGTTCTGAGGTTGTACCACACTGACGTAATGTGCCTAATGTATGTTATCTAACAAGATTAGAACCTCATTAGTAATGATTATGTTAATGCTTGGGAGGGGTGTGTAACCCTTGCTTATTTAACCCAGCTTCAGCCTCTGTATGGCAGCCTCCTCTCTCTTGGTGCTGTCCCAGAGACTGGACTGCCCACTTCTCGGGAGATTCTAATAAATCTTTCTACCTTCACTTTGAGAGGTCTCTGAGTAGTCAATTTGGTTAGGGTCTCCGTGGTCCATACAACTGGGGAGTAGATGCTATTATGATATCCATTTTACAGTTGAGGAAACTGAGGCAGACAGAGGTGAAGTGACTTGTTCAGGGTCGTACTATTAGTAAGTGTCTGAGGCTGAATTTGAACTGGGGTCCAGCACTACCCACTCATTCAGCTGCCTTGAAAGGACATAAACATTATTTGGACCTGAACTCTTCAGTCATGATCCCATCATCTGACCCCAGAACCCTGGCAGGCCAGACCATGGGACCCCAAGTCCAGAGTTCAGAGGGACATTAGGGGCCAATCAATGAGAGCCCTTTAGTTCAGAGAGGAGGAAACCGAGGCCCTGGGAGGGGGAGGGGATTTTGCAGATGAGGAGAAAGGGTGAGCAATTCGTCCAGTGAATTACAGGCAAAGCCAGGACAGACCCCCAGATGGTCTGATTGCTCATTTACTGTTCTTGAGAGGAAGGGTGGGGCAGGGGGACAATGACAGAAATCTGAGAGATGCAGAGACACAGGGACGGGGGCAGCTGGTCGGGAGGGGGGTCTGAGGCCACATCTGGGGGAACAATGACAGAAACCCGAGAGATGCAGAGACACAGGGATGGGGGCAGCTGGTCGGGAGTTCTCAGACAGAGCCTCTCCTTCCCCAACCAAGTAACCTTGGCCCTTTCCTTCTCGGATCACCACGGCGATCAGAGGGCTCTCTGCTCACTGCCCCAATGTCCCAGAGAGGGAGAAACCAAAACCCAGCCCAGAAATCAGGTCTGAACCCTGCTTGGAAGGCTGCACAACGACAGCCTCCCCAGTTTCTGGGTGGGGAAGAGAGGAGGCAGGAGCTAGGACAAAGAGGAAACAGATGGTCCTTCTACACAAAGTGCCTTCTGTTTGCAGAGGCTGCTCCCATGCTCCCATCAATAGACCTTGGGATGTGAGCTGAGCCCAGGGCAGAGGGGAGGGGCTGCACACAAAGCCCAGACAGCCCCCTGCACTGGTGTCAGGCCTTGCCTAGGAGAACAGCAGGGGCTGAATGGGAAACAGAAGGGAGTGGACCCACAAACCAGTGAGTTTAACTTCACTGAGTACTCTGAGAGAGAGACAAAGACAGACAGAGAGAGAGAGAGAGAGAGAGAGAGAGAGAGAGAGAGAGAGAGACAGAGACAGAGACAGAGACAGAGGGAGATCTACTCTTTGTGCAACTCTGTGTCTAAGGCCAGGAGTCCATGGGCCCCAGGGGAGTCCTGGAGAGCTCCAGTCCTGAAAGTCAAGTAGAAGGAAGCCTGGAGATCACACAGTTTGGACACAGAGGAGTTGGCTTCAGGTTCTTCATACATAAAGGGGGCAATTATCTCAGCCCCAAGAAAGGCAGCTCCAGGGCTTAGTTAGAAGGCAAGAGCTTCACAGATATGCCCAATGACACAGTCACCAGGGTCTGCACCCTCAGTTTCTGCCAGTAATGATCAGGTGATCAGTGAAGTCAGCTTCTATGGAGGGCAGGCATCTCTCCCAGCTAAGGAGCCCTTTACCTGTCACAGCTGCCCTCCTCCCCAGACAATTCCCACCCCTCCTCCCTGCCAGGTGTCCTTGGAGTCCACTGGCAGGACTGTCTCTGCTAAAAGAATGTAACCACCAGGACAGAGATGTACGCCCAGCACCTGGCACCCTGACTGGCACACAATAAGTGCTTAATAAATGCTTATCTGTGACTGATTCTGTCAGGTGGTGCTCTCAGCTCCCATGATTCAATCATCTCTAAACTGATGATTCTCACACCTACTTATCCAGCCCTAACCTCTCTTAGAATCTCAACCTGGATGTCTTGAGCGCTTTCCCTTTCCTTCAAACTCTTCCTAACACACATTCCTATTGCTTTGGAGGGAACCAATATCTTCCAGTCACCCAGGCTCCCAACCCAAGCATCATCCTTGACTCTCACTCAACTGCTCCCCAATCCAATATGTTACCAAAGGCCACCAATTTGACCTTCACAGCATCTCCTGTATATACCCCCTCTCTCCTCTGCTACTGCCCCCATGGTGAGCTTGTGGTCCTCTCAAGCCCCCAGATCATTTTCAGATAGACTTAGCTAGCCACACCTCTCATTGTGTCCTTGGGAAGGCGGTTATATCCATCCTTATTCAAATCCATCTCATTCAGTTTGGTCTAAAGGTCTCACCTGTCAGGGTTACTTTGAATTCTGCCTCCCACCCCATGTGCTAGCTAGCCCTCCCAGCTTTGTCGTCCATACTGTCAAGTCACTGATTTAAATATGAAACAGCACAAGGCCAAGCGCAGTGCCTTGGGCCACTCCATTCTCCAAGGGGATGATGAGCAGCTAAGGACCAGTCTCTGAAAGCAGTACCTGCCTGTACCATCCTCAGGGCCACCCCTGCCCTCCTGAGACTTGGGTCAAGCCTTTGCTGTAATCCAGGTGAATGATTCTGCCTCTAGGCAATCTAGTGATCCCCCTACCAAGGAAAGGGGTCCAGGGACAGGCCCTGTTCTTGAGGAAGCCAGGCTGGTTCTGGGGGATTGCAGCTTCCTTTTCTGAAGAATCACAAACCATCCTTTTAATGACTCAGGCTAGAATGTTGGTGACGATCAAAGGCAAACACCCCTACTTCCTTTTCCAGTTTAGAATTGGGGCACCTGTCCTCCTCCAGGCCTATGATACTCAGACTTTCAGAAGTTACTAGCAGGTTTCCCAACTCCAAAACGAACAAATTCCCACTAATTAGAGCCCATTTCCTAGATGGGTGTTAGTGAGAGGGGCCCAGCTGTGGCTATGGCCTGACCCGATCATGTAAGACTTCAGTGCAGCACATGAAAATAAGATTCAGTGAGATACTGTAAAGCACTGAATATGTGCCTGGAGCATAGTAGGTGCTTAACATGTCTCCTTCCCCTTTCCAGATGGGGTATGGCAGCTCGGGTACCGGGGTGGGGGGTGGGGGGGCGCAGGGAGTCAGCTGCCGTGTCTGGGGGCCTCTGCTGCCCTCCCTTCCCCTTAGGTGTCCCCTGGTTCCCCCACTTCCAGAGGAACAGCTTGTGTTTCCTTGAGGGTTTTACAGGGTCCTTGGTCAAGTGCAATGCTGCTTGGAAGTGAGAATGCAGAGAACACCCAAGAGGGTATTTCACTGGGCATGGAGGAATCTGTCAATCAGACCTCACCCCTTGGCCATTTTCTGATAGCCTGAGACAAAGTGGGCCCCACCTCAAAGTTCATGTGCCAGAGTGGGGACAGGGCCAGCACGGATGGCAGGTCTCATGGGCCTTAGCACCAGAAGAGACCTTATCCAATGCCTGCATTTTGTAGAGGTTACTTAGTGACCACGGCCATGTTGTTCACCCTATTTGGGACTCGGTTTACCCATGAGGTTCATGGAGGTGAAGAAATTCACTAACAGTTTACAAAGCAGGATGAAGATTTGAACCCAGGGCCTGAGTCTTAATCTGAGGCTCTATGAATGACCTACCACTCTGGGAGTGGGGATATGCACCAGAGCCCTCTTCTACCCCCCAATGCCAGGGTTTAGCACTTCTATTTCCCAGGGAGGGAGAAGTTAAGGCCTCACCCTCCTGGTAAAACCTGCTTGGTCCTGTTGGCAGCCCCCTTTCTGAGCCCTCCCCCACTCCTTCCCCCACAGAGAGCATCCAGATGCCTCAGTTTTAACAAACAAAGTGATAAGGCCTCCTTTGTCTCCGAGTCTGGAGGGGAAGCCGAGGAGGTGATAAGTTAAGGGGCTGGGGACATATTCTCTCCCGCTAATCTCCTCCTTTCCCTATCGCTGAACTGGCAGCCCAGAGCAGCCATCCCCCCAGCACTCTGTCTGCCGAGGGAGGATTCTGGTCCCACCACAGAGGGCATTCTGAAGCTCAGCCAGGGCAAACGGTGCCCCCGTGGGCACCACGTGAGAGAGGAGGGGTCCAGGAACATTGGGACACAAAAATGGAGGTGAGGAAGGTCAGGAAGAGGGCCCCCGGCCTTTCGCAGGAGGGATCCACTGTTGTTCAGAGTAAAGCTACCGAGTCCCCCTAGCTTCCCCAGCCTGGGCCTCAGTTTCCTCATCTGAAAAATGACCTGAAGAAGGAAATGGCAAATCCCTCCAGTATCTTTGCCAAGAAAACCCCCAGCGGGGTCAGGGAGAGTTGAGCATGACTGAAACAGCTCAACAGCAAACATATCTACGTACATATGAGTTATCATGTGTAAAGTGCTAAAAAGATGCTATGATCATATATGTACACACATTCCCTAAATAGGAACTCCCTGTCACATGAAGTAATGCTTGCCTTTCTTGGCCAGAAATCGAGCTCATCCCCCCGGGACACAGGCTGGCCAGCCCAGCCCGTCTCTGCCTTCTTCCCAAGCTCCTGCTCTCGGCTCTGGCCCCTGTGGCCTCCGCCTTTCCGGCCTGCACTCACCTAGAGGAGGCCTGCCCTGCAGACCCCTGGCACTCCTGCTCCCCCTTTGCCTTCCCTGGAGGATGGTGGTGTCTTTCCTGCTTATTTGCTTGCTAGACTCCCAGAATGCATTGTGATGTGCTCCCTCCTCTTTAGAAAAAGAGCTTGGGGTAGAGGGGAGATGGTGAGCACCCCAACTCTACACCTTAGCTCAGCTCGGCTTCTGCTGGCAAAGGTAGGCAGGGCAAGTGTTCAGGTACAGCTGAGGCCTGGCCTGCTGGAACTGAGCTCCCCAAGACTCTAAGGTGGGCCCATAAATGGACAGGGCTTCAGAAACAGGAGGGGGCAAAGTCAGAGAGCCCAACTAGAGTCCTTCCGTTGGGTCTTGGGAAAGCCACTGCCTGTCTCTGAACTTCAGTTTCCTCATCTGTGAAATGGAGACTTCCATGACCAACCTCCCAGGACCATTACACAGATCAGAAGAGACCATATATGGGAAAGAATTCGGGCATCTAAATGCCCTCTAGAAGCATGAGCTGCTCTTGGTGCCTTCCATGCCAGATTGTCCCCTTGCCCCATCAAATGACAAGCTCCCCAAGGTCAGGGGATGATCGTTGGAATTCCCAGAGCTGAGTGAGTCTAGGGCTCTGCACCCCACAGGAATCAGTCAGTCAGCACTGGGGAAATGAGAGAATGAACAGCAAAAGGGTGGGTTGCTCCTCTGGGCCTCAGTTTCCTCATCAGTAAAATGAGGGGTAGGATGAGATGGGTTCTGTAATGGTCATGAAATTTGAAGATTCCTTTGTATTGCTGAGCTGCCAGGTACTTAGCACCTCGTTTCAAATTAAGCCTCTGTTAAAGAAACAGAAGGTATGAAGCCCTGTTGCAGACATAACAGGAAGGGGCTGAACAGGGAGAAGCAATACTGTATATAAGGAGAAACCCCAGCTGGGAGAGTCAGAACTTCTTGGGATGAGCCCCTGAAGGCTGGGCTGCGGCTGCGGGACTGGAGCTTCTGTGGAGAAAGTGATTTTGATTTTGAGAACGGAGCTGCTGAAGACTTCTGAGGGCCAGCTGGAGCTGCCGAAGACTGAGAAAGCCTGACTGTGGTGCCAAATGTTGTTGTGGCTTTGTTAATGAGCATGGATGTTCTTGTGGCTTTGTTAAGCCTTGTCTTCCCAGGAACAGAGACTGTGAAGGAGTTGAGATGGACTGGACACTGTGAGCTCCAATGTGGAGCAGGAGCTGCATGGAGAGCTGGATAAGGAGCTGGGAGCTGTCTAACTTTGGACTCAGGTGGCAGTTGGTTAGATTTGGGCAGGAGATAGGACCATGGAAGAGGAATCATGGAATCTGAGAGCCTGCCTCAAGTCGAGATAACAAGACCTTTCTGTGGGTACTGAGTAGTGAAGAAATTGTGATTTACTTGTTACCGAGGAGTGAATGGCCTGTGTATTTTTTCACTACCCCCTAAGAGGGTACTGAGTAGTGACTGATTTGTAACTTAGTGTGCCCCATGGGTGGAGGACTTTGACCTTTTGTACTTTACAATTGAATGACTGAGTTACTGAGTGATTGACTGACTAAACGATTGTACTTTGTTCAAAACTATGTGACCACTGTGGTGAAAACTATGTGGCCATTTTAGTGATGAGCTGTTGAGTTATCATGTTGTTGTGAATGCTGTACCTTGATTCTCAGTGAATGTTTTGCTCTGATTTGTTACTAAATAAATAGAGTTTGCTATACTATGTAATCAGAACCTTGAAAGCTGTTCACAGCATCCATCCTCTGGAAAGCTGCTTGTGCGTGGCTTTATAGGCTCTGAGGTCTCTCCCAGTTCTGGGTTGAGGATCCTATGATGGCTGAGGTCTCCTCAGGTTCTAGGCTGAGATTGCCATGATAGCTGAGGTCTCTTCTGGTTCTAGGTTGTAAAGGACTTTTAGCCTTTCAGGGACCCCTCCCTTGATCCGGCAAAGCTACCATAAAACAGGCAGATGTGCAGGCTCCATAGGGGTGTCCCAGAAGGGGCTCCTCACCCATACCCATAAGACTCCTTCCATTTTTAAACATTTGCCTCTCACAGGAGTGATATATTAACCTTGGAAGGGTGTGCTCAGCTTTAAAAAATCTCAGGGCTGTGGGGCCTCCCTTCAGTTCTGTTTTTTTTTTTCCTGCAATCCTATCCACCCCACAATGACTTGGGACTCAGGGAGGCTGCCCTGCCTGATCCAGCCTCCAGGCCAGGGGTCTGAAGTCTATTTGTATCTATTGCTCAGATTAAGTCACCAAGGCATTCCCTGTTCTCTCCTCTCCATAGACCCTATACATGGGAGCCTTAAATTGGCAAGGAAGGGGGCAGGAAAGGGGAGTCTGATCTGGTGGTGGGGAAGGGAAGGTAGACTGGCAGGACAACTTGGGCCTGCCTGGGTAATCTCTAAGTGATGGTGTCTCTGAAGCTGCCCCAGGTATGAGAAGATTGGGGGGGAGGGGTGGGGCTAGGGGAGAGAGGCTGAAGCAGGGCCTGCCCACTGGCAGGGGCTGGATGGCCAGGATTGGTGGCCCTCCACCCCACAAATCTATACAAGTTGAAGGCCAGCCAGCTTTCCCTTCCCAACCCCTGTCAGTATCGTTCTGGGTCCGTGTATGGGAGTAGACATGGGGAGGGAGAAGACAGACAGTCCTCTGGATTTCTCCCACCCTAATGCTACCTCCTGACCTGCCCCCCAGAGCTGGCAGGTTCCACCCTAATCTCACACCCCTGCTTAGTGAGGCAAAGCCCCATGACTCTGGGACTGGCATTTCTTCCCCACCCTGTCCCTAGCTGCCAGACTTCATTCTTGTCCTTTTGCCCAGTCTAGTGTGGGCTATAAGCCAACTGCCCTGGCCTCAGAGCCACACCTCCTGTGGCCCAGGGTTCCATATTCTATGACTCTCCACATTGCACCTTACAGCTTTCTATCACTGTCAGGGCACTCAGCCTGCCACCTGGCACATGGGGTGGGGCCTGGCTGGGCAGGGTTGATCAGGAAGGGGGTGTCCAGAAAACTATGTCTTTTCCACCCTCAGAGTGAAGCCCTACAGGAAGGAGGACACAAAGGTCCCCAGGGCTTGGAACACAGGTGGATGTGGTAGGGCTTCAGAGGACCTGGGTTGGAATCCCAGCTCTGCATTCGGATCTGGCCAAGTCCTATCATTCCTTGGACCTCTCGAAGGTTGTGGCCTAAATGACCTCTACAACCTCATTCAGCTTGGATTGTATGAGCCTATGACCTCGAGTCTCAGTTTCCTTATCTGTAAAAGTCAGTGTCCATTCCCCCAGCCAGCCCCCTGAGCAGTAACTCCATAACCTCATGACCTCTCTCAGCCTCGGTTTCCTTATCTATATAAAGAGGGGGTTGTTCTTGATGGCCTCCCCAAGTCTCTTCCAGTTCTCGGCCCAGACCCTAGAACCCCAGAAGTCACTCTACAAAGGGCTTCTCTCCAGGCTGACACTGACTCTATAATAACCACCTTTGAGGGTTCCTTTCAGTCAGTTCCAAATTCTCTTAACTACCCTTCATCCAGGCCACCTCTTTCTAGGGACTGTAATACTCCATCAAATGCTCTGCTGAAACCTCCCATCCAGGCTCCTGGCATTAAGGGGCTGTCTCCCCCAAAAAGGGGAATGAGATGAGTCTAGTTCTTGATCAGTCAACAAGCATTCACCAGGGCCTGGCTGAGTGCCCAGCACTGGGATACAAAGAAAAAGCCCCTGCCCTCAAGCAGCTCATGGCCTGACCGGGATGCAACATCTAAAACGCAATCCAAGTGGCACAAGGGAACTGAGTGGGGCGGGCACAGCCAGTGGGGCTGAGTGGTAGCTGCACCCGACCTGCGGCCTAGTGACCACAGCTTCTCTTACTCAGTGCTGAGTGGGGTACTCTCTCTCCCTGCTCCCTCTGTGAAGACTCCTCAGAATGAGGCAAAGGGAGAGAGACTATCTTGAAACCAGAGGCAGACTTTTGTAAGACTGGACAGACCTGAGTCCCGGGGTTCCTAAGAAATTACACAGCCTAGGACCCTTTCCCCTTTCCTTGCTGTCAATCAGCCTTCAGGAATTTTAGGAATCTCTTATAGCCCTTCCCCCTTCTTCACTTTGGCATTTGCCAAATACAGATAGGTACACTTGGCTTGGCTATGACCTGTTTCCATGTTCTTTGTCCTTTTTAGAGCCCAGACTATAAGTCCACCTCCCAGCCAATGGGAGAAGGGACTTGACTGCATTAGGGTATAAATTCTTGTTCTGTCTTCTGTTTTTTTTTTTTTAAGCAATTGGGGTTAAGTAACTTGCTCAAGGTTACACGGCCAGGTGTTTCTGGGTGGGTGCTAAGTGTCTGAGCCCGGGATTCGATCTCCAGGTCTTCTCAACACTGGAGCCGGTGCTCTTACTTGCTGTGCTACCTGGCCGCCCCTGTTCTGTCTTCTGTAACACACCTCATTCTGCTGGTTTTTACTGGTGGAAGAGATGCCCTCTTCTCACAAGAACTGAGTAAAACTTCCTGTTCTTTCCTCAAGACACCTCTGACTTTTAATTTTTCAGGGTAGGGGATTTTTAGGGTCCCTGCCCCCCACACAGTGCCATCCCCTCTAGAATGAGCCAGAAGCTAAGAAGCACTCACTGGCCTGTGGTTTGGAGCCTCTACCTTCTTTCCTCCTTTTTGCTGTCTCTTTCCCATCAGCTATGGTTCCAAGCTTTCATTCCCTAGGAGTTATCTGCCCTCTCCTCTCTCTTCACCTCCCCTAGTGCTCAGCCCAGGCCCCTCCCCAGATAAGCAAGCAGGGTTGATCTGATAGAGCCCCCAAGAAAAAGCCTTTTCTAAGACCCAGGTCAGCCTGGCCAGTCCTGCCTAGCCCTGCCCTGCCCAGCCCTGCCCAGTCAGTCCAGCTCTGTCCAGCCCAGCCCTGCTCTACCCTGACCAGCCCAGTTGAGCCAATCTCAACTCACAGAGCTGGGACTCTGGAGAGCGCATCATTTTCTTGGACTCCTGCCAGATGGTCTTGCAATCTTCCTGCAGCTTGTAGAATCTGTCTTTCCGCCATGAGCTAGACTTGACTTTCTGGAGCTGGGAGCCTTTCAGCAGGAACTTCAAGTCACCATCATCTTGTAGGCCTGGGGTGGGGGGAAGGGAATCAAGAGCAGGATTAGTGCACAGCCTCCTCACCTGGCCCTCCAACTACCCTCTGGGAACACCACTTTCCCACCTCAGCCCTGGTCCCAGCGCCGGCCCCACCCCCTGCTCCTGGCTCCCCAGGTCCTGCACCCCACCCCCATAGCTGCTGGCTCATTCTCAGCCTGAGGTCCCCTCCCCCCTCCAAAGCACCCCCTTGGCCCTCTCTAGGTGACTCCCAACCTGCCACGTGCAGTGGGAGGAGCTCCTGAGATGCCCCGCCCCCGCCCCGTCAGGGTACAAGGGGCGGTTCCTTGCTGGGTCTCTGGATGATTTCTGTGTGACTCTGGGGGCTCCCCTGGCTCCGAGCCCAGCCTCCCTCCCTCTCGGCAGACACCCTGGTCACCCCTCAATCTTTTCTTATGATGCACTTGGCAAAGGCCAACACACCTGAGCATCCCCATACACGGGAACAGGAAGAGGATTGTGTAGAGAGCCCTGACTACTTGGAGCGAACTCATTTCAAAATTATGTGGTAAATAAATTCCAATTATTAATATGCAATTACATATGTAATTAACAGACACTATTGGACATTACAACGACCACTAGTTCCAATGCTGAGTTCCCCACCAAGGCCCTGCCCTTGCCTGGCTCACCCCTGCCCCTTCCGAGCCTCCCTCTCCTTTCTTCCATAGAATTTTCTAATGTTCCTTCCACATTCTTTTCTGCTTTTTCCTTTTTATCACTACCCCTACCCCTCCACCCTAACTCCTGACCTCCCACTCCCAAAAAAAGCCCCCCTTTATAACAAACATAGTTAAACAAAGCCAATCCATTCATTGGCCACCCTTGAAAAGGGATGCCTTATTCTGCACCCCTAGGCCACCACTTCTCCTCTAAGAAGTGGATGAACTGTCAATCAGTCGGTCAATAAACATTTATTTAGCATCTACTATGTGCCAGGCCCTGTGCTAAGCACCGGGGATACAAAATAAGGGGGGGGGGGCAAAAGCCCCTGCCCTCAAGGAGCTTATGGGGGAGAGAATAAGCAAAGAAATCCAACACACAAGCTATAGAAAGGATAAGGAGGCCTGGACTGGCAGAGAAGACACCAGAACTGAGGGGCAGGGAAGGCTTCCCTGAGAAGATGGAATTTCAGTTAGAGCAGAGGAGGAAGACTGGCCCAGGCCTGGCAGGGAGGAAGGGCCTGAGAGATGCCCAGAGCCCAGAGATGGAGGCTGGGGAGGTCACTGTTCAGAGCAGAGGAGGGAGAGTGGCCCAGGCCTGGTGGGGTGGGACAGCCTGAGAGATGCCCAGAGCCCAGAGATGGAGGCCGAGGTCTCTGGATGGAAGAGGATTGGCAAGGACTGAGGTGTGAGAAAACCAGAAGGGCACAAGGCAGGTTCTGCAGGGCTGTGGACAGGCCGAGGGCTCATTCTGGAGCCACACTGAGTGTTGGTCAGAGCACCAAGTCCCTGCATTGCCACGCCTTCTTCCTTCCTGATGGGACCAAGGCCATTTGCCAGGAGTGCCAGCATCTTCCCTCCCTGTGGCAAAGGCCTCCATTCTCTTCAGTCTCTCAAAGGAAGAGGGGGATCTTTTGAGCCCACCCCTCTCCTCCTCCATGGCTCCTTCCCATTGTCTACAAACACTCTAAAGAAATCACTTCTGAGACCCTGACATCCATAGTTCACCTCCTTTCTTCCTACCTCAGAGATTTTACACAATGTTTGACCTTGGATAAATCACTGAACTCAGCTTCCTCCTCTGTAAAGTAGGGCCAATCTACCTTACAGGATTATTGTAAGACTCAACAGCCAATAATAAGCTAGTATTTGCAGTCTGTAGATTTGAGGAACAGAAAAAAGGGGGATCCAGGTGTGTGTGTGTGGGGGGGGCCTTTTCCCTCTGACTTGGAAAGCATTCTAATGCACATTTACAGACCTAAGGCTTGCAAAGTGTTTTACAAACACCTCTTTCAACCTGAGTCTTTGGGGAAAGTGGGGCCTGGGAGGCTGGCATGGCCTCTCCCAAAGGCAGGGCACCAGCCAGCATAGGAGCAGCGGCCCCCTCTCAGAAAGCCTTCTCCAATCACAATCCTCATTGGAAGTTCAATCCATTTCAAGCAAGATGTAGGCAATGATACAAAGACTGAAATATGGCCCCATCCCTGCCCCCAAAGAGATTCCATTCCACCGAGGCTCCATTCCTTTGGGAAGAGTGAGGCTCCTCCTCTAACCCCTAAACCCTCAAAGGAAGAATATAGGGCCCGCCATCAATTCCCAGACTCCCTATTTTATGGATGAGGAAACAGAGAGATGATGGGACCTGCCCAGAGCCCCAGAGTTAATGAAGGCTGACTCCCAGTCCAGCCCTCTTTCTACTGTGTCACACACTAAACCCAGCTCCCTGCGGGAGGGGGCTGGAGCACCTGGACAGGCAGCAGAGGAGGGCAGACCTTGCTCCTTGGTCAAGGCTGGCTCCAGTGCTCCTGCTTTTTCTGGGAGTTTTTCCCAGCGGGCTGGGCTACTTCTGTGAGCTATCCTCCAAAGAGAAGCCAGCTTGGTGATGCAGGCTGCGTCAGACAAGCTGCATGTGGCCCTTGGGGTCCTCAAGGGCAGCCCTCTGATTGAATCCTGACTTCACAGAACGAATCCTCTTCATAGAAGGATTTGCTCTTCCCAGTCGGGACTCAGCCAGAAGGTTGGATGTGAGGACCTAGAGGGCCACGTGTGGCCTCAAGTCCACAGGTTCCCCCGCCCTGGGCCAGACCCTGCCTCTGGTCTCTTGGTCTGTGCTGGGGTGGGAGGGAGAGAGGGTGGCACTTGGGAGCTGAGAGGATGGCTTCCAAGTTCCAAAGCTATGATGCTTCACAGGCTTCCCTCATCCGGCACTGACTGGGCCACACTCAACCTGCTTCAGTCACGCCATATGCCCATCACACCAACTCTGAGTGGGACAGATGAGGGCCTGCTGCTGAGGGCCTAGGGCAGCAGCCAGTCTAGCCCAGTAAGCACCTAGCTGCCTGAGGATCTGACATGTAGTAGACACTTAGTAGGGCAGCTAGGTGGCACAGGGGATAGAAAACTCATCCTCCTGAGTGCAAATGAGGCCTCAGAGATTTCTTAGCTATGTGACCCTGACCAAGTCACTTAACTCTGTTTGCCTCAGTTTCCTCATCTGTAAAATGAGCTGGAGAAGGAAATGGCAAACTACTCCAAGAAAATCCTCAAAAAGGGATGAGGAGGAGACGACTGAACCACAATCACGGCCTGGCCCCTGGGACAGCCTGACCAAAATGCAGCCTCTGCACCTGTATTTTGAAAGGTGGGAGAAAGAGGAAATGAACATATTCTTCTTTTTAAAAAGACAAGACAAAGTGTTTCCTTCCCTCAGGGGCTCATCCTTCCTGGAGGGGGAGAGCTAGCTGGGTCCAGGGGGAATGTCAAACACCAACACAAGAAAGAACAGGAACCAAGGTGGAGGGAGGGGGCTGGGATTCCAGAAGGCAGGGCTAAGAAGGCCCTGGCAGAAGAGGGGCTGGGGTGGGGGGCAGCTCCTTTACCATGCTACAGGGCAGGGAGGGGCCATTCTGGGAGGAAACAGCTCCAATCTCAGCCCAACACATGGGGTATTATCTCAGGAACTTTTCCTTCCTCCAGAGCAGGGCTGGAGCTTTCCCCTTCCCTTCTGAGACAGATAAGGGATGAGGAGGAGCCTGTGGCCTAGGCCCAGGCTGGAGCCTGAGACACTTCCCCATTCTCGTGGTCAACCCAAACCAACTCCTCTGGAGACCTGGAGTCAGTCCTGCTCTGTCCCTGAGTCCCAACAGTCAAAAGCGATTATTCTTCAGATGTCCAAGCACCTGGACTTCTAGCTCTGAAATACTAGTTAAATGGGATCTGAAAGAATCTCTCCCTGGGCTGAAAGAAAAGTCCAGATTCCTCCCTCCCTGGGACCAGGATCACAGACTTTTGAGAGCTGGAAAGGATCTCAGAGCTATCTCACCCTACCCTTCCAGAAGAGGAATCATCCTGGCACCCTTCCCTAGTCTCCATTTCCTTGTCTGTCAAATCAGGCCTCCAATCTAAGGGACCTTCCAGCCCCACATCTTTAAGCCAGCCTCTGACCCTCAGTCTGTGGCTCTGATGTGCCCCCAGACCCAAAGGCATGCTTGGAAGAGCTTCATAATCAGCTCTCCAGAAAAACGCATACACGACACCCTCAAGTTTAGTCACCATTATTAAAACCTCATCACTGGAGACCCCGTAATAAATCTGGCACTGACTGTTAGGAGCCTTTGCTGACTTCCGAGGTATGAATGCCCAGGCTGAATCCCTGAATCAGCCTGGCCCGGCCCCAGCAACCACCTGCCCTGAGCCTTCCCTTCATTAAACATTCCCAGTCCCCACACCCAGGCCTCCAGAGGAAGTCCTAGGGCAGAGAGAACCAACCTGTCTCCACTGACCTTGGGACTTGAGTGCCTTGGAGGCCTGAGCCCCAGCCTCTGGAGCTGTTTCAGTTGGGCAGCCCCAATCAGAAAAGCTTCAGCTCAGCCTGGCCAAGAATTCCCCAGAAAAGCCTCTTGACCTCCATAACACTACCGCTAAGCACCAAGGGGAGCCCCGACCCCTAGACCCCAAGCAGGCCTGGGAGCAGATGGGAGATCAGGCCACTGCTCTCCTCCATCCCAGCCCCACAGATCAGAAAGCCTATTTGTTCACACCTGCCAGCTGTTTGCCCAGCTGCTGCCCAGAAATGTCTGAGCATGTTCGAAATCATTCAGATGCACTGGGGCAAGGCCCCACCCCATACCCTGCAGCTGGGAACCTTCCCCCTCCCCCATTGGCTTACAGCCACCCAACCCAGGAACTAATCTGCCCCAGAGAGATAAGGGAACCCCAAGGTCATAGAAATAGGAGGGCATTGCCCCATGAAGCACCTAGACCAAGCCCCACAGCACTGCCACCTCCTACAGGCTTGGAGAGGGCGGGAAGGTGTTCCCCCACCTCCTTAGCTCTGAGCCTCATCCTGAGAAGGGGCCAATGAGAGGAGGGGATGGGGAGGAAAAGAGGGATAATCCCTGGCTTCCAGGCTCATTGTGTGACCTGGGCCAATTTAGAACCTCTCTGAGACTCAATTTCCCCATTATTCCTAGGAACCTTCACTGAGAGCCCCAGAGGTCAGCTAGGCCTGGCATAGTCCTCTCATTGTGCCCAGTGGGTCAGCCTCCTCCACCAGAATGAAACTCCCTCCTCATCTTCTTCCTCCCCTAAAGGAGCAGAGCTGTGGCAGAGGAAAAGGACTGACACCCCAGAAAGGTGTCCCCAGTCAGTGCAGGCAGTGTGGCTCAGTGGAAAGAGTTCTGGCTTAGGTGTCAGCTCTGCCATGGACTCCATGGGTCACTATAACCTCTCTGGACCTCAGTGTCCTCAGCTGTAAAATGGGAGGATTATGCTAGACAGTAATATTAATATCTAGCATTTATATAAGGGCTAGGTGGTCAAATGGATGGGACCTGGGCCCAGAGTCAGGAAGACCTGAGTTCAAATCCAGCCTCAGACACTTCCTCTGCTTGCCTCAGTGTCCTCCTCTGTAAAATGGGCTAATGATGGTGCCTGTCTCTCAGTGTTCTTGTGTTTAGCACGTTGCCTGGCACGTGGCAAGTCTTGCATACACATTCATCTCCATACTAAGGTTTGGTTACAAAGTCCTTCACATCGGTTATCTCTGTGGAGGGCTCCTGAAGCCGCTTCCAGTGGCAGAATGAATCTGTCCAGTTATTTCCTGAGTAACCTCAGCATGTGTACCAGAGCAGACTAGGTCCCTTCTGGCTGGGTGGGTGCTTGGCCCGCTACCCCCTCACTCAGGGAGCAGTCCCCTGTAATCAGGAGCACCTTCGTTCAAGTCTGGCCTCAGACACTTAACATTTACTAGCTGTGTGACCTTGGGCAAGTCACTTGACCCCAATTGCCCTGCCTTCCCCCCTCAAAAAATAACAACAACAGCAACAAAAGATGGGCAGGAACCCTTCTTCCTGCCCAGGCCTAACTGCCCCTCTCCCTGTTGCTGCCCTTGCTAATAACACCCCAGGCCGGCACCCTCGTCCTGGGCCTCCCACACTTGACAAGCACCATGAGGGAGGGAGCCAGGGAAGGACGCTCTCTAATGGCTGGGTGAGGGCCAGTCTGTGCCCCCGTGGAGAGCCAGAACTCAAATTCACACTCCCAGGTCCCGACTCTCCGAGCCTGGGGCCAGAACTCTCTCCCCCTTAGCTAATGATGGAAGTAGTGAGCCCCAGAAAGAGAGCCTTGGAAATGGAGACATCCGATCTGGCCAGGCAGCGTGCTCGGGGGGCAGCGTCCGAACTGGCTGGACTCCTAATAGTCCCGCCGCATTCATAATGCATGCAGGCACCGAGGCATCCACATCCACACATCCTCCCTGATGCCGCTCTGACCAGGAGGGGGCCGGCCCTCGTACACCCAGCAAAGGGAAGGCTGAAGACTAATCCTCTCTTCTTCCTTCCAACCAACCCAAATCCCCTGCCGGGCCAGAGAGAGATTCACACAAGGGCAGACACAATTGTGCCAAGACAAGGAGTTTCACAAATGCACATACATCTTATTTCTACCTCCGACGCTTCCCTTCTGCCACTTACACGGCTGCTCACATCCCTCCAGACACGCACACCTGCACTCTGCAGCTACTCCTCGTACACACGCATGGATGGACCCAGCTATGCGCGTGTGCTGACGATGCATGGGACAAACACAAGGTCTTCACAATCCCTCACACACACACAGAGACCCGCCCAGATGTGGAGAGCTGCACAGATGTTTCCATGCAGTGGATCCATTATCTCCTGCCACATCGAATCTCTAAGGTCCCAGATGGCCAGCTGGCTCCGGAACGGGAAGGGACCTGTTGGCGGCGCTCAGCTGAAAAGTGGCAGAGCTGGGCAGGAACCTAGGCGTCCTGAGCTTGGGGGGCGGGGGAAGGGGAAGCCTGAATGCCTTCCATCCCACGGCAGGGCCTCAGCTCACAGCCCCCGGAGGCTCCCCGGCCCGCAGGTGTGCCCTTCTCCGCCTCGGCAGCTCCGCGCCCGCCAGCATGCCAGCTGCCCAAGTTAGACGGACGCACTGCCCCGGCACAGTCCGAGCACTAGGAAGACCCTGGAGGGCGTGAGCGGAAGGGATTCTACCTTCTGCCAGGAGCAGGGCCAGGCTCGCCGAGTCTCGAGCCCGTCCGTCTACCCCACGCAGCCCAGCTCCAGCCCGTCCCTCCCAGCCCGGCCGACCCCACTCACCCAGCCTCTGACAGTTAAGCGCTGCCACCTGCCAGCTCTGCTCCTGCAAGAAGCGCTCCCGGGAGCGGTTCTTCTGGGGGTGCCAGCCCAGGCATTGCATGATGCGGGGGTGCGCCCGCAGACGGTAAGCGAGCGGCTAGTCCTAGCACCTGCAGCCTGGGCCGGCCCGTCGTCTGTCCCACCCCCCTCTGCTGGGCCCCTGGCCTTGACAGGGTGGGGCAGGGCCTACCCAGATGGAGGCGGGGAAAGAAGTCTGGGGGTGGAGCCAGGGAGCCGGCTGGACTGTCCAATGTCCTAGGACAGCACAAAGGTGGCAAAAGGAGCCCAGCTCTTGGAGGGTGCCACGGAGGCCTCGGGCTTGTGGTATAAGCTCCCTAATGCCCCAGGGAGCAATCGGACTGGGAGTCAAGGAGGTGACTGCCTGTTCTGTCTGTCTGTTGGCACCCGATCCCTCTTACCTAAAAGGGCACTTCAGATGATGGACAGAGACCAAGCCCCTCCCAGCGCGCGCGCGCGCTTACACACACACACACACACACACACGAACTCACACCACATGCACACACACACGAACTCACACCACA
>NW_027185761.1:75174852-75187013 GCF_028583685.1 Petaurus breviceps papuanus | reverse complement strand
CACACACACACACACACTCACCCCAGCCTTCTCTTCTCTAGCCTAAACACCCATGTTCACTCTTATCATCTTAGAGCTGGGTGATGCCTAAGGTCACCCCTTCCACTCTGTCACTGACAGCAGAGAAGAGAGACTCCCAGAAAGGGGAAGCAGCTTCTCCCTGGTCACACAGCTGTTAAGTGGCTGCTTCAGGCCAGGCTCGATGCTAGATGGTCTCACCAATTCCCTAAAGAACCTGGCTACCTTCTTCCCCTGGACTTCCTGACCAAACTTCCTAAAATGCTCCCATGCAAACTGAATGCCATCCTCCATTAGCGGTCTGATCACAGCAGAGAGCGAAGCATCCCCCTTCCTCACTCTAGAAACCACCTGTCTCTGAAGACAAGCCCAGACACTCTCTCAAGTGGGGCCCCCTGTTCTGGGGGGTGACCCAGGACCTTGTGGGACAGGGCTGTCCAGTGAAGAGGAGACCCCAGAATGTTTGTGCCACTGGGTGAAAGAAAGTACCAAGAGAAAGCATGACAGAACAGGGTGAAGAAGCCAAAAAGTGTGTGCTTCCCTATTGGGGGGGGCATGAAGGTAAGGGGGGGGGGGGGGAAGGAACAAGCATCTATTAGGCACCTTCTGTGTGCCAGGCAACATGCTAAGAGCTTTACCAATATGATCTTTTTTCCCCCACAATGACACCAGTAGAAAGATGCATTATTGTTCCCATTGTACTGATGAGGAAACAAGTTAAGTAGTTTGCCCAAGGTCACACAGTGAATGTTTCAGGTGGGATTTGAATTCAGGTCTTACTGACTCCAGGACCAACCTCTATCCCTGCCAAGGGAGACCAAAAGGCTTCCAGTCTCACTCAGGTCCAGAATGCCTGGGGGCACCCACCTGGGGCCCTCTCCTTTGATCTGTAGTCTGTCCTGGGAAGTACAGTAGCCTTGACCCATCAGCAATATTTCCACTATTGGGCACACAAGTGCCCAGACAATGTGCTGGGAGCAGTGGTCTGACCCTGTGATTCCTCTGCATCTCCTCCCCGGGGAACTGTATTCCCCAGGAGTTTCCATCCCCCAGGAGCTGGTCTTTGTGGCATAGTGCTGGTACTTAGGGCCTGATCAAACACTTATTGGTGCCAGGACTCTGCCCTCTGGAAGGAAGCCCAGTTACAGGGAGAGCTGGTGACAGACAACTTTAGGAACTGAGAGCTGGTTAGCAACTTGGGATTGTGGCCTGGACAGCAGGACAGTCATGCCTATGGGAGGAATAAAGTGGCTCCCCTCCTGGGGCCGGAATGGCACAAAGGAGAAGCACTGGCCTCTACCTATGGACTCCAGGATTTGAATCCTGTGGGACCCTGGGCAAGTCATTCAAGCTTCATCTCCTCATCTGTAAAATGGGTATGCTAAAGGCTATGATTTCATTCAGGATGTTTATTATGGGCTTAGCCCATGCCAGGCTTTAGGGATACAACCTTTCTACTGAAAGGCAATGCTTTACACATAGCTAAATTAGCACAGGATAGGTGCCAGGGAACGGACCCTGGGAGCACAGACAGATTATTTTAAAGGATTTTCTTTCATTCCTGTTCAGGAGGAAAGAACCTTGTCTATCTCACAGGGCTTCCATAACCCATGTGAATGGTGGGTCCAGGAGCCCACTGGTTCTTGGGTGTGGAGCTCCTTGAGGGACAAGATGCTAGTTAATCAGATCTCTGGGTATCCCCAGGGCTCTGAAAGCACTGAGTGTCCCAAGCAATGCCATCATCTCAGGGCCTCAGGTCCCCCTCTGTAAAACTGGGGGGGGGTCCCTGCATAGAGGAGGGGGAGGGGCTTGGGGATGGCAGCCCCGCCAGAAGAGGCCATTAGCACTTGGTCTCAGCCACTCCTTTTTACAGGACGGAGGGAAGTAACCACAAAGTTACTCGGGCAGGACAGAGCCTGGTTGCCTGGTATCTAGAGCCTGGGCCAATGTAAGGTTGAGTCTTACAGCATTAGGATGCGAGGACTTCTCCCAGAAGATCAGGAGCTGGGCTGCTCCTCCCCAGCCCAGGCTCCAAGGCAAAGAAGATTCAGGGAATATGACCATCATCAGAGGCCAGGGGTGAGATGCTCCCCAGCAGCATGGAGGCACTAAGCTTGTCCTTCAAACACCAAGTGCTGTGGGGACTCAAGAGAGGGAAATTGGTCTGGGGCAGAGAAGTCCACGAAGGCTTCCTGGAGAAGGCTCATCTTGAGCAGGGTCGGAATCCTGCAAAGGCATCAGGTGAAGGGACCAGAAGTGGGTTGAGAAGGCTTCGGGGACACCATCTTGATTGGTGTCAGCTCTCAGAGGGACTTGGATAGAATGTAAGCTCTATGAAGGCAGAGGATGTTCTGTTCTTAACTGTGTAAGTTGGTCATTGGAGAAAAAGTCTGACGGCAGAGAGAGGAATCCAGCATCCCTACCCCGCACTGGGGTCCAAGGGGACCTTGAGATTCTGTCTGTACCTGAAGACAGTCTCTTTACCTTCACCAAGGAGGAAGGCTGGAAAGGGAAATGAAAATTTGCTAAAGGCAAAAGGTGAGCTGTGCCCTGGGTGCAATGGTCTTTCTGCACCATTGAGGGAGAAGGGAAGGGAAAGGCTGCTCCCTGGTGCCTCCATGACTACTGCTAAAAACCATGAACTCTCAGGACACAGAGTGCTGAGGCAAAAGGGGGCGAGACTGTAGCAAGTCCCTGGGACTGAGAACATAAGAGTGAAATTCCTTCCTCCTCATCCCCTCCCCCTTTTCTCTGGTGGCTTTCTCCCTGAGCCTCTCAGTTAGGAAGGGGGCAGCCCTCTTTAACATCAGTCTGGTAGAATTCTGGTTGGTCTCTGCATTGACCAGTTACTATGTCTTTCAAATCATTCCATGATGCTTTTTTAAAAAAGATTATTTAATTTCTGTATCAACCAATGGGTCTTAAACAGAAACCAGATTCAAGATTTTATTTCCAAGATATATAAGGAACTGATTCTAATTCCAGTAAAAGCCATTTAAACAACTGGTAAAGGGTCAATGGCTATGGATAGGCAGTTCTCAAGGAAAGACATTCAAGCTATTAATAGTCATAGTTTTTAAAATGCTCCAAATCCCTAACAGAGAAATACAAATTAAAACAGCCCTAAAATCATACCCCATGTCCCGCAGAGCGGCGAGACGGATTAAAAAATGAAAACAGCACATGCTGGAGGGGCTGAGGGAAAACAGGCAAATTAACACACAATTGGCAAAGCTGGGAATGGGTCCGGCCATTCTGGAAAGTAATTTGGAACGATGACCCCAAAGTAACTAAACTCGTGAAGGATATAAGTCCTTTGATGCAACGATTATCAGCGTTAGGCTAATATGACAAGGGGAGCAAAGAAAAGTGGAAAAGGACACACGTGCCCAAAGAATTTTATGGCAACTCTCTGTGTAGCAGTAAAGAGCCAAGGGTGTGTCCACCCCCTGGGGAAAGGCCAACGCACGTTTATACAAGGATGCCTTAAGAAATGATGAAAGGCTGGTTTCAGAGAAGCCTTCCTCATCTGTAAGACGGCGATATCAACAGCAAGATACTTGTGAAGTGCTTTGCAAACCATAAAGTACTGTGTGAATGCCGGATATGTATCCCCAGCCTGGAGAGTCTCAATACATGTACTATTTCACAATAGTATTTATGTCCTTAATTTTTTTTTTCCTATTTAGGGTATATGTTTTATCAATTAATCAACAAGAACTTCTTAAGGATCTGCGATGGGCCAGACACTGGAGCAGGCAATGAGGGTACAAAGCCAAGGATCTCCCATTCTATGATCCACCCGCTATATTAGCACACATATGTAACAGGAGATGTGTGTAATGGACAAATAAGTGTGCGCCTGTCAGTGAGCGGAGGCTTTTCTTTTCTTTTCCTGATGGGAGAGTCTGGGGACCCAAGCCATAGACAACACTGAGCAGGAAGGTGGCCCATTTAAGGCAGCATTTTATGGAGCTAAATCTGGCTGGGTTGGGCAGGACGAACCGAAGGAGGAGGAAACAAAGTCAGAAGGTTACTGCAGCCATGCAGGCAACGGTCCAGGCTCCGGCCGAGGGTGGGGCAGGAGAGGTGGAAAAGATCGCTCATTGTGGGAGGGATATTAGGAAAGAAGACATGCTAACTTGGTGTGGAGAGCACAGGCCAGGGAGGAATACAGCTTCTGGGCCCAGATGACCCGGCTGACCAGAGAGACATGTCGCTATCACCAAAAAGAGGTGAGTCAGAAGGAAGCCCCCGGCCAAGGAGCCTGGCAGCAGGCACACAGCCCCAGGGAGCGGCTAAAGAAGGAACATCTCACGCAGACTGGAAGAAAGCAACGAGAAACGAAGCACGTGTCCACCCACTGGGAAATGGCTGAGCAAACTGTGCCGTCTCGGGGTGTGAAGGACGTGAACAGCTCACGTCCTGGGTGCCACCTCACGCCCCTGGGCACGTCCTATTACCTCTGGGCCTCACTTTCTTCATCTGTAAAATGGGTGGTAGTGGTCTGGGCAGTCTCTGAGGCCCCAGTTCTAGATCTAGGGTGACCATGGAGAACTCAGCAAAGCACAGAAAGGCGCATGGAGTGCATAACCAACGCTAGATCAGTGAAAGGAAAAGCAAAATGCTGCTGAATGGGCCATGATGGTAATTAGCTTTGGCCCCAGAGGAGAGATGGGGAAATGCACTTCAACTGGAGAGGGAGGGAGCTGCGGGTGTACCGTAGTGGATACGCTGTCAGGCCAGGCACCTCCTTTGGTTGACAATTCGTTGCAAGAGAAGGCTGGCTGGGCTATCCTCCCTCCCCAGGGGCAGGAGGTGCTGGAGACGTCGGTCTGGGTCTCCACACCCGGAGGGCTAATAACTCAGTCCTCCAGAGAGCGTGAGCCAAGGCTAGAGGCCACATCTGCAGCTTGCCCCTGCTAAGAGTGGGAGGTGGGGAGGGGGACACAAGTCAGGGACAGGCAAAGCAAGGCCAAGGCTGGAGCCCAAAGCCAGGCTCATGTTGGGAAGCATATGGGAAGTTCCAGATCGGGACACCCCACCGTGCATCTGTGTCCTCAATCTGTAAAACAAGGGCCTACGCTTTCATGGACATAACAGAATAATTCCATTTTCTGCCCCAACCCTGAGGGCCCAGGATCTGGGATCCCACAGTTCTCGTACTAAGAGTCCTCAGAGCTGGAAAGGACCAAGAGATCAAGGCCAGCCTGGAGGCCCTTTCTACAGTGTTCATGACAAATACAGCCTCTACGGGAAACTTCTAGGGATGAGAAGCTCACTGCCTCCTGGGGCAGCCTGATGCAATGGGACAGCTCCCATGGCTAGGCAGCTTTTCCTGACCGCAAGCCTAAATCAATCCCTTCACCCCATTGCTTGTGGTCCCCTCTGGGGCCAAGCTGAACAAAGCTCAGGATAATTTCTCCTCCCCAGGACAGTCATTCCTGGCCTTCATCCCAGGTTCCCTCTTCTCCTCATCCCCAGTTCTTTCAACTGATCATGTCAAATCTGGAAAGCTAAGAGGGCAGTGGTATCCTGCGTGATGTCGGTGGCTCACCTTGTCCTCTCCCTTCTCTCACACACCCAGCACTGGACCTCCAGTATCTGGCCCCTCTTCTCGCCCACTTACTTTCTCTTGCCACAGCCATGGCACCACAACACTGGACCTCAGAGGCTTTTCCAGTCCCACCATCATCCTGCTCCCTCCCCCATGGTGTCCTTGTCCACACCTCCTGCTGAAAGCCTTCTCTCTGCAAGGCCCAGTTCAAATCCTGATTCCAGCACCAAGTCCAGCTGGAAATGTTCCCCTCCTGTGAACTTGGCATATGCCTCCTACATTTATCAGACTTTGTGTTTGTATTCTATCTATTTATGAATAGCAGTTTTTTGTTTGTTTGTTTGTTTTATTGTAGCAGAGGACTGGAATTTTGTGACAATTCCCTTCATTTGGAGGATGAAGAGAAGAGACGGACAAATATTGTATATGAATGCCATGAAATATCATTGCACCATAAGAAATGATGAAATGGAGGGGTCAGAGAAACCTCCAAAGACTTATATGAACTGATGCAGTGAAGTGAGCAGAACCAGAACATTGTGCACTGAAACAACATTATTGTACAGACAAGCAACTTTGAAAGGCTTAGAAACTCTGATTAATGTAATGACCAGTTTCAATTCCAGAGGACTGAGCATGAAGCCTGTTGCCCACCTCTTGCCAGAGAGGGGATGGACTCAGGATGCAGAATGAGACAGACGTTTGTGGACATGACCAACGCAGCAATCTGTCTGGTGTGCCCATGCACATTGGTTACAAGGATTTTTGTTTTTCTTTTAAAAAAAAAAGATGATTCAGGGGAAGGGTTGGAAGGAGGGAGCTTGAAGAAGGTAAGGCTTGCCATGAAAAGAAAAAGAAAAAAGTAGCTGTTGAGCCCTCTTTTTAAATATTCAAAGAGACAGACTGAGCAGGGAAGCTCTGAAAGTTCCATGTTGAATGTACTTGATCCTTTCAATTTAAAGACCCTGAGTACAATGAGGGATTCATTGCCTCCTAGGCAATCCCTGCTACTCTTCTCTTGGCCACAAAGAAACACTCCTTAAGTTCAGAATGTTCAAACCACAAAAAAAGGAAAAAGAATAATGCCTGATGACATTTCTATAGCTCCGTTAAGCTTTACTTGATATGTGATAGCACATTTGATCCCCACAAGGTATCAGTAGGGAAGAAGCTGTTATTATCCCTATTAGCAGATATGGAAGCTGAGGCTGAGGGACATGGTCACTTGCCCAGGGTCACACAGTTAGGAAGTACCTGAGGCAGCTTAGAACTCTTGAGTTCAGTTCCAGGGCTCTACCCATTAGGCAACCCTGCTGAAAAGGGAGGAGAGAGAGAAGAGCCTGAGGACAGATGGTTCACTCTGAGGACTTTAGTCCTTATGGGAGGCTAAGGCCAGTAAGGATTCCCCAGAGGTTCTTGGGCAAGGCAGTGCCAGAAAGCAGAGTGACTGGTGATGGGCATCCTTCACCAGTCTCCAGCCTTCCCTCTCCTCCAGAGTTGGAGTCCAGTGGCAGGTCAAAGTCAGGAGGACTGGCGACGTCTGGGGAAGCGAGATGACCTTGGCATCTGCGATGTCTGACCAACCTCAAAGCCTGTCTCCAGAGCTCCTGCTACAGCCGCCTTCACAGTTGAACACACTTCTCCTCTGCCCATTCCACCAGGGTCATTTTCATGCTTAGAGTAGATGCCCCCCTAAGTCACTGAAGAGTTCAAGGTCTGTCGGTTACCCTCAGCCTGGGTTATCCTATCTGCCCAGATGGTTTTACCAGTGTGTGGCTTCTTGGAGCCACAGTTGAGAGCTGAGTGCCACCTGGACACCAAAGGTGGATGGGCAGCCCTCACCCCAGAGGTGCTAGTCCCCCCTGAACACCCCACAAAGTAGCTATTTTATGTCACTAAACATCTTGTGAAGCTTGAAGCAGCTAGATGGTACAGTGGATAGGGCACGTGGCCTTGGAGTCAGAAAGATCTGAGAGCAAATTCCAACTCAGACACAGGCCGTGTGACCCTGGGCAAGTCACTTCACCCTCAGTGACTTGTGAGCCTCAGTGAGCCTCAGTTTCCTCATCTGTAAAATTAGCTGGAGAAGGAAAGGGCAAACACTCCAGATGGGGTCACAAAGAATCAGACACAACAGAAAGGAATGAAAAACAACAAAAGCTATGTTATGTAAGGAAATAGAGACAGTTGGAAAAGGAGAAAGAAAATCTGACAGCAGTAACCGAGCGGGTCCGGCCAGAGCAGGATGAAGAGGGAGTGAGTGGCACAAAGAGAAGGGGCTGAACTTCAGTCTGGGGTCCCCCAGTCTGGAGGATTAGGGAGGGGCCCAGGCACGATCGCCTCAGGTGGGGAAATGCTCCTACTCTGAGGTGAGGGTATCATCTGGACAGCCACCCAGGGTCATCGAGTGGGGAGTCAACAGAGGAAGCCAATCCTCCTAACCACTGGAGCTTCGGGCAGCGGCCCAGGGCAGAGACTAGAGAAGCCTGTGCCCAGGATGCCATGGGCCTAGGAAGTCTGCTCAGAAGGCCCCCTGGTTCTCGACCCCACTCAGAGCCTCTGATTCTGCAGTGATCAGGGCTGTGTGAGGTCATGGACTGCCTGGGGCTGCACCCAGCTCTCCAGGGCACTCGGGGTTGGGCACTGCTGCACCACAGGCCATGGCCTCTTGGCCCCCTCCAGGGCTTCCAGCCTCCCTACCCCCTTTGGATGCAATGGATCCTTGGTGACACATAACATATGTGCTGTGTAACAGCGGCAGATACATGAGCAGACGTGGTTTTTACCAAAGATCTTGCATCCCAATAGAAAACTCTGCTGAGGTGAGGCAGTATGCTGCTGTGCCTAGCGTTTGGAGCTCAGTGTTCAGCCCCGCTTCTGAATCCTGCCTCAGACACTCATTAGCACGAATCTTTAATTGCCATTACTATCACATCCTGCCAGGCCCTGTCCATTAGTGCAGCAGCAGTGCAGGAGGTTGTGAGACACTCCTTACTCCCCGGACACTCAGTCATCCAAGCACTTTACTATCTTCAAGGTCTCTAGAACTGTCAGCAGCTAGTGTTATGCACAGAAACATTACGGCTTCTATTAGCCCCATTGTATAGACAAGGAAACAGGCTCAGAGAGATGAAATCAGTGGTCCAGGATCACTACTCCCCTAGTAAGTATATGGTATTGGGTCTGCACCCAGGCTTACCTGACCTGTCACTTGGGTGACCTTGAGCCAGTCACTTCTCTCTGGGTTGCAGCTCCCTTCTTTGGAAAATGAGATGCTTGACATGATCCCTAAATTCCAGCCTGTAACTAGGCCAAAAACTCTAGGGGACATGGGTTCAGAGCCTGACTATCTCTGTGACTTTGGGGGAGCTGCTTCACCTCCCCTACCTGGGCCTCAATTTCCTCATCTGTTAAATGAAGGGCTCAGACTTAATGGCCTCAGGGGCCTCTTCCAGCTTCACTGCTCTGGCCAGTGTCCAGCATGTCTAGGAAAGCACCTGGGATGGGCAGTGTGAGCTGCAAGGAGCCGCCAAGGGAAGTCTCGGGCAGCTGGGTGATTCAGTGGCTAGAGCACCAGACCCAGAGTCAGGAAGACCTGAGTTCAAATCCAGACACTTCCTAACTGTGTGGCCTTGGGCAAGTGACATAACCCTGTCTGCCTCAATGCCTCATCTGTAAAAAAGACTGATCAGCAACAGCCAAAGAAGACCCTCTCCCCCTCCCCCAATCTCCATGATCATGGAAGTGGTCAAACATTGATCTTTTTTCTTTTCCTTAAATCACTGGGACCAAACCTCCCCAGACTGACTGATGAGATGTGGCTCTATCAGCATTTCTGATCTCAGCAATATAGCAACATCTTACCACTAGCCCCAAAAAGATGATTGCTGTAGTGACCATGAAAGCCCTGCCCCTGGGGAGGGGGAAGGGGGAGAGACCAGGAGGGGGGGGCAGGGAGGGAGGAGGGAGAGAAGCCAGGATTAAGGGAGCAGGGAAAGGAGCCAGGTTTGGGGGGGCAGGGAAAGAGGCCAGGATTGGGAGGGCAGGGAGATAGGTGGGGGGGGGGGGGGGGGCAGGGAAAGAGGCAGGGTGGGACCAGCCTTGGGAAGGTGGGGCAGGAATTGGACCTTGGTCTTGACCCTTTCCAGGGAAAGCTTGACTTTGAAAGAGACATAGAGAAGTCATTCAGGTTGGCAGGGCAGAGCCCAAATTTCTGTGGTCTGTCTTTAGCCAGTGTTGAAAAAAATCCCTGTCCCTACCATTCCTCCTCCACACTCCACTAAGAAAATGTCCATGGCCCTGACTCCGGTGGCCCAAAGAGAATTCTGGCTGTATCTCCCCAAGTCCTTGGGTCTCTGCTGGACAAATCCTGGGGTAGGAGAAGGGAAAGGGGGCAGAGACCCTGCTCCTGTCGGCCCCTCCCTCCCTTCAGCCCTTTTCACCCTTCCAGTTGCTCACTGGGTTCTCTTGGCCACGAGAACAATAACTGTTCCTAGATTTCTTCCTGCCCAATGGTTGGTCACAGACCTTTTGTGGGAACCTGCAAGGCTGAGGTGGGGAAATGGAAGGGACAAGGCAGGGGAGGAGAGGTAGGGGACCTGCTCCTAAAGGTAGTGGGACTCTGGTGAAGTCACTTCCCTTATTGGGGCTCAGTTCCTTCTTCTGGAAAAAGGGATTTGAAGGCGATAGTGCCCAAGGTCCCTTCCAAAGCCCGGGGTTCTCCCCTTCTGGTGAGCGATCTTACAGTGCACCCTCACTGGCCACCTTCACCACCCCGGTCCACTTAACGTGTCTTACTCCCTCCTCAAACAGGAGGACGACAAAGTCCCTTCTCGAGACAAAAAAACAGTAGGGCTCCACCCACAAAAAACACCCAGAAAAAAAAAAAAAACATTCCCAGCAAGGACATACCCTGGCCAAAGGGGAAGCTGGTGGGGCCCAGGGTGAGCCCCTTACTCTACAGCTCCAGCCCCCAGCACAGGGCAGCGGAGATCCAACTCAGCCGTTGGAATAGACTAAAAGTGGCCCTACTGGGGGCGTAGCTTCATCAGGAGCCCTAGCCAAGGTGGGCCGGCTTGGCCAGGCTTGGGGAGGTTGACCCTCCGCAGCCTTCCGGTACTAGTCCGGGGCGGGGTCCATCTGAAAGAGGGAGGGAGGGTTGGGGACGAAGAGCGTCTGTATCTCTTCTTGTCTCTTCCCCAGCCTTCAGCATTCCTGGCGCCCCGCCGTGCATGACCCTCCCCACTCTACCCGCTGAGAGCCTGCAGCCCGGAGACACTGGGGCAGGGGGAGGTCCCCCTCCCCTCCCCAACACAAATACTCTCTTATTAGAACAGAGGGACCGGAGATGGGCAGCGTGAGCCCCACAGGCACACACCCCTAGGGAGGCTTACACACTCGTGGCCGTCCTGTCTTCTAAATATCAACTCAGTGTGTGTGTGTGTGTGTGTTTACTAAAACCTGTATTTTCCTAGACCTACTGCCCTGCCCCGGTCTAGGGCCAAAAGCCCAAACTGAATCCCACCAAATCAGTCACCAAACCAATTCCCGAAATTCGGTGAGACGCCAGCAGTACCACACACAGTTTTCTAACAAATCTCACACACACGCGCGCGCGCACGCACACACACGCAGACGCGCACAAAGTTCCACGCGAACAAAACTTTGTCACATAACACACACACACACTCCTCCCTCCCGATACACACGCTCCCACATACACAATTACGCAGTTACGCACAGTTACACAAAAGCGCACACAGGGTCCCAAGCTCAGTAACTTGGAGCCAGCCCCCCACCGTCACACACACCCACAAACACACAAATGTACTCAGACAGAGTTACCCACACATCCCCGCCGGAATCAGGGGCCCGGCCGCCGCCTCACAAGAAGGGTCTGGAGGAAGGAAGGGGGACCCTGAGGGAGGCCGGAATGCTCACCGTGCAGCGCCAGGAAATCTCCGTTGGAGTCCATGGCAGCTGAGGCTCGGGCCAGACGTGCCAGCTGCGCCGCGAGCCAAGCTTCAGTGAACAGGCTTCGGCACCAAGGGGCAGGAGGCCGGTCTTGGGAGAGGAGGCGGGTAGAGAGGCAGGAGGGAGGGAGGGAGCCGAGCCCAACCCCAGCCCCAGCCTCAGCACTGGCTCCAGGGTTCAGGCCCCGGCCCACCAGCCCCTCCCCCGGGGCCCAGACACTGACACCCCCGCCCCCAGAGCCGCCCCGCCCGGAATTAGTTGCGGCCTGGGCCCTTTAGGAGTGGGCTGGGGATGCGGGATCCGGCCCTGCCCCTGCTCCTACAGATACATAAGTAGTCCAGGCCAGCCGCCAGCCCCCTAGCCCCTAGGCTCTGAGAGGAGATGGGAAAAGAAGTGGACACAAGGGAGCCTGGTCTGGACCCCCAGCCCTTTTCCTTATGCCCTACCTTCTTCAAAGGATGGGCCTGGGACACTCACGGCTTCTCTCTTCCAACCCTGCTCCGTAGGGCGCCGGGCCCAGGCAGCCCTCCCACCCCCCGCGCCCTCGCCCCCGCTCCCGTCCCCCTTTTCCTTCCTCCCCAGTCCCGCCCCGCCGCGGCCCCGCCTGAAATCC
>NW_027185761.1:75166713-75174752 GCF_028583685.1 Petaurus breviceps papuanus | reverse complement strand
CAGAGCCCAAGCCCAAGCCGCTTGGGCGCTCCGAGTTGGACACGCCCAAAGAGGAGCCAAGAATAGCCCTGGCCTGGGAAGGCGGGCGGGCTGCTGGCCGCCCATCGCCTCCCCTGCCCTCTTCTCCCCGACCGCAAGCCCTGCCTCTTTCATTAGCTGAGGGGGCAAGCGGGAAGCTGGAGACACCAAGCGCTTTGTGGGGAGCTGGGCCCCTCGGGCCGCCAGCCTTCGGGCTTCGCCTCCGCCCCGCCCTGCTCCAGGAAGCTTCAAGGAGAAGCGAAGCCTTCCCACCCTCCCTCCTCCCCTCCTCTCCCCCCCGGCCCTGGAAGGACGCTTCAGCGACTCCTGACAGTCTCTTGCCCTAGGTCCTGGGACTTCCAGGGCGGCTTTGCCTCCCCGCCCTTCGGATGCAGGGTCGGCCGAGGACACAGGCACGGATAGCGGTTTCTAAGGCTGCAGGATGGGAGGGTGGAGAGACAATGCCACAGGAAACACCTACGCCGGGCCTCAGGAGCCCTGTCTAAGGCTGTGTGACGCTGGGCAAGTCACCTTCCTCATCTGTAAAATGGGCATCTTTTTCTCAGTGGCATCTATCTTATTGTGTTGCTAGGGGGCTCCGGGAAGACCATAAAAGCTGGTAGAAAGGAAAACTGTTCACTCCCCCTGGAGCTCCCTGGGACTGAAGGGCAGGTGGCAGGAGGCTCCCCGGAGCAGCAAAGCACTTCCCCTCCAGCCTCCCACGGCCTCCAACGCCAGTGCCCGCTTTGGGATCACACACGGGCCTGTCAAAGCTTGGGGTTATGTGACTAAATGAAGTCGCCTAAGGAAGAGGCCCGGTGGCCCCTTTCTGGGGCACCAATCACACCATCGTCAGAGGGAGTTGTGGGCAGCCTAGCCGAGGTGACTCATTGGAATTCCCACCGACCAACAGTCTCAACAAAGACTCTTCCTAGTCTTTGAGCATAGGAAGTGCCAGAAAAATGCCAGCCCTCAACTTGGTCTCTATTTTTCAGGTACCTGAGGAAGACTAGAAAAACTGGTGGAAATTTACAGATGGATGGATGAAGGAAGGAAATAAAGAAGGAAGGAGGAAGGGAGGGAAGGGAGGAAGGAAGGGAGGAAAGAGGGAGGGAGGATAGATAATATATTTGTATGGACTGATCCCCAGACCTGAAATACACTCACTTCCTACTCATGTCAGCTAATAAATTTACCTGCTCTGGAAAACTTTCTCTGTCTGTCTGTCTGTCTCTCCATCTGTCTCTCCATCTCTCTCTCTCTCTCACACACACACACACACACACACACACACACACGCTCTTATGCACACACATATGGTAGGTGCTTAATAACATCTCACTGATTTGGACTGAGTTGTACCCTGTGTGGATTCTCACAGATGCAGGAACCAGCAGGGACTGGAGAGGATGATGAGCTGCCCCTTTTACTATTCCCCCTCCACCCAGAGGAGAGCAGGCTCCTAAAGCTGGTTCATCCCCCGGGAGCAAAGGGACACCTGAAGTTTGCCAACAGCAGCAGACAAAGGATGACCCTGCCAGAAGATAGAGAAAAATATGATGGAGTGAGTTGAACATTTGCCTCTGGGCCTGGGCCCAGACCAGAGGTAGAACTTCCTGCCTCTGTGGACCCAATGGCTCATAATACATCCCAATTGGGAAGACTCAGGCTTTACAAGAGCTCCACGGTGGCCAAAGTCACGTCCATCTTCCTTTTATTCTCTCTTATCTCTTCCTTTCAAATGATGAGTCCCCAAACATTGACCGAGCACCTACTGTGTGCGTGTGTGCCCGATGCACGACCCACTTGCCTGCCAACACTTATTAGTTAACACCTGCCAGCAGACTTGACCACTTGCAAGTTATAACTTGCAATTTGTGTGTTTATTTGGAAAATAGTGTAATCACTACGACTTAACTGCCTTACACAACAGATGAAACACATATGATCAGTTTTCCAAAATTTTCTTGTCTTTCCTTATGCTTCCCCTTTATTTCTATTCAATGCCCTCCAATAACACCCAAGTCTACTACCACCTCCCTGGATTGCTCCAGTGCCCCCCCCGGGCAGCTTTGATCACTTTGGGAATGCCCCAGATGGTAAGCAATTTGATACAGGTTATATATGTGACTTCATACAAAACATCCACTCGTGTTGCAAAAATACACACAGACCAAAAAAAAAAAACCCACAAAAGAATTAATGAAAAGTAGAATACTTTGCTGTGCATCTGGACTCCATCAGCTCTTTCTCTGGAGGTGGCTGGCATTTTTTATCATGAGTCCTTTTGGAATTGTCTTGGATCACTACATTGCTGAGAAGAGCTAAGTCATTCACATCATCATACAATGTTGCTGTACTGTGTACAATGTTCTCCTGGTTCTGCTCACTTCACTTTGCATCCATTCATGTAAGTCTTTCCAGGTTTTTCTGAAATCCACCTGCTCATCATATCTTATAACACAATAGTATTCCATTACAATCATATACTACAACCTGTTCAGGCATTCCCCAGTTGATGGACATCCCCTCAATATATAATTCTTTGCCACCACACAAAAATAGCTGCTACAAATATTTTTGTGCAAATAGGTCCTTTTCCCTCTATAAAAAATTTTTTTCTTTTTTTTTTTTTTTTGGAGGGGGGAAGGCAAGGCAAATGGGGTTAAGTGACTTGCCCAAGGTCACATAGCTAGTAAGTGTTAAGTGTCTGAGGTCAGATTTGAACTCAGGTCTTCCTGACTCCAGGGCCAGTGCTCTATTCACTGCACCACCTCGCCGCCCCCATTTTTTTCTTTTTTGTTTGTTTGTTTAAAATTTTTCTTTGGGATACAAATCTAGTAGTGGTATTCTTAGGTCAAAGGGTATGCACAATTTTATAGCCCTTTGGGCCTAGTTTCAAATTGTTCTCCAGAATGGTTGGATCAGTTCACAACTCCACCAACAATTAGTGTTCCAATTTTCACACATCTCCTCCACCATTTATCATTTTCAGTTGTATTAGCCAGTCTGATAGGTATGAGGTAATAATAGTTCAGAGATGTTTTAATTTCTATTTCTCTAATCAATAATGATTTAGAGCATTTTCATATGACCATAGATTGCTTTAATATCTTCATCTGAAACCTGCCTGTTCATATCGTTTGACCATTTATTTATCAGTTGGGGAATGGCATAGTCTTATAAATTTGACTCAGTTTTATATATACTTGAGAAATGAGGCCTTTATCAGAGACAATTTCTGTAAATATTGTTTCCCAGCTTTCCATTTTCCTTCTAATCTTAGTTACATAAGCTTTGTGTCAAAACTTTTTAATTTAATATAATTAAAATTATCCGTTTTACATTTTGTAATGCTCTCTAACTCTCGTTTGGTCAAAAATTCTTCCCTTCTCCATAGATCTGACAGATAAACTATTCCTTGCTCTCCTATTTTGCTTATGGCATCCCCTTTTATGTCTAAATCATGTACCCATTTTGATCTTGGTATATGGTGTAAGATGTTGGTCTATACCTAATTCCTACCATACTGTTTTCCAGTTTCCCCTGCAGTTTTTGTCAAATAGTGAGTTCTTGTCCCATAAGCTAGGGTCTGACTTGATCAATCAGGTTAGTATAATCATTGACTCCTGTGTCTTGTGTACCTAACCTATTCCACTGATCCGCCACTCTATTTCTTAGCCAGTATCAGACTGGTTTTGATGATATATTTGATTTGGTGCAACATAATTGGAAATCTGGTGCGGCTAGGCCACCTTCATATTTTTTCCACTAATTCCCTTGATATTCTTTTTGTTCTTCCAGAAGAATTTTGTTATTTGTTATTTTTTCTCAGGACTTTAGAATTATCATCTCATTTCCTCCTTACAACACTGGATGGTTGTTTTTATTATTTTATTATTTTGCAGCTGAGGAAACCCAGGCAGACAGAGGTTAAGTGGCTTGTCCAAGGCGGCACAGTCTCCAGTCTGAGACCAGATTTGAGCTTGGGTTCTCCTGACACCAGGCCTGGTGCACTACCCATCATACTACCTAGCTGCCTCTGCATGTGGCCCACGCCCCTTCCCAGAAGTGGCTTCTTGGAAAGACTCTTGGATGATCAAAGGACTGCAGAGGTCTTTTCTAGCTCTGGAAAGTAATGCTGTGGAGAAAAAATCTGGGGGCTCGGACGTTAGGATTTAGGAAAGTGGGGCAGGGAGGCAGGGAAGAGGGGAGGGGCAGGACATGAGCAATGACTCTGGGACAGGGGACCAGGCCTGTCTGCCTGAACTGGGGGCAGAAGGTGGAGGGCTTCCAGTGCCAAACTGAGGAAAGTGCCTCGCAGAGATGCAGTGGAGGGCCCTGGGAAAGGGCTAGTGGAGAAGGGACACCACTGGAAAGATAACATTAAAAAGTATTTATAGTAGCATTGTTTAAAAAAAAGTATTTCATTCATATACAGCTAGGTTGTGATTATGCAAGTTCAAATCGTGCAAAATTCGATTTAGCTTGAGTTATAACATGATCCCAGGGCCCGCCTAGTGCCTTTGTCATTGTGTGTGGCTCTAATGTGTTCTCGGTACCATCCGGCCAACAACTGTGCTAATTTTCTGTTAAAAGGAGCCCTTAGGAGAGTGGACCCAAGGAAGAAGGCCGAAGATGCGAACACTGATGGAGCAAACATGGGCCAGCTCGTTCCAAACCAAGATGTGAGTGCGGGCCACGCCTGAAGGTTTAAAGAGAAGCGAGCTGGCTCAGATCTTAGACTGCCATGACTTTGTCATCTTGGCAGTGCAGATGTCCTCTGATACCACAGTCTGGTTGTCCGTAGTTTT
Organism: Petaurus breviceps papuanus; assembly: GCF_028583685.1. NCBI lineage: Eukaryota > Metazoa > Chordata > Mammalia > Diprotodontia > Petauridae > Petaurus > Petaurus breviceps. The sequence goes on along the minus strand of NW_027185761.1, from coordinate 75,169,920 downwards.
CCATTTTTCCGATTTTGTTTTCTATAACTACTCTAATACTTTGTAATAAACTCGGGTCACAACTCCACTTTTCTTATTTTTTATGTTACTTTAATAAACAGATCAAACATTTCAAATTTTGTTTACTTAAATGCATTGAGCTAGAACCAATCAGCACATTTTAATATGCAGACATGCCTCCAAACAGTCCGCATCGGCATACTGCAGCCACTTAACCGATTCATCCCCTGAACTCATCGCCTGGCTGCGCTTCATGTTTTCTGTTACCTCCATTTCCCGAGGCATGCCTGTCTCCTCCCTGTCCTAGAGAGCCGCTTCCTCAGCCCCTTGCAGTCTCACCTCTGGCTTCATCGTTGCCCTGACCGTTCTTTCCAAGGTTACCTGTGACCATCTCAAGGTGGCCACTCCAGAGTTCTCTGCGCCCCAGGTTTCTAGGGGTGGCAAAGGGGGAGCTATTGTCAGAAATAGGAAAATCAGGAGCAGGCAGAGGCAGGAAGGGAGGAGGGTGAGGGTGTTAAGTTCAGTTTTAAGCATGAAGAAATGAGTGGATGAATGGATAAAAAAGCATTTATTAAACACTTTCTGTGTGCCAGGCACTGGGACACAAGTACAAAAATGAGGCAGTACCTGCCCTCAGCTTGAGTTCTTCTGGGGGGACAAGCCACATATGGGAGGAATGGCCAGGAAAGGGACTATCTGGAAGGTCTCTGGGACGCTGACCCCTGGGGCAATCCGCTGACATCTTTCCTTTGGTTTTGCTGCTTTTACACAGAGATAACTCACTTCCAAAGGTGTCATCACAAATATACAAACACATTTCCCCTGACCTGCATATTCCTCCCCAACCCTTACATCTCCGTCAGGGAAGGGGGGGGGGGCGGTGTGGCGCAGGCCTGGCTCTAAGTCCAAACCCTACTGGCCTCAAGGGCAGCCATTCTGGCTTCTTGGGGCGTCTGTGCCCGGCTGGCTGGCTGCACACACAGCTCTGCCTGCACTCCTGGATCCAAGGTCTCCTTGTCATGTGGGATCGGTGCCAGAAACAGAGGCCCAACAAGCCAGAACAGAACCATCATCCCCAGGACCATCTCTCCTACAGGGAGTGTTGGTAACAGAGAGGGAGCAGGAGAAGGTGTTCCTTCCCTTCTCCTGGCTTCAGTTTGTGGCAGAGCTGATAAGAGGGGCTGAAAAGAATAAAGCAGAAGGAGGGTTTTGGAAAAGAAAGGCTGGTTTAGAGACACCAGCAGTCAATCCAAGGACACCCTGCCCTACCCCCAGGCGGCAGGGGATGACTGTGCTGCCCTGTTTCCCAATGTGGGCACGTCCAGACCAGCCTCAGGTACACCCCTCAAATCTACTATCCCTGGCAGATTATCCTGCCCCAAGGCAGTGGGTTTGGAGGGTGGCGAGTGATGGAGGTCAGGGTGGGCTGGCTGGGATGTGAAGTGGTCTGGGGCCCATGGATATAGCAGCTAGTGGAGTTCAGGCTCAGGGACGCAGAAGGGAGAGTTTGTATGCTTGTGTGCATTCCCTCCCAGCACTGGAGGTTTGAAACAGTGGATTCTGTTCCCTTGCAGGGACATTTGTGAGGTGGCCAGTTGAGAGGTGGGAGCTGGGCATGTCCTGGGCTGGCAGAGCCCAGGGAGAGCTTGCAGGTGGAAATGTAGGTTCTCGAGCCTTCTGCATGGAGAGCCTCATTGAGGGTGGGCAGTGGGTGGCATTGGAGAGGAAATGGAGAGACAGAAATACGGAGCAGACAGAGAGAGGAAGGCGAGGCTTCAGGGCAGAAGGAGGCTTCTGGATGCAGCAGGGGCAGGAGGTCAGAGGACCACGAAGACAGAGAGGGGTCATTGAACTTTCCAGTTAGACCGTAACGTCGTGGGGCCTGGTGTACAGAGAAATGTCCAGCTGAGTGAGGAGTGACCTGTAAGCAGCTTCTCTGCTGTATTTCAGAGGTTAGCAGGGTGGGGATGGGAGTGTTGAGGCTTCTTCCAGAAGCCAAGCCCTGATGAACTGGGAGGATCCCTAAAAGGGTGAACAGGAAAACTGCCCAGGGCTTGTGAGGACCTGTCTGAGGCCACCTGAGTGATGAATCACCAGGGAGGGTGTAACTGACCATGGAGGCTGGAAAGGGAGGTAGGTCCTTGGGGGAGGGGGACCCAGGGCCCCTTCCCCTGCTCCCCACTAGGCAGTGGCCCCATACTCCTGAGATCCACTCACTCAGCCATGCCCTGGGTTTTGGCCCAGTTGGGGGAGGGGTTGCAGGGACCAGGCGGGCAACAAGGGAGGAGAGTAAATGAATGACCAGGCCTCTCTTGTCTGGACGGGGGCCTTGGAAACAGCTCCAACTCCCAGGCTTGGTAGCTCCTCTGGGGATGATGATTTCCTAACCAACTTCACCTTTCTGCCCACTTGTGTGGAGCATGGAAGGGTTAGGCTCTAGCCCCTCTCCTCTCAGAGTGTCCTCAGGCAGGGCTGGGCCAGGGTCTCTGGGCAGGAGGAGGGGCAGAGACTCCCATCCCAGAGTGGGTGTGAGCCCTTGGGGTGAGGGTAGGGAGCAGGGACGGGAAGGGCTGAGGGAGGCTTGGCATGACTCAGAGCTGCTCCCAAAGAGAAAATATTTTGCCCAGGAATGGATGTGAGTCACAGCTCTGGCTGCTTCACAAGGGATGGACATGTGATGCTGTCTTCAGCCACATTCAGAGTCCAATCTTATCTTCTACACCCCTGACCCATGGCTCCAGCCAGGGACAGATGGGCTCCTGTGGGGCGAGAAATGGAGCGGGTGCCTGTCTAGGGGTGTGTGTGTGTGCGTATGTGTGTTCATGTGCATCTCTGTGGACATACCTGTCTCTGTACATGCATGTGTGTACATGTGTCTGAGTATGTCTCTGTATACATGTGTCTCTGTACATGTGTGTCTCTGTGTACGCGTGTGTCTGTGCATCTCTGTGCACATGTGTGTATCTGTGTACATGTGTGTCAGTGGGCATGAGTCTGTGTGTCTGTTGTACATGTGTCTTGTGTACATGTGTCTGTGTGTCTTTGTGTACATGTGTATCTGTGTGCATGCATCTGTGTACATGTGTGTCTGCATACATGTGTCTCTGTGTATATGCATGTCTGTGTACATGTGTGTCAGTGCACTGAATCTCTGTGTGTACATGTGTGTCTGTGTGCATCTCTGTGTACATGTGTCCGTCTCTGTGT
>NW_027185761.1:75153896-75166703 GCF_028583685.1 Petaurus breviceps papuanus | reverse complement strand
CATGTGTGTCTGTGTGCATCTCTGTGTACATGTGTCCGTCTCTGTGTACATGAGTGTCTGTGTATGCACATCTCTGTGTGTCGGTGTGTACGTGTGTCTGTGTACATGTGTGTACATGTGTGTCTCTGTGTACATGAGTGTATTGTACGCACATCTCTGTGTGGACATGTGTGTCTCTGTGGACATGAGTGTCTGTGTACGCGTGTCTCTGTGTGTGTCTGTGTGTGTGCGGTGTGGATGTTCTTTGGGCCAGGAGGGAGCCCCAGCTTCCTGCCTTGCAGATTTCCTCTCTAGGTTCAAAGGCCGTTGTTCTTTTTCCACAAGTTTTCAGTCAGGAACCGGCCTCCCTCTTCCTCCTCCTGGCGAAAACTATGGAGGTGAAAGTTGGGTTCTACTGTTAAGTGCCCAACCCCCCAGGGCTGCTCGAGGCTCTTGCCTCCCGATGCCACACCTTTATCCACACCCATACCCTCCATCAGATCACCGTTGGTTCCCTCAGAGCATCCCTGAGTCAGAGTGGTTCTAACCCGCCTCCCTTGGTCTCAGGGTGGGAGGGAACTGAGCTGGCATCTCATCCAACCCCTCCATTTTACAGATGGGGAGACTGAGGCCAAAGAGCAGAAGTGACTTGCCCAAGGTCACGGGGTCAGCGGTGGAGCCAGAACAAGAACCCTGAACCTTCCTGCTGTACCACGTGATGGTTCACCTCATTGACCAGATGAAGAAGATGCAAAGGCTGTTCCTGCCCTTGGGGAGCTTTCCACTGAGCGGCTGTGGAATCCAAATTCAAGCATGTACTAAGTGCCTACTGTGTGCCAGGCTCTGTGTTAAGCAGTAGAGCAGAGATATTTAGAGGGACACACACACACACGCACACCTGGAAGAAAAATTAGAATAGGATTAAGTACAGTGGAGAAATGTTTAAAAAGGTACTATTGACAATCATTCACAGACCTCAGTTTCCCCATCTGTGAAGGGGGGGTTGGACTCTGGGGTTCCAAGGCTCCTTCCAGATCCAAATGCAATGGCACCAGAGGGAGAGATCGCTGCCAGCTGAGGAATCAGGGTAAGCTTCCTGGAGAAGATGACACATGACCTGGGCCTTGAAGGAGAGGAAGCCTTTAGTAGGCAAGGGTGAGGGCTGGGGGAATGAGGACATAGGGGACAGTGAGAGGAAAGAATGAGCTCAAGGGTAGGGCATGCCAGAGAATGAAGCAAGACAGGAAGAGTGAGTTAGAGACAGAATGTGGAGGACCTTGAATGCTGAGAAAGTCTCCGGAGTCTGTCCTTCTCTGAACCACCCTGATCATGTCAACCTCGCTTCCCAAGGCTCTGTGGGGCCTTTCAGAGAAGGTGAGGGGCAGGCGGAGGCCCAGACCAATGGCTCTTCTTCCTGGGGCCAGGACTGTGGGCCAAGCACTCCTGCCTTGGTTTTCAAAGGCTTCCGTTTGTTGGTCACCATTGTGCAGGGCTGCATGGCCCGGCTTGTGCCCACTTCACTGTATTGTCCCACTGAAGGTGGTGATGGAGGGATGCACATCTCTCCCACCATTGTCTACAAACCCTCTGATGCAACTGGACCTAATTACTGGGCAGCCCCCACTCCCCTCCCCCTAACTTTATCCCTGCCTCCGGAGCCCAGCTTTTGTCTTCCCCCCGCCCAGCTCATCTCTCCTGACCCCTCACATTCAGGCAGCTCCCCAGTGAAGGGTGTCATCTGCACAGCTGCCCAGCGGGGCAATGTCTTCAGTACCTCGGCCAGCCCACGCTGCCCAGGCTTCCGCCTTGGGAATGTGCCCTCCTGCAGAGAGGCTCCTGTCTGTCCTTTGTGCCATCGCAATTTCTGCTCTGCCGGTTTCCTAGGAGAGGGAGAGAACACCCCCACTCTCCCAGGCCCTGATTCTGCCTCCCCCATGATCCCCCAAATCCCCCATGATCACAACATACAAACAGCCCGCCTCCCTCCCATCTTCTGGCTGGCCTCCAGACCGCAGGCAGTCACACCCTCCTGAACTTCAGAAGCAGGTGTAGAGGTCACGTCTTACACTTAGGTCAGTGCTTAGCACGGTGTCTATAGCACGGAGCAGGCCCTCAATAAATGGTTCTGGGTTATAATTCGGCTGGGTTGGGGGTGCTTGTTGTCCTTCACTCTCAAGACAACCAAAATGGCATCGCTGTGCCGGGGTCAAAGTCCAGTGTGGCCGGCCCTGACCAATCAGACCAGTAGGGCTCAAAAGGCTCTGCCACAGATCTGGCAGGGCCTGTCCACGGGAACATTTGGGGTGGATTCTTTAAACTTGTGCATCTCACGTTTCTTCTGGGCGCCTGCAATTCTGCTTTGCTCAAAAAGCACAGTGCCTTCTCGGAGGTGGGCACGGCGCCTTCCCAGAGGCAGGCACGGCACCTTCTTGGAGGTGGGTACACAATGTTGGACAATCCCATGGGTGTCTCCTGAGTCTCACAATTGGCTCTAGAGACCTTGAGAGTGTCCTTGTATCACTTCTTCTGACCACCATAAGAGCGCCTTCCTTGTGTGAGTTCTCTGTAAATAGTTTTTTAGGCTGACGTAGGTTTGGCATTCAAACGTGGCCAGCCCATCGGAGCTGTGCTCTCTGTCGTAGAGTCTGGATTCAGCCTTGGCAGTCCAGCCTAAGAGAGGACCTCAGCATGTGAAGGTGTCCGCAGTGGCCAATGGGGGCCCAGGACACGAGATGGATGCCAGGGCCCTTCTGGTGCTCCCTGTGGGCCTGGGAGTCTGTGGGCTCCTTCTGCTTAGAGTTGGCTTGTTGTGACTCTGTGGCCCACTGAGTCCAGCTGGACTTCCCCCTCTGCAGGCCTGCCTGGGAGGGCCTGGCCTTCTAGCCTCCTCTTAGACCTTGCTGCACACCACACTTTCTATTCCTGACAAATTGGGCTCCTCCTTCTCCCAGAATTTTCCTGCCTTTTTCTTTGCCTTAATGCAGGCAGGCTATCCATCCTCTGTCCTGAAATGGCTGCTGCCCACACCACCCTCTGCTATTGACTACCTGCCCTTCTATGGGCATCTCCAGTAGTTAGCACACAGTAAACACTTAATAAATCAATGGGTTTTAACTCATCTGTTTCCTTCATCCTCACACACCAAAGCTTCCCACTGCTGTCTGGTGCTGCCTGGAGAGCAGCCCCTCATGGAACTCCACTTTGGGCAACTGTACAGTGAGGGGGCTGGGCCCCTGCCAGGCTCGCACCAATGGCCCCAGTGTGACTTCCAACACTCCCTCAAGCTCATGAAGAACATGAAAAGAGAGATCTCAGAGGTGTCAGGGGCAGAGTGACAGGCCTTGGATTCTGGCAGCAGACAGGTACTGGGCCAGGATGAGGACTCCCAGGGTTCAAGATGGTTGGGAGCAAGATGAACCCCTTAAAAAGCATTTAACTGGGCCTACCTTTGAGCTAGCGATACCACTCCTAGGCCTGTGCCTCTGAGAAGTCACCAAAGGAAGGAGAGAACCCACATTTACAAATATTCACAGCAGCTCTTTTTGTAGTGACCAAGAACTGTAAACTAGGGGTGTCCAGTGGGTGGGGAAAGGCTGGACAAGACATGGGGTGCAAGGGTCATGGAGCATTACTGGGCACCAAGAAATGAAGGGCAAGTTTCAAACAAAGCTGAGGATCGGTCCCTTTGGAGGGACCAATGCAGAATGAAGAAGCAGTCTGTCCTGTACAGAAATCAAGGATTCTGCAGCAATGACCAGCCAGGAGCCTAGAGCATGGAAGCAGAAGCCTGGTGTCCATCTCTGGACAGAGAACTGATGGACACACAAGAGTCTTGGTTATGATCAGGGTGGACATTGAGGTGGCTTGACAAGATGTGTCTCTTACTATAGAAGGGAGAAAAAAATACTTGTCAATTGAAATTTTTAAATTAAAAAGAATGGTGGGGACAATGTCCAAAATGAAGGCATTAGAAGGAGGCCAGGGGCTGGGGAGGAAGCCGATGAATCCTGCTCAGGACATGCTGAGTCTGAGGCATCCGCAGGCGCATGCAGGCGGATGATCCAATTGGAGATGTGCTGCGGGTTCCGTAGCCCCAGAGTGGAGGCGATCAGAGAGAGAAGAGTAGAGGGACAAGGACAGAGCCTTGGGGGTCACCTACATTCAAGACATTGAAGAGAAGTGTGGTCTGAGAGGCAGCAGACATCCGTCAGTCAATCAGTCAAGAAACACTCATCAAATACTTGCTAGGTGCCAGACACGTAAGTGTGGGGATTACACACATACACACAGAAACAGACAGTCCCTGCCCTCCAGGAGATTACCATCTAATGATCAAAGACAACACACACAAAGAAGCTGACAAGGGGGGGCGGGGAGAAGGCGCCCAATTCAGGGGCAGGATGGAGAATTGCCAAGCTGTCCAGAAGCAGGGGAGCTGGGAGCAGATGGGGGCAGCCTGGCCCAGCCCCTCCCTTTCAATAGAGGCCCTGGAGCCCATGGCCCCACCCTCCAGGGATCCAAAGGGGACAGAGGACATGGGAGGACCAGGCAGAAGGGAAGGGTTTAAGCATTTCTACAGCACCTACTATGTACAGGCACTTGCTAAGTGCTTTCCAAATGATCACATTTGACTTGAGATGGAAGGAGGGAAGATGACTGGAGAGGTCTCTCCATCTCTCCCCCATGGCTTCACCCAGAGAACATCTGGGCAGACTCTTGCCAGGTTGCTTGTCACAAGGTGGGGTGCAATTCCACTCTGGTTTAGGGGATGGCTCAGTCTCTGTCAGGCTGCACAATGGGAATCATTTCTGCTCCGGTAGCATCAGGGCAGCAACATCTCCCCACAACTGAGGGACCTCTGTCACCACCCAGGAATGCCGCCCTTCAGGCCTGCGAAGCCCTGGGGATGCTTCAGTTCTGCCCCAGCCCAGCCCAGCTTCTCCCTTACACCAAATAGAAACACGAGGGCTCAGGAGTCTGGCTGTCCTGGAGGGGGAACAGGGAAGAGTCACAAAATCTCAGGATCTGGAGAGATGGGGGAGTGGGGAGGAGGGGCCTTTGTCTCTGATCTGCAGGGAGGGGTCGTGAGCACTGCGTGTGGGGTGGAGGGGAGGCTGGGGCCTCTGGTCTGCCAGTTGGGATGCTCAAGGAGGAGCCCCAGGCCCGTGGGAGGGGCTTTCCCCTCCCCGTTGGAGGACTGCTATCCGCACACTCCCTTATCTTCTGTGCCTCAGGGACCATGTAAAGGAGGTCCAAGTCGGCGCCTCACTCTGGCCAGACTGGGCCACCTAATGCCTTCTGGGCTCCTCGGTGCTTGCTAGCCACGTGCTCCCCTTCCCTTCACCTTCCCCACAATCTCTCGTGTCCACGCCAGCCTCCAGGAAGGAGCTCTATCCAGCTTCACTGAGGAGCCTTCCTTAATCTGCAGGTCCTTCCCCGCCCCCCCCAGGCCCCCAGGGACTTGGCTGTTCAAAGATAAGAGGGGGCGGTGGGGGTGGGGGGGGGTGGGAAATTGTAAGGGGATCTGACGGGATCTCATCCAAATTCACCCAGACAAGCTGAACCATGGATGCAGCTCATGGCTTAGAGACCTAGCTGGGGACACAGAGACTTGTGTAAGGTCACACAGTCAGGACGTGTCAGAAGCAACTCTGAAGCTGCCTCCCAATTTAGAATAAGTTTGTAAATGAAGAGGAAGGAAAAGGTTGTATCAACCAACTCACAACTGAACAGTTCTGGGGACAGACAACCTGAGTTCAAGTCCTGCTTCTGTAATGTAATATCTGTGTGACCCTGGACAAGTCACTTCACTTTCCTGCGGCTCAGTCTCCTCATCTGTAAAATGAGGTGGCTGCACATAAATAAACAGTGAAACTTGTTGTGGTTTGGTCTGACTCCTGGTGACCCCATCTGTGGTTTTCTTGGCAAAGATTCTGGAGGGGTTTGCCATCTTCTCCAGATCATTTTACAGATGAGGAAACTGAGGCAAATAGGGTGAAGTGACTTGGTCAGGGTCACACAGCTCGTCAGTGTCTGAGGCAGCATTTGAACTCAGGAAGAGGAGGCTCAGAAGGTTCCCTGACTCCAGGCCTGGTGCTCTGTGCACCGTGGCACCCCCTGGCTGCTACCCCTGTAATACAATATCTGTATTAGATGGCAAAGAGATCAGCTAGGTGGACGGTTAGGCAGGGGAGCCCTGGGCCTGGAGTCAGGAAGCCCTGAGTTCAGATCTCGCCACTGACACATTTACTAGGTTGTGACCTTGGGCAAGTCCCTTCATCTCTGTTTGCCTCAGTTTCCTCATCTGTAAGATGGGGATAGTCCTAGCATCTACCCCCCAGGGTTGTTGTGACGATCAAATGACATGATGAGAGGGATGGTTTCAGAGGAACCTGGGAAGACCTGTGTGAACTGATGCAAAGTGAAGTGAGCAGAACCAGGAGGACACTTCATCATACAAGGAATGCTGATCAACGCAACGGCCAAGTAGGATTCCTGAGAGAGACACTCAAGGTGCAGGTCGAGGTGTCCGCTTTCTGGATGTGGCCAACGGCCCAACTTGTTTTGCTCGACTTTGCAGGTTTGCATCTTCCTCCCTCCCTTCCTTTCTTTCTTAATGGGGTGCAGGTAGGGATGAGGTGGGAGGGGGAGAAGGAGAATTTTTGTTGATTGAAAAAAATGAAAGCAAAAATGAAATGAGGGGGTTGGATTCATGGCCCCCTTGCAGCTGAACGATGGGGATGGTGACCATATTAACCACTTTCTATTAAAATCTGCTTAAAATTAGGAAAGAAATTTTAGGTTCTACCTTTCCAGGACTTAAATCTCAATCTCTCTCTCTCTCTCTCTCTCTCTCTCTGTCTCTGTCTCTCTCTGTCTCTCTCCAAAACTTGCTTTTGACTCAGAAGAGGCAATCTTTTGAGGAAGAGTGTGACTTCTAATTTATCTGATACCTTTAATGAGAGCTGGGGCTTGGAGGCAGAAGCCCCTAACCACTGGCCCTAAGTCCAGGTGTGAACAGCCCCCTCCTCCCACCAGCCAGGCATGTAAGGAATTGAAAGAATGCTTTGGTCAAAGGGCTTGCTTTTGTCTCCTGGCCTTATCTCTGGCTCCTGGGTCACAGGTCCCCTCTGTAATCAATGCCTCTTTCTGCTTAAAGGTTCTCCTGTTTAGGGTACCCTGACCTTCCCTGGCCAGGTGTTAGGGGAGGGGCCGCAAGTCCATCTCCTTTGGTGGTTCCTGGGGGGCGGGGGTGTCGGTTTTGCTGCTGCCTAGCCCTCCTGCCTCAGCCTTGCTGACCTGTGGGCAAGGTTCCCACCTGTCAGACCTTTCCCTACCTTTGTCAGCATTAATCTAACCAGGCGGAGTTTTAGGGGCCATGACACTTTCCTTTGTAAGATGGGGGGCGGGTGAAAAGTCAGTGAGGGACCCGGTGGCAGCCCACATCTCTGGGACTGGAAGAAGGGCCAGGCCACTTGCTGGCTGCCCCCTAGAGAGGCTGCATTTGCTTCTCCTCCTTCCAAGCTCAGGTCATTCTCAAAGGGAAGAGGAAGTACTTACAGGCTTCATGGAATTGCAAGAAGGAAGGAGAGTCTCATGAAGGGAAGGGCCATAGGAGGAATCCAGGCAGGTGACGGGCACCAGCTCTAGGTATTGACCCTCCTGCCCCGTGCCTCCTTGGCTAAGAAGAGCCTGCGGCCCTGGACCAACCCTGTCTGCCCTCTTCTCGTGGGCCGGGGGTGAGGCTGCTTCTGGCTTCTCTGCCAAAGCACAGTCCCTGAAATCCAGGTTCCAAATGTAGAAAGAGCCCAGTTGGACGATGCTCCGGGGTGCTCTGATTGTTAGGGGACAAGCTGAAAGAGTGGGGCACTGGGGCTATTGCAGTCTGGCCTCTGGGGGTCACAGCAAGTGGTTGACGTGCCCAGAAAGTTACCCTCATTCCCCTTTTCAGTCTTCCTCTGCTGGGTCCAGGGAGCAGGTACTCAGTAAGCTGGTGACGAGAAGGGCTAAAACTTCCCAGCATCTGGACGGACGGCCCTTCCAAGGTGCCCTGGAACCCCCTGCTCTGTGTGTGGCTCCCCTGGGGCTGGCAGATGGGTGCTGGGAGCGGCATCACTCAGAGCCAGGTGAGGGCAGGTCATTGGGAATTTGGCCCAAGGACCCTCGAGACCTGCAGAGGCTCCAGCCCCTGGCTCCTCTAGTGCTGACTAGGATGCCACCTTGTGGGCACAGCCTGGAGCCATTGGCGTTCCCTAAAGATTGCAGGGACAGGCCAATGGAATTCCTAGGGGAATTTCATGTCCTGGATTCTGGACAGGCAGGCGAGGCAGGTGAGGAGAAGGCCCTGGGCTGGATCTGGGGCTTGGCAGCCCCAGGATAAAGAATCTGAGAGGTTTGTTTAAATTCAGACTGTGAACTGAGAGGGGCAGCTAGGTGCCACCATGGGCACAAAGCTCCAGGTCTGGAGGCAGGAAGACCCATCTCCTTGAGTTCAAATCCAGCCTCAGGCACTTACCAGATGGGGACCCTGAGGACCCTGGGCACCCTGTTGGCCTCAGTTTCCTCATTTGTAAAATGAGCAGGAGAAGGAAATGGTAACTCACTGTAGTGTCTCTGCCAAGAAAATCCCCAATGGGGACACAGAGAGTCAGATGTAAATGGAAGACGACTGACCAAGTGAAGGAAGAGAGATTCTTTCACTAGAACTCCACAAACCCCCACTCAAGGACCGCCCCCCCCCAAGCTTCCTGCGACCTGCAGGGACAAAACCAAAGTCTGTGGGACTTTTAAAGTTGCCCCAAGCTCCCCCCACCTTTCCAGGCTTCTACACTCTTCCTCCTCCCCGCCAAGGCCTCCGGCTTCCACCCCTCTTCCCCAGAACCCCCTCTCTGGACCATGTGATCACTGCCTGTCCACCCCGGGCCCCCCCACCCCCTGCCCCCTGCACCTCTGTTAACTTCCTCATCTGTTCTCCAGGCTTCCTTTGAGACACTTGGAAGGGGGCCTTTCCCAGCAGCCCTGACTGTGTGCACACAGCACACCTCACACATACACATACACACACACACACACACCACACACACACATGCCCCTTTCAATCTGCCATGTCCAGAGCCCTGGGCAGCCCTGAGCAGACACCCTGTGCTTCCTTCCAGCCCTCCCAGAGAAGAGAGGCTTTGTCTGGCCCACCGCATTTCTTTCTGCTGCCACTGACCCCCCACAAACCTGTGGATCTTTCCCCAGGGAGGCCACAGCATCGCAGGCGGCTGCGTGTCCTCTCTTCTCTGAGGCCCCACTGTGTGCACACTGTCTGTACCACGTCCTCTCAGACCAGCCCAGTAATAGTAAGAGTAGCACACCCTGATAGAACACCTACCGTGTGCCAGTCTCTGCTAGAAGTGTCCCAAATATTAGCACATTCAGTCCACACAACAGCCCTGTGAAGAAGGTGCCAGTAGGATCCCCAGAGGCAGACTTGCCCGGGGTCAGTGTCTGAGGCCAGATCTGACTCCAGGCCCATCACTCTGCCCTCTTCGGGGCCTTGTCCAGGAGCAAAGACTGGCCTCACAGCACTGCCCTGCGTTCATCCAGGTGGGGTTTGGTCCCAGGGTGGCCTTTGCCCAAAGGAAGTCATGCCACCTGGGGCTGATCGTCCTCCGTGGTCACTTTGACAAGGAAAGGCCACCCTTTTCAAGGCGGGGCACCACCACTGTCCTCAGGAACCCTGCCACCCCCTTCTCCCCACTCTCCCTCCTCAGAGGCCACCCCGGCATGGGCCGGGCCGAAGAAGAAGGGACCCCATAAATAACCCTTGTTCTCTCAGTTGGATTCTGAACAGGACCTTCGCCCCTCCCCCATACTCAGCAGCTTGGAGCAGTGGAGAGGAGCCTGGGTCTAGAGTTCACATCACCGCCCCGACACTTACTCCCTGGGGGCTCCCCCTCATCTTCTCTATGAAACCAGAAGATTGGTCCCCTCTCAGCTCTCAGTCTTTGACCTTTGGAATCAGAGGGAATTGAGGGGAAGGGTTGGGCAGGGGGCAGGTAACCTTCTGATGCCCAAGGGAGTAGGTGCCTATGATTTGTGGTTAAGTAAATCACTGTCATCAGTATTTCTTTGACCAAGCCAAGCCAGGGATTTCTAAATATGGCTGGGGACAGGGTTGGGCAGGAGGCCTCAGGCAGGCCCCTCTGTGGCAAGCCCAGAGCACCCCCTCCCGCCCACAAGTGTTCTCATTATTGACTCTCTGGGATGAGCACCCACAAACACAGAGACCCCTGGGGAGGCCAAGGGAGGAGCTGCCAGCCCCCAGCCCCCTGGCAGCCCTGCCCCCCCCCCACCTTGGCCGCTCTGTCCTCAGGTCTAACTCTTGGCAGGTCTCTATCCCAACAGGCCCACAAGTCTTTCAGCACAAATGTGCCCCATGTCCAGGCTATGCAACCCCATCCCTACACAACCAAGAAGTGGCCCCTCTGGGATGGAGCCTAGCTTTCCTGGCCCTGATACACCTGTCCTCTTCCCCTCTGGACCACCTGCCTTTGAGAAGGGCTTGAGGGGTGGGGGCAAGACAGACATCCACGCAGAGGGGGCACCTGGGGGCCTGGTATTCTCTGAATCGACCCTTCCTCTCTCACCCCTATCCCACAAGGCCTGGGGAGACCAAGTCTGGCTCCTACGTGCCCACACAATGGCAGCTGCCTTCTCAGCTGTGCTTTTGGGGGGGTCAGGAGGAAGAGCCCCCAGGTATGGGAGCTCACGGTCTGGTCTGAGCCTCACATACATGCACACATGCCTATACACAGGGAAGGCACCGGCATGGGGGTCCTGAGCCCCCAAGGCCACCAGGCAGGCAGACAGGGTGCCCTCCTAAAACGAGCAGTGCCAGCTCATTGAAATGGATGGGCATGGCCATACTGGTCACCGGTTCCTATCCGGTCCTGCCTTTCCAGTCTTCTTATGCCTTTCTCCAGCCTGTATACTCTGTAATCCAGAGACCCTGGCTCCCTGGCCATTGTTCGTCCACGCCATCTTCCACTGCCGAGCATTTTCCCTTCCAAGGTCTCTGCCAACCATAAGACTCTTCACCAAGACATTGCATTATCCCCTGAGTCATTCAGGGCCTCTGGGATCCCCATCACCCACCACATGGCTGGACTGGAAGCAGGCAGCAAACTTTTTCATCTGCTCTGAATAATGAACATCTAGGCCTGTTTCAAGGCCAGTCTCCCATTACCCAAGTGGTTGACAAAAAGGCTAGACCACAGTGGTCCAGCACAGGTCCCCAAGGTATCCCAGGAGAGCCCTTCTTATGAGTGCCCCTCTGGCTCTGCCCCCACCTAGAGGCCCTAGCTCCCAGCCTACACCTCCCCAGCTGGTCCCAGAGAAAGTCCTGGAAGACTCTGTCAAGGTTAGGTACTCGGTCTATGATACTGCCTGCACCCCTGGCCTTGTCACAACCGCAGCCCCTGAGACCCCTTCCGGAGGTGGGCAGCGGCAGGTCACTGCCCTGTTCAACCGCCTCGGGCTTTGGAATCTCCCCATGGTCACTTGTCTCCAGGCAGCGGCTGGAGGGCAGCCCCGCTAGGCGAGCAGGGGGTCTCTGTGCCTCCCCCCCCATTAAAGGCTCTTCCTCCTGGCCGCCCCCCTCCCCATCTCAGCAGACCCTGCTGCCTCCAAGACCGAGGCTTCCCTGGTCACGGGGGCCAGGGCTCCAGCCGCCGGCCCCTCCTGGGGGCTGCAAAGGCCCTCCCGCCTTTGGCTGCTCTAGGGGCCTCGGACCTCAGCATTCCCGGGCCGCCCTGCAGGGCTCGGTCTCAGACAGACAGACAGCCGGCTGCAGGGGTCCGCGCCGGAGCCAGTCTGGGGGAGCCGATCAGGGCATCGCTGCGCCCCCTCCTCTCCCACCCGCGGGGCCCCGGCCTCGGGCAGAGCCACCCCCAGGGCTCGCAGCCATGCCCGGAAGGTTTGGGTCCGGGGTCCGAGACTGCCCTCCGCAGCCTCGCTCTCCGCACGTCCTTCCTGCCCCCCGGACAAGGGCCCCTCCCGGCGCAGCTGAGCCCTGCCTCTCCCCATCAGCACGGCGGCTCCCTGGAGGCGGCGGCACACAGTAGGTGATTCATTAGTGCGCGCGGGAGACCGTCGCGTATAAAGAAGGGATCGCAGAAGAAATGATCCTGCAGCCTCCTGAAAGAGGTGGGATGTGCACTGAGTCTTGAAGGACAAAGCATTTATATGGCTCCTGCTGTGTACCAGGCACTGGGCTAAGCGCTTGACCCTCACAACTGCCCTGGGAGGGCAGGATTATGACTGTTTCCTTTTGGAGGAAACTCAGGCAGGCAGCGGTGAAGTGACTTGCTCAGGGTCACACAGCGTCTGGTCTCCCTGGCCCCAGGCCTGGCGTTCTGTGGATTTTGGCGCCCCCTCGCGGCCTCTAAAAAGATTTTTTTTCCCCCAAGCTCAGTGGTTCCCGCAGCTCCCCTGAGGCCCTGCTCCTAGGCCCACCCTAGCGTCCTCGGACTGTGGCGCCCTCTGGTGGCCAGCCCGGGGCCTCGTGCGCAGGCCTGCGGGGAGGGGCAAGGGGAAGCCGAGGCGGGCGGGGCAGAAGAGGGAAAGAGGGCGGGGCCAGAAGCTAGACGGGGAGGGCGAGAGCAGGATTGGTAGAGAGAGGAGGCGCGGGGATGCAGGCAGGAGCGGAGGCGGAGCAACGATCTGGCTGAGAGAAGGGGCTGGGCCGGAAGCTTGGTACGAGGAGGCGGAGAGGAAGAGGCGGGAACGGAAGTGGGGCGGGGCGCAGACTGACTGGCCGGTCAGACGCTGGGCGGAAAGCTG
>NW_027185761.1:75105973-75148896 GCF_028583685.1 Petaurus breviceps papuanus | reverse complement strand
CGGGACGCAGGGTTCTGGGTGTGCCCACGCCCATTCCAGGTGGCTCTCCATCTCCCTGCGCCCTCACCCACGATGTGCCGGGTTCTTGGTGCCCGCTCGCTGCGGCTCCCCATGTCTATCCGCCCTGGGAGCGCGCGCTTAGGAGAGGTTCCCGGCGTGGCTTTGTTCACATGAAGATCCTCGCTTCTCTTCAGGACCTTAGTGCACCCTCAGCTCTCAGTCTGTCAATCAGTAAACCTTGATTGAGCGAGATGTGTGCCAGGGCTGTGCTGAGGGCTGGGGAGACCTTCCCTGCCCCCAAGGAGCTCCCAGTCTAAGGGGAAAGAGGACAGGCAAACAAATAGATAGTAAGCAGAGCTGGAGGCAGGACAAGGAGGAGGCCCAGGAGAAGGCACTGAAGAAGGCCCTGGAGTGAGGAGGGGCTGGGAAAGGCTTCCTGGGGAGCCAGGGATCTCAGTCTTCAGAGCAGAGGCGTCAGAGCCCTTCAGGCCTGGGGTGCCTGGAGAGGACAGGACTGGCTCTGGAAGAGTGAGCAGCCCTTCTGGGGTCCACACTTGCCAGGAGATTTCTGGCTCAGGCCCAAGATGAGAGGGACACTGGGAGGGGAAAGAAGCCGAGGCCACAGGAGTTTTCCACGCCACGGTTCCCTAGCGCCTTTATGGCTTGAGTGGTGGCCTCTGTAAGGATAGAACTGTGCCAGCTCCTCAGTGTGCTGCCTTAGAGCAGCTCAGGGAGGGCGTTGGGGAGGCCTCCTCTTTGGTGTGTCCGACTGGTACCCAGGGCCTCCAGGTTCATTTTCCTACTGCCAGTGATGAGGAGCCAGAAATGTTGAGGAAAAAACCCCCAGGAATACAGAGAACCCTCGACCAGGGTTCCCAGGGCAGGGTCACCTGGAATGAACTCACAGACTCAAGCATTCTCTAAGTCAAGGTGGCAAAGACTTATTGCTATGCTAGACATCCGGCAGGAGTTCTTAGGGAACCTGCAACTTTAGGGGGTACAGTTAAAGTTTATATAGGATAAACTACAGTAAACCAGGTGCCGAACCTGCCAACTAGGTAAGTCAGGGTGGGATTAGGGAGTGGTTAAGGAGAGGTCGGTTCTTAAAGGAACATACACTTTTTTATTTTTTTTAAAGCAATCAGGGTTAAGTAACTTGCTCAAGGTTACACAGCTAGGTGTTTCTGGGTGTGGTGCTGAGTATCTGATCCCGGGATTCGATCCAGGTCATCCCAACACTGGAGACAGTGTTCTTTCTCGCTGAGCCACCTGGCCACCCCTAAGCAATTGGGGTTAAGTAACTTGCTCAAGGTTACACGGCCAGGTGTTTCTGGGTGGGCACTAAGTGTCTGAGCCTGGGATTCGATCCCCAGGTCATCCCGACACTGGAGCCGGTGCTCTTACTCGCTGAGCCACCTGGCCGCCTCTGGAACATGCACTTTTAATATCCACTGCACAGAGTTCCCTGGGTAAAACCCCAGAAGGTTTCTACAGGGAAGTGTGGTTTTAGGTCTGAACCATCACTAAGTCAGCTGGAGGACGGCTGCCGCCATCAGTGTCTTGTTAGATGAGATAATAAGGGGGTATGGCTATGACCACATGTGATAGGTCAGTGAGTAGGAAATGTCTTTATGACCCTGTACAGAGCTGGTTAAAACTAGAGGTGCAGCTGGCTGCTGTATCAGAAAGGTAAGCATTCTGCTGGGGCCTGCCTGCTGCCGCCTGCTGCCCTTGGGCTGGACAGAAAGCGCCTGAGACAGTGCTTTGAGGCGCCTCCTTTGGGCCTCCCCCTCTCGTGCACAGGGTAGGCAGTCTGGTACTGGAGTAAGGATGTGCCATAAGAGGAGAGGAGGCTGGTTCTTGCTGGAGGCAGGATTCGCACCCAGGGCTTTGGACTCTCAGGCTGGTCCTGTGTCCCTAGCCCAGGCTGCCTCTCAGTTGTTTTTCAGAGAGTGAACATCTCTTGTTGCAGAGGCCCCCAAAGGGCCTCCACAAAGATGAGGCCAATTTTCGGGGCTCACAGCAGTGCATTAACGTGTGCCTGGTATCTCAGGAACCACCGCATTCTTTTCTCCTTTGATTTGTCATGTTTCTGTTTCTATTTGGATTTTTTGCCTTTGCTCCTGCCAGGAGGGTCCAGCCTCTGTTTCTCTCATTTCCATTTATATCTAGAGCTACCCACATCCTACTAGCTATCACTTGGGGGTATCCTCTGGGTTTCCAATTTATTTTTTGTGGTATATTTAATCTTTAAATATCTCATGATAGTTGTATTCATTTCTTCATGGATCTGTTGAAGGGACTTGTCACGATTAGCCTCTGCAGTCTCTACTTGTATTAAGGCAATAAGAGATAATCTTAGCCTTTTTAAAAAATTTTTTTGGAGGGGGGAAGGCAGGGCAATTGGGGTTAAGTGACTTGCCCAAGGTCACACAGCTAGTAAGTGTTAAGTGTCTGAGGCTGGATTTGAACTCAGGTCCTCCTGACTCCAAGGCCAGTGCTCTATTCACTGTGCCACCTCACCACCCCAATCTTAACCTTTTTGATGGGCTTGTATCGTCTGGAGCTTGTGGTCCACTGGGATCCAAATGACTTTTTCACACCAGTTGCTTTCTAGCCATATCTCCTACCTCCTGTGCTTGTGTACATGAGGTTTTAACTACAGGGCAGGACTTTCTATTTACCCTTATGTAACATATTTAATTTTTTTAGCCGTGGCCTTTAGTATTGGCCTCTTGGTTGAGCAGGGAGGCACTCCCTTCAGTCTAGAGTCCACAGGTTCTTGGCAGGCTAACTAGAACGCTGTGCCACGACTAATGAGACAGAATGTGCCAGATGGTACAAGTCAGACACCTGAGTTTGAAAGTCATGCTCACAGGCACAAGAGAAGGAAGGCCACTGGGGTGGGGTGGGGGGGCCTTGGGCATGGCACTGGGCAGCCAGAGTGCTGCCAGCCAGGATTCAGTGTCATTGAGAAAATCGGAGAAAATAAATCAAGATCCAGGAGCAGGTGGCCACTGCTAAGTCACCCTAGGGGTAGCTGAGCAGTCCCATTTCCTTGATTAGGATGCCCCTGCCCTACAAGGCAGAATGTTCTCCTTTACCCCGGAGGGCAGAGCTAACACTGTTGGAGGGGGGGTGCTATCCCAGAACACAGTGGGCTGTCCGGGAAAGAATGGCGCTGACTCCTCAGCGGAGAGCGGGTGGAGGCTCTTCTCCCAGGACTCAGACATGTTGGAGTAGGGCTGCATGTCCAGGGACCCGTGAGACTAGACCAGATGGCCTTGCAAGGTTTGGCATGGGCCCCTTGGGCAGCGCAGTTCTGCATTCGTGGAGAGCTGAGTCAGGGGGGACAAAGCGAGGCCAGCGTCAATGTGTCTGTCTTTTCCCTCCTCCCCATGCCAGCTTCGAGATGAGTATGCCCAGAAGTTAGCAGACGCAGATGTGGTCGAGAGGCACATTATTCAGGCCCGGGCTCGGTCCGTGGCAGAGGAAGAAAGGGTCCTGAACAACGTCAAGGCCCAGGAATTTGGGACTGTCCAGCTGCCTCCAGGTATGCACTCTGTGTCTGCTCCTGTCCAAAGCTGCTGAGCCCGACCCATGGCAGGATTTCAGTAGAATCCAGAGGCTCCCCTGTCCTTCCTGGGGCCTCCCTGGAGTTGCCAAAGCCCATGTTCAGAAAGGGCCGGCAAAGTCATCTGGTTCAATCAGAGCCCAGTCAGGCCTCTGGTCCAAGCAGGACAGGCCTCAGCCCCTTTCTGTGTGGGAGGCCTTTGAAGACTGCTACTGTCCGTTCCCATCTTGTCACGGGGCTTCATAGGGTCACGCCTCGGTCCGCCTCCTCCTGATAGCCCAAAGCATCAGTGTCATTCCTGGCTGTGGTGTGACTGGGCAGGCGGGGGCGGCAAGAGACGGCCTGCTCTGGGGCCCAATGCTCCTGTCACACCCCCGTGTGTCCCACCTATTGTACTTGTCCAACTGACTCTAGTACTTGGGGCAGCAAGGCGGCACAGGAGACAGAGCCTGGGGTTGGAGTCAGGAAGCCCTGAGTTCAAATCCAGCCTCAGAGGCTCACTAGCTGTGTGACCCTGGGCAGACCACTTCCCCCCGTCTGCCTCAGTTTCCTCATCTGTGAAATAGGGATGATGACCATTGCCTTTGCTTCCCAGGCTGTTGTGAGCGCCAAATGAGGCAGAAGTGTGAAGTGCTCATGCCAGGGCCTGGCACACAGTAGGGCTGTATAAACGTTAGCTCTCATTTTTAAATCTAGGTCTATGAGTGTATGTATTGCATCTGACTTGATCCCGCTTGGCCTGTTACTCTAGCCTATCAAAGCCCTCCTGGCTCCAGCAGATACTCTTTGGCCCCGGCCCAGTTATCCCCACGTGGGTCTGCTGCCAAATGCGCCTTCAGCAAGTGCCCTTGATAACAGCACTGACCCTGACCAGACCCCGAACATCCAAAGGCAGAGCCTTAGAGAGGCCTTGTCCTGGTTGGGCAACACTCCTGCAGCTGGTCATCCAGCCTTTCTGAATCCCCCCTCTGGGCCTCCTAATCTGGCCCCTGGCTCTCCTGGGAGGACTACCCCATGCTGCCGCCTCCCTGCCCCGCCAGCCCCCCACCCAAAGGTTCTCCACTTCAGCTAGCCTCTCACAGGCAGCCCCTAGCCCCCATGAAAGACTGAGGCTCTTCGTTGGGGTGTGTAGGCAGCAGTCATGGGAGGTTTGTGAGGAAAAGACTGGTCATTCTGGATGCCTGTCAGGGGCTGACTGATGTCAGGGAGGCCCTGGAGTGGGAGGAATCCGCAGGGGGCCGGCTGGCTTTCTTTGTACAGTCGCTCGTGTTCTGTCTGCATTTCAAGGCCAGATTCCATGGCTTGATTTGTTTGCCTTCCCCAGCTGGCCACCCTTCCTTCTCACTGGCATTGTAAACACGTCCAGTTTTTGTATCCAGGTCTGTGCGCATGGTCCCCACGTGCCTGATGGGCCCTCCTCTCTGGCCAAGCCTGAGAGTTTCAGCCACTGCCTCTCTCAAGGCTTTCTTGTCCCCTGGCCAACCCCTAGGTAGCCCCAGTGCTTTCTGCCCTCAGCTGGGTGTCTCATCAGCATGACACAATGTAGGGTTGGAATGGACCGTTACTCATTTTTCATGGTGAGATTTGCCCCCAGCTAGACTAGAAACCTCTGGAGGGAAGGGCAGCTGTCTGCTTTTCCTGCCTCCCCCGTAGGACTGACCTGACAGCTGGTTAGCATCCTGCTAGGTGCTGGCTACTGTGTAAGCAATGGGGGTACAAGGGAAAGCCCGACAGTCAGTGCTCTGAGGAGTTGCCAGTATACGTATGGATGGCACAGGCAGGTACCTTGGGGGTGGCCCCAGAAGGCAGGCCCTGAGATGAAGAAGGTTGGGGCACTGCCGGGGACCCATCTCAGAGGGGAACGATGGATCATCATCCCAGAGGGGAGATGATGGAGGGGCACGGCTGGGGACCACAGGCTGGGCCCTTGGTGGAAGGAGTCTGGAGAAGAATCTGAGAATTCTCAGTGAATTCCACTGGTCCTCAGTGCAGCATCTGCGCAGCTCAGCAGAGCCCAAGGCCAGCTTTCTGGCATCGGCTCCGCCCGTTCACTGGCCTTTCTTTATTCCTTTCCTGAAGTGAAGTCGGCCTTCAGATGGTGTGTGAATAATGAGCTACTGAAGAAACACAGCTTGATCTGTCCCGAAGATTACATCCAGGACCCTTTGCCTTTTTCCCGAGCACCCAAAGGTAACATTTCTCTCATCTCTAAGGAGTCTTCTTGCTGAATTCCAGCCTGGGCTTGGAGAGGAGCTGCCTTGCACTGTTCTCTCACAGTGGCCCGGCAGCCCTGAGCACATCCTTCCTCGTGGCATTTGTCCCAGGCGAGGTTTCCCTCTAGGCATCTGAGCTCTAGGCAGGGTGGTCACCAAAGGACAAAGCGTTGGGAGACCCGCTGGGTCCCAGGGCCCTGGAGAACCAGGCCGGTCCATTCAGCTGGGACAGTTGGTGAGTCGGCTGTTTCTAGTTTGCCCTTGACCCTGTGGTGGTGAGGATTTTCAGCATGCTGATGAGAGTCCTTTCTCTGGCCAGTCGCTCCTCGGCTCAGATGCCTCTTTGACCCCTCTTGCAGAAAGCATGTTTCCTCCCCAGGCCCATTGTGCGTTGACCCTCCCCTCTGGTCATTGATGAGGCCAGGGCAATGGGAACAGTCACCCAGGGAGTGCTTAGAAAAGGACATGGTCACGGCAGCTGGGGACGCTGAGTTTGGGAGGGTGCTCCAGAGCCAGGGGCCAGGCACACCCTGGGGCTGGCTCGGGGGAAGGTTCGGATCTGCAGACAGTGATGGGTGCGTGTCCCTCCGTGTCGGGGGTACCCATATCGCTTGATGCTGGCTCTCTCCTTGGGGTTGTTGAGTTCCCTTCCCTGGGCCTTGCCCAGGAGCCCTCTGACCTTTGCCCTGGGGGGTCACAGGTTCCACTTCTTTGGCTTCCCTTTCTGCACCCCACTGTCCCCTTCTTCCTCACCGACTTCCCTCCTCTCTCTCTTGGCTCTCGTGAGCACTCATCCTTGTCCTTCTGCTTGCCCTCAAACCCCCAGAGGATGCTTCTCTGTCGTCCCCAGGCCCTGCCTTTCTTTGCTTAGGGGGCCTCCCAGAGACACCCTTTTGCCCTCTTAGCAGCAGCCCAACCAGCTTTTCCACCTCCATGAAGCATCTAGGAGGGACAAGGATTGTGTGTTGGGAAGGTGTATTCTCTCCATGGCCCATAATCCCTCCTGTGTACTTTACTTCCAGAAGGCTCTGCATTGTGTGGCTTGTGCTAAGCTTTTGCTTTTGTCCATTTGTGCTGATCTTGTCAGTGGGAGGTGTTTGGCTGCAGGTCTGCCTGGCACAGGTTGGGAAGGAATCCCAAGGGTCTTTTGAGCCCTGCCCTGCCCCAGAGAGGGAGGGAGGTGCCAGCCAGGACAGGAGCCTGCTGCTTTTAAGTGGTAGTACCACCCCTATAGAGCTGGGGCTCTGGGGCTCAGAGTTCAGGATGGGGGCTGCTCCCTGGGCTTGTCAGACTTGGGGCCCCAGCTGAAGGGCACCATGTTGAGCTAGTCAGGATCAGCAGCCAATGGGTGCCCACTTGGGCCTCTCTGAGCCTGCCTGAGGCATATTCATACCTCAGGCCCAGTGAAACCCTCCAGGGAAGGCTTCATCCCTGAAGTGGGTGCCCCTTGGGCTCCAAGATGGTCCTAAGTCTCAGTCTCATCTAAAAGGATGACTAGACAAAGCCCTGAATTGGAGGTCTTGGTGCCCTTCCTCTGGCATCTCTCTCCTCACTGCAATCTCTGAGCATGGTTTGTCCATCCCGGGTCCTTTGCTGACAGGTGTGTTTGGGGGTGGGCTGGGGTGAAACAGGGGCACCAGCAGCCGGCCTTGGTAGCTCTCCTTGCACGTGACCACTTTGGCATGGGCGCTGTGGATGGTGCCCAAGCTTCTGGGGGCCCCTCCTGCTTCGAGCAGGCATTCCTGGGCTGAGCTCTACTGGGGGCTGCGACTGCCTCCGCCAGCACGCCTTTCCCTCTTGGCTCACTTAGCTGCATGTTTTTAATCCAGTATAATTCTGCTTCTTTCTCTTCTCTTGGCATCATCTGCATCTCCCACTCTGTCCTCACCCCTCGCCACTGCTGCCTCCCAGAGGGCTGTCCCTTATAAGGACCCGAAAGGGGCCCCCACTTCTCCAAAGGAGCAAAGAGAGGTCACACTCATGTAGCTCAGTCCTTCCTTAAGTTGTATTTACTATTAGAAATAGTATGGCTGTGAATTCCTGCTGGTTTGTCCCTAGAGGAAACCCCTGTTGGTCAGTGACACAGAGCCCAGAAATGTCCCCTGGGGGCCTGATCTTCCTAACCTCCCAAAGGGAAGCAGTGCATCATCATTACCTCGATGTTCAAAATGAGGCTGGGGTTCAGTTTCTTCCCTTTGAAGTCTCTGGCTGCCTGAGGCTTCCTAGACCCAAGACTTTGTCCTGTGTAACGGAGGAAATTCCCAGAGGGCCCCGTTCTGGATTCACAGAGAAACATGGGGAGGGGACTGCTTCGTTTGGACTGATGTGTAACAGAGCATTGGGAGAGAGAAAGGAACTGCCAGCCTTCTTGTTGGCAGGCCGGGTGACCCCTTTGGCCCTTTCCCTCGGTTATAACCATGGTTTCCTTTGGATCACAGGAGAGAGTGACCCCGAGGGCTATAAGCTGACCTTTAGCTACAAGCAGCACAGAGTCGGGGCAGAGGACATTCAGAAAGTCACAGAGATGGTCAGCAAGAAGAAGCTCCCAGTCATCCCTTCTGAGGTGTCCTTGTCCACCCTGACCAAGTGCTCAACGCCGGAAGTGACGCCCCCCAAAGCTGTCAAGGTAGACTCCGGGAGCCACAGCCCCACGTCTGTGTGTGGGGTGGGGTGGTGATGGACGGAGGCAGAAGACAGAGGAGGAGCAAACCTCACCGCGATGCTCTCCAAGGCTGTCAGGGAGGTGCCAGCACCCAGAGCCCTGCGTGCCTTTGGGGGAAGTCTTGCATCTGCCTTCTTTTTTCTCGCGGGCTCCGAGTCTGGGCCTACACCCAGAGCCATGTCTCCCAGGAAGCTGTTTTGAGTCGGTGCCTTTGCTTGTTTCCCAGAAATGCCGCTTTCCAAAGAATAAAATGTGGATGAATCATCTAAACACGGCCCAGAGGGTCCAGGAGCGGCGGCTTCTTGCCAGATTTGAGAACCAGCATAATTTTCTCAAGAACCCTCGCTTTTTCCCACCTAACACTGCAAATGGAGGCAAGTCCCTCATCTTTCCTCTAAAGAAGACAGGACCAATGAGAGATGAACGGAATGTTGAGTTCAGTGAGAGGTTTGTCTGGGATGCACGTGTCCAAAAAAAGTGAAGCCCAAGAGCAAGAGAGGCTTGATGGCTTCTCTTCTTTCAAAGGGTGTCCTTGTTCTGCCTTTGTGGACGGGGGAGGCGCCTTGGGGATGGGGTCTCCAGTGGTTGGACACAGAGCGAGTATTTGTCAAGCAGCCTGTGGGAGCAGCACAGAGAGAAGGGCTGGAGGGCCTCTGCACCGGCCATCTGGAGACCCTCTTTCTTCTCTAGGTCAGCACTGGGTCCCAGTCAGAAAAGGGAGGGCCCAGTTTGTTTCCATGTTCTCAGTGCATGCTGGGGGCCCTCCCAGTGCCTCCTCCTGCCAGCCCCGTCCTTTAGCTCCTGGGGTCTGCAGGCCTCTTCATTCCTCTCCCAGTCTGACAGTGAACAGGAAATAAGCAGAATCCTGCCTTTTCTGCTGATAGTTCACTGATGCCATTTCTCCCAGTTCATCAGCGGTCAGCAAGTGCTGATTTGGCCCCTAGTGTGTGCCGGGCATACGAGACAAAAGTGAAACTTCTTGTATATGAATCGGCAGATATACACTGGCAGCCCTGCCTGGGGAAGGAAAGCAGTGGTTCTGACCGGAGCTGCAGAGGGCGGGTAGCATTGTGCACGCGTGTGTGTACACGCGTGTGTGTGTTGGGCTGTGTCTAACAGGCCTTTTATTTTCCTGTTTCCTTCCAGAAATTTTGATGACACTCCAGTGTTTCTAGCCAAGCCAGCAGTGGGGTTTTTTACTGACTATGTAGTTGGACCAGTTTACGAGGTAGAAACCTTGCTTTTTTACTGACTCTCTCTTAACCATTGCCACTTGCAGCATTCAGCCCAGGCCACACCAAGCCATGCTCTTCTGATGGCTGGTCACAGAGAGGACGAAGCCAGATATGTCCAGAGGCTGACACATGCATTTGGTGGCAATGATTAATGAAAGGCTGATCATTCTCAGGAATGAGCTTAGAAACTCCAGAGAGAACCTTCTGCCCTTGTCCTAAGGCATGGTGCTGCCATGCCTGGGATCCTCTGCATAGGGTATCTTAGGAGAGGTTGGACGAGGCCCAGGAAGGGATGGCCTGGGGTGGGGGGGGGTCATCTTGGTGGACTCTTCAGTTTTGAAAGAAGAAAGCTCAGACAGATGCCCATCAGAACAGGAGGACAAGGGGGGGTGGTAAATGCAGACTTGTTCCTTGATCCCAGAAGACCAGAGTTGGGGTTCTCTTGGGAACCTGGAAACAGGCAGAGGACAGAGTAGGGAGCCCCATTTTATACAGTGCAGAGTGAAAGGATTTCACTGGGAAAGAGCCTGATGGTGAGCCAAACCTACAATGACGTTCCTGAAGAGTTTACAGAAATTCGTAGGTTATAGCTCTGTGGGTGCATCATTCAGGGCCATTAGTGATTCATTTACTCGTTCATTCACCACATGGTGACTGGGAATGTACAAAGTCCTGGGTGTCAGGAGGGAGAGCCGCAAAGATGAGTGAGAAACAGGTCCTGTCCTCAAGGGATTTAAGTCTGGTGGGGGGAAGCCATGTCTACAGAGAGCTGGCACACACAGGGGTGGGTGCTGAGCATTTGGAAATTGCTTTGAGTCTGTAATGGTGGGAGGGATCACGGAAGGCTAACCAAAGGAGATTGTCCTGGAGCTTGACCTAGGCTGATAGAGAGGTATAGACCTGGGAGAACAAACAAACATTTGGGGAAACGATGTCTCGGGTGACCGGGAAGTGAGGTCCGTGTGGATGGTCAGCCAAGGCCGATTAGGGATGGGGTGGATTGAAGACAGTGCACAAGAGTGACCCCAGAGAACAGTGAGGGGCTTGGGGATGACAGTGGTCACTGAAGGGCAATGTTGCCTGCTGAGCAGACTTCAGTGTGGGCAGCAGAACGCTGTCAGGGTCCTCTGCAGGGAGACCCCAGGAAGCCTTGGGAGTGGCTGAGAGGGCCGAAGGAGAGCGTAGAGGAGGTGCTTGGGGAGAGAGACAGCCATATTTGGGAGAAGAGAGAAGGAATCCAGAGCAGGAGATGGGAAGGGTTATGGCCCTGGCCCTGCCCCATCAGGCTCATGGCACAGAGTGTTTCTGCTTCGTGTCTGTCACAAGTCCGGTGACCTCAACTCCTCGAGGTCAGACAGGAACCGTTGGGGACCAGCAGAAAGGGTAGGGCTGCTGGACTCAGGCCCGAGCTGGGGAAAAGGAAGAAGCAGAGAACTCGGCCCCTAGGTTGTAAATAGCAGGGTCTGGGTTCTGATTCAGCCTAACCTTTGTTTCCCACCTTGTTCTTTGAATGATAAATCCAGATTGTGCTCGAGTTGCAAAATATGACATCCACCAGCCGCCACCTGAGAGTCCTCCCGCCGTGCACGCAGTACTTTTCTCTGGGCTTAGGTGAGTGTGATTCCTTGCTAGTGCTCCCCAGTGACTGGCAGCCGCCGACATCGGCGCCCCCACGATGGTGGGCTGCTTCGGGCCTCCATGGGCAGGTTGTTGTCACAGACCACTTCCTGACAAGCAGGGCCCAGGGAAGTTGTGCTCTCTGGCTGTGGTGGGGGCTCTGCCCTCCTTGAGCGCACCTGGGCTCTGAGCGTCTTTCCTTCTTTGTACTGTCCTTGAAGCTCAGCTTGTGGCCCACACTAGGCAGCACACATCAGACCTGAGTGTTGCTCAGAATGGTGAGCCAAAGCTCAGAGAGGCCTTTCAACATCCGCACAGAGGTTTTAGGGTTAAAAACCTGCTTTCCAGCTTGTTAGCAGCCAGCCAGCTGCTGGTTCTCTGAGGGGGAAGGAAGCCTTCCTGGGGATGGGGCACAGAGCAGTGATGGCTGTCTGCCTCAGTTTCCTTGGCTGTAACATGGGGATGACAACAGCCCATTCTTGTTCCTGGGGTGATCCTATAGGGAAAGCCCTTCCCCATTGATGCCCCTTTTCCGGCTCCGCCCAGGCAGGGGAGGCCTGGCCCAGCAGCTCCTTGACTATCCCAGGTGTCCTGGGGTCAGAAGCCTCTTGTTTGGTGGTGGTTTGTTCTCAGGAACACTTGCAGCCACACAGTGCCTCTCCAAAATCACGAAGCCCTGATCCCCACAAACTCCTGACGTGGGACCTGGAAGTTCAGACGGTTGCCTTGGTCTGGCAGGAAGGTTCCCAGGAGAAGCAGGACTGGTGGCCCCCGGGATGATCTGCCGATACACGGTGCGCTTTGCTCCTGACAGCCTTGGAGATTTCGATGATTTTATTTTAGTGGAGACTCAGGCGGCCCACACGCTTCTGATCCCCTTACAGGCCAGGAGACCTCCTCCAATGCTGACACGTTAGTATGGATTCCAGCAGGTGTGGGGTGCTGGGGAGGCAAGCAGGGGGTAAGTTGGAGACGTGCTGGCCTCCCAGAGGGTGGGACGGGAGCTCCCTCCAGCAAAGCAGGGGATGGGCAGACAGACTAGAGACCAGTGTCGGCAGCAGCCCACGCCCTGGGTCCCAGATTCTGATCCAGGGCCTTGTTTCCACATCTGAACAATGAGGGCCTGAGGTCCCTTCCGGCACTGATCTGTGGGTATTGCTGGAGGCACAGAGAGGGGAAGGGGTGCACCCAGCCTCCAGCCCACAGGTCAGTGCTCTGCCCTGGGCCCCCCAGCTGGCAGCACTGGTAGATTTTACCCCTGAGCTCAGCAGGCTCTCTCTTACGCCAGAGTGCCTCTGGTGGGTGGTTGTTGAGCAGCAAGAAGGGGGTGCCCTTTGAGTGAGGAGCGACTGAGCATTGTACGGGGCTGTCATAAAATGCGGCTCTGCAGTGAGGAATGGTGAGTGTGAGGCCTTCAGAGAAGTCTGGGTAGAGCTGCATGAACTGATGCAGAGCAAAACAAGCAGAACCAAGAGAATCCAGAAATATGTGTCTATTTATGTGTTGTACTCGTATCCTTGTGTGTTTGTATGCACATACGCACATGCACACACACGCGTGCTCACACACATGCACACGCCCTTTCATGGGAGAAATGTAGATGAGGACGAGGAGGGCAGAACAGTGCCGCCATCTGCTCCTCGTGCCCGGTTGTTTTTCACTGGAGAGTCTGGGTGGGAAGGGTTTGAAGTTGCTGGGATGTAAAGGCCAAAGGAACCAACAAAATGTCTTTCATAAAAGAGCCTGTATAAAGATTGGGGATTTCTCTCAGAGACAGTGGGTTCTTTTCCACTCTCCTCCCTTGTCTATCCTGAGCGCCGCTCAAATCCTGACCTGCTTCACTTTTTGTGCTGCTTTTCTAATTCAAAATAAACTCTAAGTTACATGCACTGATTGAGGCCAGCAGCACAGACAATCTAAAAATGATTTGCATTTGCATTTTTATCCATCCAACTCTTGGTCTGGCTATAGGTTTTAACATTTTCCTGATTGTTTAGCTTGAGGCAGTTTCAAACGATTGCCATTCTCCCTAAGCCAGAGAAAGGGAGCCCAGGATTCCGAATTCATTACAAAGAATCCACCAAAGAAAGATCATCAGGGATCATTAAGAATGAACTCACGTTTTCTCCCACATAAAACATCAAATTGCTCTATTTCTTGCTGTGATTTTGGGGGGCAATAAATCAGTCTCCAGAAAGGCAATCATTGTTCTTTTTTCATTATCAGTTCTTTTACTGTGGGCGCCTTGTTTTGTAGATGCCTAATAAATGTAGGTTACAGCCATTGACTTCTCGGTTGTTTGTAATTTTAGTATGCTCTGGAATACTTGACTCTGAAAAGAGATCAACCCCGCTGCCCAACAGCTCTCTAAATCAAATTTTAAAAAAACCACTGGGCATTATCTGGAGATTTGAATCTAATTACAATCCTATATTTTTATTGCCAAAATTGACTCTTTGGGAAGTATAAAGTGGGGTGAGGCCCTGCTCGGGTGTGGAGTTTCGTTCCCTTGGAGTTAACCTGAATTGTTCCTTGGACGTGCCTGAGCTCAGGAGCTGACCTCTCATCCAACATGAAGTCCCCTTTGGAATGTTGGTCTGGGGCCCAGTTCCCACAGGCACCAGCCCTTCTGGCACCCTTCAGTTCAGTGTAGACCGAGCTCATGCTACATTAGTCAGGACTTTGGAGTTCTCGTTTCTCGTCCCTCATGGACATCAGGAAAGGGCCTCTTGCGGGTGCTCCACGTGCCCCTACTTATGAACACCTCCTGGCCTTGGAGGCCACCATGGCACCTGATGGGCCGGCTCCACGCCGATGTTTACAACCTAGTTTTCTTGTCTCATGGTGGATCTGAAACAAGTGTGAGCTGAGAACGGCGTCCTGCCCGGAAGCTCACGCCCCACCTTCTGTGGCCGCTCCTGTAAATAACCAGCTGTGCTCCTGAGGGCCCTTTCTTCCTTGGGGCTGCTGCTCCAGTCTCCCTACCTGAGGAAGGTAGCTTGGCAATGTGCCCCAGGGGCCAGGTGGTCAGATGCCTGTGACTCTTCACACCTTGATGCTCTCGGTTTTGTTAATATTTCAGTGGCTTCCGGCTTAGACTGTGGTTACTGCCTTGTTGGGGGAATCAAGATAACTGGGTTCATCTGCAAGAATATCGGGCTGAGCACAGGCAGGTTCTGCATCATGCCCAAGTCGTCCTGGCCACCTCCAAGTTTCAGGGTGAGGGCTCACTCCTATGCTGTTCTGGGGCTTCATCTGGTCCTGGTTTCGGGTAAGGGCTCAGTCCAGTGCTATCCTGGGGCCTGGGGCTTCATCTGGTCCTGGTTTTGGGTAAGGGCTCACTCCAGTGCTATCCTGGGGCTTGGAGCTTCATCTGGTCCTGGTTTCAGGTGAGGGCTCAGTATAGTGCTATCCTGGGGCCTGGGGCTTGGTCTGGTTCTGGCTTCAGGTGAGGGCTCACTCCAGTGCTATCCTGGGGCCTGGGGCTTTGTCTAGTCCTGGTTTCAAGTGAGGGCTCAGTCCAGTGCTATCCTGGGGCCTGGGGCTTGGTCTGGGCAAGGCCCCAGCAGCTCCAACAGTGCTTGCTTTAGCTTACATCGGTGTCCCAAGAAATGGGAGCATGAAAGTAACAAAATGGGGTGGGGGGAGGAGGAAGAGGAGACTCGCATCTCCTTGGCCCCCGTCCTCCTCTGATTTCTTTTCCCACAGTCTGTTGCTGCAGTCGGCTTTGTGGAGCAGGCACCCTTTGGAATCCTGCCTGCTGTTTTTGAGCTCATCCCAGGACAGGCGCTCCTACTGGAGGTAGGGAGTTGGGTGGGGCTGGAGCTTCTCTGAGTCCGTGTTCGTGTTTGCTCTTTTTTCGACCAAAGCCCTGGAGACCTTCCCTTCATTCCTTTCCACGCTTTCAAGCCAGAGATCTACTACCAGGGAGATTCTAATCCTCTACTGCACAAAGAAATTCCATCAGGAAATCAAGCCATTTGAATGATCCCTGTGGGGAAATGTAATTTAATTTTTATTGTTATTTGTTATTATTTCTGCCAAATGTATTTCTCTTCTGGATTACTTTTGGGAAATTCTTTATTCTGGGCCTCAAGTCAGCTTGTGAAGCCTTTCTGGTCACTCTAGCTGCTGGGGCCCTCCCTTTTCCACTACCTTAACTCATTTGGAGGGTGCCCATTTCCACACCCCAAGGCCGTCTTCTCTCAGAGAGCCTTCCGTCTGCTCTGCCTCCGCTTTGGATGGACCTGGTTGTGGACAGGAAGCTCCTGGAGGGCCTGGACGGCCTTTTGCCCCTCCTCGTGGCCCCAGCACTCAGCCACTCCAAAGGCTTCCCCGGGGTCTCCCTGCAGAGGACCCTGACAAAGTTCTGCTCTCCACATTGGAATCTGCTCGGCAGGTGACGTCACCCTTCAGTGACTGCCGCCACCTCAGCGCCTCACTGTCCTCAGGGGTCACTGCCGATTTGTTTTGGAATCTGCTGATGCTGAGTCCTTCCTACCCAAGACCTGCCCTCCTCCTTAGCATTGTTGGTGCCCCCCATGCTTTTGTATATACTTCACATTTTCTTATCTGTGGTATCATATCCCCAGTAAAGAGTCAGCTCCTGGGGGCAGGGAGGGGGCAGCTCCCTCTTGTTTCTGTCTGTCCGACACCTGGCACCATATGACATTCCATAAATGCTTATTGGAAGGGAAAATGAAGAGACAGTGGCAGAGAGCAAAAGATGGTGAGAAAGAGGGGCCACAGGAGGGTCTAAGGCCGAGTCAGCCTGTGGGGCAGGCTGTGGCCTCCGCTGTGTCCACTTTCATCCTGTACCGCTTTGCTAGGTGTCGTTTCTCTAGACCCCGTTTTTGACCCTGGGTAGGTTTTAGTTCCAGAATCATACCTGTATGTGCCTATGCCCTGATGTTCTTCAAGAGGGTTACTAGTCAGAGCTCTTACCCTCCTTCACGGGAGGCCCTCTCACTGCTCCTGGCTCTCCACTGACACCCATTCCCTTGAACCCCTCGAGGCCATTATGATGTCTTCAATTATGTCTTTCCTGAACACTTCAGGATGAATCAGGAAAATGGGTAAGAGAAGGGGGCTTCTTTTCTTGGGGAAAACTGAGGGCCTTCTTAGTCACGTTGTCCATGTGAAAGAAAGCAAGGATCCCTCTGAGGCAAATAGGCCGAGCACCAAGGTAACTAGACTGCTGAGCCAAGCCTTTGGAGTCGAGTGGAAATAGAGTAAGGAAGCAGAGCCTAGGAGGAGATTGGAGCTAGGGTGGCTCTCAAGGAACCTCTGAAAAGGCCTGAGTAGGAGGGAATCTGGAATTCTTACGGGACAGAACCTAGAAAACAGTGCCTGAGTCATGGCTTTGCCAGGAGGGCAGTGTTTTACCTAAAGCCAAAGTGGAGGACTAAAATGGAGTATTTGCCCTTGACCTAAGGAGGAATGGCAAGGCAGCCCAGTGACCCTAATGGCTGGGGTAAACAGTTAAGCCAAGGAGGGGAATGAGCCTAGAAGACCTGGAAGGAGCATGGCAAAGCAAGAGTGAAGAGTCCCTCAGATTGCAGGAGAACCCCCCTTCCCTCCTCTCTCTGGACTGGCTCTGGGCATACCAGGCTTAGGCACTGGGGACAAGGGGCATGGTCAGAGAGGAGAAAGCTGAGGATGGCTTGGCAAGAACCTGTTCCCCAGAGGAGAAATCCCCTGCTTGTAGGCCCCAGGTAGGAAGCCAGCCTGCAGAAGTGAGCAAGTGCTGGTTGGACAAATCCTCTGTTGGAGGTCGCCCTCCCTACCGGATGAGAGCTAGTCTGGGGTGATGAGTCCTAACCCACCTAGAGAGAAGTCCCATGGCAGTAGAGGACATTCACAGGTGCCGTGCTGTGCCCAAGGATGGCCTTCTACCTAGGGGTCATGCTGAGAGACCAGTTCTCAGGAAGGCAGCTCGTGGGCATCCTGGGGGCCCTTGAACATTGCTTTAAGGACTCCTCTTTGTAATTATTGGAACCCTCACGTGATTACTCAATACCTTTGGCTTCCCCTCCAGTCCAGCCTTTTCCCAGGAATGTGGCTAAAAGTAGGGAGAAGGGAGAAGGTGCCTCCTTACTGGTTCTGTTGCTCTGTCTTTGGAGTTGGGCCTGCAGCAGTTTGTCTGCCCATGGTGACACCTCAGCCATTAGGCCCTTCCAGGCATTCCTCCTGGGACTGGGGTGGGGGAGGATGATTCTTTAGGGGTCGGGGCAACATCATAGGTGGTCACGTGGGCTCTCTGTGTTTCAGGTGTTGTTTCTTCCGACTTCCCTGGAAACAGTGGAGAAATCTTTCATCATTGTGTGTGACAATTGCCAGGTCAAAGAAGTCCTCATTTCAGGTTGGTTTGCCACCTGCTGCCCAAGCCATGAGCTCCAAGGGAGCTCAGTCCTGCTCCTAATGCAGCCTCCCCCTTTTGGGTTGGGGTGGGATGGAGGTGGGCTTATTGCCTCTTCCTCTTTCGACCTTCATCGCCTCTCACCACCATTTTGGCAGCTTCCTTCTAACAAGCCTCCCTGCCTCCAGTCTCTCTCCTCTCCAGTCCTTCTTCTACTCAGCTGCCAAAATGATTTTCCAAATAGCACAGGTCTGATCACATCGCTACTCTGCTCAATAAGCTGCTACGTCGCCCTATGCCCTTAGGATAAGATAGGAACTTTTTTCTTCAGTTGGTAAAGCCTGCCACAACCTAGTCCCTCCCCATTTTCCAGCCTCTTTATACAGAGCACCCTCAACAGCCGTGCCATCGAATGCTATTTGCTTCCTCCCTGTTCTGCACATCCAGTGTCCATCTTCTCACCTTTGCCCCCTGGGATCTCTCTGTTCCTTCAAGATAAAGTTCCACTTTTTGTAGACAGTCTTTCCCAATTCTCCAGCTGCCAGTGCCCTCCCTCCCATGACCACTTTGTATTCATTTGTGTGGGTTATGGGCATTCTAATATGTATATGGGTCATCGCTCCCATTAGACCAGTTTTTGAGGAAGCAAAAAAGACGTTTCACTCTTTGTGTCCTCACTCACCAGCACATAGTAAGTGCTCAGAGAATGCTAAGTGACTGACTGTGCATTCATACTCCCTGGTGGAGCCCATTCCCAGTCTGCCGTATCAGCAAGGGCAATTCTCACATCCAGGTCTCAGTCCAGACCCATTTCCCAGCCTCCATCCCATTCATCTTTTTCAGGGGTCTATGGGACATCTCCACCTCAATGTCCTGTCATCACCTTGAGCTCAGTATGGCTAAAACAGATCTATTTCCCCCATCCTCAAATGCAGTTCTTTCCCCCAGCTCCCCATGCCATGTGGCTTTCTGTCTCTGATGGGGGCCTCCTGTGGTTTCGCCCATGGCTGGGGATGCTGCGCACATGCTGGGGGGCACCTGGCAAGTGGTCGAGAGGCCCAAGCCCTCATGGTGGGTGACCTGTGAGCCTCATGGACTATTTTTGGAACACTCCCCTCTACGTTGTCTTGATGTCATTGACCTGCCCCAAAGCACCGTTAACGGTTCTTTGGATCAGCCAATGGTGCCACATCCCCAAAGGGTTATCCTTCCCACACTAGATCACTACTCACTCTTCTAGGATGCTGTCTGAAATGGGGATACCTTTTAGCTGATGGTCATGGCCATGCCCTCATTAGAGAAGGTGAGAAGCAGGACCTAGGACTCGGGAGATGAGGATGGTGGCATAGCCCCAGCTGCCTGCTACTGAATCGCTGGGTGATTTTGGAGAATCAACTTCTCTTTTTGGACCTCAGTTTCCTCCCCTATAAAATGATGGGGTTGGACAAGATGACCTTGGGTCCCTTTGAGATCCTCGGAAGTCTGACTCCAAAGGTGTTTTGAGAATCAGTTTGGATTGGGATATTTTTCTAAGGAAGTCTCTGAAGGCTGTGACCACTCTCAGGGGTCTGGTCTCTTGTGAGGCAGCTTCTGTTGAGTTTGGAATTAAGGTATTTGTTTAACTAACTGCCCAAGGGGGACGTGACTGTATGGGGGCTCTATGAGATGGTCTTGTTTACAGACCACTGGAGCAGGCTATGCCATGCTAAACCAACAGGCATTTATTAAGTGCTTATTGTATACAAAGCCCAGTACAAGATGCTGGATTTTCAAACAGCTGGGCAATTTGTCTTTTTGTGGAGGAGACCAAGGGGAGCTATTATCTCTAAGCTGATAAGCATATATGTGATCATTTAAAAAAAAATTTAAAATTTATCTTTAGTTTTGGGGTTTTTTTTTTTTTTGCTTTTTGGAGGAGTAGGGGTTAAGTAACTTGCCCAAGGTTCCACAGCTATCTTTAGTTTTTAACATTCACTTTTATAAGGTTTTAAGCTCTACATTTCCCCCTCCCCAAGATGGCGCACCATCTGACACATATCTCCACGTTAGTTATGTTGTGAAAGAAGGATCAGAACAAAAGGGAAAACCCCGGGAGAGAAAAAAAGAGCCAGGAATCTGCCTCGCTCTGCACTAGGACTCTCGCTCTTCCTCTGGGCATGCACAGCTTGTTCCATCATAAGTCTTTTGGAATTGTCTTAGATCTATATACATGATCATTGAGGGGAGGGAAAGAATATGGCCTCCAAAGAGGGTCCAGAAAGGCTTTTTCCTCTTGGAGAATGGCCCGTGAGCTGAGGCTTGGAGGAAAGTGGAGATTCTCATGGCCAGACCTGAGAATCTCCCATGGGAAACAGAGACAGGAGAGAGAAGGCTGAATTTGGGAAATGCCAAGGAGGCATCTAGAGTGCAGCTAGCTTAGAAAGCCAGGCTGGAGGGCATTAAGTACCAAACTGAAGAATTTCTGCTTTTTATTCTGGTGGTCGTAGGGAGCCAAGGAAGGTCCGTGAGGGCAGCACTGGCTAGGAAGCTGGTCACTATGGCACCTAGTGCCAGCCTACAGACCATCCTTCCTGGGAAGCCAGGCTGCAAGATTTATGTCAAACCCCAGGCTCTTGGTCACTTTCTTTGTGATTCCACGCAAACCCACTGCAGACAGCATCGTCCTCTGACCAGAGAAGAGTTGGGAAGCAATCCTACTCTGACCCTTATCCCTGGGGATGTGAGCAGGGATGCTCACACAGCCCCTGGCTTTGGCTTTCAGCTTTGCTGTTTAGTATCTGTGTGACGTCGGGTGGGTCAGCCCTCGAAAGGCTTCAGCTCCTCAGCCTGAAAACGAAGGAGTGAGATGAGGGGATTTCTTCTTGGTTGTTGATGCTTTGTTTGGAGGTGGAACTCTGGGCAAGGCTAGAGAAGGAGTTAGTGAAGCCAGCTTAGTTGGAGGACTCACAAACATAACTATGGGAGGCCCCAAGTACAAGGGCCAGGAAGAGGGTGGACAGCATGGCCCAGAAGTCCAAGGAAAGCAGCAGGAAGGCCTTGGCTCTGGTAGATGATGTGGACAGAGCCACCTTGTACCTGGATGGAGGGATAGCCACAGGCAGAGGGCAGAGTAGGACATGGTATTTCTGCTCCTGACCCAGTGTGTTGGGGATGGAAGAGAAGGCTGTGGTCTGCAGCTGGGGAAGCAGTGTCTTCTGGGGTAATCCAGGGGAGAGCAGCTAAGAGGAAGCTTGTTAATGATGGAGTGGGAGTTCTGAAGAACCCAGGAAAGGGGACAAGTCAGGCTGAGGGTGGAGGCCTGCTTTCCTTCAATGACAACGACATCCTCCATTGGGGGCCTGACCTTGGGGAAAGGGGTCACCTTGGTAAGAGAGCCTCCAGCCCAATGCACAAAGCCATGGTGGGGGCATCATCATTTTCCTTGGTGACAAACACTACTTTGTGCCTCAGTTTCCACATCTGTAAAATGAGAAGAATAATGCCTCTAGCACCTCCCCAACTCCTAGGATTGGGGTGAGTGAGGTTCAAAGGCGACACATGGCATAAAAGGGGCCCTTTTTAATAAAGTTCAGAACCTTCCATGTAAATGCTGAATGGCAGCATTGATGTGACAGCCTTCAAAAAATGTTTGGTTAATGGAGACAAACAAATTATGATATACAATTACAGCATATTTATTCCTTATTCCCTTAAGCTAGAGGAACTTGTACAAGGAGTTAGGAGATCTACATCCTAACTGATAAACAGAGGAGTCAGAAGACTTTCCATACATTGTAGAACCATCCCAACCCAGGATGACCCCATCACAAACCTTCATGGCCCCCATGCGTTGTCTATATGTGAGAAAGAAGCTCCTTGGTTGTAAATGCAAACTGACAACGAATGGAGCTTGTTTACATGTTACCGTCTCAGGATGTCTGTTTTCTCCCAAGATAAGAGGGAATCCTGTCTCCAGTCCCCTCTGGTTTCCAGTGTCTCTCTGATGCAGAAGGCAAGGGAAAGCAGTGTGTTTGATTAAGTCAGACTTTGGCCAAAGTATGCTATTTAATGGTCATCACTAGACATGGCCTCCCAATGAGAATCTTGCTTGGCCAGTTTCTCTAAGTGGCTATTGTGTCTGCTCGAGTGAGACCTAATGCCCTTTCTTCTCCAGAGAAATCTCTTGGCCCCTTTATAGCAAGTCTGCTTCTCTTGATATCGGCTCCCCCTTCCTGCATCTTGGAACCTTGTTTAGGCCCCCTTTGGTCCTGGATCTTCAGTCAAGTCCCAAATGCTGGTGAGACCCAATGGGGCCATTTCTGGCACAGTCAGGGAGCTTACCACATGATCTCATTCTAGAAGGTTGTTCCTGAGACTGAACTGTTCAGAGTTGGGGCCAAGATCTCCAAACACTCTGGAGATAGGGGTGGCCCTCCCATGTGCCACAGGACAGTGACACCGACAACAATGACCATTGAAAGAGCTTCACACACCTTATCTGAGCCTCACAACCCTGGGAAGTAGGTGCTGTTATTGTTCCCATTTTACAGAGGAGGAAATCGAGGCACACAGGAGTTAAGTGACTTGGCCAGGGTTACATAGCTAAGTAAATGTCGGAGGCAAGATTTGAACTCAGGTCTTCCTGACTCTAAGACCTGGACTCTTTCCTCTGTGCCACCTAACTTCCCATTCCTTAGTCATTTTTTTTATATCATTTGGTGTTTTCTGTGAGTGGAAATGCAGATGTGAATGCTGACCCTGCAGGTTCTCAGGATCCATAGGGAAACTGTTTTGTTGGGAAAGTCAGATGAAGAATGTCAAAGTGGCCACCGGGTCTTAGCATTTATGTGCTTGGTAACCTCCGCTGGCCAAGGCTCTTAGGCGCCATGCCTCAAGCCCTGGCCATGATTTCCAAATCACTGTGGCCACACAGGCTCTTTTCTTAATACCTCCAGCGATGGGGAACTCACTACCTCAATGAGGTGACCCATTCCATTGCAAATAGATCTAATTGTTAGGGACTTCTTATATTACATAACACATTTATTTCCTTGTAACTTCTCCCGGTCCTAATTCTGCCTTCTGGGACCAAGCAGAAGAAATCTAATTCATTTTCACCATGCCAGCCCACCAGGTATTTGAGGATTCAGACTAGTCCCCTGACCTGGTTTCAGAACTTGTCATTCCAGCCTTTTTCTTGACGCCAGCTTAAGATCACGTCATGCTGATTCATGTCAAGTTGACATTTGACTGAAAGCCCCAGGTATCACTGATGTGAGATCCTGTGGAGCACACGTCTCTGATCCTGGACTTATGTAGCTGAGTGTGTGAACCCAAGTTGAAGACTTTATGCTTCTCTCTCTCAAATAATGTTATTGAGGGAGACAGGAGAAGCTTCTTGGAAAGATTTTAGCTGGAACTCATAGGAAGCCAGGGTGGTTAGTAGGCAGAGCAGAAGAGGGAGAGTGTTCCAGGTCTGGGGGACATCTGGAGAAAAGGAGTCACTTGTTCACAGAACAGACAGGAGTCCGGCATCACTGGACCAAAGAGTAAATGGTGGGGAGTAAAGTGTAAGAAGACTGGAAAGGAGGGGAGCATTTTGTATTTGATCCTGGAGGCTATTGAATGACATGGTCAGACTTTCCCTTTAACAGCACAAGATAAGCTGGAGGGGGAGGGGAGGGGGAGAGACTAGAGGCAGGGATACACCCCCCCTCCCAGTAGGCTACGGATGTATTAGAGGAGAGAAGGGTATTTGAGAGATGATTCAGAGGTAAAATTGGCCAGGGATGCTTCAGAGGTGAAATCAATGAGAGATGTTACAAAGGTGAAATTGATGGGCGTTGGCACCCTTTTGGATTTGGGGGTGTGTGAGGGAGAGTGAGGAGTCTGGAATGACTCCTAGGTTTGGAGGATGAGGGTGCTCTCTACAGTAATAGAGAAGGTATAAAGAGGGAAGCAGAGGCGGAGAGCCTGTGACCTTTGACTGAATCCAAACTTGGTGACTGTAGGTTTAGGTCTCCCACGCCTGGTAGGGGAAAGATAACAAGTTCTGTTATGGTCATCCAATTGGAAATATCCGAAAGGCTGTTGGAGATGCAAGATTGGAGGTCAGCAGAGAGATTGGCGTAGGAAAAGTGTAGATTTGAGACTCGTCAGGATAGAGATGGCAATTAAATCTATGAGAGGTCAGAAAAAGAACAGGAGAATGGGGCAGGGTGGGGAGTGGAGGAAATTGTCCTGAAAACAGAGAGGAGAGAGTGTCAGGGAGAGAAGAGAGTTTGGCCACAGAGGTCTGTAATGTCAATATGGGGACTCTTGGTACGGGAACTCCCTCCCCCAGTGCAGAGTGCAGCCTGTTTTTTTCACTTAGTAGCTGAGTTTTAGGGAGTTGCTTGAAGTGTGCACCCTCACTTGGGTTCTTAACCTGTCAGTCCAGCTGCTCTTATCTCTCCTTCTGTACAAATTCTCAACTTCCATGACAGCATGAATCCCATGCTGCCAAGTAGCCGTGATGATGGGGAACTCATATTTCCTTCTTTTGTCCTGCAATCTTGGTTCACTTTGTTCATTACCCTGACATCTTGTCACTATTTAAGGCCCTCTTGGCTTCACAACACCTATTGTAAATGTCCAGTGCCCATCAGAGTGTCTGGCACGTAGTGAGCCCTTAATGAATGGTCCCACTCTTAGACCATTTCTTCCACCCAACGACTCTGGCCTCTCTGGTGAGACTGACCACAAGGGGTTCTTCCTGCCTTCTCACACAGGGACATAGGACTTGCTTTTAACATAAGGGTCCATGGCTTCCAGCAGGAGGCAAACATAGCACAGTTTCATAGGCCATGGGTTCCCTCCATTTCTAGACTTCCTGTATTTTAAGCCTTTGGATCTCAGTCTTTCATTCTTTATCATTTCCTACCCCCACTTAAAATCTAGCTTCTTATACATGTCTGTTTGCTCCCACTGGGCAGCAGTCACCTGAAGTTTCCAATTCTCCTCCAATCTTTTCCGATTATTAAATGCTAATTTGTTCATGTACAAGCAGTCATCCACCAGGAATCTGTTCATCTACAGAATGTAAGTAAATAGTCACCACTGCTGTTAAAAAAACATGTAACTTATCACTGACTTACCTGTAGCCAATAACATAATCCAAGAATCATTTCTCTTGGCATGAAAATGTATTGTGTGGATTGTTGGGACATGAGGATGTAGGTTGGGTTTGGGGTTTTGTTTTGCATTTATTCAGTTGTACTCTGGCTCTGACCAACACTGAGTGAGTTTTCACTCCTTGAGCATAAACCAAGTTGGGGGAGCCCCACACAGATCCTTGTGAGCACCCCTGCCCCAGGTGGACGAGCATTGTGGAGCATTAGTCTGTGACATCACAAGCCTCTTTTTCCAGGAACGGGCCAGCTGGTTGCCCTGGAGCTCCTCTACGTGTCTGGCGAGGCCAGCTACCCTGAGCCGGGGGAGCTCACAGACCTGACTGCTCAGCACTTCATCCGCTTTGAGTCCCAGAATATCCAGACCACAACCTCAAAACACCTCATTATAAGAAATGTGACGTAAGTGACCCTCGCCTGGCTTGGCTTGGGGGTGTTCCCAGTAGAGCTTCATGGGGCAGCTCAAGGAGTGTTTGATGGGTCTTGCCAGATTGGTTTTCCCAAGAAGTAAGAAGGGTCAGTCTTGGGGAGGAAGGGAGGAACAAAAGGATCTGGAGCTGGAGAAGGAAAGACCGGCCATGCTTTCCGACTCTGATGGGCCGGCTCAGTGGTGTTTGCTGGGGCAGCAGCACG
Source organism: Petaurus breviceps papuanus (assembly GCF_028583685.1). Taxonomy (NCBI): domain Eukaryota; kingdom Metazoa; phylum Chordata; class Mammalia; order Diprotodontia; family Petauridae; genus Petaurus; species Petaurus breviceps. Next base: position 75,123,456 of record NW_027185761.1, on the reverse strand, counting down.
TTTTTGCCAGTGTTTATGGAGATGAACACATAGGATGGGTTAAGAGATGTCTCGTGATGTGAAAGCATGAACTTTGGAAGTCGTGACTGAGAAATCACTCCTCATGTTTTGCCATGCACAGAGTCCCCAGTGGCCTTAAGCAGGATTCTCAGCCCCTGGGTGGTGGGGGTAAGACCTCTAGGAAGGGTTGGGAGCTGTATTTAGAGCAGGCTTAGTGGCCTTGCAGTAGGATCGCCTCACCCACTTTTCCCCCCTTTTCATTGTAAAAATTGGGGATCCAGGACCTACTATCCTTTGGATGAGACCCAGAGAAGGAGACAGTCGGGGGCAGCTGTGTACGCATCCTCCTCACCAGCCCCCCCGCCGTCCCCCAGGGTTCCCGCTCTCAGAGGAGAGGTCAGCAAGCCCTAGGCAAGGACAAAGGTGGCTCTGATCCCTTTCTGGAGGGCTCACAAGGTCTTCTCCGTGCTGTAGGCACGTGGCCCTACCTTTTCACTGGCAGATTATGAAGCCCAATCTACTGCCACTGATGCCGGGAGAGATCTGGACCTCTAAGGACATCAAGTACTACCCAGACCCTGAGACTGCCTTTTACGTCACTCCCAGGAAGGGCAGCCTCCAGCCTCACGCCGACCATGAGTTCATCCTGAGCTTTTCTCCCGAGCAGGTAGAAAGAGGGCTGTGGCCTGGCTACACTTCTGATTGATATTTTGTCTAATGAAATCGAGGGAAGGACCATGTGTGGTCTGAGAGAATGGAAGCAAGGCAGTCGGTGGGAAGAAAGTAAGGCTGGCTAGCCAGGGCTGGGCCTGGTGGGAAAGGGGCTGGCCCCCTTCTCATTACTCTGGTGACTTCTCAAGACCTCAGCAGGCCTTTCATGGTTTGGGTTTCTCTGCTTCTCTCCCTAGGGTGCCATTTTTTCTTTAGAAGGAGACAAGAGGGAAGACAGATATCATTTTAGTGGATTTTGACCATCTGGGGACTTTCTTATTTCTAAATAAGAAATGTTGTCACTCCTAATAGTCTACATTTATATAAAATTTTTTGCTTATAAGACTTTTGCATGCTGATTATTCTGTTAGATTCTCGCAGGAGGCTTATGGGAAAGGCAGCTGAAGTCTTTTTTCCCCAGTTGGGCTTCCTCCATTTCCTCCTGGGTCAAACCGGAGGTCTGGAGGCAATGGGCCCTCAGAGCACTTCTTATCCTTGTTCTGGGATTGGCCCTTATCCCTACCCCAGCTCCCTGAGACTGCAGGGACAGGACAGGGGCTCATCTAGGCACTTTTTGTCTTCTAGCTGAAAGATTACCACAGTGTGATCCAGATTGTGCTGGAGGAGGTCCCAGACCCCATTTGGTAAGCAGAGTGTCCCTCGCCCCAGTGGGAGGCTTCCTTTCTCTTTTCCTTAGCCTGGTAAAGGTCCTAGAAACCAACAACTGCCCATTTTCATTGCTGGGAGGAAGCCTGTTCATGCTCATGACCCTGCCAACTTCCATGAACTGTTGGCCCCAGGAGGGGTGATCTGGGGTCTGCCCAGAGCCGGACTTGGAGGCTGCCTCTGGGGGTAGTTGTGGCCTGACCAAATCTTTGCCCCTCCTGTGCATTTCTGGGGTAACCCAGATGCCCTCTTGTCACAGACAGGGCAGCATGACTTCTGCTTTGGTGAGGCAGGGGGCAACACTAACAACAGAGCGGTCAGGGTGGCCTTTCCATTCCGTGCAGCCATGGCATGGGTTTGAGCAGGGGGAGGCTGTTCTTGTGTGTTTGGGTGACGGTGACTGTAGCCACCCTGCATCCACTGACAGTCCTCACATCACACTCTGCCTGAGGTGTCCTAAGATCAGGATTGCTGCCCCTGCTTTTTTACTTCAGCTGAAGCATAATAGATTCTGCTCCAGCCCCTTACCCTTGCTCTGTGTATCTCTCTCCACTTTAAGCATGTTTCATGTAAACAGTGTATTGCAGGACTCTGGTTTTTGTTCCCTTCTGCTTCCATTTTATGGGAGAATTCATCCCATTCACATTCACAGTTAGGATGACTGTGTGCTTCTCTCCATCCTATTTTTTTCTCCTCTCTCTTTTCACACTTTCCCTCCTTGATGGTGTTTTGTTTCTATCTACTGCCTCCCCTGATCTGCCCTCCCTCCTGACTGTCCCCCCACCTTTACATAATCTCCTCCCCTCCTCCTCCCTGTCCGGTAAGATAGGTTTCTATATTCAACTGATTGTCTATATTATTCCCTCTTTGGATCAGTACTGATGACAGGAAGGTTTAAGTGACGCCCTTCATCCCCCTCCCATCTTCTCCTCCCCACTGTAACAGGTCTTTCTCACCTTTTATGTGGAATAATTTACCCCATTCTAGTCTCTGTTCCCTCCACACCCCAGTGTACGCCTCTTTCTCATTCATTAATTGTTTTTTAATGTCATTTCCTCAAATTGACCTTTTACCTGTATCCTATATTTATGTATATTTCTTCTAGCTGTACTATGAGTGATATAATTTTTAAGAATTACAAGCATTATCATCCCATGTAGGTATATGAACAGTTCAACTCCATTGTTTTATCTTCCCTTTTTAAGCTTTTCTTGAGTCTTGATATTGGAAATCAGGGTTTTTTTTTTTTGTTCAATTATGGTCTTCTCCATATGAAAACTTGAAATCTTTCTATTTCATTGAATGACCGTTTTTTCCCTTGAAGTATTATGTTTAACTTCACCAAGTAAGTGATTCTTGGTTGTAGTCCCAGCTCCTTTGCCTTCTGGAATATCATGTTCCATGACCTTTGATCCTTTAATTTTGTAGCTGCTAAGTCCTGTGTAATCCTAATTGTGACTCCCTGATATTTGAATTGTTTTTTTCTGAACACTTAAAGCATTTTTTCCTTGACCTGATCTGAATTTTGTCTATAATGTTCCTTGGAGTCTTTATTTTGGGATCTCTTTCCTGAGGTGATCAGTGAATTTGTTCAATGCCTACTTGCCCTCTGTTTCCAGGATATTGAGCAGTTTTCCTTGATAATTTGTTGAAAGATTATTTTCAGGTCCTCCTTCTGATCATGGCTTTCAGGTAGTCCAGTTATTCTGACATTTTCTCTGCTGGATCTGTTTTCCAGGCCAGTTGTTTTTCCCATGAGGTATTTTACATTTTCTTCAATTTCTTCATTCTTTTGAATTTGATTGATTTTTGATGTCTCATAGAGTCATTAGCTTCCACTTGCCCAATTCTAACTTTTAAGGAGTTATTTTCCTCAATTAGCTTTTTTACTTTCTTTTCTATTTGGCCAATTGTAATTTTAAAGGAGTTGTTTTCTTCAGTGGATTTTTGTATATCCTTTTCCATTTGTCCAATTCTACTTTTTATCTAGTTGTTTTCTCTTTCCAATCTGTTTTCTGTTTTCCAAGTTCTCTTGCATCACTCTTATTTCTTTTCCCAATTTTTCTTCTATCTCTCTCATATGATTTTTAAGCTCTCTTTAAAACTCTTCCATGAGTTCTTTCTGAGCTTGAGACCCCTTCCTGTTTTTCTTTGGGGTTTTGCCGTAGATGGTTTGACATCGTTGTCCTCTTCTGAGTTTGTGTCTTGATCTTCCCTGTCACCATAATAACTTTCTATGCTCATACATTTTCAAATGAGCTTCTTTCTAATCAGTGGAATGACCTTCATCTCTTAGCTGTAAAACAGTCAAATCTGTCACTCTGCAGGTAAAGAGGGATAAGAGATCTAAGTACTATTTTCATTGTAACTTTCAAGGTTTTTAATTCTTCTTTTTTCTACTTCAAAAAATTTATTAAAAATACTTTAAAGTCCTCTATTTCATTGAATATCCATGTTTTCCCCTGAAGTATTACATTCAGTTTTGCTGGGTAGGTGATTCTTGGTTTTAATCCTAGCTCCTTTGACCTCTGAAATATCATATTCCAAGCCCTTCTATCCCTTAATGTAGAAGCTTCTAGATCTTGTGTTATTCTGATTGTGTTTCCACAATACTCAAATTATTTCTTCCTGATTGCTTGTAATATTTTATCTGTGATGTGGAAACTCTGGAATTTGGCTATAATATTCCTAGCACTTTTCTCTTTGGGATCTTTTTCAAGAGGTGATTGGTGAATTCTTTCAACTTCTATTTTGCCTTCTGGTTCTAGAATATCAGGACAATTGTCCTTGAGAATTTCTTGAAGGATGATTTCTAGGCTCTTTTTTTGATCATGGCTTTCAGGTGGTCCAATAATTTTTAAATTTCTCTCCAGGATCAATTTTCCAGGTTAGTGGTGTTTCCAATGAGATATTTCACATAGCCTTCTATTTTTTCATTTATTTGGATCTGTTTTATGATTTTTTTATGATTTATTATTATGATTTCTCATAAAGTCATTAGCTTCCATTTGCTCCAATCTAATTTTGAAGGAATTATTCTCTTCAGTGAGTTTTTGAAATTCCTTTTCTATCTGGGCAATTTGGCTTTTGGCTTTTTAAGGCATTCTTCTCCTCATTGGCTTTTTGGGCCTCTTTTGCCATTGGAGTTAGTCTATTTTTAAGGTGTTATTTTCTTCAGTCAGGCTATTGACTTGTTTTTCATGATTTTATTGCATCATTCTCATTTCTCTTCCCACTTTTTCCTCCACTTCTCTTACTTGATTTTCACAATCCTTCTTGAGCTCCTCCATGGCCTATAACCAGCTCATATTTTCTTGGAGGCTTTTGATGTAGGAGTTTTGATTTTGTTGTCTTCTTCTGGTTCTATGTTTTGATCCTCTTTTTCCCCCCAAAAAAGGTTCTATGGTCTGATTGTGCTTCCTTTGTTTGCTCATCTTGAGCCAATTACTTGACTTTTGAGCTCTTTGCCAGGGTAGAACTCTGCTTTCAGAGTTGCTGTGTCCCAAATTTCTGGGGGTTTTCACAGTTGTGTCAGAGCTGTTGTCAGAGCTATGAAGAGGGCACCCTCTCTACAGCCACCACAAGCTCTGGCACACTAGTGTTCCTCACCCCAGAACCACCGCCCAAGACAGTGACCCAGATCCAAGCAGGTCAAAGCAAGAGCAATTACCCTCTGAATGGTTGCTTGGTCCCCCTACAATCTGCAGGCCAGGAGCTCCAGAGACAGCCATGGGGCAGCAGCTGCAGCCCCCACACCATCACCACCTCTACTGCCCCGGGGACAGGGACCTGACCATACTCTTCTCCCACCCAGCTCTAACAGGGTTCCCCACTGACCTTTTACTTTATCTTTGGCATTTGTGGGTTGAGAAGTCAGAAAACCACCACAGCTACCAGTGATTCACTCTCCTGAGGTCTGCTTTGGCTGGTCCGGGCCATGAGTCTGGGCCAGTATGGCTCCTGTGGGACTGTGCTTGGCTCTGAGCCTGGGTGTGATAGACCCTGTCAGCCTGCCAGGCTGTCTTCAGTGGGAGATTTGTTTCCCTCTGTCACTTTGTGGGTTCTGTAGCTCTAAAATTTGTTTAGAGTCATTTTTTTACAGGTATAGGAGGTTGTTGTAATGAGAGCTCAAGCAAATTCCTACTTTTACTCTGCCATCTTGGCTCGGCACCCTTCAAACAAATTCTGGAGAAAGTTAAAACTCACTAAAACATTTCAGCATTTAAGAAAAATTCAACCTATAATTTAGAAATTTATAGTAGAGAATTTACAGTTTAAATATAAATTTAATCTTGAAAATAGAGACTCCCTCTTATCTGTGTTTTGTCTGTCTCCCTTACTTGGCCAGAATCAGAGAGAGAGACAGAGATTCTTTTGAAGGGAAAATTTTTTTTTCAGTTAGCCAAGCCCCAAGAAAAAGTTAACAAATGCATAACATGACAAGACAGACCCAAAGAAAGATATTAAATAAAATTAGTGAATACAAAGGAAAATCCCCTATTTAGGTCAAATTCCGGGATATATGTGTGTATGTGTGTATCTGTGTATGTATGTATGTATGCATATGTACGTATGTATGTGTATATATTTGCTTTAATTTTTTGTGTCCCCCTCTTTAAGACTGAGAAGATCCCTGGTTTCCAAGCCTTCCAGAGGTTTCCAATCCCTTTGAAAATGGTTCACTTTCCTGACGAGGACCAGAGCTCCTCTACTGCCAGGAAGAAATATTTCTCCATGGGTTCAGTAATCCACAAAGCCCTCTCACAAAAACTAGGAGCCCCCCTTGAAGAAAAAAAATTTTCCAAGGGTTCAGTATTGCCCCAAGAAGCATTGATACCATAGGAGAAATTCCTGGGTTTTCTATTGTCTCTTATTGCCAACCAGTCACACTTAAACACAGACAGGAAGACAAGCAAACATAGCTGTAGCTTTCCCAACAGTGTAGAAACTTGAGCACCTGACTCAGGAGGATCTGGTCCCTGGTTGTAGAACTTCATGGAAAAAGCCTCAGGTGGCAAGTTCCACCAGTGATGTGGATTGTGATGGTTTTTTTTTTTTTTGCCTTTTGAAGGGGGGGAAGGCAGGGCAATTGGGGTTAAGTGACTTGCCCAAGGTCACATGGCTAGTAAGTGTTAAGTGTCTGAGGCCAGATTTTAACTCAGGTCCTCCTGACTCCAGGGCCGGTGCTCTATTCAGTGTGCCACCTAGCCACCCACTCCCCTTCATCACTTCTTGCAACACATTGCGTTTATATACCACAACTTATTCAGTCAGTCTCCAATTGATGGGCAGCCCCTCGGTTTCTGATTCTTTTAGACCACAAGTGTTTCTATAAATATGTGTAGACATACAGGTCCTTGTCCTCTTTCTTTGATCTCTTTGGCACATAGACCTAGTATTGATATCTGTGGGTCAAAAGGTTCAATGACTTTTTGATGGGTGTCATCGAGCTAGTTTACAGCCCACCAGCCTTGTTTCCTGGTTCAATATATACTCCTGCTTGGGTCCTCCTGTTCACCCCTCCTGTTCAAGCCTCAGAGCCCCCACACTTACAGAGGGAGCAAGGGGCCACCTCTCTGGGAGAGCCTTGGTTCTGAGAATTATACCTGGCCAGTTCCCTTGTTCTTTCAGTTGCGTTGTGTCTTGTTTCCCTGGTTCTGCATGCTTCGCTTTGCTAGTCTTCCCAAACTTCTCAGAAGTCCTCATAGGCTTTGCTTCTCATGGTGTGGGGCTGTTCCATTAGGTTCTTCTGCCGTGATCTGAGGCTCTTTTCCCAGTCTATGGGAACTTCTTTTGTTTCCAGTTCTTTGCTGCCTCATAAAGAGCTTCTCTGGCTGTCTTGGAGTCTGTGGGAGCTTCTGTATGTGCTACGCACTTAGTGGTGGGGCCCAGAGAGAAGCTTCTGACACTGAAGAAAAGCTCAGGGAAAGTGTTAAGGTGGAAGCAGTGTCCAGACTGAGCATCTGAGAAAAAGGCCACTGTGGGTGAGATGGTTCAGACTCTCTGTTTTGGCACAGTCTAGAGAACGAGAATGTGCATGAATTACCTTGTGCCATGGATGACATCATTGCCCTGGAAATCGAGGTGAAAGGTTCTGTCGAACCCTTCCAGATTCTCCTGGAACCGTATGCCATTATCATCCCAGGAGAAAACTACATCGGAGTGAATGTGAAGACGCACTTCAAGGTGGGACCTTCTCAGTCATGGAGTGGATGGGGTGGGGCCTCCTCCACCAGCTCCTTCTGAGGGCCTCCCTTTACCCCAAAACCACCCAGGTCTCGGGTCCACTGTGTGCCTGACATGGCCCTAGGGAATCAGACCCCAGCTCTCGTGGCCCTCCCAGAGTCAGCCTCAGAGGACATGGGAGCATCAGCTCTCAGCTGCTGCCCTTTGGATCTTTGGGTTCACACTGGAGCTGAGCTGGGGGCCATCCTGAGAGAGTCTGTCCCAAGCCCAAGGACCCTTGTGGAAGATAGTCACAGGAGATTCTGAAAACTTGGGATTGGGCACACATGGTTCCTTGGGGGCTGGGACTTTCCCAAGCCAAACTGAGGGTTTCCTTGTCTCTTAGATGTGGAACAACAGCAAATCTGCCATTCAGTACACGTGGGGGAAAATCAGTGACTGCCACATCGTCGAAGTGGAACCCTACACTGGGGTCATAGGTAATGTGGTTTTGTGGCAGCAGGCGAGTCGTTGTACCCACATGTGCATAAGAGGCCCTGAGTGCTGGACTGGAGAGGGAACCACAGAGGAAAGGCCCCCAGCCCTTGAGGAGCTGAGGTTCTCCTGGGGGACACACCGGTGCATAGATAAGGAAGTGCGTGGGAATTTGAAGAGAGGAAGAACGTTTTTCATCAGGAAGCATGTACTAAACCTGTAGGATGTCTCGGGCAGGCACCGTGCTGGATGCTGGGGATAGGAATACAGGCGTGGGAGGGTCCTTGACTTTGAGGATAATCCTACAGACAGAAACCAATACTGATTATACACAGTAACAGTAGGATCAAGGGTAGGGTCTGAGGCTTGAGTAGAGAGGCCCTTGGAAGGAAACGTCTCTTGAGCTGAGCCTTAAAGGAAGCCGGGAGTTCTAGAGACGAGGTGTGGAAAGAAAACGTTCTAGGTCTAGGGCACAAAGGCACCGAAGGGAGAGAGAGAATGTCAAGTATGGGGAAGAACAGCTAGGTCGGCTTGGCTCAAGCATTTATGAAGCACCTACTGTGTTCTAGGCACAGCGCTAAGCCCTGGGGATACAGAGAAAAAGGCAAAAGACAGCCCCTGCCCCCGAGGGATTCCCAGTCTAAGAGGAGAAGAAGATGCCCCCTAAAGCGCACCCGAAGGTGGATGAGGGGGTCCGAGGAAGGCCTGGTGGGAGGATGTGGGAGGAGCTCTCCAGTCAGGGAGAGGAGCGGAGACTTCCAATCAGGAGACTCTTCTAAGCCAAGGCCAGTAAAGAGGAGACAGGTAGCAGAGATGTTCTAGAAGCAGAGTCACAGGACTGGACGCCCAGAGGGCCAGCCTGGCACAGCAGGAGGGAGAAGCACCAGAAATGGGGCCTCGAGGGTGGCTAGGTGGCACAGTGAGTAAAGCACCGGCCCCGGAGTCAGGAAGACCTGAGTTTGGTTCCAGCCTCAGACACTTCACACATGCACGCACACACACAAACTAGCCGTGTAACCTTGGGCAAGTTACTTAACCCCAATTGCCCTCCAAAAGGCAAAAGAAAAGAAATGGGGCCTCTGCCTGTCAGCTGGGGCATTGTCCACTCGTTGGAATAGGGCTGTGAGACAAGAAAAAGGGGAGGGCTGAGCAGGGAGCCTGGGGGACCTAGGCTCTGAGAGGAGTGCTCAGAGAAGGGGGAGAACCAAGAGGTGCTGGGGGCAGGGGCTTTCACAAGGAAAGGAGGCCAGTGTTAAGCCGGTGGAGAAGACTATGGATGGAAGCCTGATAGTAAGGCAGTGGAGAGAGGGATAAGGCAGAGGAAGAAGCTTGGCTCTGAAAATGAGAAGAGGGAGAAAGAGTGAGTGAAAAGGGGCAGGGGCACAGGGAAAGAGTGGGGGAGAGGAGAAAGACAAGAAGAGGCAGAGAGTGGGCTTTGTGGGGGGGAGGATGAGGGGGACCTCACTATAATAAGGGGAGAAATTAGATGCTCAAGGAATATAAGAGGGAAATGGGATCCGAGGCACAAGCAGAAGGTGGGTGCTCGGCATGGCCCCATATGGTGGGTGTCAGTGGGGCCAGAGGCAAAGCCCTCCTCGAGGTGGGGCTCACTGTCGCCTCCAGCTAATGCACGTGACTCTTGGGGCCTGCCTCTGATGCCCTGAATTGGAACACTCTGGAATGTGTGACCTGGCCTTCTTTTCTTTTCCTAGAACCTAATGAAAAGGGTGAATTTGAACTGAATTTCACTGGAGGTGCTCCTGGAGTGACGAGCCAGGAGCTGCTGTGTAAAATTGACCGCTCTCCTGTACCTGTGGTGCTGCACATCGAGGCTGCCTTCAAGGTAAGGATGTGCACAAGCCCCGGCCAGGGGAGGAAGCCTGTTTCTGCTTCCATGGAAGACCCTTGGCCTTTTAGAGCTGCTCTACAAAGGGGGCAACAGGGATGGACGGAAGGACAAAAAAGCATTTATTGACTTCTTGCTGTGTGCCAAGCCTTGCTCCCAAGGGGCTCACATTCTATTTAAGGGACACAATGTCTGTAATGAAGTTGAGCTGCATGGTCTGCATGCCCGTGCGAAAGCCCAGAAGCCCTAACGGTGCAGCAGAGAGCAAGCCAGAGTTGGCCAATGCCAGGTAGCGACAGGGCAGGTGCTCGTGCTCCATCTTGCTGGGAGGGCTGCAGTTGGTCATTCCCATCTTATCCCTGTGCCATTGACCCTCGGTGGGGTCAGGATCAGGGTAAAGGGAACCCCCAGCAGGCAGCAAACACTATTGAGAATTTGCAAAAAGAGTGGCAGGAAGGACATGGGAAGGGTCTTTTTTTGGTGCCTTAGGGACCAACACTTAACATCGATGTCTCAGCCCTGCACTTTGGTCTGGTTCGATTGGGGAAGAAAGCGATCGGCTTTATAAACATTCAGAACACGAGCCAGCTTCCAGCACATTGGAAGATGCAAGAGAGCCCAGCGTGCCTCGAGGAAAGGAAGGAAAGAGTGAGCTCCCCGTGGCTCCACGCCCTCTGCAGCCTGGGCCTCCAAGCCTGCTGCTCTCCATGGCATTCTCCTCCCCTAGAAGAGATGCCAGGGCTCCACCCTAGACTGAGCTCCCCTGGCTAAAAAAATATGGACTCAAGACCCCCTTGGCACCTCATACTCCGCCTCTCCAAATGAGCTTTCCTCCCCTTCCTCAAACCAGGCTTTCTCCCTCATTCTCGGGTTTCTATCGATGCCCCCACTGTTCTTATAGTCACTGGGCCCCAAGCCTCAAAGTCACTTGTGTCACTGAAGCCTGGAGTGCCACACCCAGATCCTTCAACTAGCCCTCAGATGCCATGGCCTCCAGGTGCCTCCCCGGCCTGGCAGCCTATCTGGGTGGTCCTACAGCTATGGGACCCAGACCTGAGCATTACCCTCCAGGGAAGGCTGAAGAGGGCCCGACCACTGCCCTGCTCCTAGAGCTGCTGCCTCCACCTGATCTGTCTCTCCAGGGAGCCTGAGGCCCTTCACCATCCAGCCCCCACCCCGGGACACCTCTGTGTCCTCCCCCAGGAGCCTAAGGGTCTCCTCCTCTCCTCCAGCCCTGATCTGTCTCCTCCCTTCTCCCCCTCCTCCTCCTCGAGTCCTCTTAAGGCAGACTGAGGCCAACAGCAGCACATCTCCTAGACCAGATGCAAATGTCATTGGGAAACATTTAGCGAAATAAACACAAATGCCATGAGGCCAGTGTTCATTTGCAGTTCCCCTGCAGATGTGCTGCTGGCCCATTCCCATCTGGCCCTGACGCTGCACCCATTCAGCCCTCTAGCCATCAGCCTGGAAAGTGCCTTCTGAGCCATCCCTCTGTGTTCTTCCTCCCCAGCTCTCTCCCTTCTTCATTGAGCCCCACCGGGGCCACATTCCTCCTCTGGGGCAGCTCCGAGTGACCGTTACCTTTGAAGCTAAATGCTGCCAAAGCCTCCAGACAGTCCTAGAGATGCAGGTGGAAAATGGAGAACCCAGGTAGGGCCTCGAGCCACCAATGCAGGAGCCCTGCTACACCTCACTCCATCAGTCATCCATCAGGACACATGTATTAAGCACCTACTGTGTGCCAGGCCCTGTGCCAAGTGCTGGGGGGGACAAAAAGAGGCAAGAGACAGTCCCTGCCATCTGGAGACTCCCAGTCTAATGGGGGGGGAACACAACTCAGAAACAACGCTGTACAAAGCATCTGTCTGTCCATCCGTCTGTCTGTGTGGTGCTACCCTGGCACCAACAAGGCTTTTTTTCAAGCTGTTCTTTCCTGGGAACAGGCTCTCTTTCAAAGATGCCAAGAGGCCATGGGTTCTTTCATACAGCTCCCGAGCTTGGGCTCTGTTGTTTCTGAGAACAGTGAGTGGGATACCGTTTAAACTGAAGGTGTGCACAAGGGGATTTGAACATTCCTAAAAAAGGTGCCACAACCTACCTAACACATCCATGGTTGGGACCAGAGCCCATCCATTGGTGCATTTGGCTGACGTTTGCCAAGTCCCTTCTGTGTAGGAAAACCTGGCCGAGGTGTTGGAGGGGGGGGAGAAAATGAAATGTGTCTCTGCTCATAGCCTTCTCTGCCTGGACTCCATGTCCCTAGGGCCCCCCAGTGCCATCCCAACTGGCCCTCTCCCTCCCCCTCAGTAGGGGACTTCACCTGGACCCGTGCCGAGACAAAGCAGGGCACAGACTGGCTCCTCCTCCCTGGCCCACCCTTCATAGTAACCCAGCTCCCTCAGATTTGGTTCCCATCTCCTTCCCGATTCTAACTCTTCACTTGTGCCCTCGAACCCATGCTCACCTCTTCAGTGATCCCCCTCCCCCTCATTTTCAGCCGTCTTATCTACCAGCTCTGTCCCTGCTGCCTTTAAATCTGCCTGACTTTTATTCTTTAAAAAAAATTTTACTGAGCCTCCCCCACCTGAAGTTATCAATCTGTAGTTCTCCCCCCTTTTACACCAAACTCCTAGGAAAAAGTTGTCTATAGACATGTATGACCTAGATCCACTTGCTTGCCTTCTCCCTGAGAGGGGTGGGGAGGGAGGGAGAGAATTTGGAACTCAGAGTTTTAATAACAAATGTTTAAAATTGTTTTATACGTGCTTGTGGATAAATAAAACACTAAATTTAAAAAAAGACAAAGGTTGTCTACACTGGCCACCTCTCCTCCTCAGCTGCCCCTTGCTGCCATCTGACTCCCATCTCCACCACTCAAGGCAGACGGCTTGCTAAATTCTTCTTTCATTTCCTGGGCGACTTCATCAGCTCCCCAGACAATCTCTTGATTAAGTTCTTTTTGTATTCTCAACTTCACAAGCACCAACCAACACTGGCATTTTCGCATGTAGGGTAGAACAGAAAGAGAAGCTTGTAAGTAATAACCACTCAGCAGGTGACTTTCAAAGCTGCCCCACTGGTGTGCGCTCTTTTCTGAGCACTTAAAAATGCTTCATGGTCCCCCTCTTTTCTCTCTGTCCTTTCTTTTTTGGTGTCAGCCAATCCCTAGCCCACCTCTCTCCCTTCCAACTCCTGTCCCCCATTGGAAGAAAGACAAGAAAGAAAAAAAACTTATGAAACAAACAGACATAGTCAAGAAAAAGACATTCCTTCATTCGCCTTCTCCAAAAGTGTGTGCCTCACTCTAATCTTGAGGCTGCCCGCTCTCTGGAGCCAGGCAGCGTGCCTCCTCACAGGCCCACTGAGTGCTCTTACATCTTCAAAGCTGAGTTTCTTTATGATATTGTAGTCACTGTACAGACCATTCTCCCAGTTCCCTGTGCTTCATTCTGCATCAGGTGATGGAAGTCTTCTTAGGTAAAGTGAAGCCATCCTCTGCAGCATCTCTTACAACTGAACAAATTGATAGGCACCTTCTTACCACTCCTTCTTTGCCACTACAAGAACAGCTGTGAGTATTTTTGTGGAGAGGGGTCCTTTTCCTCTTTCTTTGATCACCTGGAGAATATGGCAGTGGTATTGCTGGGTGACAATGTGCAGCGCTTAGTGACTTGGAGAGCCATTCAGAGTTTCACCGCGAGTGCCTTAGTGCAGCCCCTCCAACATTTGGAACTTTCCTCTTCTGTCACCTTTTCTAATCATGTCGACATGAGATATAAGCTCAGAGCTATTTTAATTTACATTTCTCCAATTATTAGTGATTTGGAGCATATTTGCATATGATTGTTGATAGCTGAGATTTCTTCCTTTGAAAACTTCTATCTGTATCCTTTGACCATGTATCAGCTAGGGAATGGTTCTTATTCTTATCAATTTAAGCCAGTTATACATCTTAGAAATGAGACCTTTATCAAAGAAACTTGCTTCAAATATTTCCCCAGTTAACTATTTCCTTTCTAATTTTCTTTTCTTATACCTTTTCTTATCTTTTAGTTTACATCATTCATTTCCACAAGATTTTAAGTTATAAATTTTCTCTCCATTTTTCCCCTACCCACCACCCCAAAACAGTGATCCCACTGAATATTCCCTCCCCCAATCTGCTTTCTCCCATATATTCCCCCATCTCCCCTCTGACTTTCCAGTAGGGCACAGTGGATCTCTATGCCCCAGTGCCTGTATATCTTATTTCCCAATTACATGTAAAATAATAATTATATATATACATATATATATTTTTTTTAATTTGATTTTAAACCTTTGAATTCCAGATTCTTTCCCTACCTCCCTCGTCACCCACCCTCACTGGGAAGACAAGCAATTCAATATAGGTGGTACATTTGTAGCTATGCAAAACATTTCCATAGTAGATATATTGTGAAAGATTGACTATATTTCCCTCCATCCTATCCCACCCCCGACTTGTTCTATTCTCTACTTTTATCCTGTTCCTTTTCAAAAGTGGGTGCTTCCAACTTCCCTCTCCCCAGCCTGCCCTCCCTTCCATCATCCCCCCTCTCATCCCTTCCCCCCTACTCTCCTGTAGGGTGAGATACCCTATTTACTGTGTGTGTCATTCCCTCCCTAAGCCAAATTCAATGAGAGTAAGGTTGACACATTCCCTTTTGCCTTGCTGTTCTTCCCCTCCATTGTAACAATTTTCCCTTACCTCTTCTATATGAGATAGTTTAGCCCATTCTGTCTCTCCCCATCTCCTCTCATTATATTCCTCTCTTACCTCTTAATTTCACCTTTTAAGTATCATCCCTTCCTATTCAACTGGTCCTGTGCCCTCTATCTATGTATACCTGTACACATATATACACACTCACATATGTATGCATATACCCATAAACTCTCCTATATAGACATATATATGTATATACACATTTCTATTCCCTTCAACTATTCTCATACTGAGAAAAGCTTCATAAGTTACAATTATCATTTTTCCATGTACGAATGTTAATATTTCAACTTTGATAAGTTCTTTATGATTTCTTTTTCCTGTTTACCCTCTCATGCTTCTCTTGCTTCTTATATCTGAATGTCAAATTTTCTATTCAACTCTGGTTTTTTCATCAAGAATGCTTAATTCCATTTAATGACCATATTTTCCCCTGAAACATGATACTCAGTTTTGCTGGATAGGTGATTCTTGGTTTTAATCCCAGCTCCTTTGACCTCCAGAATATGATATTCCAAGCCCTTTGATTCCTCAGTGTAGAAGCTGCCACATCCTGTGTTATCCTGATTGTGTTTCCACAATATTTAATTGTTTCTTCCTGGCTGCTTATAATATTGTGTCCTTGATCTGGGAACTCTGGAACCTGGCTATAATATTCCTAGTTTTCTTTTTGGGATCTTTTTCAGGATGTGATGGGTGGATTCTTTCAACCTCTATTTTGTCCTCTGGTTCTAAAACATCAGGGCAATTTTCCTGGAGAATTTCTTGAAGCATGATTTCTAGGTTCTTCCCCTGATCATGGCTTTCAGGTAGTCCAATAATTTTTAAATGATCTCTCCTGGATCTATTTTCCAGGTCAGTGGTTTTTCCAATGAGATATTTCACATTGCCTTCTATTTTTTCATGTGTTTGGATCTGTTTTATGGTATCTTGATTTCTCATAAAGTCACTAGCTTCCATTTTCTCTGATCTAATTCTGAAGGAATGATTCTCTTCAGCAAGCTTTTGAGATTCTTTTTCCATCAGGCAAATTTGGCTTTTTAAGGCATTCTTCTCCTCATTGGCTTTTTGAGCCTCTTTTGCCATTTGAGTTAGTCATATTTTAAGGTGTTATTTTCTTCAGTCAGGTTGTTGGCTCTCCTTTCATAATTTTCTTGCATCATTCTCATTTCTCTTCCCAATTTTTCCTCTACTTCTCTTATTTGGTTTTCAAAATCCTTCTTAAGCTTCTCTATGGCCTGTAAGCAGCTTATTCTTTTGATGGAAGCTTCTGGTACAGGAGTTCTGTCTTCCTCCTGTTCCATGCCCGATCCTTTTTGTTCCCAAAAAAGGAATCCAAAGTTGGGCCACTATGCTTGCCTTGCTTCCCTCGCTTGCTCATGTTGCTACTCAATTACTTGACTTTTGAGCTTTTTGCCAAAGTAGAACTCTGCTACCAGAGGGGGGAGCTTTGTCCCAAATTTCTGGGGTTTTCTCAGCTTCTGGATCTATTAGTTGGCTGCCCTCTCAGAAGCCTCCACACGCTCTGGCACACTGGTCATACACCCCAGGACCTCCACCCCAGACAGTGATTCAGATCCAAGCAGGTTAAAGCAAGAGTGATTAGCCTTCAGACTGGTTGCTTGGTCCTCCTACAATCTGCAGGCCCAAAGCTTTGAAGCAGCCACGTGGCAGTGGCTGCACAGCCGCAGTGCCTCAGCAGCTTCTCACCCAGGGGGCAAAAGCCAGGCCACACTCCCAAACTCCCAGGTCCCAAAGTCCACACTGCACTGACCTCTCACTTTGTCCTTAGCATCTATGGGTTGATAATTCTGGAAACTGCCACAGCTGCTGGTGATCTGAAGTCCCTCCAGTCGGTGGCAGGTTGTGGCTGCCCTGTGGCTAAAACCTTGGGCTTGCACAGGGCTTGGCTCAGCTCCCAGAGCACTGAGCTGGCCCCTTCCTGCCAGCCCGCTGGACTTTCTTCATCGGAAGGTTAGCGTCTCTATGTCATTTTGTGGGTTCTGTAGCTCCAAAGTTTGTTTAGAGTCATTTTTTTACATTAATTGGAGGAGGTGGAAGCAGGAGCCCACGGAAGTCCTGTTTCTACTCTGCCATCTTGACCTCCTTTCTAATTTCAGCTGCATTGATTTTGTTTGTGCAAAAACTTTGAAATGTTATACAATTGAACTTGTTCTTCTTTCCCCTGAGATCCTCTCTATCCCCCGTATAGTTGGGAAGTATCCACTGATTAAAAGGACATTATTTGTCATTCCTCTAGTTTGGTTAAGAGGTAACTGCTTATATCTAAGTCATGGATCCATTTGAAGCTTCTCTTGATATGTGTTGGGAGATGTTGATGTAAACCAGGTTTCTGCCAGATGCTTTCTATTTTTCCCGGAGATCTTTGGGTTTATCAGACACTCTAGTGCTGTGCTGTAGGCCGAGCTCCACATCTCTTCCTCTGATTTACTTCAGTGATCTCTTCATTGTTAAACCCAATGAATGATCCTTTCCCCTCCTCATTCCTCTTGGTCTCTCTGCAGCCTTTTCCCCTGCTGACCACATCTTTCCTTGGGATCCTTTCTCCTCCCTGGGTTTTGCTCTGGTCAGGTTCTCTTTCTTCCTGACTGTAGGTGTCCCCAGGGTTCTCTCCTGAGCCTCTCCTCCCTATAAAGTATGTGATCATTCTCACTCCTCCTTCTCTCTCCAACTCTCTGTCTCTCCCCATCTTCTCTCCTCCTCCTTCTCTCCTTTTCTCTGTGTCTCTCACCCTCATCCTTTTCCTCTCCCCCCTTCTCTATCTCTTACCCACCTTCCTTTCCCCTATTTCTCTCCATCCTTCCTGCCTCTGTCTCTGTCTCTGTCTCT